>NW_022145601.1:30129310-31329310 GCF_000002235.5 Strongylocentrotus purpuratus | reverse complement strand
CAAGAGGATTGTCCGACGTATCACCAATTTATGGAGGCAATATTAATAATAATAATATGACAAATTTATATAGCGCTTGTGACAAAAGTTTCAAAGCGCTGTACATGTACACAAATCAAAATTACTTGAAACAAAAATCAGTATAAAATCAGTATTAATAATGGAATTAACATTACTCAAATTACCAAGAAAACAAAATATTACTAAACTAACTTAACAAATTATCATTACTTAAATTAACAAGAAGATCAAATATTTCTAACATAACTGAACAAATTAACATTACTTAAATTACCAAGAAGATCAAACATTGCTAACATTACTAAAGAAATTTAACAAAACATGTAAATTCCTTGGAAATTAACACATTATATCAATAATAACAATAATTTGAAAAGACATAATGTGACTTTCATCTATACAGATGCCATTATGGATTGCAGGTGAATCAAATACTTGGGATCCACGGGTTTGGGAGAGAAATATTCAGATGAATTGAATTACATAACTAAACCTGTTTATTTTTCAGAAAAGAATTTTGAGAAAAGTGAAGATGATGCTGTTGGTTGGTGTACAATCAAGGTTTAACTGCGTGATGTATTCTATTATTAATTCATAACAAAACTATTTAATTCAGTACTCATGAAGCGGCTTGTTGGTCTAGTGGTATGATTCTCGCTTCGGGTGCGAGAGGTCCCGGGTTCGACTCCCGGACAAGCCCCTATTTTGCCTGTGTAAACCAGCCAGGACTACAACTACACGTTTGTTCGCTGAGTAGATTTCGATGTTAAAGACCCTATCCGATGAAAATACAACTAGATCCAAATTTAAAAGGGAATGAATGTGGAATACAAATATAAAAGAATAAAAAGTATTTACTCTTTCCTTTATTGCACAAAAGCAAATTACAGCCTCATTTTCCGCACCCCTCCAAATACGGGTCAACAGGGTTCAAATTTGCCGGTTCACCTAATAAAGGGTGCTTAAAGGGATTGGGTAACTTTGTCTCAGATGCTGAAACAAAATCTTGGATTTAGCTCATGCTGCAATGATAATTATAAAATCTTTTGGTGAGTCAGGAACCCCATGAATTTTAAGAAGCCGATCACCTATCTGATTATCAAGATATTTATGATTAGAAATTGAAATTGAAATAAAAGTCCCCCATTTGTTTGGTTATGCACTTTGTACTCCGGTATTAAAACTTTTATTGATATTAATGATCATGGTAATGTATATTAATTGACATGAAAATGTAGCTTTCATGATCATGAATCATGCGGAAAAGCTCATAAATCAAATTATTAACAAGTTGCAGTATTTTGGACTCATTTCTTGGAGAGAAGATCATTACCCAAGGTCATGTTTAGGGCAGGTGGTTGAGGGTCAACGGAAACATGGTAGACCAAAAGTTCGATGGGCTGACGGAATAAAAGAGATTACTGGCATGAACATCTCCACAGCTTGTCGCTATGCCCAGGATAAACAGTGGTTGGAACGTCATCATCAATAGGGTCACAAAGTGTTAGTCATGACTCGTAAGACGACGATCATGATTACTATTGGCATAATATACATAAACCACATGTTTTGAACAGCAATAGAACGGGTTTATTGGTTATTGACACCAGCAGTAATTGACATTGAATCATTGAAATATTTGCTCATCTTCGACATTCATTACAAAAAAGAATACACGGGGCTTGTCCGGGAATCGAACCCGGGGCCTCTCGCACCCAAAGCGAGAATCATGCCACTAGACCAACAAGCCTTGCTTGATGTCGAGTGGAAATTTAGATCTAATTTCTCCAGTGGATATACGAGTGGATGACTGATGCACCACATAGAATATGTTGCAGCTTTATAGAGCCTAACTAATTGATATGCAATCTGTATACCGACGCTTAAAAAATGCAAACAAAAGCTTATTGAAACACCTGATTCAACAGAGTGGCTTGTAAAACAATACAAAGTAAATAATATTAAACGTTTTAAGACTCTATTTGGGACGGAGCATTCATATTTTGAACAGCCTCTGGACAGTTATGAGATTAAACCGGCGTATTATTATTCTAATGGTATATGTCGCTTTATAAAACGCGAAGAATTGCAGGCTCAATCCAAAAATGACGTGTACGAAGTTGTCATAAGGTTCTGCTTAGGAAAATGTTCTACTTTGGAAAATAAATAGGTACTTGAAATGAAATGAAAATATGACAGAATATGTCGTCCTATACATAATAAAGAACTCCTTTAGGATCAATTTCTTATAACATTTTAAAAATGTTGCACGGGCGGCACTCCAGGGGGGTGTTTCACTAAGATCCTAAATTTAACTTATCTCTAAGTTGGACTTAAAATTTATGGGAAGCCATTAGCATCCTTGAAAACATTTTGTATTTTTTTTTTAGAAGGCATAAAATGTTGATTCAAATCATTCATATTTTTTATTATCATGGGAGATTTCATGTTCTTGATGTGGAATTGATGAAAAGTCTAAAATACTCCAATTTTTGCTTTTGAATATATTTCATTTTAAGGCTCCAATGGCTGTCCATACTTTTTAAGTCCAACTTAGTGTTAAGTTCTACTCAGGATCTTTGTGAAACACTCCCCAGGATAGGGGATGTCCCCTTTCGTTAGGCAAACACAATGTGCTGTCATATGAAAGGATAAACCTGTAAGCTTTAATATAAGTTTGAATTCATATTTCCTTTGTTAAAATTAAATTCTAGTTGCATGATTCTCGCTTAGGGTGCGAAAGGTCCCGGGTTCGTCTCCCGGACAAGCCCCAAATTTTTGCTTTATATTCTGGGTAACCCGTGTAGGATGACACAAATCGCGGTCATTTTTTCATTTTTTTTAATCTCGAAAATTTATACAATTTTTGATGTCATGGCTTCTCGTTTTCTTTCTTTATTTTGTAGAAGGAATCGTTAATGACATTCTTATGTGTCCTTTAAATATATCTCTTCGTCAAAACTTAAGCCAAAAGAAATTGCTAGTGTTTTCTTTTACAGAAAGGGTAATCTAAATATGCAAGCATGGTTTGTTGGTCTAGTGGCATGATTCTCGCTTAGGGTGCGAGAGGTCCCGGGTTCGACTCCCGGACAAGCCCCGAAGTTTTTGCTTTATATTCCGGGTCAGACGTCTAGGATTACACAAATCGCGGTCATGTTTTTAAAAAAAATTGTGATCTCGAACATTTATACAATTTTTGATGTCATGTCATCTTTTTCGTTTTCTTTCTTTATTTTGTTTAAGGAATCGTTAATGACATTATCATTTGTCTTTTATGTATAACTCTTCGTCAAAAATTAAGCCAAAAGAAATTGCTAGTATTTTCTTTTACAGAAAGGGTAATCTAAAATATGAAAGCATGGTTTGTTGGTCTAGTGGCATGATTCTCGCTTAGGGTGCGAGAGGTCCCGGGTTCAACTCCCGGACAAGCCCCAAGTTTTTGCTTTTTATTCCGGGTCAGCCGTCTAGGATTACACAAATCGCGGACATTTTTTAAATTTTTTAAATCTCGAACATTTATATAATTTGTTCGTCGTGTCTTATTGTTTTTTTTGTAGAAGGAATCGTTAATGGCATTCTTATGTGTCCTTCAAATATATGTCTTCGTCAAAATTAAATCCAAAGAAATTTGCAATTTTTTTTTAAAGAGAGGGTAATCTAAAATATGCTAGCATGGTTTGTTGGTCTAGTGGCATGATTCTCGCTTAGGGTGCGATAGGTCTCGGGTTCGACTCCCGGACAAGCCCGCAATAATTTAGCTCTTTAAAATTTTTGTTATAAAAATTAATTAAAAAAACATATTCGTTAAATTGTTCGATAAATGTTCTTCCTGAAAACATTCCGATTATCCTCAATAAAGACAAATATAATTCAAGTTTTATTTCAAAGAAAGACGCGGACTCTTTGCATTAGTTTTTTTTTTTCGCGAGAGGATATATTTTTTTCCTGTGTTCTAAAATGGTCTAGCAGTTACGGAGGTCAAAATTCTTTTCCTAAATATTGTCACAACTTCCAAAAGCGAAACTCTTAACAAATGATTGCTACTAAATGTTGTGTCATTTCAGATGAGTTCACTCACTAAGAATGTGTCTTTTTCGATATCTTCATCGCGCTTACCTATTGTTACGTAATGCAAGGATGCGCGCGCGCGTTTAGGCTACCATGGTTTCGTAGTATGGGTAGCATGCATCCATAGCGATGATGTTTTATTGTCAAACAAACTCATATCTTCGAAATATTGTTATCCCAAATAAAAGATGCCGCAAGGATGCCAATGTTTTTTGGTGAGTCAGATATTACTTTCTCTTTCATTTGTGTTTAAATATCATGATTTGTTTCCTTACATGATTGGGGTTGGAAACTTGTTGACATGTTCCCCCCATATGATATGGAGAAAGAAAAAAGAAAAAGAATACTAGGTAGACTAATACTTATCGGTGTAATTTTAAGTATGGGCGATAAGACATTTGCTCTGGAATTAGTAATTCTGCTCACATCGTGTTTTTAATGCCTATCGCGTGCAAAATATGATCTGAGCGTCACCGAAATTAGCACAAAAATGTAAAATATGGATTAATTTTGATTGGTCCGGAACCTGAGATTTTTATATGGATTTCCGAACAAGGTCTGAATGTAAAGAAATATTTGGGGGCTTAGCAAAGCTTAAAGTTGGGCAAAGCGCACAACTTGGGGAGAATAATCCTAAATATCTAGTTAAATAGGAGACCTGGGACCCTTTTCACAAAAAACTTGTCATCATTGACAAATGAGAGTTTTTGTTATAAGCTAGTCAAATCCTTGCTTCTGATTTGTTATCAGCAGATTTGTCACTAATTTTTGTCATTTGTCATTGAAAATAGGCTTCGTGAAACGAGTCCCCAAAAGTAGGCCGCGACGACTAAGCAGTTTTTTCTGTGATTACAATTTTTAACACTGATTGTGATTTCAAGATGCATCTTAAATTTTGTTCGAGTGACCCACATTACCAGGTACATTATCCCTCAGAAATTAGGCTGTATTTGAGTCGAGATTATTTAATGTGAATGAAGAGTTAGTATCAGCTCACACACTCGACGATGCTACAAGAATTCAAAATATTTTGAAAATAAAGAGATTGCGAGAGCTTTACCATGAGACATAACATAATGATTTTATATCAGTGCTTGTACGTGATTCGTTTTATAATTGCTCAGGGTGGATCTTTGATACTTATAGGAAAGAGTTCAATGATATCATTATATTTTAATTTTATAATAATAAATTTATTTATTCTTTCATTAATTATTATTTTCTTAATGTTTTTCATTAATTTTTTTGTATATGTTATTATATACCTTACTAAGCATCACCAAAATCACCTGGTAATGCAGTAAACATGATGGCTCTAGTCTGAACAGCGTGGGGTGGGGTGGAGAAGGAAAGAGGGGGGGGGGGGGCGTCATAATTTGTTGAACCTGGGACATACAATCAAGACACTAGCGAATAAAAAAAGGCATGCCTCATAAGAGCGAAGATTCTCAGTCAGTCTATTTAAATGTTGCCGCATTGCTTCACCATTTTGATGTTAAAAACTTTAAGTTAAATGAGTTATCAGTCTCTTACATACAAGGCCCCCAAGATGTAAGAATGCTCTATATTAAATAAACGATCATCATTGCTTCAAATGAAAGATGTGTTAATTTGCTGAAGCTGCTCTTTAACACTACTTGTTTCGCAAGAGGGTCCCTGGATTCTTTTTATTAGGACGTAGTTTCTTTATACCTAATTTGATTTAGGTATGATGTGGTAATGTAGAACACAAAATGGGACTAGTTTTTGAAGATTCTTTTTTTGCTTTACCTGTTTTGCTTACAACCTTTTTTCATGCTTCTTCCCATTTTTTGCCATTCGAATGGGGAGATGATACGGGTGGGTGGGTGACCTTGCTCGTGTACACCCTTACTTACGTCATGCATTAAAAAAATTGCAATAAAACTTGCAAGATACCTGATGGTAACAATGCCCTATGATGAATAAATTGTAACATATATGCATATTAGATAATGTCCTCTCACATCTTGTAGATAGATAAGTCTTAACTTTGTATCAATTTTGTCAACACTATTTCTTGAATCTCTGTAGACCTAGTCGTCTTATCGATACAATTGGCATTCATCTGAAATCTTGTAGATTGAGTTTTCCTATTTATACATTGGGAAACGTTTTTCTCTTTGATCTCTTGTTTGGATTTGCCGTCTGACGCAGCGAAGTTTATGATGAATAAAAGAAATACGTAATCCACACCACTTTGTGGATGTTTTCCATCTTGTTTTTATCAACTTTGATGCCATTTTCTTGAAAACAAGACAGCCTTAGGCTGCATAAAACTTCCAAGTATAAAGGAGGTCTTCTCAATGCACCTTTAACATTAGTATCAGTATTAGAACCCTTAGGCGCTTAAAGCACTCGAGTAATCACTCTTTATTAGGTACAAGTTTAACATGGATTTAAAGCTGATTAGGATAACTGTTTTGTCAAAGGACGAGGACATGCTTCGTTTAAGGATCGAACCGGAAACCATTATGATCCACACACCGGCGATACACCCACTGCACTACTACACATCTGACACAAGCTATATTTGCAATAGACCAGGCAATCATACTTAATTTTTGTTTAACATTACCGCCTTCAATTAGGGCCATGTGAAATTATAATGCTTTAAAGGTTCTACGCTTTCTAGATAACTCAGATTGATAATCGTAATATCAAGAGCAAAGTTAATTCATATATTGGTTCCCCTTCTCGACTATTCACCTCTGTAGCTAGCTTATCTGTGACGCCATATTGGTTTTAGGACATGTAGAGGATCTATTTTTGATCCTACTTCGTCCTGGGGGATTTATAAGTCGTGACTTTGTAGAGGTTTGGAATCTTTCCAGGGCGTGTGGAACTCTTTGATTGACCTTAAACCAAATAAACTGGAATGAAATGCCCGAAGATTCAGCTGCTAGTGTAATGCATGCATGTCTATGTAGGCGCTCCAAATGTTTGACTTTGGATATGAAGCGCCATTTATATTAAGCAATTAATGTCATTATTTGACAAAATTGCTGTTGAAATTGTTATAACTTTTGTTCTATAGAATGTGGTCGCTTAAATGAAAAACGATGAACCTCCGTCCTTCATTTTTTTTTATAAAAGGGGGAACTTCCGTGGCGTATCCAGAGACCGCTATTTGCCGGCGTAGAAACAAAAAAGCCAACAAAGGGGCAGCATGTCGTATAGGGGCATATCAAAGATATCGGGCTAAATCCAGCCCTGATGTTTGAGAGCCCAGAATGAAATTCAGCGCAACATTTGATTTAATCCTTGGATAATTTCTTGTGATGCAGATCTTCGTTGCAGTTACAAACCGCTTCTCAATATGCTCCATATGTATTCGGGCCATTCGATAAGTATACCACTTAAAAATATCCAGTTCACCCAATGATTAAAGATAAAAATCGACTTTTCCGAGCAAAAATTGTTTAGGTGTGAAGGCAAGGATGTCCAAATATCCCCCTCCTCCGGTTTAATGAGTTTCTCAAAACGCCTCCTTCGCCATTTTGCTTTCCAATACACATACCTGTATGATGGAATTTTCTCGTGTTATTTCATTTAGATGAAAGAAGTACCCCTTTAATCGTGATTTCAGCCGTTAGCATTGACCTCATTGGACGCAATCGTTGCTAAACAACCTCATGTAATTCGCGATGATAGGACCTTAATTTGGAGCAGGTAAAAAGCTTTTTGCGGTTAAATTTTGGACCTTTCCGCTTTTCCTTTCAATATTAGCCGACGGATTTTTACTAATGGCGGATTTGATGTTTTTTGTTAAATGAAGGCTATGATAATTGAATCTGTATTCGCGTTATTACCCCGGCTGAATCCTTGGTCAAAATATCCTTGGTCAAAACATAGAGGGGCAAGGGAATCAAGTGTTGGGGAGCCTGTGAGGGGAAAATTAACCTGACTCCATAACATAATTATGATATTCTGTTCTTGTTGAGCGCATATCACAATATGATGTAATGTCTCTATGCGCTTCCAAAGGACTTTAGATATTACTACCCCGACTTCAGCTCCAGCTTCTGTATCGCTCGAAACATTACAGGTATAAATCCTACCAGGTACCCACTTACTGCACCCGGATTGAGTGTGGTATATGTAGAATAATGTCCTGTCAAAGGACGTTAGTGCTGCGGAGGAATTTGAACCCATACCTTGTGGTTAAAATAGTATAGAGACTCATCCACAGTACCTAAACACATCAGTAAGGCCATTGGTTAGGGTTAGGGTGAGGAAGGGGACGGGGCCCCCCCTCTCACTCTTCTTTCTTTTCTCTTTTAGGCCCCCCCCCTCGCCATTTGATAGTGACACGTGTCTCCACGCCCCCGTATAGCTACGCTATGACAGTAAAGCTGAAGAAAACCTGGCAAAGTGCATGTATACGCTCAATTTCAACATCATCGTCCTACAATTTATATGCTCCATCCAGCCTGTAGAGTCAACCAAGCATTGTATCGGCCATGGTCGCTTGATTTGTGATGTACAGAGATGCCCTTCTTCCTAATGTATCCGATGACAGACGTAATGTTTACCTCCCGTGAACATCTGTTGAAATTGGACGTAAACCGTCGGCTAGGGGACTCATTACTTTGAATGTATTTTCTCGGACCAGTGATTGACATTTTGTTATAAAAACGCCGAATCCAGCGAATGCTGCTCATCCCCCCCCCCGCTCTGTTTCCACCTCTCTCTCTGTGCCAATTTGAATACTCCGTGCATACAGTTTGTCCGGTTGCAGCAATGCATACTCTTTCCTCGTTAAATACCCTACACGATTTTCGTCCTATTTTGTGATAAGGTATTCCAGGCTCATTATGCTCGCAAATGCAAGGCATATAGGCCTACCTCAAAGCCCGTCTTAATTGTTGAATACCGATAAATGACATAGCGTTTTCGAAGAATCTGTCTTAAAAAAATGAACAAAATCTAAATTTACTGAAATGAGTTTTCCTTTTTGAATTTCATTCAGTTTTCAAATTCCTCAGATTACAAAAAAAAAAATCAAAATCAATCAATTACATTTTATTTCTGGAGTGTTTCCAATGCGTGAACGTACCTCGACTGCTGCTCATCATGACTCTCTATGTTTAAACACGTTTATACACCCCTACCATAAAATGTCATGTTCAATTAATTAGTTTCATGGAATCCCGGATGTTGGGGAAACTTCGTGAGCGATATCCTGAATGCACATCCATGATTTTGATCGCAAGTGGAAAGAAGAAGGTCAAACCTGACCAATGTAATTTTACCGACACCCCGTGGATTATGTTAGTTGACGTCCAAATTTTTCAATGAAAAGTGAATCTAATAATCATCCTAGTTGTAATATTAGGTATTAAATGAAGTCTTAGAATCCATATAATCGGCAATAATGCAATAAGTCAATAAATCCATCTATTTTTTTTGCATTCATCAAACAATCGATCAATCAATCATCAAACCAACCATTCATATAATAGCTCACTAAAATCAATCAACCAACCACTCAAACCATCAATCTATATCAATCAGCCGATAAAGCAATCAACCAATCAACCAATCAAACTGGCAAGTATAGTAATGAATTATCAACTAATCAAAAAGCCAATCATTCCGTAATCAATCAATCAATCAAGCAATTAAATAGTCAATCAATCAATGAATCAACCTAGCTCAATTAATAGATAAATTGGTCAGTCAATTAACCAAAAAATCAATCAACCAATCAACCTACTGATCAATATCTGAGTCAGTCATCCAATCAATCGATTAAGATGACTTTTGATAGATTGCCATCAACATTAATCAATCACCCCCTCAATCGGTTATAAGAGCAACACACACTCAATCAACCAACCAATAGATTATTCACTCAAGTAGCCTGTTAATCGATTGATCAAGCAATCAATCAATCAATAAATTACTCAATCAATCAGTGGATAATTTATTTTAACTATCTATAAAATAATAAGTCAATTATTAATCAAGCAATTTATAAGCCATTCCATTCTTTCAATTATTCAATCAGTCGCCTCAATCAATCATTGTCAACCTTTCTTCCTTATAGGCACGTCAAATACTAACACACTTTTGCATTATCTAGAATCAACAATGTAAAAGTTTAAACTCTTACATGTAGATACCAAAACCCAACCAACTAAACAAACATACATGAGCAAGAACTAACCATTATAACACCCATAATTCCCGGCCATGGAATGCATCCCAATCAACATCTCACTCGGCTAACACATTAATAAAAACAAGCTTAAACATGTAGTTTAATGGAATATATTTAATTTAGACCAAAAGGATAATTCTTGACAGATATATGTTTTGAATGAAATGCCGAAAATATCATAAATTAAACTTTAATTAGGTATCGTAATCCAAACGTCCAAAAGCAAATTCTTTTTAGAATAGATAATCAACATCGTTCAAATATTTTGCCAAAAAATGAAATCGACTGAGCTGAGTTGGTAATTCATGTTTATCGTAGCCCCCTACGAAAAAAGATCATTCTCAAAATATATCGAAGATTGTTATATCATAATAATGATTTTTCCGATGAAAAGCATAATTGCTATTATGAGTGATTCTTTGGAAAATATCTACGATACATATAATAAGAGAAAGATAGTAAAAGGTTAGGAAATAACTATAACCGCTACGAGAATACAAATTATTTACCGCTAATAACTCTATATAATTTATTTTTCAAAAATGTTTTTTTTTTATTCACATATTAGCACACTGACAAAGCTGAAAAGGAAAGCTGTTAAAACTTTACAAGAATAATGTTTTAAAGGTCAGGATGATGAGTTAACTAATTCTTTATTCTTGAAGCAATTGTTATTTTTGGTCAGCAGATGGGTAGAACAGTCTCATATTCTTCACAGTGCTTTCAAAACGTTATTGAAACATTCATCTATATTTTAGTGCTCTATCACCTAGACTTTAGACTCACTGAAACCCCATCACAACCGAGCAAGCTTTACTTCAAATAAAAATACGATTAATTGGACGATGAATACGACACAAATAGTAATGTTTACGATTTTGAAGGAAATCGAACAATGCGACTACATAACGTTCTTATTTACATATTGCACCTTATAGCTCTTAATTTACCGATTGTTGCAAGTCAGTTTAACTGCTACATCATATTTACAACTATACACGTACAAGAACAAAAATAACGGCAAACTACGACGAAAGAGAAGAAGGAAGTAGAAAGATAGTAATCAGTTAATTTTAGAGGGAGATTTTATTAAAACTATTATTATATTGATATATAAATGTTTCAAAAACAACCGAGTAGCTTACATTCAAATAAGCCTAATTCATTGATTTAATTTTAGTAGGATATTTTGTTTCCAAGTTTGTCTTAGGGTCTATATCTTGTGAATTAGACAATATTCAAAATAGTTTTACAAATGATACAACTGTTTTGCATATTGTTAGGTATAGACGCCAAGTTTAACAATAACCTGTGAATACAGTATTCAGATATTAAATGCAGTTTGGAATTCTTTTAGCCTTTGAAAAGTCTTCGGTCCCACGTGTAAGTTCTAGCGTTGGTTTGGTAAGTAATCCCATAGGCCCACTTGCAGGTTTTGGTGTAGGGTGTTGGCTGGCCGTCGCGGATTTACTCCATGTCAGTCATCTCGTCAACAGTTTCCCTCCTGTTTCTGGAGACCAGTTCGGCGATGTCTTCTGGGGTGCTGCCTCGTTTCCTCATGCAGAAATCTTGGGCCAGGCTGTCAAGGAAAAAGTCGTTACAGAAGTTTCGCTTCCTGGCCATTTGGTATGTGTTGTGTAGTTGGTCTAGGATGGCGGCCAAGTCTTGCTTTTGCTGCAGGATGATAAGAAAACAAGAGAAAAAAAAAAACATATTTAGTGGTTGCATTCCCCAGGGCATAACAAAGAAAAGTTGATACTTACAGGTCTATTTCCTTTAGGAATGTAGGCCTATACAAGCGAACACATGTCAGCTGTTTGAAGGTAGTAATCAGGTATATACAGTTTGTAATTAATTACATGAACTGAGAGAATTTTTCATCGATAAAGTGTCATTATCCTAATGAGTGCATACGCAAAGGCTGCACATGAAATCTACATGGACATGAAAAGCTTACTCAAAGACACTGTTCAATAACGATGACAAATAAACATGTTCTGATTAACATGATTAATGAACCACGTAGACGCCGTCTCGACATGTTACATGGATGGGAGGTCTACTCCTCGACACACACATTCACTCACTCTGCGGGTAAAACTTTCGGATGAGGGGTAGGAAATTGCTGTCAGCGACTTTAACTCTTGATTTACAATCCTGTTGCTGTATACGATCAGTTAAAAAAAAGGTTTAATAATTTGTTTAATTTTTTTTTGCCTGAGATTTTATCATCCTCTATTGAATGACGTCAAACTTGGGCGAAGTCTTGTGCTATTAATTTCAGATTTTTTTGTTTTGTTTTAACTTTGATTTTATCTCATTAAAATTCATGTATATAAGGAAGGAAATTCAAAGCGTCAAAGCTGAAAATTGTTAAGAGATAAATGAAAGAGAATAAAACATTTATAGATACATATATTGATAAAGAAGATTGAAAGAGAACGAGAGAGAGAGAGAGAGAGAGAGATGGTGGAAAGAAAATTACATTCTAGACACAGATTTGCATTCATTTCTAGTTGAGTCACCAGACCACTGTACATCAATTAATAAATTACCCTGACGCCTAGCCAGCCTTGAGCTTGTAATAAAATCTTATAAATATCCTCATTTAAAACTAATCATTGACCATATGTCATTTCATTTAAGCATATCATAGACATATAGACTATGAATGACATATGTTTGGCAATAATCGTTTTGTGACTCATAGTTACCAGAATTTATCTGGTTCTATAATGATAATAATATTTCCTGTTTACCCAGCGTAGCCTCATCAGTAATTAATACTGTTCTCCCTGAGGGCCCTGCAATCATATCATTACCCCGGTTCTATGATTACCTATACTGTTTATATCGATGATCATTTAGATGAGGAAGCATCATCAAATATAATGCATAACATTTATTTGCAATTTAAAAAATATTCAAGCCATTCGTCACGCCCTGCTCACTAAATGTTGTTGCAAAATACACATTTTTCTCCCCTGTATGTTTCTCTTTCTCTTTCTCTTTCTCTCTCTCTCTCTCTCTCTCTCACACACTCTCTCTTTGCGGTTTGTTGTTCCCCTCTTCCTTTTTCGCTCTCTCTATCTCGGCCCCTTTTGTGAAAATCTTTCTATATAACTTGACATTCCCAAACATAACATCACCAGGACCCAATCAAATTCCCTCGACGGCGAAAGGAAAAGCAATCTAAATACTTAAATTTATTTTAATTTCAACCTCGTCTCCCGGAAGATCATGTGAAATCAATAGAACTGCGATGGCCAGTCTATTTGATGGTGATTCTCCTGGGCGTTCGGAGGTGTGTGTAGCACGCAACGCCCGTGGTCTCATGGGGATGAGGTTGACACGTTACCCTCGCACCCGGGACCAGTTTCACTCGAAGGCTAATACATATCTAGTAGATTCATTGTACTGATGGAATGACCAGACACCGAAAACTATCAAACCTTTCCTCGAATTCATTCAGAGTGACAATATTATACACAGACTATATTCAGCTTCAATTGCCTGGGAACGTCCATTACTGTTACACCGTGTGGATTCAGGTCTCATGGCCAATTCTATATGCAATCATAGAGAAAGATAATCTATCCCCCATTTTGGACAAGTCTGGATTGTTACCTATAACGCTGATCTTCACTCCCGAAAAGTTCATCCAACTTTCCCGGTGTGCACTTCGCGTCGTCTCAAACCGATGCGTATATGTGTTAATTACACCAGCATTCGCGCCTTCTTTAGTCTTACCTGAGGAAAGGTAATCAACCATTCGCGGTGGCTATTTGCTTCATGTTTCAAATCAAATAATCGTATAAGATATGCAAGGGGTGCTTTACCGACATCAAACTCTCTCTGGCCAGTTCAAGAGGGCAAGAACGTGAGCTGTTGGATATTAAATGAAGTTTGTTTACTTAAAGATGATATCACGTACTCTTCTTCCTCGTATTCTCGAGTGGCAACACAGCCATCTGATATGACCCTCAATATCCTGTATATCAGATCAATTATTCGTGGATTGACGCTGTTCAGTCATGACAATAATTCTGATCGGACATCAGCAATCCACTCTAATCAAAGAACTGCAAAACATTTTACATTATCCCAAAGAGTAATGAACATGTATTAATAAAGGCTACTGTGAGTCATTACTCTTTACTCAATCTGCTCCCCTCCTGCCACACTTGTCATTATTAAAATGTTTTGATTCTTGTCCTTAACTTCATTCTACTACATCAATCCATATGAAGTCAAGTATAGAATTGTAAGAAAAATAACGGACATGAATTAAAATTAATCCCCTCTTTCAAACTAATTTGAGAATCGACATGGGATTATATTAATAATGCTTCTAGTCCTGTCAAATCAAAATCTCCACTATACTATATTATTTCCGAAACATCAATTTTAATTCAAAGCATAAACGACCTGAAAATTATGACTGATTAGAGAGATTTCGGGGAAAAATCATGTCAGCTCTAAATGTCAACTCAATTTAATTTCCATTAGTGATAATGAGTAAAATGTTTCCTCTTTGCCATTTACAATAGACCAGAGTAAGCGCGAAATTCTGTTTTATTATGACAAATTATAGTCAAAAGCTGTGACAGCTCTTTCGAATTTGACAACTG
The DNA here is from genome assembly GCF_000002235.5 of Strongylocentrotus purpuratus. Lineage (NCBI taxonomy): Eukaryota > Metazoa > Echinodermata > Echinoidea > Camarodonta > Strongylocentrotidae > Strongylocentrotus > Strongylocentrotus purpuratus. Next base: position 31,314,406 of record NW_022145601.1, on the reverse strand, counting down.
CTAGTGGCGGCACGATATTCGCCGAAGTGAGCTTTAATTCTATTTTCAATGGCTCTCCCAATGTGCGGTGCCTATCACATAAAAGTAAATACACTAGAATTGACTTCATAACAGTGTAACCATAATAGAAGCTGCATTTTTTTCCTTTAAAAGGCAATAAGCATGTTTGTTTGACATCGAGCAATGAAAGGAATTGGCATTAGAAGACTAAGTCATAATTAAATACAAGAACATCGAAAGCTCATCTCTTTCAGATATCTTTGAGTAAGTTTCGACAAAGACAAAGACAATGTCCTCACGAACTGAACTCTTTCGTACATTTTTAATCAGAAGTCTGATGAGGTGCTAATATGAAATAAATAATACTTTATTGGCAAATACTAACGCACCCATAATGAATAATATAGAGAAAGATATTAATGAACAACAGAATTGAGAGAGAAAAAATGATCAGTGCTAAAAAATAAGAGTGTAAAGATACTTAAGATACCATTAACAATATTTCTTCAACCTTTCATGGAAAACAGACGATAGAGAGTTTTGCTATTGACGAAAACCTTAAACGTTTTATCGCCTTAACAGTCTCGTGCAGATCCGATAACATCTTCGCTTGGGGTTATATCTTGTGATTGATTTCTTCTTTGTTACAATACAAAACAAATCACCCATTACTTGCAGCAAACTGGTTACTCCTGCGTCCAATATCTATTTTCTCCTGCGATTTGACACTTTAAAGGGATTTTTGTCGAAAATAAATAGCAATGATTTGAAGAACAGTTGGATACCTGATACCCGTTTAATCTTATTGTTCCAATGACATTTAAAGCGTTTTCTTTCTCCTGGCATTTATTGGTATTCAACTTTTTTCGAGTTTAGATGAAAGTGGTTGGTTCGTGCTGGTATATCTTTTTACTGTTTCAAATAGCTTTACAAAAATAAATCGCATTATATGTGCATATTACTTTATTTTAAAGTAAAGTTTCACTTGTCTATTTTTGTATTGATCTGTTTTCTGAGCGCATTTTGTTGAAATAAAGGCTACTTCGATTAAAAATACCCCCTCAAATTACCTTTTTTTAGAAGAAAAAAAAGCCATATGGTGTTTGTTTTCATGGCCTATTGTGATCATTAAGATATTTGTCTTAAAATCGTCGTCATTGTACTCCTTCCATCATCTACATAGGTTAGCATACCTACTTTGAAAGTTACCAATCATTCACATTGTGCATTACTAATCTCAAGTTGGATGATTAACAAGATACGCAAAAAGGCCAGCTCCGCATGAAACTTTCTTTTTCCAGAACATTTGCAGATAATCTTCTCAAATTTCACACGACGATGCTGAATTGTGCTTGCGGCAAGGTAAACCTATTTTAAACAAACTAGATCACACTCTCGCCATCAACCTGGATATCAATGATTCTATAATCATCTACTCGAAACTTAGAATTCAAACTTTAAAGACCAGGGGGGTGTTTCACAAAAATCCTAAGTAGAACTTAACTCTAAGTTGGACTTAAAAATTATGGACAGCCATTGGAGTCTTTAAATGAAATATATTCAAAAGCAGAAATTCCAGTATTTTAGACTTTTTATTAATTCCACATCCAGAACATGAAATCTCCTAGATGATAGAAAATATGAATGATTTCAATAAACAATGAATGCCTTTCAAAATAAATTTTACAAAATATTTTCAAAGATGCTAATGGCTTTCCATATTTTTTAAGTCCAACTTAGTGATAAGTTCAACTTAGGATCTTTGTGAAACACCCCCCAGATTCCTACGTGTTGCTCGGGGTGCTTAAAAGGTTTTAAAAGGTCGCTGCACACCGTTCAACATTAGACGAAGCATGACACACATTTTTGAATGTTCACCTAAACAATACGAATGCGCTTTTGATGCACGAACTCATGATCACGTTTTTTAAAAATTTTGTTTAAAGAAAGCGCTCTTCCTGCGGGACTGGGCGCTTTTTTACAATGGAATTCATCTTACTTCGTTTCGCTTGATGACGCCAAATGAAACGTGTCTCTGGGTCAACAATCAATTTCATCTTTGATTTATTCTACATAGCTCTAATTAATCACACGATCAGACCTCTTTATTCGTTTCCTCAAGCTAGCCTTGAGTCGGTGTAATGTCAACTTGGATTTAATCGGGCTTAATGACGAGGAAATGACTGCGTCTCAGGACCACTCAGCCGGCATCAGGTTTGATATGTTATAATTTACCAATAAATAAGCTTGATTTATCCGTAAAAACTGACCTTTACTAGTGGACCGAGAATAGTAATGCCGGACGGGACAGTCAGTGGTCCACTTTCCGAAAAGGGTAAATTTCTCTCCGAGTACTCCAAAACTATCACCAAACATAGAAATGTCGAGCTGACGAACTATCATAAGAGTTGTCAGAGGGCCCGAGAGATAGAAATAAATCGGTCTTGTGGGCTGTATTTCCCAAAGTTACAAAACGGTTTTGGACGAACTGCATTTTTTTCTAAAATTGCACATCCACCTCATTTGCTATTTAAAGGCTATCTGTACTAGTTTGGCTAGGAGGGATTAGACCACCCAGGAAGGTCACTGACAGGTGGCTATCTCATCAACTCAGCTCTCAATTAACATAAGAAAAAGAGGATCATGGGGGACCGATGGACACCGATTATGCATTGTTTTCTATATAGCGGGAGCAAGTAGCCACAAGTAGTACAGTGGGCCTTTAATTGATTCGACGAAACAATGCCAAAATAAATGTACATCACTAGCTTTATAAATGAATTTAAATACACTTGATAAAGTTGCGCTCCTGGGATTAAATCTGGTTCTGGCAATGACGTGATTGTACACCACTCAAACGAAATATAAGGATCAATTTAATCATAAATACCGTTATATTGATCTCAGTCCTAAGGTTTTTTCCATAGTGGTATAATGAGAAAAAAGAATGGTGCAACATGCAGCGTAAACATGAATTTATGTGTAGAAAAAAATTGATACAGCGGCATAAGGGCAAGGACTTTCTGATAACGGAGATTCATACGGTTGAAAATGTATCAGAATGTCAATGTTTGCAGAAAAATATTTCGAGACAGATAAAACAAACAATAAGTGTGGGCGTACTATGAGGGTAGGTTGTTGATTAGAAGTGGGAGAGGAAATAGCGAGAGACAAGCGAGTTATAGAGAGATGGGGATAGAAAGAGAAAAGAGACAGCATATAGATATTGGTCGGTATGCGAGAAAGATGGGCAGATGTTAGGAGTAACAGACGAATGAAGTAAAATTTGTGAAAGAGAGGGAAAGAGAGAGAGAGAGAGAGAGAGAGGGAGAGGGTGGTAGAGAGAGAGAGAGAGAGAGACTAAAATAATGAGGGGGAGATAGAAAGAGAGAGAGAGGGTAAAATAATGGGGGGGGGGGGGATAGAGAGAGAAAGAGAAACGAAATAGATGAATATAGATTGATACTGAGAGAAAGTTAAAAAGAGAGAGGTACGGTGGGTAAATGCATGGGGAGAGGAGTAAAGAAGAACAAAAAAAAAAGGGAAAACGAGGAAACGAAAAGGAGAGGGAAAGAGTAAGTAAGAGAGAAGATAGACAGAGACAGAAGATAATCAGACACAGATTGATTTCATCAACAAACGAGGAATGGCTATTTACAGAGTGTAACATTATGCACATCTAGGTGAGTTCATATCTACCAAAGACTAAAATGACGAAATTTCTATCGGGGCGTGAGAGACAGAGACAAAGCGAAAGAGAGTGAGGGAGGGAGGGAGGGAGGGAGGGAGGGAGAAAGAGATAGAGAGAGAGAGAGAGAGAGAGAGAGAGAGAGAGCGAATGAGAGAGAGAGAGAGAGAGAGAGAGAGAGAGAGAGAGAGATTATAGAAACGGAGCAGGGTAGGTAGGAGGGAAATAGAAAGGAAGGAGCAAAGACAAAGTGTCTGCATGTGGGTAATAGAGAGATTTAGTAGAAAAAAGAGAAGTAAAGATACAGAGGTACAGGGTGTGTGTGTGTGTGTGTTCAGAAAGAGATGGAGGGAGAGAGCGAGAGAGAGAGAGAGAGAGAGAGCCATATAGAAAGAGGGAAATTCTAAGAGAGAGATCGGGAGGTAGGTAGGTAAAAGAAAAGAATGTAAAGGCCTTTTCGTCCGGATTAGTCCACATGTACCAAAGACTAAATTGACAAATTCACATCTTTCAGACAGAGAGGCATGACGTCGGATTGGGTGTGGGGTGATTTTTCAAAGAAAGCTTTGCGGTGAGACGAGATACCTGGCCACTTGACTGGCCGTGTAAATATCAAATGCCTCAGAATTTAGACAACATGCGTAAGACTCTTGTCAGTTCTTAACTCTACTACGATGGGTCAGGTTATGGTTTTAGTGGTAACGGTTGCCGTGGTTGTAATGTCAGAGTGTAGTAAGGGAACACTTCAGAGGTGAAGCCTTTTTATTCAGTGGGGGGCAGGGTAGGGGGGATCTTTCGGATGAATCTTGACATTAGCCAGATAGGGTAGCAATCGAGCGTTGACAAAAATTACTTTGAATTACTGAAACCTGAAATTCCCAGGCGTTTCAAAGCTAATATTGTACTTAAAATGACATAATCGTAGGACACTAGTGGGAGCGGGTGCGGAAGGAGGGGGGAGGGGGGGGGGGGGCTCCCTAGGCCTCCATTCAACCCGTTCCCCCTCCCTGTCACCCTTATCTTTTCCCGAGAGAAGACGAAGAACACAAAGTTGTGCAAAAACAAAGTAACTTGAAGCAAGTAGCCAATCTACCTAATCTCGACTTTTGAAAGGTCAAATATTTACATAGGATCACCAAGATACAAGCTAAAGCGAAAGTCTTTCAATTCAGTGACTTACATTAAAGACAAGCCTTTGGCTGGAGACTGTAATCCAGAAGTCTAGCCACTCCTTCCTTTATCTGACCACTCAAAGCTATTAATTCATCGCTTTTTGATTGGTTTTGATGAAGTTACCATCTGTCAAACGCTGACATACGTATGACGCCAGAATTCAGTTTCACTCTTTATGTGTCGCAAAGTTTACCAACATGTATCACAAATACAGTATTATGAACATAGTTTTCAGTCGCTATGTCCCTTTCATTAAACATCCAGAAACAAGTAATTTTCCATAATTGAACTCACTTCACACTCATTGAAATTGTTCCGAATTCTCAATAAGAGAACGAAATTATATAATTTTTGTCAAAACACTCAAAATGTGTATCCCCCTATTTACACCCGTGCGTAAATGTCACGGCTGATTGAACGGGCGGGACTATATCGGCAACTACATGATAGAGCCTGATCCAAACTGAACTTTGCATCAATAACTCATTATTTGGAAATGTGAGAAGTCATCGCATTTTTCATTTAGTCACTCTTGACTTTTAAGCAGTCCCACCGGATATTAAATCCCATGTTTCTCGACACTTTCCGAAATATGAGATAACTCAAATGACAGTTCTGACGTGTCTGCGCCCTTTTTTGACTGGCTTCTGAGTGTCTGTAGGCATGGCTACTTCCTCACAAAAAAGTAGCGTACGGCTGGTTTTAAGTATACAACATATCTTTTACTAATAAAGGATAGCCTTTATTGCTACGTGATTTCCTTTCCTTCATTCGAATTTGAGAATGATAGACCGTGGCTGCGACTTCTGCAGCCTCTGAAACAAACCAAGGGCCTATTATTTTACTCAAGCTTTCACAGTCATGACAGTAGACTGATTCTTATGAACATGTAACACGGCCACATATTCGAATATCCATTTTTACTTCTGTTGCAAATTATTGAGAATTGTCGCGCTGTAACGACGCTCATGTTAACTGTAAACACGTTAAAAACTTGATTATCAAAAAAGTATTATTATTCAACCTTCCATGAAAAATTAAAGCCTGTACCCCTGTATTTTCTTATTCTCCTCGTGTACCATCCGAGAAAAATAATAATGTAATTATTTTGTTGCTGTCGGACGCCAACTAAGACCAAAAACAAAAAACAACAACAACAACGAGAACGTAAATCCCCATTAAATGCGTATTACTACGGCTTGGTTGAGTGTTACGCGCGCCATGAAGAAGCAATTCAAAATCTTGATGATTTCTATTTTTGAGACGTCGTTACACTATGCTTCATATGGTAGAAGCCTTAGAGAGAATCAAGGAACTCAATCAGTATTAAGCGGATCAAAAAGAAAGAATTATAAACTGAGCCGCATCAGTAATCTTTCATTGATATGAATGCACGCTTTCAAGAGGATTATAGAGCGACAAAGCTAAGGATTAAAGAAAAAAAAAGGCATTTTGAATTATTGATAACTGACAAGAGAAAAAGAACATAGAAAGAAAGAAAATTCTAGAGTTTATATCATTGATTTCCACGAGAACTGTACCTGGAAATAGCCACTGGAACTATTTGATTTTCCTTTTCCTTTCCCAGAAGTAGTATCTTGCCAGATTTAAGATATGAACGTTTTATTTTTCTCGCGTGAAGTTCTTTGTCTGTACATTAAATTACCCTTGCAAATTAAATCAAGGGTTGCACTTGTAAGTAAAGAAGATCAGGAAAGTTAATGACCCTCGTAAGACCCTTTCTTTAACCTTTTTTCTTTCCCATATAGCAATATTCATAACCCGACCTACATCCAAGTGCAGCACGAGAGACATAGTAAATTACGACTGAAATGCCTTCGAGTCCACTCAAAAATCGAAAGTACTTTGCTGAACTGAACAGCATCGCGAGAAGAAAGTATCTAAAACACCACTATAAAGGATTAAAATTCAATCGGATCCTACGTATTAATACCGGATGGAAGAAAAACAAAACGATAACATCATGATCAGTATAGCATCAATATCATGAATAATACAGATTAAGTTACACGAACCATGAAATCTTTTATCTTACACTCATGCATTACATTATGACGTGCATATTTCTCCCCTACAATACATTTATATTTTTCTTCTCATTTTGAAAAGTGTAGTTGCCTTCGTAAGTATGTGGTAACAGAGTCTGGAAAGTCACATGGACGTTGTGTCGAATGCGCTTATAAAAACTATGATACAGAGAATTTGTTATGTGCAAACATTGGTATCAGGATTTTGTAAATCACAGAAAATGTATTAGGTAGACTTTTAAATTTACAGCGCAGATATGCAATTTTAATTAAGTGTAAAGTAGTATTTGAAACGTTTTAAATTGTCTAATTTACCAACCAAAATGTTTTACAACACAAACTGAAATGTGATGGCATGCAAACAAGGATCGAATTCGTGATGGGTGTGGTAACCGGGACGAGTTGATACTCGATTCTAGACTTTGTCCCAGCCTTTATAGGGAGCCTCATAAATCTGTTTTCAAACATGGTTGATTAATCATAGTCGGATTAAATTAATCCCTGGAATGAACGATTCAAGCGTGAAGTGCTTAAGATCCAATCTCGCCATGTCTGCTTCCCTAAGTATTCGTCTGATGTCCAACTAGACGTTCAGAACGGTTGGCATGGTTACAAAATGAACGAATATGAGAAGAGCACACGGTGCTATCCTTTTTAGTGAAGAAAGAAATGCACATAACAACCGCAAAAAAGAGAAATAAACAGCAAAGTAATACAAACCACTAGGTTTGTATAGTTAGGATTTCTGCATAAATCATCCCTATGATTACCGATATAAAAGGGGAACATCCTTTCCCAAAGACATCTTTATCACAATCCGAACTAAATCTTGGGACTGACAACGATATTCAAAAGGCTTTACAATTTAATGACATCGGGAAATCTGCATTATTTTCTTAACAAAAGACCTTTCTTTCAAAAGCAGTTTTTCACAGTTTTTATTGTGTGGATAAAAAGCATACAGAATTTAAAATCACCACCTAAGTGAGAAAACCATAAAATGCATGAAATTGCCGACGTGTGAGGAATCCATTTTCTTAGGCAGGTAGATAAAACAAAATTGCCAGATTAATTATGCATTAAGATGCATTTAGTGAGATGAATACTCTGGTGACTTGGCACGTTCGTTGGGAGGTTAGTCGAATTAAGAACTCATTTATTCCACCTCCATGTCTTGACGTTATGTCATCACTGGAATCCACAGGGGGTACGGGCTTAACCCCTTTAGCTCTCTATGACGCCACATTGCATCTTAATCACCACTTACAGGTATGGAAAACATTTGCAAGGCTCAGCATAATTCTGAGAAGAGCATATTCAGACAAATGGGTGATAATCTGAGGCTACTCCAATTCCACACGAGGAATGTCAGATTAACGTTAATTGGAAATGAAGTGTGCTCCGTATATGCCACACCACTGGCAAGATATCTTAAATGGGAAAATATGGATTAATTTTGGGACAGTTTATACAGTTTTTAAAACTCGGCAAATAACCTACACTTATCAAATTCTTTTTCTTCAAAGGTGCAATCTAAGAACTTTGGCCCTGTTTAATAAAACTTGATATCAATAACAAGTTACAAGCTACTGTTATAAGCTACTGAAATCATGGCATCTGATTGGCTAAGAGCAAATTTGTCACATAATTAAGCAGTCGTTATAAAAACAAGCTTTATGAAACGGGCCCTAGTTCAGCATTTCGGAATAAGTTAGGGAGACTCCCTGAAGCCATACAGGTTACTTGATGAACAAAGAAACTTAGTATTACCTTATTAACACAAGACAAACCGAAACAAAACAAAACAAACACAATTCAAGTGCAAGTCGTTCTTGTTGATCAATAGAAAAAAGGTCTCGTGTGTTTCTCACGCTCTGTATCACCCTCCTTCCCCTTACCAGCATCCTCCCACTCCCTTTCCGCGTCCCTTTTCTTCCGGGAACATGGATAAACTAATCAATAAACCCACCCACACATTCACCTATCTGGTAGTCAATATAGTGACAACATGTTGAGTGTATCACAAGGTCATTGTTTCCTCTGTTTTTTCCTAAGTTCTTTATTGACATATGTGCCGTTTGATTCCCATAATATTCATCAAGACAGAGCTGCAGTTTTGTATTGATTTGTTAGTTGTTATTTCTCTATTTCCTTTTTATCTTAAAAAAAGAGGAAATGTTATATGTGATATTTGGTTTCACAACATTGATTTTGTCACCTTTTGTACTTGATACATTAGGCAGACACAGCATGTCTCTCATACATTCCTCTGGGAAATATGCAAAAGCATGTACAGAATGTAGGAAAGTTGTACAAAAACTCGTATAAAGAAACGCGTAAAGAATCATCGTATGGCGAATGGAAAGTACATACTACAAAACAGCATCATTATTAAGAAACGTCGCATAAAGGAAGTGGTCGTATAAAGGAACTGACGTGTTTAGTTGACATAATAGTTGGCCAATCATGAGAGTGCGGTCATGCTTAGCCCCGCCCAATTATATGATGTTCGTACGATACGAGGTTTAGACTAGAAAGGGATGCCGATACTTCATCTATTTTTTAAAGTTTTTATATACGACCTTTGGTTATGCGACGTTCCTTTATATGACGTTCATAATACAACCTTTAAATTACTTTTCGTACCATTTGTCATTTTGTCATCTTGTGTGTACTGTCTATTTATATTTCCTTCAGTCGCATTTGCCCAAATTCCCTGAACAAGCTTATCTGACCTATAAACTAATTATAAAGTTTGTACGTAGGTTGTAACAAGTAAAAGGTCAAGTTCACGATATTTATCCATTGAATCCGATCTCATTCTTCTTCACAAGACTGACTACTCCATCAAAGAAATCTCATGATCTTACGTCGGCTTTTTATGTCGGGTTCTGATAAAAAGGAAAATCATTTTAAAAAGACACATCAGTATTAAAGATACCCTATGAATAAGTGATAAGTTTCTCTTTCTCTAAATCTGTCCATATTCGCCTTAAGGTTTAAAAGCCTTACTGACCTGTAATCTACTTTAAGACCAATACCTTATTATAGTTGTTTATATCAAATTAAACAAGGAAACGGATTTATTAAAAATGGACTTTCCCTAGTATTTCCATAGGTCAGAGCCGCATGTGAATCGTTTGAAGGCATATTTCTCATACATCTGAGCACAAAAGATTTCATAAACATGTCAGTGAAAGAATTAACCTGATTGAATTATTGGTGACTCGATAGAGACGGTATTAGTTATACGAGAGAAGGAATCAAATAGAGTAAAACGTAGAAAATTCCATTTTTTTGTCTAGAAAGAATCCACGTCAACGCACTTGCGCATTGTCTCTTCAAGATTGGACTTGGGGATGAATTGAATTATTGAAAAATTATCAGAGTTCCTTACAATGGCGTTAATGCTTTGGCGGAACGAGTGGAAAATCAATTACTGTTTCATCTGTGACGTCAGAGATAGGAAATTCGTTAACCTTCGTCAAAGAAAGTTGAAAAGGTGGTAAAGATGAAAGAGTTTCAGGCGATAGCATTGCCTATGGTATCCTGGAAGTAAAAAGGTACAAAAGAAAGTGACTACAGAGGAAACACGGTGGACCGCTGGAAACGTATCTTCATGCTTTCATCAAAATGTCACATCACTACCACGAGGATCGGCTCTTGAGAAAATCCTCGTTTTTCTTTAATATATCGCAAGTTTTAAAGATAGAGCATAGTTATAGGGATAATTATAGATATCAATAAATGTTAATAATTGTATTTCCAGGAAACGGTACACGTGAAGAGCTAGTGTTTAAAGTTGTTACTGTTGTCAGTATGTTTTTGATTTCTGACATTCGTGCTTTCTGAAATGTAGAGTTAAGTAAGTGCATGAAGAAGGAAAGTACATGTCAATGTATTGCCATGTCAGGCAAGATGCTAAGTATCTTTGAATTATATGATATATCAAATGACAAAGAGTTGCGTGTGAAATAGGAATTAATATAAACACAATTTGTGAAAGCCTTGAGATCATTTCACTATCAGCATGATCAAATCATATACTATTATATTGAATAAAAAAGCAAGAATATTTTCATACAAAGAAGAATGTTCACAATAAGATTATCATCGCACCACACCCTTTTATGTTCACGCACATTACTTCAATTTTCCTGCCACTTTATCTATTTTATTCCGCCATGTTGCCTTCATTAGGGCATCAACAAAATGACGGTGATAAGGGCAATTTATGCAGAAAAAAAAACTGTTATTCACTGGCAGTTACTGCAGAGTATGAAGCATTATCGCATTACTTCGTAACATAATACAGCATTACAAACACAACTTCTGAAGCCTCAGGAAATAGCCAAACGGAAGGAAGAGAGTCTTGCCTCAAGATGATATATCTTTTTTATTCAATTTTTTCCGCGATCTTAAAGCTGCTTGATCGAGGAAAAGTGAACAAACTGTGATGATGAAGATATCATATTGCTACGTAATCAGAGCGATGACCGAAATCTGATTTGGAATCCAAGTTTGTCGAGATTTAGACGATGCCCTCGCTTTTTAAGTCTTCATTTTTCATTTTTATTTAAAACGTTGTTCAGTTTTTTTCTTTAAGCTGGAGATGAATGCTTGCCGCAGGGTACATGAACAAAATGGAGATACTTGTAATGGTGTACACGTATTAGCATATATAGGGTGAGGGGAGGATAAAATAGCGCATACATATTTAAACAAATATATATAAATGGAGAGTTGTATGAACATGGGACTATAAGCAAATGAAGGTAAAGTGATGAAGAAACAATATCAAAGAGGATGCAGTAGACTGCGTTATGAAAACAGAGAGAAAGACAGTGAGTGGTATACAGAGCCCATAATACATGATGATGGTATAGAAGGAGAGAGGGTGATGAGAGGGGGAGACAAGGACAAACGCGCACGCAGATAGAGAGAGAGAGAGAGACAGACAGACAGAGAAAGAGACAGAGAGAGACAGAGAGAGAGAGAGAATGACAGGGGGGGGGGAGAGGGAGAGAGAGAGGGGAGGGGATGAGAGAAATACAAAGAGAGAACGAAAGAGAGAGGAAAATGAGAGAGAGAGAGAGAGAGAGAGAGAGATGGTGGGTAGAAGGCGTGATATATAAGTGAGTCGGAAAGGGCCCAAACATGTCCAAAGCAAAAAAAGGGTGACGACTAATCGATATTAATGGAGTAGATAACTTGACCACGAAACCCCCTAGCGTGAGAGATGATGGCTTATGTGCCAAGGGACCTTTCGCCATTCGCCATCGCAGATATTTTGTCACTTCGGCACATAATGATGACACGGTGTTCTAGATAGGCTGGTGGCGGGTCCGTGCAGATGTTTCATGCCCTCTTATTATACCAAAGGGTATAACCGCGTGCCCGGTTTTACCATCTTTAACCTCCTTTACCACATCACGCTACCCCCTTCACTCTAGATTGCATATGCCTGCCTTTAATTCGGACTGCCTGCTTTTCCCCCTGCAGTATTACACTAATTATTAACATTCAAATCTCCCTTTATCAATAGCGTAGCTAAACGTCTTGAAACCATTGGATTAAGTAAGGGTATTGATGTGTTTATCGCGTAGTCATAATAATAATTTGACATATTGCCTGCTTTTGCGTTATCTTTTCTATAAGGGCTACATCTCTCTCAAATCCATCCCTCTATGTCTCTCTTATTGTCTCTCCCCATATCTTTCCTTTCCCATCTCGTGCCTTCCCTCCGTCTCCGTCCCCCATTCTCTCTCTCGTTCCCTTTCTATCTATTCCTATGACCTTATACGCATGCATATCTATCTCCATATACAAATCATTAAAAAAGACAAACAAACATCACAGCGAAACAACCTGTACAATCATAAGTGAAACCACCAAAGAAAAAAGTGGTATGAAATTTCATATCCGAGTTTTTTCCCCAAAGCCTGCAATTATGCGTTATATTCCCCACCATTCAACTTGACGTGGCGATCATATAGCGAAAATATGACATTGATAACATGTTCAATAGTCAGGAAGTAATCACAGAATTGTCGCTTTGATTACGAATCTTCCCGGGTATGACATTGACAATGGCTTCAAGATAAATGTATGCTATCTGGCAAAAGCATTTGTTCATAAAGCAAGTAGGCTGTCTCGAGAAAGCGTTTGTTCAAAGGACATGTAAGCCATCTTGGGAAAGAGTTTTGTTATTGACAGGATAATTCATTGAAAGATGACAACACTCTAGCTAGCGGTCAGGTTGACGTTTATTTCCGCAGGTAGGTGCATCAGAATAATGGGCCCATGTCAGTGTAAGGTTGATTGGAATTGACGTTGGGACCAGTTTTTATTTCAAGGTCTGGAAGCGGACATATAAATGACATTCGTGATTAAGATGCATGTGCATCTCTCAAAACTTTGTAACCAAATGACCTGTCACTTCCATTTGCCAAAGAAAACATGACAGAGGAAACTAAAATCATGTCACTTCAATATATGCCTCGATTTATTATTGTATACTCAGAGTGATGCCTGAAAACAAAATATTTTCTACTAGTTAATGAGAAAAAGGATGAAATACTAAGAGGGAAGAAGAAAAATGAAATTGAAGAAATAATCAAGTATTTATAGATGTGAAAGAGAAAATTGAGAAGAAAGATAATGATGAGCATGGCTATGGAACATCAGCTCCACGTTCAACCTTGACGCTCAATTTATTGTGAAGCATTTTCTAAAGGTAAAAGAAATAGGCAGATGTTAACATTTGAGAACACTTTGGAAATTATTCAAGCACATTTACGCCACAGACACTTGATTAAATGATGTAAATCATTACATTTAAATGCATTATTGTTTCTCTAACAGAAGAAAGTATGATGAAGCATTTAGATTTTGATTGCGCATTACGTCTGGAGGAAACATAATTCACTAAAAAAAAAGACGACAAGAAAAAAAAAAAAGAAGAAGAAGAAGCGAAAATTTAGAAGAAGAAGAAGAAAAAGAAGAGGAAGAAGAAGAAGAAGAAGAAGAAGAAGAAGAAGAAGAAGACGACGAAGATAAGAAAACAGAAACAAAAACCTATGGTTTATGCCACGGATTATCTTAAGATTACTTTTGAAATAATCAAACAAATTCCCATCTCAGCACCAATATCTTGAAGAAAGAACAAATATGATCTTAATTTGTGAGAGGGGTGGGGGACATGCCAGACGATATTGAACAAAGTATACGACCAGGTTATGTACAGATCGCGTCTTAGCTTTCTACAGCACCTTCAATCGACTAATCAAACCAACTCCCCCTAAGAGGGGTGTGCCAATCTTCGGGAAACCTCCCCAATGGAATTGAACAGCTACACCGAGGAAATTTAGATCGTGCTGAAATCGACTAATTAGGACAATTTAGAGTAGAAAGTGGAAAAAAGGAGAGCGAGGAGAGTTTCGGCAAATGTGTGTTTTGGAGGTTTTCGGTAAATACCCGAAAGTGCTTTGTACTCTTTCGGGAGAGATGTTACCATTTAACACGAAGTCCATTTTACGAAAATGACGTACAGAAAGTCTGAGCATTCTATCATGTTGGTAGAGGACGAGCTAGGCCTGTAAGGGGTAAGATCCTGAATTTATTCCCTCTGTACTTATCCTGCCAAAAGGTATTTTACGAAGAATGTCTAAAATTCTCAATAAACGATATAGGCTGGTGGTAATTATGTATGTAGGCATGAGGACGCTTCTTCGAACTATTTGATTTAGAAAAAATAAAAATGATCACGTAATTTGTTCATGTTGTCCTTAAATATTTCTCCTAACTTTGCAATTTCATCTTCTTCTTCTTTTTTTTTCACCCCTTTTTGTAATGATTGGCGAAATATTATAACATTTAAACAATGATTTGTAGACAGAGCATCTTCCTTCAAATTTACTTTATATACAGAAGGGGCAAGGGAAACATAATTCGCTCAGTTAGTCCTTTAATTTGATATAACTGGCTTTGGAATTTCCTTGCTTTCTTACCACTGGCAAAATACTCTAAAATTGGTAAGAATAACTTGTCCAGAAAAGCAGGCTTTTTCATATTTCCTCCATGTACAAAAGGAGACATAATTCGTTCGAATTGTCCTTTAATATCATTATTGACTTTGATATTCCTTTGCTTTCTTACCTGCCAGCGAAATAGGCCTATTCTAAAATTTTGTAAGGGTATTGACCACGCTCAAAGGGCATAGGGAGAAAAGCAGGTGGTAGGGTGTCAAACAAAGCTCACTTGCGACAAATGTAATGGCCGCTGGTCCATGACATTTTGTTAATCTTTTTTTTGAAGCACTTCAAATCAATGACATTACCTTCAGCTCCTAAGCACACTAATAAAGGTGGAGAACAGAAGTCGTGACGCACAAG
Source organism: Strongylocentrotus purpuratus (assembly GCF_000002235.5). Classification (NCBI taxonomy): domain Eukaryota; kingdom Metazoa; phylum Echinodermata; class Echinoidea; order Camarodonta; family Strongylocentrotidae; genus Strongylocentrotus; species Strongylocentrotus purpuratus. The sequence goes on along the minus strand of NW_022145601.1, from coordinate 31,299,104 downwards.
ATACGTAGTATAGATTTGTAGGATCAGGTTATACACGGTGACGGTTTTATAATTAAGGTCTTTTAAGAAGGATTACGAGAAAACGGGGGAAAAAAAAACTAAAACGGAATGGTAAGAAGGAGATAACTTGAGATTACAACCCCAGACAAGATGACTATTTATGGACCTTTTCAGCACCAAATATAGGATCTATTGTTCGTAAAAGAATACGATAGCCGCGAATTTTGTACGGCAATCGCCCAAAGGGAGTGTCTCTGGTTTCCTTCTCGAAAAAGGGTTAATCAGAAATAGGGCAAAAATAACGAAATTTGATCAAAATTAGGTTAAAAGGATTTCGTGCATTTCCATAAAGCAGTGATTGTTATAATTTCCTATTTTGGTCCATCTTTGTTATTCAGCATGCTAAAGGTAGATGCGAGTACAATCTACCCATCGATCGTTATAATACTGCAAGGCCACATGCAGTATTTGTTTCTCTGCCAAAGGAAAAAAGAAACAAACGCATCAAACGCAGAACAGTACAATGCGCAGGGTTTAGTAAATGAGTAAAATATTCATAATTCTATCACTAAGTAATGCATTCCGTACCGCCTGTTATAGTTAAGTGTGTACAGAATAATTAGATCATGTTCAAGTTGTAGGCTCATTGAATTCGAATCAGTGTCATGCGATAGCAATATACCACGTCATGTATGAACATTTCATACAATGATATTTCACTCATCTAATTCAAACACGCATCACTAGCTCCCGTTCCCTTTTTGATTGACATTTACTGTCGACTGAACATTTCGGTTAATCTTTGGTCGATTTTGGAGGCAAATCGATTTGATTGCCGAGAAGAACAATAGGAGGATACATGTAAAATAATCCTCCGCTAAAAGTAATTTGAGGTAGAGTGTTATCATGCAAAAGACAGCAGGAGACAGGACTATAGTCATTGATTAAATTAAACTTTGTGAATGAACAAACACCCGTCGAATTGTTACAAGTGTGGCCCTTTTAAAGGATTAGGAGAAAAATTGAAAACGAATTAAAGAGATGTTAAATGAAATATCACAGATGGGCTTCATGTTACACGTAATCTATATGATTGACCATGCCTGTCTTTTTAAAGATAAACGATGACGTACTATTTTAATAGTGTTTTAAAGATATTTGGAAGTAATTGTGTAAGAAACATCCAGTAACTTTGCATCAATATTCTGATGGTAACATAACTAACAATGTAATGATTCTAACTCATATACATAAGCATATTAAGCACGTGAAATGCATCTGCAGACCTGCCATAACTCTATTTTTGAGAGTGATCTTTTATATTCAACACCATCAAAGAAAAAAAGTAATATCGCAGGTCACTGTACTTAAAAATATACAGCAAATAAGGCAGATGCATAATGTTATAGAATGGGAGTGATAATGGTCGCAAAGTTCAGTCTACTATCTTACATAGCCTTTCTTCGTTTTAATTGGTGGTTATGTTTCGACTGGTTGTCCATCGTTGCATATACTTTAACATCCCTTGGGACTATACATTTAATATGCTTGAAATGAAGCGTGAATCAATGCGAAAAGAGCTGGCTTTCGCACGTCCGAGGCAGGGGCGAAGCTACAGGTGGTCATGGAGGCACATTCCCTCGAATCAAGTGGCGGCAGATACAAATACAAAGCGAGAAAAGAGAAAAAGGGAAAGCGAAAAGGGGGAAGGGTGAGAAGACAAAACGCTTTGACCACTTCTGACACCTTTCCCCTAATCAGTTGCCTTGTAAATTCGCATTTCATTTTGCAAGTGGGGCCAATGCCCCAAGTATTTCTAGTGCCCCCTCAGTTGGTAGGCTCGTTCTACGCCACTGACACGAGGTTCAATGATTTTCGGCAGCGTTTCCTGCTTTGTGTCATATAAGCATTCCTAGGAAACCGATGGATTTTCGGGCCACTTATTGAGCTATTTTCTTTCATTCTTTCAACATCAGTTAACGAGTTCGTTTCATTTTCGAGACATGTCAGAGCGAATGAATTGTTCATTAACTTAGAAATGTTACTACTTGAAATAGCATGATGGAATAAAAATTAGGCCAAATGATCTTCCTCATTCACAGAGTTTGGCAAAATAGAAATTCTCATCTTTTGTTTTTCTGTTTTGCCTGCGAAATAGGGGTTCTCAAAGATATTCTTTGCACTGTTGTAGAACATAGCCAATTTACCTGCTGTTTTTCAAACTTTGGGATATTTTTTTTTAGGTAAATTTAGTTTGAGGTTATCTTGATATTCCAAAGATTTCAGACGAATATTTCGTCATTCCAGAAAAATTGTAAATATTACTTCAAACTGATTATGATAGGTAGGCGGGTATCAGGTACGTAAAGTTCTGGTAACCAAAATATATTGAAACGAAAATAGATTGATGCCTATACAATGTTCATATAATATAATCATGTTACATCAATGAACGCTCCAGCGTGCAAGACAGGTTTATATTCAATCCAGACGTTGCATATACATGTAGTGTGAGCGAATGGTACACTACATGAATAACAATTACGTACATGTATTCACGTACGACTATGCTACTATGTGTGACTCTAATATTTCCCCTATAACTTTTACCAAAGTTAAAACCCGTGGGGAAGGGGGTTTGAAGCATTTGCTCATATCAACATTTGTATCAAAACAATTCTCGACCATATCGAATAACAGCTGCACTGAAGTGGCCTCATCCATGTACGATTTCATCCATGTACGAACAAAACAAAATGGGACTGGAATGCCTAACTTAGTAATTTAATATTTAGGTCTCTAATAAACAACTTTCTATCAGAAATCATTAGTACTTGTAGATCATATGAATTACCTGTTTCATAAGGAAATGTTTTGCACATACTTTATTTTGAAATCACCAGCGCAATGAAAAAAACAATTCACCAAAAATGTCAATCTGTTGGTAATCATGCTCGCTCCATTTTCTCCCAGAACTGCAATTTCATGCATCAATGACGTATGTTATTTCTATTGCAGTAGAATTATTTACGTGCTTGAAATGTCCAAAGCACTTCAGCAACAACAGAATAAAAACTCCATTAAATTTTAGCATTACATCGCCAGAAAAAAACACACGAAGGGATATAACTTAATCCTATCTAGAAATCTCTCGATGCTAAAATCCTCTTATAAATATTCTTTTGATAAATCAGTTCTGATTTATTCAATTTTCTTGTCGTTACTCTTGAACAGTTTGGCTAACAGATTTGAAAACTTGGTTGAAAACTGATAAATCGTAATGTCAAATGGATTGGACGGTATTCTGAGATTAACGCTCCGGTTGTTTCCTTTGCCTTACGGCTCAGTCGCATGATTGCCGCACGTGGATATTTTTGCACAAAATAATAGGAACCAAATAATTAAAGGAATGATCGCTTTGTGCAACACGATGGCTTTTTGCAAAATTAATCATTTCTGGTCTTTATCAGCTCCATGACTACCCTATTAACAGCCTTTGGTTTATCTATCCCATTGTTTATGAGATATGACATAAGTGTTGCATACAAAGAATTAAAGGCTTATGAAGTTAAAAAGAATAGACACATCACGTACACATTGTAAGTGCACAGTGTAAGTGACTAATGAATGGTTTCGCCAGTTTTGTTGTTAAAACTCTCACGACAAGTTCAAACAACGTTTAATCCGAAATGTGATCTGTATGCGAAAATGCCAACAGCAAAAGAAAGTGATGGAGATTAAGGGAGATAATGAAAGATATACCAGGGGAGATGGCGGAAGAGAAATAAGAGAGAGTTAAAAAGAAGAGAGAGAGAGAGAGAAACAGAGAGAGGAAGAGAGAGAGAGAGAGAGAGAGAGGGCTGAGGGAGAAGAGAGGGTTTCGTTGATGTGTGCGTGCGTGTGCGTGAACATGTGCGTGTATGAGAACGGTAATGTGTACCGTTGCGAGCGCATTACACGGTTTTAAGCAAAGATCTTCCCGCATGCTAATTCTTTTATTTGGAAACATATCATTTGATTTCAGTTAGCTGGGCTTTTCTCTTTATTTGTGTGGAAAGAAAAAAGGAAAGTACTCGTTTGTGTCCTGCATGAGTTCTCCACGCATGATGAGAACATTTTGGGAGAAAGAAAAAACACAAATCAAGCTAGACCCTTTTATATGAAGACCACATCAATCAATTCTAACACGTCCTAAGTGTTATTTGGTGTCAAGAAACACTAGAAAATGTATTTAATTTTTTATGGTTCGATTAATTCTTCCACTCCTTCGAGTCGCCGAATAGCGATCGACTATGATTATCAGGTAAGTGCTGTAGTTTGAAGTTGCATGAATACTCTGGTTCTAATTAATTTCATAAGAATCGTCATTTTCTTCTTTCCCTATCCTCTCTCTACCACTTCCTCTCTCTCTTTCTTTCTCTCTATCTTTCTCTCTCTCTCTCTATCTGCCTCCATATGAGTGGAAGGTAATGCTGTTATGTAAATGGTGCTTCGTGTGCGCCGGTTATGAGGGATATTTAGGTTTGCTCGATTATGTTTTTGTTTTCCTTTTTATATTGCAACATATTGTCATTTACGACAGGCCGTGACGTAATCGAAATGACACCTTTCTTTCACAAGCATGTCAAGGGGTATTAGGGTTTTCCAGGTCTAATCTTTTTTTCTTGCTTTTGCTTAATTGTATTTTCTCTGTTAAAGCTTGATATTTGCGAATGCTTTGGTCCCGAAATGAATGAAATCAAATGAAGCTACTCTACACAACGTGACCAGATCATCGAGTAGTTTCACCCATAGCTAGTTCATATAGATAAAGTCACCACAGCGGAAGTCACTTCTGATATATTCTGACATTTCATGGAGCTCCAAAAAGTCCCCTTCCATAGATATTGTACATGGGGGGGGGGGGGGAACTCTTTGGATCTCCTTGATTTCACCTATGTGTGTGTGTGTGTGTGTGTGTGTGTGTGTGTGTGTGTTGTGTATTGGGTTTTTACAAACGTGTATCAATCAGATATGATTATTTACGTCTGGGGACCGACTTTTAAGCGTCATGATCCGAAAGACGTGACTCAGTTTCGAACCTGCATCCTCGGCTGAATCAGTTTGTAACTTCCACTTTTAGTTGGATTACCGGCGCACGCCACAACGTCTATGCACATATCACTGCCATTTTATCTCAATATGCTTTGCTCTGACCGCCCAGGAATGCGGACGCTTTGTCTCAGGAAATGAACAACGTGCGAGGAAAATGGCAGGAAGGAAATCAAGGATTGAGGCGAATCCGCTCAGGCGATTAGCATTGACTGATGACGGAGTGTTAATGACTTTGCGTGTTTGGATCAGCGAAGCAGTGGCAGAACCAGTCAGTTTAAAATGGAGGGGGTTACTCCTCCACCGCGCTTGCATTTATTGGTCCGTGCTTTTGGGAGGTGGCATAATGCGATTGTAAAGGCTTTCAATAAATCAATCTTAGGCAATCTCAGGAGCCTTCTTTCTCCATCTCTTCTTAAAGTATACAAATACTATACAATGACCTATCACATGCTTTCGATGGGATCGACATCGGGGTATTGAAAGTGCCCTGGAGTACGATTGAGTTGAAGAAAAATAGAGGAGCCACATGCAAGCATCACATGTTCTTGTTATGGGATGTTAAGGGTTGCGTATCTGCAGGGCTCCATGTGGACTCGTCAGTGGTGGAGCCATGATGTAATACCACAAAAAGCACAAGAGGCTCTATAAGGGTTGGAAAATTATTTTCTGATTGTATGGTCGCCTTTTTAAAATAAATCGAAGATTTCGTGTATTTTCAAGTGTTGAGCATCTACTACAAAAAAAAATATAATGCGGTTTTTGTCTACGACGCCAGAAGAAGCTACAGGGAAGGGAGGGAGTTGAGACGGGGACAACACCTTCATCTTAACCACGCAAAGTGCAGGTATTTGTCTTGATACATTATTTTCATATTGAAAGTGGTGCGTGATGATGGACAAAGAAAGAGCGGGAAAATGACGCGCAAAATACATGCAGGTGAGCAGTTACCGTCTGCTTTACCGTGTTAACCTAATACGATTCTAAAAAGGTCTTCTTTATCGTCTGCCCTACAGAAGCCCCGTATAAATTATGCTGAAATACATTCAGAGGGGTGGAACGTATGTCCTTTTTGTCACAAAAGAAAAGGGGAGAGATAGAAGGTGTGGAAAAGAGAGATAAAGAAAGAGAGAGAGAGAGAGAGAGAGAGCGAGAAAAGAGAGATAGAGATAGAGAGAGAGAGAGGGGGGGGGGGATACAGAAAGATTCCGATCGGCTGTTCTGTAGCCTTGTCATACCTTTATGAGTCCAATGTTGAAATATATACTTACAGGGGTTAAGTTGACCTTAATGTGTTACAAAGGAAGGGATGGAAAATGAGAAAGAGAGAGAAAGTGTAAGCAAGAGAGAGTAACAACGATAGATGTGAGTTCTGAAATTTTACAGATGACTTGAAAATACGCAATTGTTAATGGTACATTAAGTCAGAAGGATTAAAGAATCAAGCTGGTGACACACCAATACGCTTCGATACATCCGTCATTTATTATTTTCAACGAAAAATATCCTACACATGCTAAGAGTATTTCTCCTTTGCTTCTCTTGGCAATTACAGGTTTATGGATTTTAGTTTGAACGTTGTCGTAAGTTTGTTTTCTTTATAAATACAGTCTGGTCCGACGTTGTCCTTTCATTGGCAACGTTTCCAATATTCACAAACATTCGCAAACTATGCTAGTTTATGCTACTCATTCTTGAATGCGTTTTGTTCTATGGAAGCACACAGGTGCTAAGTGCTGAGTTTTCGATGAAAACATTAACATGTGATGAAAGTATAACAAACAAAACTACACTAATGCGCACACGGAACCATGACAAAGAACAATGAAGGTGCTGAAAGTACTTTTTGCCTTAACTTAGCTTAACTGTCACAAGGAGCTGAACAAATTCAAAGTATTGCTTCAAGCCAGGAAGTAGTTGCAGGCACCTGGGATGAGAGGGGCATTAATATCGTTCAATATCTCGCCTAAGGGCGTTAGTGCAGTGGCTGGGACTCCAAACGCACACCACCAAGTCCGCTGACATATTCACTAGATCATGAATCTTATACTAATTCCAATACAGATTGTCCCCTGCCTACTCTGAAAAAGTCTACTGTACCTGGTATTTGCACGGTCATGCCATATTCATCCTTTGAATGATTCTTCTGTAGTAATCCAGGCTCCCCTATCGATAGCGAAACGTTTAGATTGCTTAATTATCTGATTTAACTTTTAATCACATAAAGCACGAACTGAAACTTTGTGTTATCATTTCCCTTTCCCTTACCGAAAGGAGTGGGCATATCCAAACGTTAGTTATTATTATTATCACATGGTGATAACTTATTGTCAGGTCATCCTATCGATTTTTAGTAATAACCAAATGCATGAAGTAAGCTGCATCGATCCTAAGTTAAATAAATTTAAGCAAATATTTTTTAGAAAAATATCACAATACCATGGGAGAACAATCGATCATTTGAAAGCAAAACTGCTTCAATATATAAGATGAAATTGCATCTGGAGGTGCCAGCAAAATACTGTTTGTCTATAATCTACAGGTGATGAAGCTAGGCTGCAGTAAGAACAGCTCAAAGCTATTCTGCAAATCAAGTTTCGCTAGCAGAAGACACAAGGAGGATGTTTGCTTTCGACCCCTTTAAATAATTGCTTGGTAATACTGCTCATTAAAACGACTGAAACTTCCCTCTAAGCTTCCCTACCAGCTCTATATCAAACGTAAATACCTCTACCAAGCTCCATGATACCAATTATAAGAACGAAATTACAGCATTCAGCCCCGAAGAAAGTCTCCCATGCTAGTCAAAAGAGCACATTGTTTTACGCTAACTCCCCGACGGGATGTTATACGATATGCATCGCAGTGTTGATGGAGGATTTATCCAGTGTATTCCGAAGAGACACGCTCTCCTAATTAAAAACAAACGCACCTAGGCAATGTCTATGCAAGTTTAATTGCACGTTCTATATAAAAGTCTAATTGTTTAGTTTTCACTTTTCTCTATTAGTCTAGGCCCGATAGCCACTCTACACTGCGCACCCCCTCCCAATCAAAACCTTTTATAAAATATACGCGTCCAATATGGCGACCGTTGTGACAAGGCTGAGAGCATTAATTTTGAAAATGGTGTCAGATTGGCTAGTCAACATCATGCCTCCAATTCCAATGGGAAAGCCTGATCTAATTTTCGGGGATTAATGGTGACCGAATTTTTGTCGGATTATTTAGACTTATCCCCTTTCCCTAGAACTAAACAAACAAATTGTGCAGGGCTTTTTAATAATTGCGTTGTACTGGGTGACGTGTGGCCCTATTTTGCTCATATTATCAAAATTGCTCATTTTTGCTTGAGTCTGCTCGAATGCAAGAATCTAAAACATGTTCTTTGTCGAATTGAACAAAGAGAATAAATTTGATATCCACGTAACCAGTATTTGGTACTTAGTGCAGGCCAGAATAAAGAGCAAATTTCTCGTATAACACGGGACTTTAAAAAAATGTATAAACTCAACCTCACCAAATTAAAAAAAAAAAGGAAAAGAACAGGGAACAAACATTATTTTTTCTTTGATACGTGACATATTTGGCTAAATTATTATCATTGCAAACACATTCCCGTGTTACGCGAGCAGAATGTGGGTGCCAATTCGATAAATTAACATTGATCCCCGATAAAATGTAAAGAAATTGGTTTTGAAAAAATGGTAAATACTTACGGCCTTGATTTATGGCACAGTACATACATTTGGCCTAGAATCTAGGCATTGAAAACATGTTCATGCGTTATCTAAATAAGATGTCGAACTACTTGTCGAAATCTTCTGTTTGTTCGTGATTTTTACAATATCAAAACGAAATTTCACCTGTCACACAAAAGGGCGTAGAGCTGCCACCTGCAACTTAAGAAAAACTGGTTCCGCTCAATTCTATTTGAAAGGGTGCTCAAAAGGTAACATAGAGCAGTTAGGAATGGGGATTGGGCGACACTTATAATTTGTTTGATGATTCTTTACCATCTCGTGTCATGGACAGCAGTTGCATTGTCAAAATCATAAGGTATTAGATGTGAAAGAGATCATATCCTAAATATAAACAACTTTAACGATTGAAGCTGAAATACACGTTGTAAATATACAAAATACCCTTTTCACGATCTAAGATCTAAGGATCTATGATTTTGTGACACTTCTCGTTTATTGAATAAATCATGTATTCGTTAAAGAGCAAGATCAATAGAGAGCAAGAGAGAAAGAGAGAGAGAAAGAGAGAGAGAGAGAGAGAGAGAGAGAGAGAGAGAAAGATAACGAGTCAACATAATCAAACGAAAGCTATCATTGGTTTACAAAACTGTACACGGTTTAACCCCTTAAGCTTTTCTTAAATGACATTAATAAGACAGTATAAACATATCTACTCTTTCAATTTTATCTTTTCCAGGTCAACAGTCCCTCGATTTATATCATTTTTATCTTCTTTGTTTTGTGTTCCGTGGTCTTTACCAACGAAATATCTGGTTTCTGATACGTCGATTCAGCACAACGACGATTCATTTCTTTGCCCGAGAGCGAGGGTATACGTTTTCTCTTCTCCGGAGTCGAATGGTTAGGACACAAAAAGGAATAAATATTGCTCTCAGAACGTCAGGAGCAAACATTCAATTTTCGGAAGCATTGCGGCAAATTTCTCATCTGTTCGGCTCTGTTATTCAACCATTCATGGTGCCCAAAGGGAAGGCTATGCTTTCATCTGTCTTTCAATCACTGCACGTGACTGCTTATAACATAACAAAAATAGGACGGACTGCGATATGTTATGAGAGAAGGAAGTTAAATAGAGGAAATATAATACGGCGTTGGCTATGCAATCAGTATGAAAATAACTCGATCAGTTGATGCAATCGGTGAAAATGATTTCCTTCAAAGAATTCAGACCTTGTGGACTACAAGAGCCATGCATTTCCGCGAGATAAGAAGAATTACGAGAACTAGATGAAGTAAAGTAAAAAATCATTCCATTTCTATTTTTCTAAATGACTAGACAAACCACTTTACAGTTTTCTCAGTGAAGGGATTCACATAGCAAATACTCTTTTAATCTCTTTCTCCTCCTTCCCTCCGTTTTCCCCAGTGAACATCTTTTTCAATGTGCTTTCTGTCCTCATTATACGACCTAACATCTTAAATTGTCTTTCCTCTCGATGTTCAGAAGGGGTCTACGAAGGCATGTCTTGTCAATCATTTAATCATTTGGTATACTATCTGCCCACGATATCTCAAGCACTCTTCTCAGAACAAAACAAGGCAAAGCAAATTGAAAAAAACACACGAATGAATCAGGAAAAGTAGAATGTGACAAATATGCTGCTTAAATGTGTTGACCCCTGGATTCATTCAAAGCGACTTTCTGTTGAAATTAAGAAAAGAAATGAAAACTTAGACATGCTTGAATTATCTGCTCAGATCAAATTGTGCTTGATTGGTAAATAATTTATTCAAGCGGAGACGGATACAAGTATAGCGATTGTCTTAATGCGAACGAGCACTGTACAAGGATATGTCTACATTTCCCGATCTTTACTAATCGAACAAAAAACAAGTAATTTAGAAATGGGAATGATCCATCAGCAGTAGACTAATGGGCTTCATTTAATACGACCTAATTAAAGGCGATAGTGATTAAAGTGATTAGTATAATAGGTGACATTGGAATACCAAGCATCTTTGTGGTCGAGACCTAATTCAATTAATGATATCTTGCATCATTAATTAATTAGGCCCAGGCCTATTAGGGTGGACAAATTAAATAGGCCTTCTTGTTTTTGTACGAATTGTGAACCGTCGTCTGTTGATAACATATTTTTTTTCCTTTCCAGATATCAAAGAATACGTTATAACATAATGGAAATAAACGTATTGAAAGAATTTTATGAAAATTTTGCACATTTGCGCCAATAAGTAGAGCTAAGGAGAATGAATTCTAACACATTTGACATTTGTCATTTAGTATTTAGAAACATATTCAAACACTAAAATGTAAGTTGAAAAATAACCCGTGGATTAAAAGGAACAAAGGTTTTTTTGATAGTATTTAATTTGTTTTTAATCTACGGGGATAATACAAGCCACTATCATTTTATCAATGAATGATGAGCTGAATAATAGAAACGGTCTGCTATATTAACGGGAAATTATTATGTTGACAACTTTTCAATTTGTTGTTAATATTCCTCACATTTTACGGTGGTACACACTAATCACAGTGTCAACTCATAAAACATTTCTTACCTGCGTAAGTCGGTGTACTAAGAAATGTATAATTGTTTACGTGGATCAATATGTTAGCCTCTGAGAATATTAACATTAACCACTAAGTTCCTGGAATTTTTGAGAAAAAATGACGGTGTGTATTACTTCGGTTTGGCCAAAAGTTGCTTTAGGGTGTGAGAGTTATTGGCATAGGACAGAATGAGTGAAGGCGTTGCAAAGATTGATTACTCGAGTGGGACTTCAAACCTTTAAGCATGCTAATTGTAGGTGACTCCAAAATGTCAAACAATCCATATCTGTGTTTCTGCCGGCGACGTCTTCAAAGTGCTATTGTAAATGTTTTGCTTCCCAATCCATACGATAAGGCCGACTGCAAGGATTTATACTCGGCGAAAAGGATTGGAATTACATAAACGTCAAACAAAGTGAGAGACGCTGTCACATTGTCCTTACATTACCCCCTGAGTTTTCCCTCTCACTTGCAAGGCTCCTCCAGCGATATAATGGCTTTAGACTTCATGATCACCCCCAAGAGACATGCTAGCGTAACAGACACCGCATACGTTATTCAAATGAACAGTACATGCGATATCATCGGGCAACTTAATTGATAAAGTAGAGTCAGATGTAGCTGTGCGTTTGATCTTCCCACTCATTTCTCATGGTTTGTCATCAATCTCTTTTAAAATGTACAAGTTGCCAAACTACATAAATACATACAAATATACTCATTACGAATGGCCTGCAATGCACGTTGCAAATAAATCATAAATTGCACGATTCTCTTTGAGCCATCTTTGGAATATATTTCAATAAAACGAGGATATCAGGAATTCACCAACTGTCATAAATCTGTTGATGCTGGTTTTGACTTGGATTGCCGACCTACCAAGCATTCACGCTGGTCTTAAAAATAATATTTGTTCTTGTTTGCTATTCAGAGATGTTTTATCAGAAATATATTTAAAATATCACTGGGGAACTCTACTAATCAAAAGGATATTACAGAATAACATTTAAGATAGGGATTGTATTTAATCATAACATGTACCGCAAAAATAGCATTTCATACGATAAATAAACTTATTTGATATGGGAAAAAAGAAATACCCCACAATCACCCCATAAAGACAAGATACTAAGGAATATCATGTAAAAATAATAAGAGCATTGTGACGAATACAAAAAACGCTTATATGCACACTCAGCATGAAGGCCTACATGGTAATTTCTGCGATGTGAGGTCTATAACTGTTTGATGTTTTCCTAATAGATGCGAAGTTGTCACCCTGTCTTTATCTATAGGCTCTCCACTTTCTAATGATATTTCATATAAATATAATGGATAATGATAATATATGGGTTTAAAATGACATAAAGAACGTTCTCATCTTTAGTTACGACACTCTTGGTACTTTTGTGACGCACGCGAGGTCTCATAAAATACAGAAAAACATCTTTTGAAATACACCGTCACGCACAAAAGTCCCCTAAGGAAATATCATAAAGAAAAAATAATTATGGATATGATACATTCCTACAGCGCGGTTCTTTGCCTTCTTGTGCTTTCTATACATGGCGACACAAATGGCTGGTTTTAAAATTTACTAGAAACATTCGTGCTATTTGAAAACAACGTTTTGCATGTGTGTTTCGCATCAGGCGAAAATCATTTTCAAAGACGCTTGAGTAACACAATGATATGAAACATTTTTATCAAAGCAAAGGAAATGGAAGTGGGTGGAGAAAAATTTCAATCACCATGGAAATTGTTATTGATATATTGCTGGCCTAATTGTTATTGATATATTTGTTGCCTTAGCAATTCCTACTATATCATGCCATTAGATTTGTCTGCACTTTAGTTTATTGGAATATTCCCAGTGAGGTAATTTCCAATCGTGTGCGAAGATGAATAGTCTCTAAAATATCTTTGTAATACAAAGGATTCGAATGTTGTAGATTTAACGCAAGCTATATGACAGGCACTTTTTATAATATTCTAGCAAGGAATGAAATAGAAGAGGAAACTATATCATTCTGGACAAACTTAATTGTTTATCATGTGAACTGGAAAATATCTTTCAAAGAAATGTAAAGACTGTAAAGGTGAATAAATTGAAACAATTTAATTTTTAAACAACTTATAATTTGATTCCTGTAATGTTGTTTTTATGGGGATTTAGTATTTCCCATATATGTGAAACACGTAACTGTAGAGAATATTTATTTTTATGCTTTTTTGAAACGTGAAATAAACATTCCCTTCTTTGAAAAATAATTGAAATGATAAAGCATGTCTATAATGTAGATATTGATTTTAATATGGGTATATTGTTAAAAACCAATATGCAAACAAAAATTAATGATATTGTTACAGGTATTTCCCATGCAACGAAATGGGGATATATACCCGGTCCAGGTGGCATACATGTACACAATTAGAAATACTGTAACAAAATTATGAAGTGGTCAAAAAATTATCTTTGACCACACTAGCGCGTACACTGTGGTGCATAAACGCTGTGGTACACGTACGCTGTGGTTCATGTACACTCTGGTGCATTTTCATTGTGGCGAACATACACTGCGATGCATAAATACTGTGGTGCATACACACCGTAGTGTATATACACTGTAGAGCGTATACGCTGTGATGCATATACACTGCGGTGCACATTTACTGTGGTGGATATACATTGTCGAGCATATATACTGTGGTGTATAAACGCTGTGGTGCAAATTCACTGTGGTACATATACACTATGGCAAATTAGTGTTACACATTGTCACAAAGCCTGAAAGTAGTATTTACACAATGTTGTGATATTAGCATTACTGTGATTCATTCCGTAGCCCGCTCTGTGAGTAGAAAATACTGTGTTGTTATCTATGGCCACTTCAGTACACCATGTCTTTACTGTGGTAAGATCTAATGTGATATTAAATAGAACATGATAAAAATCGATTGCATCTTCATGAAAATTGGATCGAAGGGAGAAGGATGGGGGTTGTTCGGGGAGAATGATATATGAAGTTTGGAAGATTAAGATGACCCACAACTTCTAACAGTTTTTTTTATCCTAGGGAAAAACCCATACTATGAATAAAAACTTCATCAATCATCAGTCAAAGCTACAAGTATGTCAAAAAGCTGCAATGCCATTTACACCACAATGTGTTTCTACCTCGCTTTTACCCTCCAAAAGAATTTCTAAGCATTTCCCTACATACTAGTATGCCATTTTGAAAAAAGTTATATGTGGTGTAATTCAAGCTAACCCTATTGTCGACCCATTCTCAAGCCAAGTCACATCCCCAATCTCACGTAACCCCTCTTGGGACCTCCTCTCAATTATATCCAAATTACAGAGACTAGTTTCCACGCCTTTATGGGTAGGTGTTGGTTACCCCAAATAGTGAGAGAAGAAGAAAAAGATGTCGTGCAAATTTTGCTCCGACAATTAGCCTACTCTCCGTTGCATTTAATAATTGGGTTTTTGCGTGACTTGATGCGCTTCATTTCCTTTTATGAAGACGTCACGAGAAATGGAGATTGGTTTCCAGTTAGCTTGCGAGATGATATCAAGATCGATTCGATTTCTATTTAAAGGTGGGCAATGATACCGCAATTATAATTATGTGGATCAAGGAAACAATAAGCTGTTCAAAACATTTGACTCGACGTCATTGTTGCTCTCTCGTTAACCTTTTGTGTGGAATTATGTTCTGTTTTATTCAGAGGAGAGATATTTCAAACGTGTTTACCATAGACATCACGCGCAGTTACAGCAACCATCAGTACCTCCATCCACGTTGCCATCATCACCACCACCACCACCACCACCACCACCACCACCACCATAAAATCATCATCAACATTTCCATAAGTTCATCACAAAACCATCATAATCATCGTTGTTTTGTCCCTAACCACAACCATCATCTTCATCTACATCATCATCATTAACATCAAAACCATCATTTTGATCATCAGCAAAGTCACTGTTATCCTAATCATCGTTGCTATGACCCAAACCACAACAATCACCATCATCTACATCATCCTCATCATCATCAACATAAAAACCATCATTATGATCATCAGCAAAGTCACTGTTATCATCATCATCATCAGCATCATCAGCAGCAGCAGCAACAGCATCATCATCATCATCATCATCATCATCAACACCATCAGCATCATCATCATCTTTTTTCAAGACTCCTGACTGACCGGTATATTCCTGTCGAAAAAAGATGTATCCATGAAACCCTTATCACCATTTCTGGTTTCGTTACTCAAATAGGTATTGGGTTAGTCCCTGTAAACATGCGAAATTCCCAATTATCATCAATTATTGCAGGATAATTAACATCAACAACGACCACAACAAGAATAATCCCACTTCCTTAATAAGAATTTTAATGTATATATCATAATCTCATTAAACTACTGAGATTCAAGAACAAAAATGCCCAGATATCATAAGATAGCTCGAACCCGGAAAATTACATTTTGTATTTTATGCGATCCTAATCAAAGCGAGAAATCTTGATCACATGTTACATACCGGTGTGATAAAATTAAGTTCAGAGTAATATTGACATACAACTTTATTTCCATTAAAACAAAACTCTTTACAAGAATCATCAGGGTACATTATACAAGGTCTCACTCTACGTTAAAATCTTCCCAAACGACCTGTTCGGAACTCTTTCGTTTGGCTATATTTCCTCATTATTCCATTATATTTTATCATGTAACGTGTAAGGCAGTGCCCGTTTAAACATGCACACCAATACTTTTAGGGGGAGGCACATATTCCCAACTCTTCTCTTACAAGTGTGAGTTTGCTCAATTTCGCTAGACAATTTGGCGCATTTTGACGCAATTTCTTCTGACTTCGTGCCAGTCGCACGAGTCAGTAACTCAATAAGGACACGTTTTGGCACGCGAAGATGAAACGTATTTTCTAGCCCGGGCCATATCATTTTTCGGAGAATTCATTTCAGAGATGCAGGGCGTTTAAAAGAAACCAATAGCACGTGGGAAGTATGGTAAAGGATGCCGTACCATTTAGTATTCTTCTTTGGATTTAGTTACACGAGAAGAAGCTCGTATGAGTGCAAAGAAGTGAAAGTTCATCAGAGCAAAGTGGAACATTTATGACAATTACATACCTATCCCATTTTTTTTTCTTCCTTTCATCCAACTCTCATTTACCCCTCTTTTATGTCTACCTTACTCTTACATGTGTAGCGCAAACTTTTTGAATTTTCCACGGAGAAATTTTGTAACATGTCTTATGCTTCCTATTTTTTTATAGTTCAGTTCTTTTAACTGTTTTTAATTCATCAAATATTTTTATACTATTTCCGATTTCTCTCGTTATCTTCCAAGAAACGAGAGACTACTCATTTGACCATCAATGATTCAACCTTTGGAATGCTTGTGTTAACTTTATTTTAAGGATCGAATGCTTCTATGATAATGAAAATACGTTCAATACCTTAGTTGTTATGAATGACTGTTACATGTTGCATGAAGGTATACTCAATTCTTCATATTGTTGAATATGATGGATATTTTGTTCACCCGATCTTAGGGCAGCCTCGAAGATAAATAGTGCGACCACCAGGACTTCAGCCGTTCCTACACACCCCCTCCGGAATCGTCATTTTCAATATCTCCGAACGTCACATCGATTACATTTATGCCGGTATCATGCTGCGAGATTCAGCATCCCTCGCGGGGGGAGGGAAAGCAATTAGCGAAATTACCCCATTATCAGAGCTGGCAGCCGCCGGTTAACCGACCGTTTTACTGCTTTCTTGTGTCACCTGCCCCCACTTCAAAAGCTCTTGCTAGTTTGGAAGTGACGACGTGGAATAGAAGCGAGGGATTTGATATGATTTATGATGTTTGAAGTCGTCAACACGGATCATTAACGCACGGGGTAAGATAACATGGGATGGGAATGAGGGGGTATGTTGCATCAACCGCCTGCGGTGGGTGTTCACAGTTTGATGGTCTACATCAATAAACCATCACGTCATTTATGATGATGGTTTGTTGTTATTGGTGGACAGGAGGTGCAGCGAAACAATGCAAACCACTGGTTCATCTAATTAGGACAACGTCAGACCACTGGAAGAAGGGAATCTGAAAAACGGGAGACCGGTATCAATCAGAGCCGATTTTTCTCTTTCTGTCAAAGGTTCTATGAAATTTCAATTCATCATGGACAATATAAAGCCACCAGTACGGATCGCAACCGGGCGAATTCCAACGTCCATCGTGGGTGGATCTTACAAAAATGAATGCATGCCAAGAGAGTTATCGTAGTCATGTGACTTAAACACCGAAATAAGGAATGCAAAGTTTGTTAGCTCGAGCTCCGGCACAACACTGATTTCTTTTGGCAACACATTGATCTATAATTGCTGCTCTCGACACATGTGCAGAATGTGACTTTATTCCTTGATATGCATTGTTCCCTTATATTCCTTATGCGATTATACTATACAATAACAAAAAAGAATATTATCATTTATGTTGTCTGCGCAACTTACTTTAGAACTAATTGCAAAACTAAATACTTCGGTGTATATTTCCGATTGTTGGTTAGGCGAAGAATTAAGTTCCTAACGAAAAGGAGTATGAACGCACTGTTTACATATCTACTAAAGATAGCAGTTTAATTTGTATTTGAATAAGTCAAGATAATAACGAATGTATGTTTGACTGTAAGAAAGTATCAGCACCTTTTACTTCAGGCCCAGACAAGGTACTTGTGGACCCATGACAGACATGAGATAAGTAGTGTTTACGTTCATAGACCTATTGGAAGTCAACCTGACGACTTCCTCCGATTTCCCCAATGGGTAAAATGCATTGAACCTTTCACACTAGCCTCGGAATAAAGCATCTGTTATATTCATGACCTTGCCCTTCTCTTTTCCTATTTAGGACCAATTTGATAATTGTCCAAAATGAAAAGCACTGATGCTATCCTCAAGATCAGCACTTTATCAGGTTAGATCATCAGTTTAAAACCCTAAGGAACCACCCTAGGTTAAGATAGTACACCGTGGTTCTGTATATACACGTTTAAGTACCTGTGTGGAAAAGACATGTAACACCTTCTACATGAACTGTGTATGCCCGATATTGATTAACGGATGAAGGGTTTAGTTGGAGGATATTCTTGCTGCTGGCAATTATTGGGTGTCTTCAGGGGGCAGAATGCCTCTTCAAGGGGGAAGAGATATTGATGCTTCAGGAACCACAGAAGAATCATTAAAGCTGATTCCCAAAATGTCCACTAAGGCATTTGATTTGGTAGTGAGTCGTAAGGAATTTATATGACCATTCTAAATTTTCAATTAGGCTGATCACGAAGTCCTACTGACTGGAGGAGACGTGATGGTTCAGTGGTTAAAGCAGGTGCCTCGTTTGGGAGGTCATGGGTTCGAAACAAAATCAATACATAACATTTATATATGGTAAAACCATAAATCGTTAATATTAATGTCCATGTCCCTCGGATTGGACATAGATACAGGTGTACTGGCTGCTTCCCTACATAATTAATTATTGTCCTGGCGGTCACTGAAATACATTGAAATCTCATAAAATACTCGCAAGGTAATTAAAACTAATCTTTCAAAAGAGGAAGACAGACGGGAAAAGACAAAGTCAAGAGTAGAGAGAGAGAAAAGTTATAAAATAATAAGTAAGTGGGAGTGAATGAGGAGAAAGAGAAAGAAAGAGAGAGAGAGAGAGAGATAAAGAGAGAAGGAAAGAAGGAAAAGAGAAAATATAATATACACAGAGTAATTGAATAGAATTTTCAACATTCTATATCGGGTTATTTTGCAATATCTTGTGCTCTAAACGATTTTAAATCGTTTCATCCGCAAAGTAACCTCGTCTATTTAGCATAAACCCATCCAAAGCTCTCTATGTTACACGGCTATCCTGATCTCACCCTGCCTTACTTTCACCCCCCTCACGAGAACCCCTTCTTCTTAAATCAAGACATCCTGACACCCGGTAACACCTGCTTAGATCGAAACCTGTTATCTCAGCACCTATCATCTGATTTCTCTCAACGTTACCGCACATGTTATACGTGCCGATGGTAACCTTTTCCACTTTCTCCTTCATTACAACCTTATCTAGAAATCACTATGGTGGTTGGGTATCGAGGAAAGTGGACAGTGCGTGTAAAGTGGAGGTTCATTTCGAGTTTCCCATAAATGTACTCAATTTTTAGAGGTATAATGTTAAGCAGTCCATCATTAATAATGTTCATAAGTTAAAGCTGGTGCAACTAGCATCTTGCTTAGACTAGAAAATGTTACTGAAAACAAAAATCATAAAATCGCAAGCAGGAAAAAGGTTCAGTCATGAGCAAACGTACTTGATTACGTTTCCGATCTATCCA
Source organism: Strongylocentrotus purpuratus (assembly GCF_000002235.5). Classification (NCBI taxonomy): domain Eukaryota; kingdom Metazoa; phylum Echinodermata; class Echinoidea; order Camarodonta; family Strongylocentrotidae; genus Strongylocentrotus; species Strongylocentrotus purpuratus. The sequence continues at coordinate 31,279,291 of NW_022145601.1, read as the reverse complement.
TTCGCAGCTATCAATGATTAAAGAATAATCTAAACGATATTCCACATTGTTATAGCTTTAGAATTTCTAAAGAAATGACGAAAAACAAAGTAGTTTGACATTGCTTAAAGATAAACTTTAGTACTGGTAATGCGATTGCATTGTGAAAGAAAAGGTGTGAAAAGGATCAGAAACAGTTGATCATGTAGCATGTAAGTATTGGTGTGCACTGCAAGGTTCTGGAGTCATCAAAATCATAATAAATTTGACCGAGTCTTGGTAAAGTAACAAGCACTCACCTAGAAATGTATATATGGGACAACACACATGGTGTCGGGGCTAGTACTACCTTGATTTCCTTGTCTTTCTATGCTCATTACTCAGCCAGTATACATTTTCTTCCAGAATTGTTTGGCACATGTCATTCATTTGTAATCTTGAACATTCAGTGTAAGTTTCGTTTGATTCTGTGAGAATTTTTTTTTTTTTTTAACCAGTACTGGAGTTTATCTTTAACAAACTTTGATCATCTCTGTTTATTTTGAGCTGATGAAAAAACATAAATAGAAATCTACAGAGGTTACAAGATTTTAACCTTAAATAAGTCGAAATATTACTATAACATATTTTTTAGGTATATACTTAATTATGTATTAAATTAAGCTACAGCAAGGCTTTGAAGTATTGATGCCTTTCCAAACCATCCCCTCTGCCTCTATCCTTTGCGTGTACTCTGTGTGTTTTCATATCGATCTTTTTCCTCACTTTACGCATCTCTTCTGTGATGCATCGTCCTCTCCTGTTTCTAGTTTGATGGATTTTTAATGACAGTCGTTACTTGTTTTAATCCCATACGCCATTAATTATTCACATCAGATGTATATCTTCATAACGTTAGGCTAATGTATCTGGAGCGTTTCATCGTTGACATGCCTCCTCTCTCTACACGGTTTAAAGGCATCGTTTAACAATGTTAACTCTGAGATGCACGGCCCTACGTGTTATCAGTGTCTGTGATGTGGTGTAATATTGAAGCCCTGAAAAAAAAAGCTCTTCAAAATGATCATAAAGTGCCTCACAAAAAATTAAAATCTTTAACTGACCAGTTATACCATACTGATTTCCCTTATTGACTGTAGTGTTATAAAAACTGCTGTGAAAACGAAAAATGAAATTTCGATTTCCAATCATTAATATCTTAAAGCAGACAGGCGATCGGCTTGTAAAAGTCATGGGATTCCTGACTGACCTAAAGGTTTATAATTATGATTGCAGCAGAAATTAATCCAATCCTGCTGAAAATTGCACGCGCTGCACACAAAATAGGTATACGGGACTACACGTACATGTGACATGAAAGTTTGGTCGAAACTTTGCAGCTATTTCTATTAAAATTCAGACAACGAGGGCTTTCGGAAAGCAATTCCTTGCCGGGGGGATTCTCCAATGTGATATTCTTCCAAGCTAACAAAATCAGACTGAAAAAGCTCACAAATTATTTCCTTTTTTACCATAATTCACCCATTTCTTTATCAAAGTGGGTCTTTCATGCTTGAATTTTCGTATGCAAATCGAGTTAGAGAAAAATAATCCCAAGAAAATCGGGCCTTTCCCGACTCGCAAATCCGGTATCCCTTTGCATAATTCATCTTGGATTTATACCAAAGTATTGAGCTGAATGACGTGTGAACTACATTATACCCAATACAATCTCTTATAACGATATGAGTTCTACATTATACTGACAATTATTTTTGTATAGGGATAAAAGCTCATCCGATCGAATGTTGACTCAATTCAGTGAAAATGCGTATTAGGGAGAGGGTTGTTGGCATGTGTAGGTGATGTGTGTGAATTCCTTCACCCTTTGTCATTCTCTTCCTCCCCCTCTCTCTCTCTTTCTCTTTCAATCTAATGTTATGTCTTTCCCCATTGAAATTGTAAATACCACGAATTAAATTGACAATAAATACGGACCTTATGAACAATTATCATTTGTTTATCTCCGTCTTTCTCTTCATCCCTCAAACCTCTCTTTTTTCACGAATTGACATTGTTCTTTATCTGTTGGACTCGGCGATCACAGTGTTTGTGCGTGTGTGTGTGTGTGTGTGTGTGTGTGTGTGTGTGTGTGTGGTGTGTGATAGAGAGAGATAGAGAGAGAGAGAGAAGGAGAGAGAGGGGGGGGGGCATCGGGACATAGAGCAAAATGGGTATATGAATATCAGGCGCTGAGCTTAGTGGTGAGTGACAGACTCTTTCCAAAAGTTCTTTTAAGGAAAGGGGCTTTTTGAGACCTTTACTGAACGGGAGGGGAAGGCAATAAGACCTCATTTGCTCTTGAATACGGATATGTCACACCCCTTTCTCGTGACCAACTCTACGGGCGATTAACCAGAAAGAAAAATCTAGAAACAGATCAGGAGGACGATTGAAGTATGATAGCACGATACACACATCATGACCAGGGGCCTGTTTCATAAAACTTGTTATCTATAACAACTGCTAAATTTCTATGACAAATTTGCTCTCAGCCAATCAGTTGCCATGATTTCAGTAGCTTATAACAGTAGCTTTTAACTTGTTATTGATATCAAGTTTTATGAAACAGGGTCCAGATGTGGATTGGATCGATGCAAACTCTGGACAGTGGCAACGGCATTGTCGTTGCTCAATGCTATTTGATAATCTAGGAGCGATGTTCAAGGGGGATAATTTAGCTTAAAAAGACGACAGGATTTGTCTGAATATATAGCCAGTTTACGTATCAGCACATAATTGTTGACAAGTACCTGCACGGAGAGCCCCTAATTGGCCAATAAAATAGGGTCGCTGCTGCTCAGATGATGTTATTAGTATCACCAATCTGCCATAAAAGCAAAATTAACTAGAAACCTTTTACACCTATAGCATAACGATTTGCGGAACACAAAACGTAATTTCACAGAAGTGTGCACTGACAACAGAGAATTATGAGAAATTACATCAAGAAAAAAAAATCGAGTAAAACATTAGGTACACCACATTATAAGCGAGATAATTATATATCTATCTAGTCTGTAAATCGCTTAGACACATCGATGTATCGATGTATTGGGCGCTATTTAAAAGCGGAATATTATTATTATATATAATTAGTTATTAGTGTATAAGGATAAACCCAAGGGATCCACTTTTGTATTTTTCTTCTGAATTAGATTTCATCACATTTCACCATTATTTGATCATAAATCTTGTAATGTCAACAATAACTAGACAAAGTCGGTGCCTGAATAATTTTGGGTTTTCCCTTGTGACGTACATCTCTTCTCTTTTATGCATATAATGTTAGGCTTACACCCTGAATGGACTATCATTATGTTAGGTTATACCCTTAAAAATTACTCAGGTATACATGGGCCTCCGTTAATGTTGAGTGCTTTGGGGTTCGGTTTTTGCCTGCGGTATGTGCGGATAGTACATCCATTAACTCATACGTTACAACTACACAACTGACTGCATTATTTGGTCTAACCCCCTCAGGAGATAAATGATTAAATACATGAGATTTCACAAAACGCATCACAGTGGATATTATACCCAGAACGAAGATATTCACAAACAAATCATCTCTACCATTAATCATATATCTGTGAGTTCCTTTAGAGAGCCTCCCGTATCTCCAACGTATGCGCCTTTGAACTAATTGTTATTGTCTGCTTTCAATAATTGAAGTTGATTAATGAAAATGGCATTAAGAAAATCCGATCTTCCAGGAAGAAAAAAAGATCAACCCTTTTTAAAGTAGGTCATATAAAACCATGCAGTTCCCATTGACGATATTCCCCCTTGATGGTGCCGCTTAGTAATGTTGATGCGGGGGGAAATGATGATGGATGATATCATGGGTGTCGATCCCGGGGGTGGGGGGGGGGGGGGGGGGGGGGGATATCCCCTCCCCCAATATTTCAGGTGGGGGGATGGCCTGTACAATCATCCCCCCAATAATTGACCATCAAAATTAATAATTAAAAATTAAAAAAAAATAATAATGATGAGGGCCCGATGAGAGTAGTTAATGGTTATTACTCGCAAGATGACCATCAATTTACACATCTCATTTTCAAAATACATACATATATAAATAGAAAACGAAGTAAATGAGACGACCGTATATGAGACAAGAATAAATTGAATTCTCGCTCATACGGCTTCATCAGGAATTGATGAATTTATTCAATTTATTCAATCAAGAGAATCATAGAAATGGATTAAGGATTAAGAGTCGAGAACGGTACAACGAATCGTCTTCTTTCTCTAATAATTTAATGAAACGTCAAAGCGCGGAAGCTTTGACGCGCTTTGAAGCTTTCGCGCCTCGCGCGGGAAGGGGGTAACTGAATTCAGACAAGGGTTAAGAGTCGAGAATGGTACAACTAATCGTCTTCTTTCTCTAATAATTACTGAAACGTCAAAGCTTCCGCGCTTCGCGCGGGAGGGGGGGGGGGGGCGGAAACTGAAATCAGACAAGGATTAAGGGTCGAGAATGGTACAACGAATCGTCTTCTTTCTTTAATAATTTAATGAACCGTCAGAGCTTCCGCGCTCCTGCAACCACCCCCTAGGAGGTGCTCACTACCGCCCCCTAAAATAAAATCCTGCCTTTATGCTTGAGAGGATAATAACCCAGGTAGCAAGCCCATGTGGGACCCACATGGGTCCCATATTCTCTACCTCTTGGCTGCTTTGATCCATTGCCGGAAAATATTTTGGCACCTATCATCCCCCCCCCCCAACCGAGCATACAAATCGACACCCTTGGATGATATCTTTTCGCTTACGTCTATATAAATTATCATTCATGATAAACGGTAGAACTGACCATACAGTGAAATATTGCTCGCACTTCGGAACTTGAACGATAGGGTAGGACTGGAGAGAAATGAAACGCGTACCACCCTTGTCTTCTTTAATACCCCCTGTCTTCTTGCAATCCTTCATTTTGTCATGTGAGTTTAATAAGCTTGTCGAAAGAGAAACCCCACGATAACTTGTTTTAAGGGTGGTGTGGGAGATGTTTCTTAATCAAGTTATTAACACGATAACATTCATGGATGCCTCAATCATACTTGCCTTTTTGTGGGGGGGGGGGGGGGGAGGGAGGGAAGGAGTGAGCATGACAATGTATTGCACCACATAAATAACAAGATACATTATTAATGTACTTAATAGGATCCCTTACTGGATGGATTAGGTCTTATCAAAGCAAATGCCATTTTATTTATTTTGAAAAGGAGAAGATACAATACACGTGGAGAATGAAAGAATGAACAGGGAAAAGATATGAAAAATGAGTGATAGTTTACACGGATAGATAAGAAGATATACAAATAGTTAGGCGGGTAAAGAGAGATTGATTGATTGAGTGATTGACAAAACAAAGAGAGAGAGAGAGAGAGAGAGAGAGAGAGATACTGAGAAGTAGCACGAAGAGAGAAGTTGACTACATGATATAGATAAACGAACAAATAAATTGCATTTTTTTTTGGAATGCCTGCATATCAGACAAAATCTTGCTTTTAGACGTTTAGTCGTTTGTAAGTAGCACGGTTACATGAAATCCGTTTTTATTTGGAATTATTATTAGATGAGTACTTCGATAGATTGAAAGATATTTAGATGATCTGTCTTGTAACGAGAGAGATAAAGAGACGGAAACAGAGAGGAAGACAAGAAGGGTATATCAACATACATCGTACTTTACGTTAAATAGGACAACTCTGATATAATGCATACATAATGAAGATTGATTTGCCCTCGGGGCAGAATAAGCCCTAATCTGCCAGAAATGTTCAATTTAGAAAACCGAGGAATAACAAATTGAACTAATCAACGGCTTTTGAGACAGTAGTAATTCAATTTCGTGATCCGTTTGCCTAAATAATTCCAGGTCACTTATTCATGGGATTTGTTTTCATCAATGTAGACCTGCTCAACAAATGGTATATTGGAAAGAGGAGGACGTGGCAAAGGATGGGTAAAAGGGATGGGATTTAGATGGCAAAATATTATTATGTAATGTTTTTCTTCTGTACATAAATAATAAGATGTTGAAAATGCCAAAATAATTCTTGAACATTATATTTCTTAATGATTTGTTTTTGTTTTACTTTATACATTTCCAGATTTTACCACTTTCTCATGCTACATTCTAATTATATTGGAATGGGGGTAAGGCGGGCTTATTAATGGTTTAAATATGTTTAGTGTTTGCTAGATGTCCTCAGTTTTACGGCTAAAATTAGAACTACTGTGTTGTTACCATGTACGATCACCTTTCACTTATTTTTGGGGACCCTGAGGTAGAAAACGTTTGTCATGTGAACAATTCTGAGTGGGTTATCCAGCCATTCACTATATACTTGATTTATTTGAACTTTTTCATTATTTAGCATTTTTCTTTAAAACGTAAAAAGTAAAACAAAAACGGAGGAGGGGGAGGGATAAAGAAAATTCACATTTCATCCACCAAGTTAGACTTGTGAAACCCAAACACATCAATGGTTTGCCCACGTAACGCTGCTGGTGAGAAAATTGTCAGTTTTGAAATCAAACCTCCCATGGTACTTAGAATCTCGAACAAATGGCCTTAAGATTGTCATCAGGTAAAATAAGTCGTTTTGGCTGTCACCGAGATGGCGGTCAGTATGACAACCCACGATTAATGATTAACAAAAAGCCCTCTTTCAAGTCGAAAAGTGAGACTGGTCGTCATGGGTGTCGATCCGGGGGGGGGGGGGGGGGGGGGGGGGAATATCCCCCCAATATTTCAGGTGGGGGGGGGGGGTGGCCTGTACAATCATCCCATTGACCATAAAAAAAAATAATAATAATGATGAGGGCCCGATGAGAGTAGTTAATGGTTATTACTCACAAGATGACCATCAATTTACACATTTTGCTATCTCATTTTCAAAATACATACATATATAAATAGAAAGCGAAGTAAATGAGACGACCGTATATGAGACAAGAATAAATTGAATTCTCGCTCATACGGCTTCATCAGGAATTGATGAATTTATTCAATTTATTCAATCAACAGCGTCATAGAAATGCAGTGCGCCAAATGCATACCGCAGCGTTAAAAAGCAACGAGCTTCGTAAATATTAAGCGCGAATTGCAAACGTGCAAAAAAGAAGAAGAGAGTGGGAGAGACAGATAATGAGAGACAGAGAGGATACAGGCGCGTAGCCAGGGGGTGGTGGGGCGGTCGCCCCCCAAAAAAAAACCAAAAAAAAACGCCGACCCCCCAAAAAAAAGAGAAAGAAAGAAGAAAGGAAGAGGACGTAGGAAGAAAAAGGATTAAGAGTCGAGAACGGTACAACGAATCGTCTTCTTTCTCTAATAATTTAATGAAACGTCAAAGCATCCGCGCCTCGCGCGGGAACGGGGGGGGGGAACTGAATTCAGACAAGGATTAAGAGTCGAGAATGGTACAACTTATCGTCTTCTTTCTCTAATAATTACTGAAACGTCATAGCTTCCGCGCTTCGCGCGGGAGGGGGGGGGGGGGGAAACTGAATTCAGACAAGGATTAAGGGTCGAGAATGGTATAACGAATCGTCTTCTTTCTTTAATAATTTAATGAAACCTCAGAGCTTTCGTGCTCCTGCACCCACCCCCTCGGAGGTGCTCACTACCGCCCCCTAAAATAAAATCCTGCCTTTATGCTTGAGAGGATAATAACCCAGGTAGCAAGCCCATGTGGGACCCACATGGGTCCCATATTCTCTACCTCTTGGTTGCTTTGATCCATTGCCGAAAAATATTTTGGCACCTATCATCCCCCCCAACCGAGGATACAAATCGACACCCTTGCTGGTCGTCAAGTCATTTTGACTAACACCAAGATGGCGGTCAGTATCACTAGCCAAGATTCGACGTTAACAAAATGCCCTCTTTCCTGACAAAAAGTATGAGTGGTCCTTCATAAAACGTCTTGAACATTCATCATTTGCCATACCACACCCTCGAGTATGTACGTGTGGGACTGAGCTTGAATGTGCCGTGCAGGGTGACACTCCAAAAGAACGCAATTAACATTAATGTTTTCCGGGCTTGTCAAGAAATATTTCGCTTTATTCAAAGAATAAACATAAACAAATGAAATATTGTCTACTGCCCGACAACTTTAGTCATCTACCTGACATAAATATGAACAGTCATTCTCGAGTGAATTCAATCCGTCATGGTCCATAATTTCAGATCCATTTTCTCAGATTTTCTGCTCCTCTCTTTAGACGAACGTTATTTTGTCACTAAATGTGTATAAGTATGCACCCGCTTCCTGTCGAGAAAGAAGAAGACCCTCCCCCCCCCCACCAAAAAGAGAGAGAGAATTATACCGCATTTTTTCTTTAATAGCTAAAAGACTTAACCGTTGCGCTTGATTATGCAAAGGCATTTTAAGGGCAATGTTTTGTTTATTGTACCTTATTGCTTTTATCAATAAGACTATATTGGAATTTTCTTGTCGATATATAAAGCTTCAAATTCATGGTGAAAATACCCAAACCACAATTTTACTAAATCGTGTCAAGGGCTCATTGATTTCCAGAGAGTTTACAGACAGCTGAAGTTGTTACTGATTCGTAAGTCGTTTCATGAAGGTCCAAATAGTTTAAACGTTTTGGGAAAATAATGTGGCGCTCCATGATTTAACCCACAGCATAATGAGATAAATAGTTGTGACACGAGCACACCTACGCAATCGAAGGTCAATTCATGAAGCTCCAAATAGTTTCTTCCCACAACTATCTCTCTCAATATGCTTTGGTCGTGTGGCATAAGTGTGATAATGTAAGACTGCGTGGGCCTACAAACTATGTTAGGACGCAAAGCATGCCGCGAAAACATGTGAACATGTCTTTATAATGTGAAATGGAGTATTTCAGAACTGGGTAAATAGGGTGCAAGTTTAAAGAGCTCATTCTGTAAACCTAACAAAATGGTAGTCTTTTAGCGCGTGACTTACGCCCCCCCTTTCGTATTCTGTAAGTTTCCGTACTTTTCCATTATTTAGCATTTTTCTTTAAAAAGGCAAAGTAAAACAAAAGCGGAGGAGGGGGAGGGATAGAGGAAATTCACATTTCATCCACCAAGTTAGACTTGTGAAACCCAAACCCATCAATGGTTTGCCCACGTTATGCTTTTGGTGAGAAAACCGTCAGTTCTGATTTCAAACCTCCCGTGGTACTTAGAATCTCGAACTAATGGCCTTAAGATTGTCATCAGGTAAAATAAGTCGTTTGGGCTGACACCGAGATGGGGGTCAGTATCACAACCCACGATTAATGATTAACAAAAAGCCCTCTTTCCAGTCAAAACGTGAGTCTGGTCGTCAAGTCATTTTAACTGACACCAAGATGGCGGTCAGTATCACTAGCCAAGATTCTACATTAACCAACTGCCCCCTTTCCTGGCAAAAAGTATGAGTGTTCCTTCATAAAACGTCTTGAACATTCATCAATTGCCATATCACACCCTCGAGAATGTACCTGTGGGACTGAGCATGAATGTGCCGTGCAGGGTGACACTCCAAAAGAACGCAATTAACATTAATGTTTTCCGGGCTAATCATGAAATAATTTCATCATTTAAAGAATAAACCTAAGGAAAATGAAATAAAAAATCTTGTCTACTGCCCGGCAACTTTCGTCATCTATGACTGACATAAATATGAACAGTAATTCCCCATTGGAATCAATCCGTCATGGTCCATGATTGCCGATTAATTTCCTCCGATTTTCTGCTCCTTTCTTTAGACAAACGTAATTTTGTCACTAAATGTGTATAAGTATGCACCCGCTTCCTGTCGAGAAAAAGGAAGAAAAAAAAAACAACCCAAAATAATGATACCGCATTTTTTCTTTAATAACTGGAAGACTATTTAATTTTCCACTGAAACTTTATTTCTTTGTTATGTTTCTTCTTGTAATCTTCCTATATTTTTTTTGTCGCTTCAACAGTTTCGCTTGATTATGCAAAGGCATTTTAAGGGCGATGGTTTTGTTTATTGTACCTTAATACTTTGATGATATCAATAATGACTATATTGGAATGTTCTTGTAGATTTATAAAGCTTCAAAAACATGGCGAATGGAGAAGAATTACACGTTCACGTTGTGGTAAAGTGGATCATTTTAAAAATATTAATTCTAGAGTTGTATGATTCGGTTACCAGACCAGTAGCAATGTCCTTTGGGAAGAAATTAATCTATATTTGCATCACTCGATCTTGTTTTTTTTTAATGGATACATGGCAGGAATCGGTTCTTTTCTATTGATACCTGGTTAGGAAATAAATCGTTGGATGCTATATAGCAAGCCGTAATAGTTTTGCTACATCCTAGGTGATATTACAAGAGCGTCTTATATTACACACTTAAGAGCGATACAAAATTTATTGTCATTATTGTCATGATAAAGGATAAAAACTGGAATCATATTTTGTATCAACTCCAGGGAAAGAAACGTCTTTAACGTGGTTATTTTTATCACCGCCATCAATTACTTATGCCCAGGAAAGATGGGTTGGTTCTGATCAGATTTACAAAGCAGTCTCCATTAAGAAGAAAATATAAACCTCAAGACTTATATGGAACAAGACGTAAAAGAGAAACATGGCCATGAAAGCAACAACGAAAGGAAGGATAAATGGTCCAGATATTGTATTTAAAAAAAAATCTACTCACTGCAGAATTTGTGAAAACTCTATGTTTCTTGCTAAGGTAAATTGAATAAATGATTACAAATCTGTCTCTATACTTTATACGGTATACTCCGCCCCCAAATTGTTCCATTGCTTTTTAAAACTGTCAATTAGTCAATCACCATGATTACTTTTGCACATTTCATGTGGGCGTAGTTAGGTAACGGTGGAAGGTGTAGGATCAAAACACTGAAAACACAATTTCACAAAATCGTGTCAAGGGCTGATTGATTTACAGAGAGTCAAGACAGTCGATACTGATTGGTTAGTCGTTTCATGGAGGTTCAAACAGTTTGTACGTTTGGGGATATAATGTGGCGCTCCATGATTTAAACCATAGCATAATGAGATAAATAGCTGTGACACGAGCACACCTACGCAATCGAAGGTCAATTCATGAAGCTCCAAATAGTTTCTTCCCACAGCTATCTCTCTCAATATACTTTGGCCGTGTCGCATAAGTGTGATAATGTAAGACTGCGTTGCCCTACAAACTATGTTAGGACGCAAAGCATGCCGAGAAAACATGTAAACATGTCTTTATAATGTGAAATGGAGTATTCTAGAAATGGGTTAATAGGGTGCAAGTATAAAGAGCTCATTCTGTCAACCTAACAAAATGGTAGTCTTTTAGTGCGTGACCTGCTTTTTTCACCTTTCGTATTCTGTAAATTGTAAATGTTGTCTAGACTGAATTAGCAGGTAAACAGTATCGATGACATTGGCCTTGAAACTTTTTCAATTTGACATGTTATTTAGAACTTTATCACTCCTAAATCATGCGTTTCCCACAAATTTGTAATATTATTTACAAACTTTTTATGATGACGTTCTTCAGATTGTGGAAGTTTCTTCATATCATGCATGATGCATAATTCGGGAATGAACAAGATAGATGATGTTTTTGATATTCCACGATTCACTACTTGACGATTAGTATGGAGATATAAACCGAACAGATTAAAACAAATTATGCACGATTAAGGTGCCTGAGACAAACTACATCATGCTTAAGCTACTGCTCAAATTGTAATTGATATCAGTCTGTGCACTAAAGATATACGATAGTGCTCCAACATTCATATTAATTGGGGGATTTATAATTCATATTCTGATTTATTTTGGCATGTCTGAGAAGTAGGAAATGGAAATGGATTGGTCAATTTGGACTGGTCAATTAAGAAGGAGCTAATTTAGCTTAATGCATACCAAATGAGACGGGGAAAATTAGAGTGAAATATATACTTGCATATTTTTCAATTACAGTCAAATGTTTATGGAAAGGAGTACGTAGCCTTTAATTATTTTCTGCGAAGTCAACATTTCAGCTGTGAAAAACCATATATGTATACATGATATGCTCTGCGCAAAGTGGGTATGTTCAAAATACAGATCGAGATGTCTTTTTTCCGCGCTTCACTTTTTTTTTGGCATGCTGCTTTAAGTCCAATTCAATCAGCGAAGGCATTTAAATAGATTACGCCTTGATTTAATGCTCAGTTATAGACTATGACGGCTCTCAGGATAAGCTATGGACCTCGCAGTTTATAGTGTCGTTTTCATATTTCATACAGTTACCAGTGTCACTTTCTCTTGGGGAATAGGAGGAATGAAAAGTTTAATCACATAAATGAATATCATATCGCATTTGTTAGCGCATTTGTTTCAAACCAGAGATTAAGTACCCTTGCCTGCGTAATCCCGCCCACCCAAAGATTCTTCTTTTTCTCTTGAAATAAATCTTTCTCTCTTCCGTTTGGATTTGCAGGATCGGTTTGCTTTCTAACCGCAACATTTTCCTGTTTAATCCCGCCTCTCTCTCTCTCTCTCTCTTTCTCTCTCTCTCTCTCTCTCCTCTGTGAGAGTATCCACCCGTGTCTCCATTTATTCCTCTCTCTTGCTCTCTTGCTCTCTCTCTACATGATTATATATATTAGAATAAATGTAGTCCTGCGGCGAACAACGAAAAATCGACAACCCTTTTCAAATATATATATATATATATATGTTCTTCTTTCTCTGTCTCACCATATGTATCAGCATGCTGTAATTGATTCTGTAACTTCACTTGTAATTATTCTGCTTTGTCATGCTCCTTTTATCCTGTCTACTAACATGACCTTTTCAACCATTCTGATCTCAGATAACCGAATTCTTAGCCGTTATTTGTCTGTTCACATTACGATGAAAAGCTTTCCATTAGTACAGGCGAGATTACGTTAAGATAAGATAAGGTCGAGTACTGGTCATAGAATTTTATTATGAAAAAACAACAACAGAAAAATACTGAATGGAAGCAATAGGGCAAGGTTAAGCATATAATACGCAAGAATGGAATAATGTTGTGAAGTATTTAATCTCACGTCCAATGCACATAGAAATGGGTATATGGGACTGACACGGACATGGAGCATAAAAGTCTCGTTCGAGCTTTAAAAAAAAGGGCTTTTCTCGTCATATTTCGAAAATGTGAGCAGTGGAACTGGAAATGCAATCATTTGACGCTTCTACTATCATGTTCTTTTAAACTGACGTACAAATAATGATAAACTTCAAATTTAAATTGATTGTCTTCTGTACCAGAACTCATCCTACTCTTTAAGTGATGTGTCCTTTAACTTGTTTGTGATGGTTTACGCCATCTAATTCCAACAAAACCCTAAGCTATTACAGAACGCCATCAACCGGTAGACATTAGAATGCAAAAGGCTGAAACACGAAGCCAATTTTCTTAAGCGGGAGCTGCCCTAACACGTGCAGTTTAATCAATCTTGTCGTCTGCACGCGATAAAGCAAATGGAGTTTCAACACCAGATAAACGCAAAAAATAAAAGTAGATTAATCGCAGATGAACTATACACAAAATTCATAACTTTGTGAAAGAAAAAAATATATATAAGTGCAGCTGCGGTAAACCGCGAACACTATTGCAGAATACCTTTATAATTTTAGCGACCGGGCATTCTGCAACAGAAAATAAACTAGCGTATACTAAAAACCAAAACCACAACCAACATCTCTCTTTCAAATAATGTTGGGTAGGTTCAAACATTCTTTTTTGCCTTGAGGCTCGTTCGGAAATGAAGCGGTAAAACCGCGGCGGTTTTTTTAATGATGACGTCAACTGTAGGACGTCTCACATTTCCTTATCTTATCACACCGAGCTGAATGAAAATAAAAAGTCTTTTGTTAAGCGCAGTTGCCATGGATTGAAAAGTTGAGAACAGGCAAAAATAAACAAACACGGCGGCTTTTAATTTTTGTTGCGGCTGTTTACCGGGTCATATATGAAGTAGCCGTTACGATTTATCACAATTATGTGAGATATCCTGCAATATAGTGCGCTCACTTTTGCGATTTCAGCTATGAGCTATCAACCGCTCGTACAGTATGGATACTATATGTATTATAGTTACACTTACAAACCCTTTCCTCCCCACACCAACCTTGAATGCAATTTTATTCTAATCGGAACAGTTTCATTATTCATGGGTGTCATTGTCTAGGGAGGTATCCCATCTCTTCGAAAGCAAAGTTACAGCTTGCTTCCTCATTATTATCTTTTGAATCCTAAACTCAGATCCTGAATAATCCGTTTTCACGCCTCCCGTACAATAGTGGAGACGGACAAGAAAGTTTACCATGCGTTTATCGATCCAAATTGCTCTCCTCCCCCTCCTCTCCTCTCTCGTAAAAACACAATCAATTATTCGCGATGAAGTGAAGCATGTTATGTCATAATCAAGACCTGATTTCCCAGATGTAATTCTTCCCGCATTTGTTAAAAAATTAATTACAACTGGAGGTTGGTTAGAGTCCCCGGCAAATTTGATCGCTGTCGATTACTTTTCGTCACCGTTCATTTCATTCCAATTTCTTATTTACGACTGTGAGTGCGTGATACGGGGTTAGAACATGATGTAATCTTGTTGAAATGCCTGCCATGTTTGGCGTTTGCCATTAAGCTTCAGAGTACCAACAGCCAATGATAATTATAATAAATTTCGCTTAAAACATGCTAATTATTTTCAATTTATATTAATGTTAGCACGCTGTATAGTTCACACAGTCATAGGACACCTATTGTCTACTGTTACACAAAATATTGCGTTCTGGAAATGATGGAAAATAATTCTCGCAAGATCAAACACACACTGAATGATTAAGACATATTTATGATAATAATTATTATCTTGATTGATAAAGAGCTTAACATGAAATGCCGTCTCTAAATGCTTTATATATCATCACCCATCAGATTTATACACGCACAATGTACTTTCTCCACTACATGGGGAGTAAGACTACCATATGGTCACCGTGAGAGCATATGGCATTTACTAACACAAAGGCTTTCGTCAACCTACCCGGTCCCAATTTTTTTCTGGGTATCGAGTGGCAAATTTAGATAAATGCTGTCCCAAATTATGAGTGCGGTGTCAAGGATCTAAACCACGGCCTTTGTATTTCAAGTGCTCAAACAGCTCGACTACGGCACCTCTATTATTAAAGAATGTGTATGTGTACGCGTGTGTGTGTGGCATACAGAATACGAGCATCACTTTCTTAAGCATTACCTCGGTTTGAAAGAACACATTCAGGTCAATAGTGATCCATTATCATAGTAAGTTTGTCAATATTTGTATGTTGTGTCATATATGAATTAATTAAATACTTATATTGAAGCGGAAGCAAACGGATCAAATAAAATGTGCGTTGTGTGTGTGTGGATGTGTGTGTGTACCACTCGGATAACAGATGAGTTATGAGCAAAGGAAGATATTAAGGAAATATCCTCGAAACTTGTGCATGACTCTCAGCTGGCCTACCTTTTTGCAGGTAAGAATTAAAGTCCTCATGGTAATCTGGAATGTGATTTCCAACAATTTTTTTTCTATATATTATTTTTTTCCGCTTCAAAGAAATCAAATTTCGTTCGAAATTTTAATTCATTACCGAAACTCAAGATTTGTTGTTAATACATTAATCTGTAATAATTTTGGGTTATGCAGACACAATATAAGAGCTTTCGGCTAATAGATTGAGATATCGAATAGTGTTTGCAATGAAATTTAGAGATCCAATAGGTTGTGTGATACTTATCATTTCATCAATACAAGGTGAAAAAAGAAGTATGAAGGAAAGTCGTAAAAACAGCAACAAAATTATTAAAAAAATAATGCAACACGAGGACAATATTTTCTGAGTGATTTCTAACGAAGGAGTAAATGTCTGGGTTTTTTTTCGATCTTAAAATTACATACAACCTTGTGAAATATTATTAACTTGAATTAAGAAGAATATCAATTTAATATATTATATACAACTTAACATATCATAATATACAAATATATCATACCAAATACAGATATCATGGCATCAATAGATATTATAAAATGATAAATACAATTTTCGCAATATATAAACAAAAACAGTATTCTTCGACGTATAATATGAAAGGAAAAGATGAATGTGTGACATGACCGACAAAATACAAAAGAACTTAATAATTCAATGATGAATTCGCACATATTTTCCAGGTTGATTAAAAATAGTGGATAAATTGGAAAGGTTGGCCGATTTGTAGGTCAACGCAGATAATTGTCAATTTTCGCTTCGACTTACAATCGGGCAAGAAATCCCGTCACAAAGACATAAAATGTACACTCCAGAGATTGAACATTTCATCTTCTTGTTTCTTCAAGTAAAAGACATGTCACTTGTCAACAAGCTTGTCGCTTCTAGGATATAAAAGAGTTGCAAACAGTCAAGTTCAAACCATTCTCAGGTTTATGGCTAGCAGTTTTACTTCATTATCTACCTCAACTCTTCATTTCCCAGACAATTTTGTATTGAAGTGAACGCGTTTTTTGTCAAGTACATTTTGGAAATTGGTAATTCGATCCAGCAAATGTAATTTCGTTGATTTTTGAATTTTGACTGCCACAGGGAAAGAAGCCGATGGTGATTTCCTGCTATGTTGAAGAACAGAACAAAACATGATTCTATCCGTCAATCAAAAGTCACCCAACTTTCGATTCGAGCGTGAACTTTCTTGAAGAGAGTGTGACAGTGAGAGAAAGCTATGGGGACAAAATCTTTAAAAGATGATGTAGAACACGGAATTGTGAACAAAACATCTTTGGAGAAACTGGAAACCGTCCGTTCGTGCGCATTATTGCCCATTTAGAATTATCTTATTACTAATAGATTTTCGAGTGGAATTGTATCTGCTTTTGCCAGTCCTAAACAGAGCTCCTTCTTTTTCGACTAGACTCTCTTATTGAGACATAAGTATATAAAGTCTTCCAGCGAAATGATTGGTAAATTGACTACATTGTTACTCAATGGTCGCAGCAAAACGAGGTCCCATCGGATTAAAGTGTTTTTGCAAAAGCAAAGGTAGGAAAGCCCTTCATCGACGGCGGTACCAAGAAAGCAGAGGGCAGTTTTTTTAATAACCTGTAATAGAAAAGCTGAAAGAAAACAACTTTCCCTCATTATATCTACTTAACCGTTTTTTCATTATTATAATCAGAGTCAAACTGCGACTACTTCACCCTGGTTCTTCTTCAGTTTAAAAAGGAACTCTTTAACTTAAATAAAATTATATATGCACGCATCTTATTCATTGATACGAATCGAATCCTACGAGGCGTTTCAGGCTAAGCCCGGAACGATAAGCTCACTTGAGGCATGTAAAGTAGCTAGTGAAACGTAACGGCACAAAAAGTAGCGTCCGGAACGAAAAAGGCATACTTATGATGTTGGTTGGTCTTTTTTGACATATCGCAATGAAATTCTAGGTAGCATTAAACCTTATTAAGATTAAGCACATTTATAACCAATTCCATATCCTGATGATGTGGTTCTAACTGTATGTCATATCATTTTTTAACAATTAAGCACTCTATGTTCTGGACTTGTCTTTTCGATCCACTACATTTCGCTAAGTTTATTCCTGATTATTTTACAAAGAAGTACAGTTTTGCTGGTGGAAAGTAGTAGGGAAAGGTGAAAGGAGGAATTTTGCTCGTAACATCGTATGGAAAAGTGCGTCTCTTGATTTAACCATTTAGCATACCTTGCCCCGGAGCGGACGGGAGGACATGTACGGCGAAAGGTAATACGGGACCTCTAGACCTTTTCACACTTAGTTTGAGTGAATTTGCTATCTCATAGAAGTATCATTTCGTAGCCCTGGGCTGCAGAGACAGGGCACATTAGTGACTACTGGAAGACTCATTAGGCTTTGGTAATGCTTTGAACGATGCATTCGTTTTTGATAATGGATGGGTGAAGGTGGAGGGGTTCTAAGCATACGGAGGGACTAAGTTCTTTCAGTCCAAGTTGTAATTTCTTTTTCATTCTGCGATATTTTTATCGACTGAACTGCACCATTCCCAGTGATTATATTTACAATTTGGCAATGCTCACTCAGAGTACAATGGATTTTCTTTTAATGGAAATTTGTTCCAAAATAGTGTCAGTTGCTTGTAAAAGAAGGAAGTGCGAGCAACTGTTTCATATATTTTTTTGATTAGGGCATGGCAATGCTGTTCATTTCTTGTCTTACACTCTAAAAACAAGATACCCAATATTGGGTAAAATTTTACACTTTACGAGGGTAAAAAGGGAATATGCATGTTTGTTGGGTAAAATTTGACACAGGGGTGGTTGGGTAAAAATTTACCCAGCAAATTTTAATGTTTTACCCAACTGATGTGCAATATATTTGACCCAATGTAAAAGGTAAAATGTTACCCAACGACAACCATGTTCCCTTTTTGACACAACATTGGGTAATTTTACCCAACTCATCCTGGGTACTCGTTTACTTTGTTCTTGTGTAATTTTTTACCCCAAAGTTGGGTAAAATTTTAACCCAACCTTATTGTACGATTTTTTATTTTTACACAGATTTGGGTAAAAAAAGAACATTTGTCCGAGGAGTTGGTTGGAAAAGTACATGCTATATGTAGTGTAGTGTATAAGTAGCAGACCTCTCTCTCTCTCTTGGCTAGACAGTCTTTCGCTTGGCGTGCTCGCAGTAGGTGACTGCATCGCGGATGACATTCTCCATACGAATAATGTGTTGTCCAGAATTATGAGGAATTTCATGTCCATATTGAGAAGATTTACACGCATTCATGCAAATAAATGCTGCGGGAAGACACAAGTGCATTATCGTAGTCTATTTCGAACAAAGTCGTCCATCCTCTGTCGATCTTGAACACGATTAATTCGATGAACAGCTAATTTGGAACGGCCGACCACGCTAGCGCTTCAATCATAGTTTTTAACATCAGTTGTGTCATAATACCAACGTTTAGGTGTCAAAACTTGTGTTTACCCAACGCGTGGTTCATATATTAATTTTGCATCGTTACTTTCTTACCCCGGAAATGCGCACTGTCGAATTTTGATATGACACTATGGCAAGTGTAATGAAATTTCGAAGGGACTTGTTGTTTGGCACAAGGTTGGGTAATACTTTACCCAACTTTTTTAAACAGCGATTTTGTACAGCAAAATTTTGCACTCTATTTTTAGAGTGTACGAATACAGCTAAGGAGATGAAATAGAAGTAGGAAGATAAAGAACGGAAGCACAGTCACATGTCACCTCATCACCCCTCTGCTTAAGTCTGCCTCCTCTGGTTCTAAATCCTCTTTTCATGTTTATGGAATCAGGGTCCCAATAAGCCGGGAGAGCAAAATTTCATCTCTTTCGTTACCTTGTTAATGTTCGCACCTTAAAAATCAGAAGTACGGCCCATTTCTGCTTCCGTGTTAGGAAAAGCTTCCCGATATAGATGGATAAAACACACTGTTGACTTTTTGCCCCTAATTGGCTGTTATAACTCTGCTCGTTATGACATCGAATCAGTGCAAAAGGCGGCAAGCTTTTACAATTTCCAGTAATCTCCCGTAATGGAGAGGATGTAGAAAGAGTTAAGAAAGAAGGATAAACACGGTTTGGATTTTTTTGCCCAAAGAATATGATCAACACTGCTACTCAGCAATTGCAAGCTTGAAAATTCGAGATTCACAGGTTCTCGTCGAGAGCGTAAAAGTGATCATGCACAAAGTTCAAAATGTGCTCCTACTCTAATTTCATTTATTAATATGATTTCGCCTATCAAAACATGTGTACATTTTGTTCAAGTTTTGAGCTCACGTGTACAGAAGGGGGGGGGGGGGCTCCCTAGTTTCCTTTTTTATTAGCAGCATTAAGTCAAGGGATCATCGACATATTTAGCATTTAACATTATAATAACACAAACCGTACCAAGTCCAAGCATCATCACATCACCATATATCCACAGTCTAGTTAATCGCCCGAAGCAGAGAATAAATATCACCAACAGTGGTTAAACATACTACCCATAAAAGGAAAAACAAAATCAATATTATGACCCATATCTCTCTAATCTTCTCAAATCTTAGACTGAATATTTTCGATTAATATAACCGTCTTTTACATCCGCAAAATTGGCTTGTTAAGATTGATGTCTTAATCTGCCAATTTGCTATTTGCAGTTCAAGCAATGCATGGAGCGTTTTAGTAATTTTCCAAATGATGCCGCACTTCTTGTACTTCAGACCTTCACTTTTCCGCGGCCATCTTTTACCGGTTTATGGCGCCGAAAGTGAAAAAGGCTTAAACGTTGAAGGCAAAATAGCAAACGGTCATGATAATCCAAATATGGAAGAAGGTGAATCTGGATTATTTAGAATTGGAATACCTTCTCGTAATTGAGCTAGACTAAATCTAGACTTACTATTCCTTGATATTTGACTTTCATTTACACGCAATGTCGAGAACGAAGCCCTGTTTTAATTTGCGATTAGTGGAAAAGAGTAGTCTTTCCTTTCCGTTTTGTGCAATTTAAGGAAATTACAAAATTTGACTATAATTACTAAATATTTTGGAAAGGTCATTAAAAACTATAAATTTGGATGACATATTCTGTTAATGATATCCAGAGAATGCTCCTAAAATATGAAAAAGAAGAAGTATTTAATTACCTGGTATTGTTGCAGATTTCGCTTTAATAATAAGTGGCGTTTATTAAAAAGTGATAACCCTTTTTTCCCTATTTTGTTTGTTTGGTCCCATTCCCTAAATGTTGTCACTATAAACGATGAATGAATTCATTCACCTGCAAATGGGTAACTAGATATATTTTGGTTTACAAGAGTACAATATTATCATAATTTCTTTCATTTCAATTATCTTCGTTATTACCTTCGATTAAACCGTTTTCGAGAATTTAACGTCATACCTTCATCCCAAATGTCAACCTCATGTGAACATTCTCTTAATAAGCTTGTTTGACTCTGGCATTTACGCTGATATGCAATGATTATAATTATAATACATTAGACACGTCAGGGAGGTGCGGTGTACAATGATGTTTAATGAACTATATTAAAAACTGTTTACGCTGATAGTCCATTATAATGATTATAATACATTAGACACGTCTATGAGGTACGGTTTGCAATGATGTTTAATTAATTATGTTAAAGTTACTCCACAGACCACACTCATTCAGCGGTCTTTAGAGGATAAGGCCATCTCCCACCAATCCACACTTTTCATCCTACTTCCCATAAGAGCCGCATTTTCAAGTGATGTGAGCCTATTTCTTCATCAAGCAGCGGCTAATTTAAGCATCTCAAAGGGTCCCACTGGTCCTCTTCGCTCCGGTTCGCCCGCCCCATTATTTTGTTTTTGCGAGAAAAACGTTTCATGGTCTCGTTCTCCTACAGTACAAGGCCATTTTAATCTCTACGACGAGAAAACAAAACGAATTTCATGGCTTTAAACATGGACAATTCCAACGCATGGCCGTGTATATATTAGATAGAAGGCCCTGAAACGGAATATGAAATGATGGAGGAGTCAGTGTCTAACATGGTCGGTTTAGCTGCAGGTCAGTTGTGATTGATAGGATGAACTAAATGGCAAAACTGTCACTGAATCGTTCTTCTTCTTCTCCTCCAAACCTCACTCCTCCTCGAGCTTTTTTTCCGAAGTCTATTTACGAAAATGGAAAAGTGGAAAGCGAAAGGTTGTAAGATGAGAGGGGGAAAGGGCATTATTTATAGCCACGGGGCTGTCATTAGTGTCATTCTCGAGTAAAAACAAATGGTGTTTGAGTCTAGGAAGCGATGCCTTGTCACATACCCTGCGTACTATACTCAGTCACATGGAATGGAGATTCCATTTTAGGGTGACTGTACGAAGTTGCCGACTTGTAGGTCAGTGCTACACCACATACATAATATTCATTATTTAAAAAATCGTAGCTGTTAACAATGCAATGGAGTCGAAAACGCCATTGTCAATGATGTATCAACTATACCACAAAACGGTTTTTCATGAATGAAAATTGGAATCGGGTGGAAATTGTAGTTTCTTGTTTTTTAACTGTTCTCTTTTTTTCTGGAATGCATTTTGGACATTAAGAAATAAATTCCTGACTGGACTTTTCGCTTCGTCAACAACACTTGGCGATCATTTTCAACGTGCTTAAACCTGAAACTAAGGATTGAAATAAACAAATCATGATGCGTGTAGTACTTTGGTATGTTATTTACAGTAATATATATGATTAACCTGATGAAACTCTTCTTTCGGGAACTAAATATCAGTTTCACCACAAAACTACAATACTTACATGTACGTTAAGTTTATAGTTATAATTTCCTGTCAGTTTAAGACGTCGGGTAAATAAAGTTCATACCAAATATGAGTTCTTGTTCTTAACTTCAAAACAGTAACAACCAAAAACATCTATTCGATACTGAAGGGAAGATTTCGTTTTCTAATGATAGAATAACACCCTTTAGAGCATGATGGGATAATGCTAGAAGCACGAGTGGCATTTAGTCATTAGTAAACTTATTCTACACATACACACACACACATATACACACACGCACTCACAAGTCATGTATGCCCACATGTAACCCACGCACGTTTTAACGATATACAAGTATAACACCTTTGAAAGGGTGGTCATTTGAAAAGAATTTCTTAAATGTATTAAGCCACCGATACAATTTCGTCATTGGTAGAACACAATGAACAGTGAGTGACAGTGTCATGGTCGAAGAGAAAATGAAGTTAAAAGAAGAGAACAAAAGTGGGGAGAAAAATGAAGGATAATAAAAACGGAACTAAACAAGAAATTTTTCTGTAATTGAAATTCACATTTATTTCCTTCTCATTGTTAATAGAATATGGCAAACATAGAGATCAGCGTAGTTATAATTTACCCAAAGAAAAATACAAATACCCGGAAAAATATGGGAAGAGAGGAGAGAGAGTTCATCCTATACAAATAAAGTCGCTTAGATCACCATGACATGAATTCGTTTCGTCCATCTGAATAAGTTTATTGCACTAACCATGAACAAATATAAGAGGAGAGGAACAGAGAAAGAGAAAGAAACGCATTTGGAGATTATGACACAACTAGTTTGTGACTTGGGCTAAAAGATGAATTCAAAATGATAGAATATGAAAGATGAAGAGGATTTAAAGAGAGGATGAGAAAGAAAGAAAGAGAGAGAGAGAGAGAGAGAGAGAGAGAGAAAGAGAGGAAAAATATGAGAAGGAACACGTGCCAAAAATGATGGAGATGGTTTGCACTTTCTCTGAATGCTCAATAAAGTGTCATGTCAGAGTCGCATCTTTTTATTTTTCTCCTTTTCAGAGAAATGCCTCATCGATCTCGCGAATCCAATTTCCTTACAGTACGTGAGTTCTCTATTAACTGCAAGATTCGAAACTTTTGTCAGCAAACAAGATGCTTATGTGACAGGCATACGATTCCGCCATGACTTTTATCCTCTCTCTCTCTCCTTCCTATTTTCTTTGCTCTCAATTGGAAGCAAAATGTTTGCCAGCTTCTAGTTATCTCATGAAAGATTTAGATTAAAATTTCTAAGGATATATCGTACAATGTGCGTGGGTTCGGTAAAGATGAGTCTACGGCGAATTTCACATTTTGTTGAGCGAGCTGAACGCGAAAAATGATATCGACTCCTTTTCTGGGAGAACATTTTCCTGTGTCTGGCGCTTCCTAGATTGGTTTTGAATGCATGAAAGGACGCTCGGTATAGATTACATGGGCAATCATAGAAAATAGGTTAGATATGTTTGATGATGGGATGGAGGCCGCGAGGTTAATCAATACCTACATTATCTGACACCAAGATACAAATTGGGTTCGATGCAGTGGCTTAATATTCACCTCTGTCATGACAAGACACGATATGTGAGAAAGTGATCGCCAAAAATGGCTTAAATGGTTTTGGGAAGAAGCAGCAGAAGTTAAATGATAAATGGTAATGATGATGAAATCGGGGCAATACCTACAAAATAAGTTAATCCACCCCACATGTGATTTCGGAATAGCACAGAATCTCTATCTATTTCCAAAAGCTATCTGAAGATATCTAAGGAAATTGACACACTTGAAACTGCATCACCATTTATCATTCATTCCAGCCATCTCGTAAATATGGCGGAAAGGTGACACGTATTAAAGGTGAGGGTAATCATTGATGGATAATCCCCCGCTAGAGACCTTAAGTTATTCCTCGGCAATGATTCCTGCTTGCCAATAGTAGAAATGCAAGAAGCCTTGAATGCTATATGAAGACATCCAAGAACTAGGAAGGAAATAATCTATCCTGATGCCTCCAAGAGGAAAAATAGATCAGTTTACAGCGATCTGTAATTCTTTACTCTAAATTTTCCTTCACCTATTTTGATTTTAGTCCTTGAAATATATACTTTGAACCGGATGTTACAGGTTGACATCTAGAGCACCTCAGGGACTATTATCGATTTCATATTGATAGGGATCTCCCCTCAAACCTGAAATGTTATATTAGAGCTCTTAGTAAGCTTTTGGAATAACAACACGTTTAACAATGTTGCATCCATCTTTTAAAAATGTCAAAATAGATGAAATTACATTCCGAGGTGTAAAAACACTTTCTACACTTTACGATTGAGAATGTCAAATACTTGTTTAGAACCTTTCTTTGTTCTATTTAAAAAAAAAGATTGATTTTCTACCACTTGTTTCCACATTCAATAGAATCCATCCCAAATTTTGTTGTTATATGATATATTGTTTATTGTAGACGTTTGCCCCTTTATTGCCATCACTTGCTGGTATCATATTTTTTGTGTTACCTTCTATTTAAGGGATTGGGTAACTTTGTCTCAGATTCTGAAACAAAATCCTGGATTTAGCTCATGAATCAATGAAACTTATAAACCTTTAGGTCAGCCAGAAACTCCATGACATTATCAAGCCGATCGCCTGTCTGATTATTAAGGTATTTATAATTGGAAATCAAAATCGAATTTTTGCGCTTTCCTAACGGTTTTCATAACACTACAGTCTATTGGAGAAAACGAGTATGGTGAAACCGGTCACTAAATTTTGTTTTACTTTTTTGAGGCACTTCTTGATCACTTTGAAGCGCAATTTTTACAGGCCTTCAGTATTACACCATATCACAGACACTGATAACATGTAGGGCCGTGTATCAGATTTAACATTGTTAAACGATGCCTTTAACGCAATCACGACAATGTAAACGTTTAACGATGTGTTCACATCTTTGTTAGATAAAGAAAGTAATGAAATACTACATGCCTTACTTTTCTACACGCCTTTAATATCCTAACAATAGAAGAAAACACTTCGGAGCCAAAAAAGACGAACCTCATATCTCTCAATTTACACAATTAAGCACCAATGGAATATATACTACCTTTCCATGTTAGCATGGTTTAATAGACATGATAACTTTCTCAAAGAAATGTCACGAGGTTTGGATAGCCGCAAGTTATGAACAAAAAGGTAAACAAATGTACTCCATAGACCACAAGATGGACTCTCACTTGTAACTTAATTATGGCCCTTGCATGGAATCATGTAATTTAATCAAGGGTAAAACGGTTGTAACATATTCAATTAATGAACTTAAACATGTTTCAAAATTGATCGAAATCCTCTATCAATTAGGTGACACGAGAGGATTCATAATCAAGTTTGTACCACCAATTAGTCATTGAATTTAATTTGTGGAAACTGCTGGTACATAGCGAAGGCATGTACTAATGCCTGCGGCAGTGTTCGAATATGGTCGGCAAGTGATATCATTTTTTCCTCCCGATTGGAAAATAATTTACAGACATGGTTAAAAATGAAATGCCAGGCAAATGGTAATGATGCGGAAAGGTATAAGCAAAGTTGTAACTATATAACTTTGCCCCCACATAGAACTCTTTGGATATTGTAAAAAAACAAACACTATATCACCATAACCTGACCGCAACCTTAACATGAATCGCAAAGGACGCTCCGTTATGTTAATCAATACTGAACATTGATGTACATTCCCCAAATGGGATACATAATTGTATGGCCTCAGGGACGAATACTTGTATGCCCAACTTAATACTATGTGATCTACGACATGGCCGGTCAATCTTGAGGAGTGTGCGCGAGAGAGCCGGAAAGTGTGTGGGTGTGGTAATTGAATGTACGTTAATTGATCATCAAAAGAAATACAAATTGACCAATACAGCATCATTGTAAACCAACAACATCGGACCGCGTGCTTACTTAGTTACTATAGCTGATATAGATTAATTCATTTATTATATTATTTTCTTTCAAGATAATATCTCTGGAAATTCATACATTTAATAATTTCCCCATTCGTTTTTGTGGGTAAAACGTAACACCATTTTTTTAAGGGAATTTAAATCGTTGCCAAAATAAGTGTTATTTTCGTTTACTAGTTAATTGATTATTAATTCTAGATGCTAGTTATTAATGAAAGGGTTTTGTTCCTTTCATTACTCTTAGTCCTTTGAAGTAAAAATATGTTATAACATGGAACTTGGATAGGAAAGTACCAATCTCGTATTGTAAATGACTTTCAGACTTATGTTATTCCTTCTATTTTTGTGTTTAGATTAAGGATATTAATTGATGCTATTTTAAATAAAACACAGTGCATTCCATCAAAAATGTCACATGCAAAGATATGAAGCCACATTCCTTTATCGATACGACATACAGTTCAATTATACTTTGTAAATGAAAATGTAAAACAAAATCTTTTATGCGTTTGCGTACCTTCTCAAAAATATATGTCCTGAAACTAGAGTTTTCAACCCGTTTCTTCAAATCTCTTTTAAAATGAAATGAGCTTAGAATTACATTTTCGCCAAATGTTATCAATTTTATGAAAATGAATGAGATAAAAACGAGTATTTTAAATAATATCACTGGTTCGCTACATACACCTCTCACAAAAAATATTTAACAATAAGACAGTTAGTGTGAAAAAGGTAATTACCATTTTGATGAACCCTTAAGAAAGGAAAGAAACTTATTTATACCAAGTAACATGGAGTAAGTTATTCTAATCTCTTCATCCACATGGCTGCATAACATAATGCAAGTAAATCCTATAAGAAGGAAGTGGGAGGGTAAGACGCCTTCGTAAAAGTATTGATATTGAAGTATTGCTGTTTGGATACAGACACATAACAAATGCTGAACAGACGATATGAATGTATATCTTACCCGGAGTTCCCTTCCCATGGGAAGTGCTGAAGAGGTGGCAAGGCAGAGAACAGCTACAGCGGCAAAGATAGCAAGACCAAGGGAATTCATGGTGGCAGAAGTTATTCAAAGTACTTGTTTCTTCTAAAAAAAAGATTAATAGGCGGGAATCCTTCGCGTTGGTCGGAGTGGACTGTCCTTCTTGTTCGTTGGCTGGTGTGCTGGCGGTCGTTACGGTTGATTTTTAAGTGACTGCGTTTTGAAAGTATGAGTTCACAGGAACGTGGGTTTTCTGCGTGCGTGTGCTTCGGTCGATTTCTGGTTTCGGTGTGTGGAGTTGCTTATAAAGTACCGCCAATATTATGGCGCCGAAATGCGTACGGTAGCTTCGGCTTCCACTTCAGTCACCAAACTCCGCCCATTTGTTTGTGTTACACCACGGTGCGCCATCGTCACGTAAGAACTAGCCAATCACCGTACAATGACGCCGTGACGTCAGTGAAATCGTGAAGTTATCCCTTACTCTATTCATGTACTCGTTTCCGATCTAATGGTGACGTAGCATATTTGTTTACCGGCAAAAGTGATCTCTGATTGGTCAGTTGTTCTACTACGAAAATGCAAATTTATCTTTAATAGTCGAGGTATCGTATTATCGTCCTTTAGCATGTTTAGGTTTACATTCCCGCTGCCATATTTAGACTCGTTTTTAAATATGGAGGTGTATTCATTGACATTCTCCTGGTTTGATATCATCAGCAAATACTATTATCTTCCCTTTTTAATACGTAATCGTCAGATGAATAAGGATAAACACCTTGAACTCTCAGCAAAGGTAGATTTGATTAATTGAGTGCAGAATGATGACTGGATGCCAATTTGAGAAATAACAACAAAATATAAAATCTTGAAAAATAAAGAATAAATACACCCACCTTGTCTGTTCTGATTTAGAAATTTTCTTTTCTTTTTTGTCTACCGAAAGTTTATATGATAAGGAATAGAGAACGAATGATAATGTGTTTTCATTAAATATTTCATAAACTACCGCCCACGTTTTTCTCTCGTCAACATAATGAAATTTCATGTTGCATAACAATTCTTTCTACTAATCACATTATAACTAAAAATAGAAAGTAGGAATGCAATTTTGAAAAACAAACATTTCAGTTTCTTAAACATATATCAAAGAAAGATTATTGCATCTTATTTGTGGTATTAAAATGATCTATACTAATTTAAGAATTATTCAAAAATAATTAATGATTTAAAATACACCAAAATTGTGATGTTGAACGTTTGCATATATTTATTTTGAGCTTGTATAAGGTTGGGAAAAAAATTCTTTGAAAAGGCATTATATCCAACAACGAGCAAAACAATGTCATGATGAAAACCCGTCTCAAAGAACTCAAGGCATTCTGCACTAAATCATTAGACTCAAACAGGGATTCATGTACGAGGTGGGCAGGCGGATCGTAAAATAATTAATCGTATCACATGTGCCCAATTACTGAGATGAGTTTTGATTGAAAACAATCTAGGGTTGAGATATACCATAGGCAACATATCTTCAACTACCAGCAGTGCCCTGCATAACCCGGACTCCTTAATTTGATACAAACCAACAGATGTTCGGTCCTGACATGGAATCTATATTTCATTTGATTCCAACTTCGTATTTTTATATTTCAAGCTCAGTGATGGATTATTATTACCGAAGTCTGTTTTTTCTGGTTAGTTTTTCTCGTCGATTGATCAGGGAAGAGTGGCAAATGTAGAGTAGGCGAACAAACCATCGCTATCTAGAGTTGTCTATATCTCCTTTCAGACATCTATTTTAACTTTAAACATAATTTAGGAGGTTACATAGACACTAATTTATGTTTCAATAACCACCGTCTACAGAATCATTTAATATTTTAGTAAATTGTATATTATAAATTCATTGAATTATAATTCATTTAGCAGCATACATCAATGAAACAGTTAATTGAAAATATTGACGGTCAGCTTTGTGGCTTGGGCTATTAGATGTTGTTCTTGTTAATGTGTTCTTTCACACCAGTATATTTTGTTTGGTTCGGGATATCAGACAATTCTTGTTCTTCTGAAATGTCACCAATCACTTCTTTTTAATGAGAACAATCGCTTTAATGTACAAATAGCAAGACGCTCTTTAAATATAAGAGTAGCTACATGATCTTTATTTTGATGAAATCATTAGTTTTTAATCATGAATAGGTAATATAATATTTTGATATAACATAACATGTTCATGGTTTTCAAGTCAGATAACTGAGGTTCTTTAACAATTACTTAAACTGCTTACTGCAGAAAATCTTTTAACAATCCCTTCTTCCGAAATAGGATAAAACAAATATTTTGTAAAATGTTTACCTTAATGGAATAAAATACATCTCATTCATATTGTCATTTGCGATATCAACACTCTGAATCATTAAAAAAAAAAATCAAAAGGCGGAATGCCTGGAAAAGAAAACCGCGCCTGAACAACGCAAAGCGGCAGATGGGTAATTTTTTTCAAAAGATTTGACATTTTTTTAATCATTACGAGTTTCAAGATTTCTAGAGTGTAAAAACATGTAGGAGTGTGCGTCTTTCTAAAAATAAATATTCTTAAAATGTTACCGGATTCTGTAGAATAGACAATGATGGAAGTTTTACTGTGGTCTGTAAGTTCAAGGAAAAAAGGGAGGGTATCGTAGTTTACTGCCTCCTTTCATCTTTCATCTTTCCCCCTTAATCAAATGAAAACAGAATATCGTCCAGCCACTCGAAATTACGGCGCAACAGAATGACAAGCGAAATGGACAAATATGACGAAACAGAACTGGAGACGATGGAATTTTGCTCTCTAACATCTGTTCACTTATCGCGAAACATCTTTAATCGAATTTCAGGAGTTGAAAACACGAGAGAGATTAGTTCTGGGCGGGGACGAGTGATGCAGCCGAATTGAAATGAAATAGAGCTTCTGGGTTAATGAAGCAAAACGTGTTGATTTAAATGGCTACAGCCCGCGATATCAACAGCCACCGAGACCGAAGACCCATAAGACCGACCGCTAAGGAAACTAAAGTCTACAATTCCAGTCTTTTGGCTTTCCGTCAAACTTTTCATTTTTTTTTTATAGGGGTCGTAGACCGCTGGTCTCGTGGATTATCTTCCTTTTTTAATTATCCTAACACGTACACATCATTTAACCATAACACCAAAACTTAGTCTTAGCTTAACCAATGTATATTATTGCAGAGATTAATATGATCTTAATGTTATCCCTTGAGCACTCCACAGAGTGGATTTGGCGCGATATAAGTTACATTATTATTATTATTATTATTATTATTATTATTTGGCACAGCTAAAACTCGGGAATGATTGCAAACTTCTTGTTCACTTCTCAGTTCGTCATTTTAACGATTATTGTAAATCGTTCAGATTAATTGAAAATCACAACCTTGTAGTCAAGAAATCAGCCAGAAAGTCTTTTGGGCCCAATATCACCCATGTCATATATCCTTATTTTCCCCGAACCTAAGCGTGCTAATGCTTAATCATAGTTCTGGGATTGACGTTGCTAGGTAATGGATTTTCGGTGCCTGCATCACGGGTTAAGAAGCTTAGAAGAAAAAAAAATGGTTTCTATATTCCAAGTAGAAAAATATATATCCGCGTATAAATTTCGGATCAGTAATAATAGGATTTACGATGCGAGGTAATGAATATACTGTGCTTGCATCACAGATTAAGAAGCTTACAAGAAAATTTGGTTTCTGTATTCCAGGTAGAAAAATATAGAGCGATGTAAGAATTCTGGATCAGTAATCAATATGCTCTTTAACACGTCTTTTCGTCTGTACTTACATAATTATGGTATATGCGAAGCAGTTTCAAAAACACTATTTTAGCTACAAATTATACCGTGTAATTAATCAAAAAGTTTACACTCAGAAAATTGTCATTTATTTTAAAATTCAGCTAAGAACGAAAAATTATCATACATGTTTCGAAAGAGTGTTATATCCCTAATCATTTGGTAAAATGTTGGTGTGGTTTGTGTTAAATCTTGGCCAGATGAATAGAAGGCATTGTTTGCGAGAGTGTAAAAATCGACTTGCGCAAAAGTATTAAAATGAGAGAATGAATTGAATGTCTCAAATGCGATGCATTGCATATGCTTTTTGCAGAAGCAAGGGCACACACATACACACACACACACACACACACGCGCGCACAAATGTTCTTTCACATTTGATATTTGATATGTGTGGCATGATTAGTTTTTGTTAGGGATGTTATTCGAATCTGCAAAGACCGAAATAATACCCCAATCACAATTTTGTTATTAAAACATCACAAACGCATTACTGGCGATTTTCTAGGTGTAATGTTTATTTGTTTGTTTGTTTGTTTTGTTTTTGTTTTTGTTTTTGTTTTTTTTTTAGTTTTTTTTTTACTTACACTGTATATTGCGTACGTATATATCCCAGGTGATGCTTAATGCGCCTACAAAGTACCATGATTACCATGGCCTTAGCCCAGCTTCCCTATGGCGGTAAAATCTTCTTGAAATAGATCTATAATTACCAGGTATCTATTTACTTCACCTGGATGAAGAGTGAGAAGTGTAGATTAATGTCTTATCAAACGACATAAGTGCCGAGGCGGGACTCGAACCACGAAACGTCACTTAAAACAAATATCTAAGTTTATTACTTTAAATCAGAATACATTAAAAAGCAGTTTGTAAAGGATATTTACATTAATATAAAAAAATATAGTAATGAGTGGTACATTATGAAATATAACGTACACAATGCAGCAAAGATAACCTTGATAACAATATTACATTTTTGTTATGTTTTGCCATTTCAACGTAATGTTTCAGCGCTTGTCCCTGTCTTGTAGCAATAACCCTTTCCACATTTTCTAAATAAATAATTTCCAACTTGAACTGTATAAATCTTAAGTTATGTTATTTGCTTTTATTTCGAAATATAAAGTGTTTACCATGATTAACAAAAGTGTTTATTATTTTGTTACTAGTCTAGACTTTAAAACATATCGCTTCACTTTGATTATGATTTCTTAGAACTTGTCAATATCGCTACAGCATAATCGGCATCATTAAGTGCGCGTTTGCTGAATTCCCAGATTTTGATAAAAGCATTGATGTCCCCAATCTTTGTTGCACATAATGTGTTCAAATGGGTTTTAGCCTTTGCTTTTAACGAGTACGGGTGCAGGAGGGTTGAGCTAATGCGGGTGTGTGTGTGTGTGTGTGCGCGTGTGTGTGTGAGGTGCCTGTGATAAAGGGACCCCCAATTCCCACGTATAAATGCCCCTTGGTTTATTCCTAAAATGCTTCTTTTATAACTCATAAAAGGAAATGTGTAAACCTATTTGCCAATCACGGCGCAACTTTTCCTGCAGGTCCGTCTATTAAACCAAAGTTATATATACATATACATGTAACCTCTTGACCAATGTTCTTTCTTTCATCTGTCCTTTTCACCTGTCAATAATGACATCTATGTGGTTTAAAAATGTCACCTATCTCTGGGTAACAGGACGTCGTAAATGTGTAAACCTATCGGCCAATCACGGCACAACTTTTTCTGCAGGTCTGTCTAACCGAAGTTAGATATACATATACATGTAACCTCTCCACCAATGTTCTTTCTTTCATTTGTCCTTTCCATCCGTCAATGAAGACATCTCTGTGATTTAAAAATGTCACGTACCTAGGGATTACAGAACTCTGTAACTTCTAAAAGGCACTAATGTGTACTTAGACATGTTAAATGTCCGTGGATTTCATTTTCCATTTGACCTACTCGGTGGTGTATCGTGGGCCTTACAAATCTGACACGTTAGATTTGTTCACATGTTTGCTTCTCTTGTATTTTCTGAAAATCTCCCGTGGACCTATTCCCTCCAGACTGTGTAGCAGGACAGGGGAGGATTCATGCCCACACATTTTGGGCGTGAACTTTCTCAGCGCAAGCCGTTAATTTTGCGACGATATGTCGCCTGGATCAACACGAATCAACGCAAGATTCCCGCCGAGGATACCCCGGTGGCAATGCTTCAATCTCCCCGGGCTACTCCCGTGGGTCTTCCCGTAAACGACCGGTGAGATGAACCTTTATGAATTAGACAGGTTGGCAGTGGATAATGCACTCAGCACTTCCTGAAAGAGCTCCTTCTTTTCTGGTCAAGGAATATGAAGGCTTCGGCAAAGACAATATAAGCAAGACGGTAATCAGCTCTCTATCTTTCTCTTCTCTCCCTCTCTCTCTAACTCTCTCTCACACTCCCACTATTTCCTCTTTGTCTTACGCTCTCTCTTCATCCCTCCTTCAAAACCCCACTCAGCTTCTCTCATCCTCTCTGCCTTTCTCTCCCTCATCTCATATCTCTCTCTCTCTCCCATTCTCTCATCTCTCCTCCCATCTCTCATCTCTCTCTCATCTCTCTTTACCCTCTCATCTCCCCCCTCTCTCTCTCTCTCTCTCTCTCTCCTCTCTCTCTCTCTCTCGCTCTCTCTCTCTCTCTCTTTACTCTCTCATCTCCCCCTCTCTCTCTCTCGCTCTCTCTCTCTCTCTCTCGCTCTCTCTCTCTCTTACACACATTCACACTCTCTCACTATTATCCCTCTCTCATCTCTCCCTCTCTCCCCTCTTTCTCTCTTTTCTTTCTGTGGTTTCACGCTCCGCAACAGGAGGGTGTGGGTTGGCAGACGGGGAGCGGGAGGGGCGGTTTTGTGGTTTCATTAAATGCTACCTACCGGGGACTTTGTCGAAAGGAGCCTTTTCAAGTCAGGCGGAAAATTAAACAGAAATAATGAAAATTGGTTCATAGAGATGCAAAGTTTGGTGGGGGTCCTAGCTGATGCCTATCGCGGGAGTTTCGGGGAGACAGCGATGATGGTGGATCTATGGAGTAAAAAATGGAGGGAGTAGCTGGCATCAGGCGACGCTACGTCAGAGTACCATGCGGCCAGTACCGTTAGCCACAAATCAATGTCCCATTTTTGAATAAATTCAATAGTCCCCTCTTGCCAGCTTTGAAACGAGATTTTACCTTAACATTTTTCAATTTCATGACTTATTCACTCTCTATTCTATCCTACCTCAGTCTGCAAACAACGTTTCAATGAGCAAATAATGATGGGCATGATTTTACTTGCCGTATGTAAGAGCCCTTAACTTGCACATGGGAATGCAAAGGGCCTTCCCCTTCAAGGACATTTAAAACATCGCCTCGTCTTTAATGAAAAAAAAGACATTCTATATAATAGGGGTTTACACCTCCATTCATACCCCAACAGCTAGTACTTAATAAAGACCCGCAGGCTCGGAGAAAGAGCTCCATTATGCTATTAGTTTGTTATTTTGTATTAATTGGCAGAGTACCTATTCATATCAGGTATATTGGATGGTCTATTTCAAATACAGTCGAGACTGCCGAGCTACGAATTATCTAGGTACTGTTAATTGCCCTAAAACCAAATTGTGGCTAACGCTACCGGCCGCAGGCTATGCACAAGGATTTCCCTGTTGCCAGATTTAAAACGATTGTTAACCCAATTTCCCCCCAACCTTTTAAATAAGGATTCGGTTTGATTTTCCTTTCTTACTTACTCTCTTCAGTCCCGTCCAAGCATTTCCCCGTCTATAATCTACTCTTAATGTGCAAACAATGATAACCAGGTATTTGCTTGTAATCTAAAAGGGTCCTACACCTTGCGTGAGGGAATATTAATGGTATTTCACATTCAAGTAGCCTACATTGAAAGCAACCAATCGTATTTAAAGCAAATAGAAGACATTATAAAAAGGGGCCGAGAAGAATCAACTAGTGCTAAACAAAGACAAGCGAGCATGGGCATAGAGTTCCATTCAGTATTTTTAAAAATCTTATGTAGCTTATTGTTTTAACAAGGTACCTATTGTGCCCATGTATATTGGATGCTCTGTTTCTAGTACATTCCTGACTGCTGAGCCAAGAATTATCTACTGCTTCTAGCCCTAAAATCGATGGTCTCTAAAAAGTATTCATGTGTTTCCCCCTTCTTTTCCGTCAGGTCTGCGGGGGAGGGGGCGGGGCTCAAACCCACAAGGTAAAACCCTTCGCGCCGCCTGGACACGCTGGTGCTATTGAATGTCATGTAACGTCAACATTATGCCATTAGAATCACACGGATTTGAGGCGAGGTGTTCTATCGATCTTGAGAGTGAGTATGCTTTCAGTATAATCTAAATTATGTGAGATCATCACCTGTCACCGTCATTGACTGGTTCAAAGAAATCAGGATTTCAAGTAAGTTGCACATTATGAACGGTTATCAATCCGTGCTTGGCGTCCAAGTGCCAAAGTTCAAATCTTCAGTTCGGATGATGGCTTATGATATTATTCTGCATAGTTGACCATGGCAGGAAAGATCGGTGGCATGCATCAGCCATCGAAAATTCTGTACATATCACATGCATTGAAGACATATGCTATATTGATCGATCCAACTACGGGATGATTAGCTCGGACTTCTTATTTGTAATTGTTGTTACTCAGATGCCAAGCCCATTCAACCTAAATCATTTTTTGTAATGTAGTCATTTTTATTATTCCCCGATCAGTACATACTCCGAATGAATTGTGATTCTTTATTTCCCATCATTATAGTGTGGTACGGTATGTCACTGAAACAGTTTCCGTAGGATTTTTGTGCCAAAGTTGATTTTGTTTGTATTTTTGGATTCATTGGGGTCCAAGCTATCAAAAATTGATAGGGTTCAAATTTTCCCGAAGACAGTAAATTGCCCTATTGCGCATTATATATGCCATTTTGGCGCCCAATATGGACCCCCCCCAGGAAATGAAGGAGGGGTCTGAAAATGTGAATCCCGTCATTTTGGGCCAATTGGGACCCTTTTGAAGCCAAAACAGCAAAAAAAAAAATCCTACGGGATTACATACCATACTGCACTATTATACCAGAACTCTAGATTTCTTGCCCGTTGCGCACGAGGCGTTATTTCGATTGCGTGAAAACCCGCACTTATCGAACGAAAATAATTAATGTGTAAGCTACTAAATCAAAGAAGTATTTGGATTCTACATTTTGCATAGACTTAGTGTCTGTCCTCTGATATCTCCATGTAGAATAATAAAACCGAAAAGCCCAAAACAGGGGCACAACGACGTGAAGATGATCTATACAGAAACGTTAAAAAACAATAAAAGATGGAAATTATTAGAACAACACATGATGTCCGTTGGCCGTTGTGACAAATATTGTTCAAAGTATATTTCATATTATTTGTTATGAGCCTTTACATTAGTAACGAATGGTCCCATTACTTAGTCCTTAGTTAACACCAAGTTAATGGAACAGATGAATTATTATTTAAGTTAGGACAAATTTTGTTTAGTCGAATTTATTTGATTACACGTATACATAATTTATTCAGTTAAAACTGTTTTAAAGCTGAATACTTTATTTCATATGAATCATATCAAAGCATTAATATAAGATGTGATATTTTTAATTGAAACAAGATATTTTCCCAAGAATTTACCCCTCAAAATGTATTATCGAATGATTTATCGAAGTATTTGGACATACATGTACCTGCGTTACAGGAAATTGATGTCATATATCTTAAAACATGCAATGGCGCCGGGTTACTCGGGATGAGATGTCTTGTGTGACAAACATCAGTCTACCCTTGAGTTTTTAACTCGACCGGAACTAAAATTGCCATAAAATTCAAATAACTTCAGACTGAGCATTTTATGCGGTGGACTAAATTAGACAACATGTATTTACATGCCTAATACGCCCTATAGTGGATCATGTAGTCCCACATGTGCATATCTTTGTTAGGGCTTTTTGAATATTCAGCAAGACTGTAGGATTATTCTAATACTATTCTTTATTGTTCAAATATCGTACCAGCCATGCCGAGGAGATGTCAAACAATTCAAGATGATATCTCCTCCCGATATGCTGTTTCATTTCCATAACTCGAAATTACTTCTGATTCGATTCATCCAGTCTTATGTCGGAAGAGGGTCGACGTCTGTCGATTAGTTTTCGGAGAACAGATGAGACAAAAGGGAAGACATTTTATCAAATCTTCGGACAGTTTAAAGAGCTGTTCAAACAAGCAATATAAAACGCTGTCATACTCATATTGTTCGAAACACGTTCGTTACTTTGAGATGATGCTAATGAATGAACACATCGATGTGTCTATTGTAACATGAATTTTATAGGACTACGCTGCTAGTTGGAGGTTAATAATTGTCCTTATGATTACAGTGATTGAAGCTATATGGAAAAATTAGCAAACCAACAGAAAAATCATTCTCGCCGTGGTAAACAGAATTCAATGCATTGATTTGAATGTCCCTTTCTCGGGTGACGAGAGCATCATAAATATGTCCAAAATCTGGGCAGTTGTTTTTTAGACATACAGATTTAACATTCTGAGAACCATGTCATGTGGGATCCTAATCTGTCAACTTCCACACATGTGTGATTCACTTTCGATGCTTTAACTCGCTCTATTTGTTTTCATATGAACAATTTATTTCGGTTGTTGAATAACAGGGGAGCAATTACTACGCAAAAACAATTGGACTACTAGGAAGCATCCCACTCACAGATAAAAGCATAATTAGAGTATGTTTGTCCTGGTCTTGAAGTAATGTTTATAAATCTTTTAAGAAGGGGGACAGATTAAAACAGAAAACAAATAGCACAAGTATTTATGTAAACCTAGATATATCTATGATGGACCTATTTTTGTTTGGGTAATTTACCTGTACGGTCTTATTTATGCCCATGAGCTGTTATTATCAAAGCTTAATAAATAAGCCAGACATGATGATCTTGCCTCATATCAAATGCGTCACAAATGTTAAATGGAGCAAGAAACGACAAAATGTTTACACAGCGATCAATTTTCCGCCAGGAAAGAGTAAGAGCATTTTGAAATAAGATGAAGCTCTGCCGTGTATTTAAAAGGGTTGTCATTCTGCCCGTGTTGTGGGAGGCGCCATTCTGTATCCCTAGTAGCCTTTTTAAAACAATCCCACATTTCCCTATTGCAAAACAAATGTGTAATACAGATATTAGCGAACCCAGTTAAAAGTTCTATTTCTAAAGAGCATTAATTTCTTAAACTCTATCATTGAATGCTCTTGTGTATTTTCAGGTTAACATGACACTTTTCCTGAACGTCAAATTCATTGTTTTATTCGAAATATTTTTTGTTCTGATAACAAGAAACTGTTACGGTTGATTTGCCGTCAGAAATAAGTTAAGTCATATCGTACTTCAACACAGGTATAGCGGCCTTCTGGCTCCGATTGTATCTTATGTTTAAGGTTTGTATCGTCTAAAATGTTATACAGGACGTGTTTAATTTGAACATAATATATTGTGAGGTCGAGGTCCTGTCTTTCCGTTTCGGTTGGAAGTTAGATTTGAAGAAAACAATCAAACCGCTTGCTTCGGGTAACGTTAATTGGGAAGGGAGAAGAAAAAAAATCCGAATACAATCCTTAAAAGAAAGAGTTAAGAAAATAAACCATATCTGAATTTATTGACCTGTTTGCGGCATGACGACTAATGTTACGATGACATTCGATATTGTATCATATTCCGAAAAATTATAAATTTACATACATGCGATCTGAATATGGTTATGTGGTGGGAGGGGGGGGGGGGACTGAGAAGTGAAAAGGGAATAGAATTGTTAATGTAGAAAAATGATAACAACAGTCGATTTTATTAAGTGCACACAATAAAATAAACAATTAGAAGACATGTTCTTATAGCATCTTTATTGACTCTGTTTACATACTTGGGGCTTTTAAACAAAAAAAGGTCTTGATTTGACCCTCACCCTAACCCTAACCCTAAACTTTCCCATGGGCTCAGCACGCACCTAACCCCAATCTGTGCCGCAGAAAAAAAAATAACGCTCCCCGTACGCCCTATCCTTCTCCTATCCCTGGTCAGTCGAATCCCAAACTTCATTTAACTCCCACATTCGTCATAACGTCTGAGGGTCACGTGGTTGTTCTATCACACCTGTCAAGCGTACTTTATGACCCCTAAGATGAAGTCTGCTTCCATCTTCTACCACTTTCACTTCCTCACAACCCACCCATTTATCATTCTTGAGCATCCCCTTTCAAAGATTTCTTTTTATTTCTTTGTTTCGAAAGATGTATCTCGTCTATGAAATGGCAAGGATACCAGAGCGTTTAATCGAAGGAAATGTTTTCTCTTTATATATCCCTGCTCCTTTTATCTACTGCAGAGAAGTTCGTTTACATTTTCCTGGTATGATACTCGCTGAAAGTGCATCATGGTTCGTAAGAAAGTCAATGTTTTTAACAGCTGACCCTGAACGATCTTTTGGATGTAACACGAAATAACAATGATGAAGATTTCGTCCGCACATACTGAAGTTTCGTCGGCTATGACATGTTTTTGAAACGCAGACTTTCATGCTTCTCTCTTGTTTCGTAGTTTCTTATCCTCATTTATTTCAGAGATTTTTCCTTTCATTACTCCCTCCCTCCGTTTGACCCCATTGCCTTGCTCTCTCCCTCTCTCTCTCTCTCTCTCTCTCTCACTCTTACTCTCTCTCTCCCTCTTTCCCCTCTGTATATATCTCTCGACCCTCTTCACATCTCCTTTTCTATCTCTCTCTCTCTCTCTCTCTCTCTCTCTCTTTCTTTACTCGCACTCTAATTCTCTATCTAACACACTCTAACTCTCCCTCTCTCTCTCTCTCTCTCTCTTACATCTCTATTCCCCCTCCAATTAACCATGTACCATTAAATACATATTTGCATCTCTAAGCTAACCTTTCATTCAGGAAAACACACCATTCAGTATATTGGTGTCAGTTTAATTTGTTCCTAATTATCTGGGGCAACCGTTACGATCGATCCGAATGTGAAAGATTCGGTTAATTTGATACATGTACAGACATAAGTATATAATTTTTCATTAACTCCTGAAAAATACATGCACAATTCATGCCATCTATTTCCCTGCCTTTCTTCAAACTTACCTGCAATTTGCTCTGACATCACTTGTTATTGCGATATCCGTATATTTAGGTTCATATTTGGAGATATTGAATATTGCGATGGAAGTGTCGAATGTGTGAATTTATTGTCTCGATCTCCTGTCGGGGTTCTGTGTGGAAGATAATGTTTACATGATATGTGTCCAGGAAATGACTCCGGCAGGGTACTTGACTCAACCCTGACCCAAATCTCCACAGTGGGTGAGGGTCCGAAAGAAAAATGAAGTCTTTTATCGAAAATGTAGACCAAAGAAGGCCACTTTGACGGAATAAAATCACAACATCAATATCAGATCTTTTGACCTATAGATTAGAGAAACGTTCCAGAGCGATTTGCGGCACTTTGGCCTTGCAATAACATGGTACAGATTCCAAGCGTGCGATTCATTTTGTCACGCATTTACACAACAGCGATCGCAACATCGATTGGCAATTTATTCCATCACCGAATGAAAATCTCATAAGAGTATTATATCCCGGGCAATATATTTTGATATACATTGTACATTAATGTAAACACATTCCAAAATGTTGTCCGCCGGGAACGTTTAGTATGATTTGATACTTCATTTCCAGAAGGAAATAAGATCTGTGCGCTAACATAGATTAAAATGTGTATTTTCTGTTCCAATTCATTTACATTTGACCTGTTTTTCTTCCGAATATGTACATAACAAGTCGTCTATATGTTCAAATAATTGTCTTAACATGCTGTAAGATTTCCCCCCAAAAGATTGGGGAAAAATGATGTGTACAGCTGTAACAATTCAACTTTGTGTGAAAACAGGTCATAGAAAACTCACTATGAACATAATCATGCATGCCTCTGGCAGAACACTCTATAACCTGTTTATCTATTAGCCTATTATGTTCAGGGCTGGAATTTTCTGCAATCCATAAACTTTTAAATGGATTATGATTGCAAATAATTGTTCCTTAATGCACTAAAACGTCTTTTCTTTTTGCACCAAGACACTTGCCTAAATAACAAATTTTGGAATTATCAGAGATTCCCTTTTACGTCATGTCAAAATATACGGGGAAATTAATATCGATAAAATCTGAAAAACTGGATACACCGGTAAAAAAGAAAGTTTTTCTTGAAAATCTTGCGGCATGTTAAAACAATTATTTTAACACATAGACGACAGAAACTGATCTGGTTGTGACTAACTTTTTCTTTCATCCTTGAGATGTAAAGAGAAATCAAATTGACTACATCTTGTTTCAGAATAGGTTTAACAAGTGCAGGAACAGACATCAATTCCGATCATAACCCCGTCATGGCAGTTGAATACGAGCTAGAGAACCAGCTTACAAACACAAAAAGAACCTCGTAACAGATGTCACGTCACTGAATGAGACAAACATAGCAGAAAAACACATTCTGGAAGAGAGAGGCAAGTTCAATTGTGTGATCAAAGAAGAAGCAGAAAAACAGAGAAGCAAAAAAGAGTGGACGACTCAGAAATGCAGGGAATTGAATTTTTTTCTAAATCATACAAAAGAATTGCACAGAGAAATTAAAGGTAATACAAAGTTTTGGTATGGGGTCATGAATTTGGTTCAAATGAACATATTGGAAGCACATGTGATCCTACAATACTCAGGGATCGTTGTCGCGGTTTAAATCTAGTCTAAAGTGATGAAATTATAAATAATTTACTCTTTATGTTGTATAGCTCCCTCTCAAGGTCAATATATTGAATTAGCTATAAAACAATGTTTCTTGACTAAATAGACCGATTGGCTATTCCTATTTGGAAAATTTATATCTCAACTGCATATTCTGAGATTTTCATGGTCGCAGCTATTATTATATGGCCGTATAGGCGCTATTTCAAATTTACCCAAATTTACCAGGAGCACCGGTAAATTACGATATTC
Organism: Strongylocentrotus purpuratus; assembly: GCF_000002235.5. Classification (NCBI taxonomy): domain Eukaryota; kingdom Metazoa; phylum Echinodermata; class Echinoidea; order Camarodonta; family Strongylocentrotidae; genus Strongylocentrotus; species Strongylocentrotus purpuratus. Next base: position 31,236,911 of record NW_022145601.1, on the reverse strand, counting down.
AATTTATCTCGAGAGCAGAAGTGTTTTAGGGGCTAATTTTTTTAGTGCTTATAATACATCCACAGGGGCATCTAAATGTATCAAAATTGTAAGGAATCACTATCCAGCCAATTTTCAAAATTTGCCCAAAATTTTGTATTACCTTTAAGCACTTTAAATAATTTTAATAGCACAGCAGCAAGCGGGCGTATCAAAAACAAAAAAGGAACAACTTCCCTCTTTGGAAACGAAAATATCAAGAAAAGACGGGAAGAATATATCCATGACCTATTTGATGATAGAGGTCCAGAACATCAAATTAATTATGACGAGGGGCTGACGGCCCAGATGGGATAACAAAGGGGAAACTTGATACCGCTTCATACCAATGCCCCTTTTTTGAAAGCATGCAATCATTTTGTTTATGTTTTTTCATCACGTACAGCCCATTATATTGGGGACAATATGGGGATAAGTGCCAAAGGATGTTAAAGTAATTGCACTCTCGAATATCATGATCCACGACCCGTCTTGAGATTCGTGTGTCCTGGGATGTTATGATAAAACATAATTCAGTTAACGTCACGTATTATACTTTATTTCTTGCACTCTTGTTAAAGCTTACAAATATTTTCTAACTTTAAGTCTATATGCAGTAGCCCTATTACTTCCACCCTTTTACTTCCCCGATTGCAAGATATTCCCGATGCTAAAATGAGTCCAAATTGGTTTCATTTACTCACAAATTATAAATATTAATAAATAATTGGATAGATGTTGACACACATCCATCCAAAACCTTTATTCGTATCATTCCTATTCAAATGAACTATTGATTTCAAAGAGGCCTTTTTCAATGGTGCCTCTTTAAACATACTAATGGCTTAAACTCTAGTTTTGACATTTTTCATGACTATACATGGCCTGAAGCAGAGCACGCTATGTAACTGACACAATAATTGCTGTTCTGAGGTTTTGTTTGATCTCCTCATTTATTCTTCTACTCTTTCTGTCTTTTCTTTTCTAGGAAAAATCGCAAAAGGATCAATGTTATCACGTGTCACACCCGGTCCAGTAATCGATTTTATTTGGCGCCAATTTCCGTAAAAGCGCGCGCTTTGTTAGATAGTGTGTCAACCTCCCGCGGAATCGTTTTTCACTGACCACCCTGTGACGTCACACAGACACACAACTATTATGTCTGGCATTAATAACATGCTTACGTTCACGTAGCAGATGAAAAGACAGTTTGCAATCAGGGTTAACTCTGTACGAGCATGCATAATACGCTTTAAACGTGATCTATCATTTACGTCATACTACCATTAAAAGACAGTGTCCATATATAGGTTTTCATTGAAGTAGAAATGAATACAAATATTCTACTCAAGCCAGTGGTATTGCTTTATTGACCCATATAATGCTAAAAATCAGTATTCTCTGCTCCTAACGCTTCCAGCAACCTAACAGCCTAGATTCCAAGAACACAGAATCTAGGCTTGTATCCACTGAATTTGAAAACAAAATCATGAATTTGCCAAATAACTGTATATATATATATATATATATATTAAACAAGTTATGTTTCATGGAACGCCGGGTTTATCACGGTGAAGAATTAAATACTGTATACAAACTGAAAACTTGTCTCACTAAAATTGTATTTATGTTGGCATTTTTGTAAAGTTGAAAGTACAGTAAGGGTCACACACTGGAGCACTGGTATTAATTCGTTCCGCGGATAATTAGTAAGGCTGAACGCAAATGATTAGATCGTGTGTCGTGTCGTGTATTTCATGGGCTTCGATTTATCAAAGAGTGATTTTGTGTATTTTGGTTACGACGTCACAATACTCCTGTGAGCATGTGTGAGCATCGTGCACCGTGTCTGCGCTTTTTACATGTATGCGTGAGTGTGTGTGCGTAGTGTGTGGGTAAGTCGGCGAAGGCGCGTGTGCGTGTGGGAGTGTGTGTGTGTGTGTGTGTGGGTGTGTTTGTGTGTGTTTGAGAAAGAGAGGGGAAAAGAAAAAAAGAAAGAGAGGAAGGAGACAGGGCGCGTGTATATCTGAGGCTAACGGTTTTGTTAGACTCTTCTTTGGTCCGTTTACTTGTTTGTTCTTGCTTTGTTTTGTTTTGTACGTTTTCACTTTATCAAAATGCTAACCTAACCGTATCCATATTCCTATTACCCCCCAATTTTCTCTCTTTTTATATTCAATGTGTATACACCATGTGATGTCATTTCGTCAAACCGTTTCATTTCTCGACCCCACCCCCCTCCTACCAACACACACCATCCCCATCTTATTGTCGTTGGAAAGCAAAGATGTGACAGCCATTGCGTGAACACAGAGATGTTTAACTCGTAACCTCCAGTTTTATTTGGGATTTCCCGATATCTTCATGTTTCTCAGACAAACTTAATGGAATATTTATTTACTTTTTAAATGTTGCTTTGAGTTTGCTAATGTGCAAATGATAATAAAATAAATAATCATGATACTAGTGGGTTCTTGTTGACACAGCGTTTATATGTGTCATACGTTTCCTGGGGCTCAACATTTATTAATTCCCTACGAGGTACACGTTTACTTCACATGGGTCAAGTGTGGCAAATGTAGATTAGTGTCTTGGCAAAGAACATTAGTGCCGCGGCGGGACAGGAACTGCGAACCATGAGGTCCTCATGACTTATGAGATCCCCGGTGACTTATCAACTATTCCTCTCTTTCATGTTTTTAACCCACTAAATTAAAAGTCAATAACTTCAAAGCTGAAAGAGCTCTTCAGTGTTATTGCTAAATCTAAATTTGCCTTATTCAATGTTGTTCTTACTTCGAAATAATACGAACGTAATACCATACATACTGTGCTTTAAAAGTTTTGGTTTCTAACGCGTAATCTTTCAACGATTTGTATGTTAAGACCTTTTCTGTCAAAGGGGCTATCCGAAGTAGCTCTATCTTACACTTGATATCGCCCCCAACGTTATATAATTCTATACACGTTAATGATCTCACAACATATGCTTCTATTCTCTCGCTCCAATAAACAAAACAGCCTAACAACCTTTGAAAACATCCTTTGAAAATAGTTAAACGAGATCATAAACACGGTGATATTTGTTACGAAAGGGGGCGGTCAATATCAAAGAATCAAAGCCCCTAAAACGCCCTAAGGCCTGTCAACTCGATAGTACTTTCTCTTGACTAGACCTCCCTCTTTCTTTTGGAGTCCATTCATCCGAGTTAATATCATATCAAAGAAATAATAACATAGTTGCGAGCATTTCACTTAAGCCTATGGTAGTTCATAAAGGACCTAAATTCTTTTCGTTAAAAAAAAACATATAACACGTATGGAAGTCTTTTTGGTTACAAAGAAAATGAAGTCCACTTCACATGTCTCTATATTGTTAAATGAAATACATTTTAACAGCACGAGCATGTATTTGTGGTATTGCTTTTTTCTCGCAATTTACACGTTTCAGTGCACGAAATTAGTTTGTTAGCATGTCTGACTTGTAAATCCTTCCATCATATCTAAAAGGACAAATATTTTGGTCATCACGTTTCTTCTATTCACAACATTGTCCCTAAAAAAATTCGCAAGACACTTACGCCCTTTTTGCATCGAATGTTTTGGCGTCAACACCTCACTTCCCCTTTGACGGTGAGTGGCGATAGGCTCGTGACGGATAAGATCGAATCCAAAATCGCCGAAAGCTTTACATCGCTAGTACTCGAGGATTCAGTAAGAAAAATATCAACGGCTTTTAAGTCATAATTAACGGTGGATGGATTCAGCTTTATTTTCAATAACACCGCAGATGATCTTTCTTTCTTTTATCTTCTTGCTATCCATCTATTTATTCCGCTCTAAAGAGTACAAATACATGTTATAACTGTTTAGAGAGGTCTCGAGAAAAGAAAAGTACAATCTTACTCACGATTTAGAAATCTTTAGTAAAGTGGCACTATTTTCTTTAATTTTACTAATTTCAGTCCATATACTTATGCCACGTTACAGCGCAGACTTTCCTTAAGGAAATTGTTCATAAGGCAAAGTATACCCTAACATTTCTTTTTCTGTAATATGGTCTTCGGTGCAACGCATTTCAGAACGTTTTGTTGTACAGCAAATGACTATTACACTATAGTAAACCAACTTCAATTTGTTTTGATATAATTGTAACGAATAAACCAATAAAGCATTAATACAAAATCGGAGAAACGAGAGCAGGCAGAATTTTAACATAGTCATAGGTGTTGAATTTGTAATATTAATTTGTGTAAGTATCCTATGTTTATGATATAACCTATTCAACCTGGGTTTATATTTCAAATATCATCTTTATGAATGCAGGAAAACATCGTAGATTATTTGTAACATACTCGACAGTAAAGGTGATTAAAAAACAGTAAAAAAAAGAAAAGTACAAACCCATGTAACATTTTGAATTATTTCATGTAAATAATCGTACCACCATGGAGACGCAGGGAGGGATAGTAACATAATACACTCCAAATAATTGGAAAACCAAAACACTGACGTTCATAATAACCATTAAAATTGAACACCACACATAAATGTGTGCTTAAGTCGGTTGTAGTAGTGGAGCGTTTTTCATCTTCTCGATAGAGGAGAGAATGAAAGTGGTCTTTAAGCCCACGTGTCTTTGATTTGAGTATTTGATTACCGCTTCCCCTCTCTCTCTCTTCCTCTCTTAATCTCTCTCTCTCTTACTCATACACTCATCACATCTATACTAGCCCCGTATGGACTTTAACAACCATCTTGATTAGAACTACGTCATAATTACATTTAATATCGAGAAGAAAGAAAGGTCATTCACAATATATAGGTTTCGACCTCACCCTGCTCTACAATCCCAGACAATAGTCACCGGGCGGATATCACCAAGCGGACCCGTCTCTCTGCAGTGTTTACCATGCACTGTAAGTAGTTGTAAATAATCGAGCGTTTTAAATCTATTTAAAGTCTTTTCTTTATTTTTTTTCCATGTCAAGATAAAAACAAAATTCATACAATCTTCATTAGAAATATTTATGAGATATCTGGAGTGAGAGGACCATGAATAGCTCAATATATAGCTTGTTAAAAGTGAACCTCATTAAATATACAAAATAACAATAACTTAGCAAAAGGAGAGGATTATAACAATAATTTAACAATACATTATTTACAAGAAAGCGAGTTACAAAGAAAGGGTAGATAAAATAAATAGAGAATAGAAAGAGGAAGCCTTGCAAATACACTGACATATTAAATATTATAATTTCCAAAATAGAAATTACTTAAAAAGTTGTTTAAATTGGTTGATTGTCTTACTATTCTCAAATTTCATAGGAAGGTTATTCCATAAAACTGAGCCGTTATAGAGGTACGATTTAGTGGGGGGTGAATAATTTGGGCATTCCTGGTATTATAATCATGGACCTCTCTCTCGCTCCCCCCCCCTCTCTCTCTCTCTCTCTCTCTCTCTCTCTCTCTATCTTTTCAGGGGGGGGGGATTCTATATTATGAATGTGTGATGCATGAACTGATTAAGCAACTCATTGAAAGTAATATCCTCCTTCGTGCGTCAGTGTATGTCTTGATTAGGTCACACACACGCTCATGATGTGGAACACGTTCGGACATCGAATGCTTACACAAGACTATCAAGTAGCCCCGACGAGTGGCAGCGGCTGACACTTGTACCGCTTTGGTTAAACATAGGGAAAAACTGAAAGGTTTACAGTCGTCCTGTTCTTTGCCCTATCATCTAATACAATGACCAGGCGCGGATCCAGGATTTCTTAGGGGAGGGGGCCCAACTTTTTTTTTTTTGAAAATCGCGCCGGCCGAAAAGTCGCTCAGTATGGGGGGGGGGGGGGGGGGGGGGGGGGGGGGGGGTACAGAGCACAATTTTTTTTTTTGCTCCCGAAAATTTGAAAAACGCGCCGGCCAAAAATTCGCTCAGCGGGGGGGGGGGGGGGGGGGTAGTGAGCACATTTTTTTTTTTTTGATCCTCAAAAAAATTTCAATTTGCACCCCCCCCCCTTGAGCTCCAGGGGGGGGGGCCCAACCCCAAAAAAGGTAAAAATCACGTGATTTTACATGATTTTTTTTCTCAAGGGGGGGGGCCCCCCCCCCTGGATCCGCCACTGACAATGACGATGACGTCATTGAAATTGTACCATAATTTTCCACAACACATATGTATGCACAGTTCAATAATCTACGAGTTGTTGACATATACTCTCGATCCCAAACTATACTTAACCCTAACCCTAAACCTAAACCTAACCGAAAACCCAACTTCAACCCCAATAACAATCCTTTCCCTTAGACATAATCATACCCGCAGCAATATTCAACCATTTAATATCGTGTTTAAAGCCCACAGCACACGTTACGATCTGATTTCGAACTAGTTTGGAGAAGTTAACAATTTGCATTAGCTTTTCAGATATGAACATGAAATACCCCCTTCACATACACGGATTTTTCTTACGAGTCCTTAGGATCGCCAACTCGTAATCAATCGCAAGCATCCGTAAATAACTCGCTGTTATCCGTAAATAACTCGTCACAACTCGCAACAACTCGTAGACACTCTTAAGGATCTGTGAAAGGAGAGGCATTTTTTGTTGACATGTCGAGAATCTTCTTACGATTGTCAACGGATTGATTTGTCCGCAGATAAATAGCTCGTAACAATCCGTAACCATCCGTACATCGCTCGCAACGACACGTACCCATCCGTATACTGCTCGCAAGAATCCGTAAATGACTCGTAACAGATTTTTGTAACGATTCGTTTAGGTTAGTTAACGATTTGTTTATAGATTATTTACGGATTATTGCGAGCAGTTTACGGATGGTTACATGTGCTTAAGTGTTGTTTACGATTTTATTCGGGTCATTTTACGATGGCTTTACGGACTGATACGGGTTGTTACGAGCATTTTACGTGTAGTTACGAGTATTTTACGAACAGATACGTATACTTTACGTATGTTTACAATCTGTTTACGATTCGGGGAAAGGTATAGAATTAAGCTTCAAATTCGAACACTTCATTTTCAGTTGTTATTTTTTGGCTAAAAATCGTAAGGACTCGTAAATACTCTTAACTTACTCGCAACTATTCGTAACAACACGTAAACAGGTCGTAACTAACACGTTAGTTACTCGTAGTTATCCGTGACAACTCGTAACAAATCGTGGACTATTGCCGTAAATACATCGTAATAACTCGTAACAATCCGTAATAAACCGCAAACAGCTCGTAATAACTCTTAAACCGGTCGTAAAAGTGGCCAAATCGTACGGATCCGTGAAAGATCCGTGAATTTGTGCGATCCGTAAGGACTCGTAAGAAAAATCCGTGTATGTGAAGGGGGTATAAACTTTTAATATCTTAATGATCGAGGATCTGAACGGCCATTTTCAGTTTCTTTGGGGAAGGCAAAACTAAATCTGATTAGAATCGTAATAACTTCCGACCTGTAGTGCGGCTCTCTACGATTAGGAGCTGATTCGGCTTTAATTCCGACAAGAAGGTTTATTATGCACCTAACGTTAGGATTTTAGTTTCATAAACATTATTCAACATCGAAATCGGGAAAAAGATTTTTGTTTAGATTTCCTTATCTAATAAAATTGCCATTTCTTCGGAAATCGAATCGCGCAAGAATCGTGTAGTGTTCTCTGGTCATAATATGTACATGACGCTCTTGTCCCCACCTTGCACAGACAGTTCTAAATTTCTTTTTTGTTTTTGTTTTTGTTCGGGGTGGGGGGAGGGGGTATTATACATCAGAAAAGATTGTCATCCCTCTTGATTTTCGACAAAAATGTCGATTCATTTCTTATCGTTCTCATTAGACACACCAAAGTCTTATTTTGAACCATTAATCACTATCTACATTATAGATCTCTTTCAATATTTGTGTTCATGTAAGTCGATGCATATGAATATGATAAGTTATGGAAGTGTTATAAAGAATACACTGGCATGGAGTATCTTTGAGATTTATGCCATATATTGATTGACAGAATTAAAGTGCCCGAAAAGTCTACGATTATCATACTAAGGCAAAATTATCGTTAAGAAGGGATGAGTAGTCTATATAAGCCTTTATAACCCCCTGAGAAATAGACAAAAAGTGTAGAATCGCTTTAATAGTATCAAGTTTGCGAAAGACAACGTCTAAAATATAGAGCAATATGATCCATGAGTGGGAGAAAGAATATACAGGAAGATTGATTTAGATTGCTTTCTAATTGCTTCTAAAAGTGGAGTTCTTACCTTGGCGTAAGTGCGACGTTAACGAATGGTGATCCCATTCTGGGGAAGCAAAATGCATAAGGAAAGTGCAAAAGAGCTTAGGCGAATGATGGAGCTGACGGCGACCGAAGGATGATGGCTGATGCTAGATGTACTACCGGAAAGAAAAGGGTGTAAGTGCCCGGAGACAGTGAATAGGCCATTGACTTGGCGAGAAATTAATCCCTAAGATATTCACTTGTTCCTCTCTTCTTGCTTCCCCCTCTCTCTATATGTTTCTCTCTCTCCCTCTCTCACTCCCTCTCTCTCTCTCTCTCTCTTTCTCTCCATCTTTCTCTCGACCTCCCTCTCCATCTTTCTCTCTTCCCCTCTCTCTCCCTCTTCATCTCTCTCTCTGCCTTTTATTCTTTTTTGTGTCTTTCTACGTCTATTCCGTCTTTCATTTTCACCCGTTCTTATTTTGCCTTCCTCATCCTGTAACCTTTCATTTTGTGTTCCCCTCTATATTTACCAAAAAAATTCTGAATTTATCGCCCTCTTATTATTTGCCTTTCTCCGCGTCCGTTTCTCTCTCTTTATTTTCCTAAATGTTAATGTATAAGTCTCCTCCGTCGCTCTCTGTTTTCGATTTCTCTTTTTATATTCGCTTTCTATGCATCTTTTTAGTTTGTGTTTAGCAATCTCTCTCTGTCCTTTTTATTTCTTTTTTGATATTTCCCCCTATCTGTGGCTTTGTCCGTCTCTACGCTTTCTCCCATTCCCTCTCCCTCCTTCTCTCTCTCTCTCTCTCTCTCTCGCTCTCTTTCTCTAAGGCAATCCACCTTTGACTGTTATCATAGAAGTGACTCGGTACCATTGTTGAAGGTTGATAAAAACTGCGTAGTTATGTGTGAAATGTTAATTAATATAATCCTTTTACTGTACTAACCCTCTGACATGCAAACAAATCCTTTAAAAATTCACAAACTATAACAAATATTAATGGTTTCATTTGAAGGCGTCTCTGTTAACAGTAAATTTTACCAACTATTTTTTGAATTTTCCAAACCGTTTTTCTATGAAAAATATTTCAAAGCTTAAATGTCTTGAATGGTATATAGAGCATATTCATTTCTTTGTGACGACTTGCATTTACCTAAAATGTAATTTAATTGTAATGATATAGTTGGGAGCATAAAGGAATCGATCAGGTCAGTTTTTCCCAATTCGTATCATTAATAATGGTTTGTTTTCACTAAAACTTTTAGATTATCTTTAATTCTAAATTTAGCATTGAAGCCGTTACCTTAGCACTATTTTTTCATCATCTGAACAATGTTACCATGTCCCTTTAAAGGGGGAAGTCCATCGAAGCAGACAAATGAGAGGAACAGGTTAGTAAAAGTTTGAGAAAAATCCGATTAAAAAAAAGTTATATATTTTTGAAGTTGCGATCAATCAAATAACAAATTTGACAAATGCCTATTTTTGCCCTAAAGAAAGTTTCCAATCATACATGCACTCTCAATATAATTGTTGCAATTTTGTTTTTATACAACCCTGCATGAAATAAATCTATTCCATTATCAATAACTATGAAAATAAAAGTCGATGACATTTTAGTGAACAGAGCAAATTGGAGAGGAGCTCGCAAAATACTTCACAAGTTAATAATAGGGTGGAGTTCCCCTTTAAGTGATTGATTGGTAAGCCTGAAGGGGATATTTCTAAAAAGGAACAATACTTTATAACCTGACACTATAGCACTATTTGTTAGAGATATTAAGGCATTTAAAGATTTATTTGACACCTGACACCCCTAATGGAAGAAGTCAAAATGTGAAAACAATTTTTTTACTCAAATAGGAGGCCTTCCAAACTTATGTTTTCATCATTAAAATGAACTAAAGCTACATCCATAAACATGACACTGATAAACTTTGTAATTAACACAGATAAATAAAGATAGAAAATCTGAACGCTCTTCGAGTTCCGCATCTATTTCCCAATGGTTCGGTAAATGGAAAAATTCATGTGAAATACTTTCCGGATCGATGATATTAATAATGATAGTGGCTTCTTATATAGCGCACATTTCCGTCACGTTGTGACGCTCCTGGCGCGTCCCCGATTATTACCCTGGCTTTAGCAAGGCAGCCACTGCGGCACTCTAGCATTTCGAGGAATCAACTCCTGTCAGGTACCCATTTAAATCACCTGGGTTGAGTGTGGCAAATGTAGATCAATGTCTTGGTAAACGAACATTAGTGCCGCGGCGGGACTCGAACCACGGACCTTAAGATCGACAGTCCGTCGACGTATCCACTCGACCACGACACCTCTACTTGTTGTAATGTTTATCAAGAATAGTTGTCTTTTTATTCTTAAAAAAATATATTTCTACTGTATAAAGTCTATAATTTTTCATCAAGTTACTTATGTAGTAGCAATTCTATGAATACAAGAAGTATATTTTTAAGCGTGTGATGTAATATTTAAGAAAGATCTCTCACCCTAAATACTTCGAATAAAACAAGATTTCCCGCTCACCTCTACTTACTATTTTCTTGATATCTCTCTCTGTTTTAATTTTTCCGTTTTTTTTTAAATTGTTAAAGGTGCCCGCTGAAGAAGGGGATCAAAGGCGATACAGCGGCCCTATTCTTATGATAAAGTGGATTATCACCAGTACATGGACTACTCCTAGTCATGTACAATTTTTCGCCTTAACTCTGAGACCCCCTCCCCCTTAATCAAAATTCTAATATATTTCCACTTTGCCTGCTCAGTCATGACCAGCAATTTATTCGATTCTGGTAAGAGAAAAAAATGAATGAGGCTGCATTATCAACTTTGACTACTGCCCTCTGTTGGCTTTTGTATATCAGGTTGGCGAACGTACCTCCCTTGAATGAATACGTAGACATGGTTGAGGTTTTTTTCTTTTCGTAGACATCAGTGTAGAAAACCAGGCGAATACCAGAGTGCAGCACATGTAAATTTACGGACGTGACACCCGTGAAATGTATTCTAACTTAATCACAGCTGCATACAAATAGTAGGAATGTGATTTTTATAAAATGTACAAGGTGACATTTTCCCTTTCAAAATTTAATTGATTGAAAAGTCACTACGCAATTCCGAAACAAGAATTGGGCTTTGGATGTTGGGCCTTGGATGAAGCTATGTCAACTGAGCAAAGATGTCATGAAATCAGAACATTTTACGAAAATCAATGGCGCCATCTTGATTGGTAAATTAAAAAGAGCGCTTTATAAAATGTATTCTACACGTAGAATTCAATTATGCTTACCATCGGGAAAAAAAACCCATATTGACTGAACTGTCATGAAAATTCTTCCGCAGTTCATGAGTTGCTAGACCAAGGATTCGTTCGCGCAAAATTGAACTAAGAAAATGGATTTCGAATTTAACGAGACCTTTCACGAAATCACAACGCCATTAATTGTCTTTGGACAATATTCTCTATCAACGGATTACTGTTCATACATCGCACTACATTATATCATAGGTACTACAGCAGTATTTGGAATTGTTTTTACTTCCACTACTTTGCTCACTATTGTATGTCATCGTCGATTTCAAAAGCAAAACAACATTTTCCAGTTCAACATCGTTCTCGCCGACTTCCTGTTTGATATTGCTACCATGCTTAAATGCATAGTATTCTTTAAAAATATGCCGGTAAGTTAAAAGGATATTCGAATTAATACTTGTTAAGGATCGTTTTTAGTTTGAAAGGTAGTTTCAAAGATTTGGGGCAAGTTGAATGACCATCAACAAAAACCAAAGAGAAGGCGAAAAAGAGAGACAGAGAGAGAGAGAGAGAGAGAAAGGGAGAGAAAGGCAGAGAGATAAAGAAAGAGAGAAAAGAGTGGGAGATGGGAGAAAGACAGATGAAAGGAGATTAGAGGAGGCCCTTTCCTGTATTTCTTTAACATGGTTGTTATGTGCTTTCACATCAAAATAAATGCCCCTCTCCTTCAAGACATGGTCTGTAAGATGATGAACGTTATTTCCATGTCGAATTATACTTATGACTGTATAAGTATAGAGTTATTATCAAATTCAATTCAGAACTTTATTTCAGACTCAGCTGCACAAGGCAGTGGTCCATAAAACATATGTTACATATAAATAATATGAACATGATGAGTTTAATAACAACAAATCGTACAAATACTAAAGAATATAACACACTAAAACTATACTACGTATATACAATGTAACTGTAACATGTAACCTGTATCTGTAAAATTGACAACAGAAGGCCTATAGCAATTAACTCTAAGCTGTACCTGTAACTGCAATATTAAAATAAATATATGTATAACAAAGTGAAGTTGTAACTTAATTGTAACAATCTCTGCTCACTAACTCGAACAATTAATATACTAATAATAGATAACTAGATGTTATAACAAGCCCTGTACAAAGCCCTGTGAACTACCATGTAACTCCATACTATATTTTGATTTTGTTTTAATCGCATGCACTACTTGTACCGACAAGCAATAAGTGAGCCCAATACCGGTTTTGTTCAAGCAATGTAAGAAAAAAAGGAGGTTTAAAAATCTTGTTTCAAAACACTCGTAATTTATGTTTGAGATTACTGATCTTAAACATATTTTAATTTTCGACCAGCGAAAAAATTGATGAATTCTAACAACGTTTAAAACTCAACATGTTTCTAAATCGTGATTCTAGAGTGGAAAAAAAGGCTAACGCAGCTTTAACGAAATTTTCTTCCTTGCTTAATGTAGGTTCCCGAATGGCTTGTTATAGTCCTTCAAACTTCGCAAATGGTATCTTCAGGAAGTGTCCTTCTAGTAGCTCTGGATCAATTCACTGTCTTTAAGCTCGATCCTTTTGGTGTCCGTAGAATCCTCACCAAGTATCATCGAATCCTGATCTCTCTCCTATCCTGGATGACCATGCTCGGGACTTCATGCGTTGTCACATTCCTTCCAAACCCACCATATGCCCAGTGTTTCGTTATTACTTTTTTCCCTATCTTCACCGGAGTATTCTACATCTTAGTGTACAGAGCCAATGCTAGAAAATCTCCGGTTGGCAACAGTCAGGTGAGAAAACGAAGGGAGGAGAACAGGCGAATTTTGAGGACGTACTCCTTTAATACTTGGAACAAATGTGGTCTTATCCACATTTCCAGAAATTACCTGCTCCATATTCTCTAACATTAACAACCAACCTCTTCTGAGATGTGCTGAAGAAGTATTGATTCTCATGGCAGCTCTTAACACAATAGCAAACACTGTAATTTACTGGTGGCGTTTGAGAGGGTTTCGCGCCATCTCCACATGTTATACAATGCGAGAACAAAATGTGATAATTTAGGACTGGTGAGGTATTAAAGGCATCGTTTAACATTGTTTAATCTGAGATGCACGGCCCTTCCTGTTATCATTGTCAGTGATATGGTGTAATATTAAAGCCCTAAAAAAAATCGCGCTTCAAAGTGATCAAAAAGTACCTCAAAAAAGTAAAAATCTTTGAGTGACCGGTTTTACCATACTTGTTTTCCCCAGTAAACTGTAGTGTTATGAAAACCGTTAGGCAAACGCAAAATTTGGTTTCGATTTCCAATCATAAATATCTTGATAATCAGACAGGCGATCGGCTTGTAAAAGTCACGGGGTTCCTGACTGACCTAAAGGTTTATAATTATCATTGCATTATGAGCTAAATCCAGGATTTTGTTTCAGAATCTGAGACAAAGTAAAGTAAAGAGAGGAATATTACATTATTCTACATTCTATCATTTATTAGAATTCGTGTTTGTAGAGGTATAGCATTGCTAAGCAAGAATATATGTCTAGTCATTTTGACATTTCTAAAGCGTATGAGCATTATATCGACGAGCTCACGCAATAGCGAGAAGTTATTACTCCAGGCAAACTAATGGAAACAGGCTGTTGGCCAAGATTGATTTATGCATATTTTTTTTTAAAAGACTTAAAGACTGCAATAAATTTCTCATTCTGAGAAAATTCTGTAGATGACTGTCCAAATAGCAGTAGCTCTATGCACTAGTGGGTGACCGAATTACCGAGGGAAAAAAAGTAAACAGAAAATGTTGTTATCCGAACAAGCCCCCTACCAACATTGACTCTTTTTACAGCCTCTTGCATTACTTCTATTTTGAATTGCATTAGTATGTGCATATACTGTAGTTATATGGTCTGTTGATAATATGACTTTGTTTTGAGCAAAAACGCTATTGTTTGGAAATCTGCCAAACATGTAAAGACTAAAATTATGTCACTTTTTACGTACATACGGAAAATCTTTCCTTGTCGTGAGAGAAAGGCAAGGTATGGTTGACCAATTATTTTCTTTAAACAAAAATCAGAAGACAAAGAAATGTAACAGTTTGTATGATACATCTTTAAAAAAAAGTTTGTTTCATGAATGGAGGCTTCGAATCCTGTTTTTAATACAATTCTTATATATTCTTATTTGATTTTCGTGTACCAGATGTTTCTGCATTTATTAACAAATCAAATACAAAATATTCAAATAACAATAATAGTATATAATGCAATTCATTTACATAAAATGTGAAAACTGAAATACACACAAAAAAGTATGTTTTTTACAGTTTTTGTTTATGAATGGAAGTTTCAAATTCTGTTGATAATAATAACAAACATTCTTATTTGATTTTCTTTTAGCAAAATTGAAGTATATAGGTAAATCCAAGGAACAAGATAATCGAGATAAACGCAGAAGCCAACTATCATAATCACGAATGTTTGAGTTGATAGCAGCCGGGGAGCGTCTTTTTTCCGTAACCTAGCCATCGTACGCTGCATACTAATATTTGAATATATGAATATTTGCATTGGTACGGTATGGTGGAGATCAAAATTAAATTCTGGACTAAACCAGTTTGTTGCAGTGATAATGGACAGGTTATGACCTGCACGGTAGTCATTCTTTTACGGTAAGCCTCTCGATTTTGTCGCAATGTCATTTATTTTAAGTAAACTTAATTTTGCACTAGTAATTTGTGTATGAAATCTCATATTTGACAAATTATCGCATCAGATTCTGTGTGCGTGCGTATCATGAATATTGATGGCTAGCGCATGACGTATAGGTTGCTATTGAGCCCATAAAATTCAACGGTAGGATGGCTAGGTTACGGAAAAGAAAGACGCAGTCGGGAGGGGGACGGAGGGCACATGACGCTGGTAAATGAGTATTTAGGTGAATAGAGTGTCACACTTAGACATTTCGCTCAAACAGCTGCCAAGTTTAATTACTTTTAAATATCACTTGAAACATAAACGTCTACTCCAGTATGAAAATGAGTAAGGTCATCATGGTAGAGACCATCGGTATTATCAACACTTGTTGGCTGGCTGCACCACACACCCGTTTTTGTTCTTTTGTTTTGTTTTTTGTTTTATATATTATGCAATAAATGTATTATGTAAAGGGAACCTTAATTACAAGCATTATGCTTCCAAGGTTTCCTCGTCATTACTGCAAATAATTGTTAGCATCATATGTATTTAATGACTTGCCATTACATTGTTTTTATTACTGTTGTATCAATCGAATATTATGTACATGTTTTGTTACCTTGTATATGCCTTACTTTGTAAATTCAAGTGTCTGCGTGTAGGTTTGTGCAGGTGAGCTAAGTAGTCGATTCGATTTGTTCATAAGCTGGTCATTCAAAATTAATTCATACAAACAATTAAATTAATTCATTAAGACCTTATAATGTTTATGAATATTTGGATATTTAAATTTTTTCATCGCGGCTTTCAATGAATAAAGAGATGTAGAGTGTTTAATATTGTCAGGTAAAGCAATCCAGATATGAACCTTGGTGTCTTGTCGATTTATAGGCTATAATAACTGTGGATTAATAAATGGAAGTCGGATGAGTGTCATGTAGAAAAGGTATGTATATAATTACTTTTGTACACAAAAATATTTCGAAATTCTAATGGTATACTCTTTATCTGAAATTATACATAAAGATTGCAGTTTTTAAAATGTAAATATCAGCAATAGTTAGTTTATTTTATTTTTTTAAATATTGGATCAGTATGGGCTAATAATGTTTATGTGTAAAAATACGGAGTGCTGTTTTTGGATCGGACGATATATAAACATAAACTTCCTCTTATAACTATTACCCCATATTATGCTACAAAAAATATGTGTGACAAAATGAAAGAATTGTAAAGCATAAATAGTGAATTTTGTGAAAAACAATATTGTACTGTATATATACTTTCTATGCATCTCGAGTCAAACATGCAAATGTTATTGATATGACTATTCCAAGTTAGATTTGAATCAATCATTACACCTCAGTCGGAATGTTGTAACAAAGCCTGGTGAAACTCCGCACTTAACGGTGGAAATATTAGATGTTTAAGATTGCAAAATAACACATTGATGTCTATTACGCAAATAGTCTTTAAACCAAGAAAGTACAGTCCCCCTTATTGCATACGCTTTTAATTTACGAATTAATATATGATGGTCATGGTGTCGAATGCCTTCGATAAGTCGATATATATGTGACCATGATTTTTTTCAAATTGTGAGGATTTGCGAGACGTTTACATTGATTTCATAAGTGTTTACAATGACTTGTTTAATTACTTAAACTTTGTGTAGATTTTAAAATGAATGCGAAATGCTATTGAAGATGATAAGAAGTAAAATGATCATTACAACCATGAAGGAACGAGCCTTTGAATGCTAATTGTATGTACTTTAAGTGTGTGTGTACCCAGAGGTTAGTTTTTTATATTCTAAATTGAGGGCTGTAATAAAAATGTTTAAGTCATTTTGTGAATAAAAAATGTTAGTATCGTCTGCAAACAAAACGTAAATTAGGAGTGGTCATGCGTTCGTAATATAATTCATATGTAAATACAAAAAGGCAAGGGACCAAGATAGTGCCTTGTGGTACTCCGCACTTAAAGGGAGAGTTGAGTTCTGTTGCGGAGGGTGCTACACAAAAAAATTGGTGTGAGATAATACAAAATTGAGTGTATAATTTGAAAGAACTTACAATTTAGATGACAAAATCATCTTTGTTTGATCAAAATCGGTTCAGAGACGGCTAAAATATCCATAAATATAACGATTTCTAATATTTGTGTACCACCACAAATATTCGATAATTTGAAGTAGCCGTTGAAGAAACGAAATATCGCCTTTTACGTGGTTTTTCGGCCAATGCCGATGTTGGGTTTTTTGTTGGCTTTTTTGTGTTGGTTATATTAAGCCCAACCAGCTGGCCCATTTATTGTAATTATTAATTAATTAATAAATTAACGGTCACCGTATTTTTTTAAAAGTGGAGCTGAATTGGTATGATCGTACTGGCTAAATTTCACACATTTTGGGGTTTGAAATTACATTCATAGTCATTTTAGGTCCTCAAAGGGCACTAGAATAAGAGCAATAACCATATTCTTTGAAGGCAAATGCGGTCTGAAAACACAACCCAACTATCTCTTTAACGGTGGAATAATTAGATGTTTTAGATTTAGAAAAAACAAATTTATGTATATTACGAAAATAGTCTTCAAACCAAGTAAGTACAGTCCCTCTAACTCCATATGCTTTAAGTTTTACGAATTAGTATATACGATGGCCAATGGTATCGAATGCCTTCGATAAGTCGATATGTATGTGAGCATGATTAACATTATGCCATTTCCCATTTATCATTAAGCAATTCTACATGAAATAAGCTGTATCAATGTCTTGAAGCTAAATGCAGTCTGTTCATCACAATTTTCAATTTCTACGAGTTTGCGATACGTTTAGATTCTTAATTGTAAAAATGACTTGTTTGATCACTTAAAGTAACTTTGTGTGGATTGTTATATTTATGGCGAAATGCTATTGAAGATGATAGGAAGTAAATGTTCATTAAAACCAAAAAGAAAAATGTTTTGTTATGCTAATTTTGTGTAATTTAAGTGAGTGTGTGTTTGGGCGTGTGTGTGTTGTTGTGTGTGCGTGTGCGCGCGTTTGTGTGGGTGTGTGTGGGTGTGTGCGTGTTTGCTTTGTGTTGGTTTTTTATTGGGGGGGGGGGCAACTGCCCATGTCAACATTTTCTGGAACATCTGAGAGTATAGAAGTGCTTATCAATTACACTCAGCACTCTTCATTCTTTGAACTGTCTGCATTACAAAATGTCCAATTACTATCTTCCAGTTAATATACCGAGATAGTGGCCAAAATGAGGGGGAAATTTCCACAAGAAGCAAATGTTTAGCTCACAATTTATGTTTCTCACAGTACATAACTTAGTGATATTGATATTAATTTGAAGGTATTTTAGTTTTCCATTATTTGACACGTAATGCTGATTATAGGTTTTACTTAACATGTATCTTTAAAACCCGATTTGAACACACCAAACACATCCTCAATAAACTAATATACATACGTATGTATATGCAGTTTATACACAATCTTATGGGCAGAAATTTCGTGTTTTTTTCTGGAATCATGTAATGAACTTTGGGCTTTTATAACTTTTCACTGGATAGCAATAAAAGCCTCTTCTTCGCGAAAAATACTGTCCTTACACATGGACAAATTCCTGGAATATGACGAAAAGATACATCACTCCGATTTTGATATAAGGAAAATATATTTGTTGGGATAAAATTCAATCTTTTGAAAAAGAATTACACAGAAAATCGTGTTTTTACTTAAGATTTTGATGTTGATCAATCCCTATTCCGTTGAAATTGGTATAAACGTGTAGATAAATTAATTTCATTCACATGACACCAAACTCATGGTAGTGCAAGATTTCTTTGAAATGTTATTCATAAAATACTATTTTTCATCAAAAGGGATGCTTTTTTTAAGGCCCCCTCGGAATTAGGTGTGACCACTACAAATTTTTTTTTAACACATCTCAAATATTAAGTATTGTGATAAAATATTTCGAATAAACAAAGTGTGCTTAGTTTGTGGGGTACTGGCAGGCAATTAAAAACCAAGCATAATATTTGACTTTGGCCCTCCGCTTTAGGTCATACATTTGTTTGTATTTTATATTTTTTTTCATTGAAAACTATTTGTGTTTTTATGCGTTTTATTTAATGTAATAAAAACTTTGTAATTATGTATAATGAAGAAATAATTGTTAATTTGTGTATATGATTATGTACTATTGTGAAAACACAGAAATAAAAACGAATCAAAACAAAACAAGATAATTGGCCTGTAATTCCACCCGTACCGTACATTGTAGTTGATACAACAAATCTTGTTTGTCAACTTTCAGGAAATACGAATAAAATAAACCACTTAACTACTGGAGTGATATATTAATTATAAAACAAGGTAGAGGCGTGATCATTTAAAGTGTAAATTGTACATGTATTTCGAACTCCTTGTTTCGACCGACCATTATAATGATGATTTTGACATACACTATCGATTGATCTTGGCAAGAATGTAAGTAGATATTTGAGTTTAGACATCTGTGAGTGCTGTTGTTAGGGTCATACTGCACTATAGTTCGTTGCTATCGTATCATACCTATCAGTCTCGCTGATGAAGGAGATACATATCTGCTACCTGGTCTAATATTCACTATGACGCGCTGACACTTCTAAATGGGCTACACGGCGAATATAAAATTGTGGTAAGTCTCGAAAAGCAGTTGAACATGATGGCAAAGCCGAAATTAATGTACAGGATCGATGATTACGCAAATGAGAACATGCTTTCTGTGGGATGTGGTCCTGAAATTGCCCAAAGAGTTGATTTCTCAGAAGTTTTTTAGATTGGTTTTCCATAAAATTTCTTTGGTTTTAGTCAATAGGAAGGCCCATATAGTGCCATTACAAGATTTCTTACTGCTATGTTTTAATGCATCTTAAGTAACTTGTGGATGACAAATCATTTCATGTGGCCGGCTTCATTCGCCTTTAAATTCAGTGTTGAACGAGGACTTGGGAAGACTGATCGGTGTATCAGTGTCAATAGAATTGACATGATCACACCAATCATATCGTCACGTCATATTCACCAATATTCACAATGTGTCGGCTGGCAATATTTATTGCTAATTAAAATTATTTCTAGTGAGAATTAGTGACGTTATAGGCTGTCCATAGTCAAGGGCTTTGTTAGACCATTCGTTAAAGAGAAAATTCATTGATTTAAAAAACTAACATTAATGTCATTATTGCAAAGGTGACACTTTGATTGGCCAAGGTTATCAAAAGCCAATGTTAAGACAACATTCAAAGTAATGATTATTAACAATTACAAAACGCTTAGATACAGCCCCGACATAGCACCTGAAAAGCTCTCCGGTCGCTGCTGAGGTATGACGTCACATGTTGAACATGATGTGCACAAGCAGACGATGTCCCATGACATCTCACACAATTTCACTTTTTCTTCAGTTATTTCTCTTACTTCAATACCCTCAGGCGAAATGTTTAATCTATTGCCTCACTCTAAACCCCGTGCATGGTATTATTTGGATGAAAAATGCAAGGAAAAAAGAAGAAAAAGGAATCTGTCGCTTGTAAACAAAATAGGACGCCACTGTATTTGCAGCTGCATACACCGCGGCATGTTCGGCGTTTCAAGAGGGAACAAATGACGTACATGCTATCATTTCGGAGGTTTTTTAATTTGAAAGTGTGGTTTCTTTGATTGTTCATTAACCCCTATCCTGTGTATTTACAAAAAAAAAGAATTTAGTTTTCAGAATGGGGGTCATATCCCTTTTTGAATGGTGTAAAATTCCATCACATTTATATACACTAAACTCATTATAATTTGAGAAATAAAAGCATTGCAATTATGTTCATTCTCTATGGGGTGTCGTCTGCTTGGGCAGGGTTGGTTCATATTGTGACGGCATTAAAACATCGTTATTTTTCCGGCGAATCTCTCGCATATCCCAGATGCTATAGAGGTTGTTTTATTTGTATTTTTATAAATCACCCGATATGTAGTTGAACTAAAACTTGCATGATGGCCATCTGTTAGCTTACCAGTTTCTAGTAATACGCTATTTGCCATATTTGTGATTTTCTATGAACCCGCACTTTAATAGCTGAACGAGATTTTTTTCTTCAAAATAAAAGGAAATAACAGCTTACAATTTACCTACAAAGATAACACTTTTTTTTTCAAAGCTAATAGGCAGATTGGAAATTGGCCGAAAGAAGAATTTGAATGGGGGATACACACGCCCCCTCCCCGAGGAAAAACATAATTATTGTAGAGTTCTTGTGTTAAGTGGAGCTACCCCTGTGGAGGGTATTCCGCTCCTTGTCTATTAATTTTTCTGGACTCGCCACTGTACAGACATCACGAGCCTAGTCATCTTCGGTTCCATTTAATTATTACGAACGCGTACGAATATTCATCAGCGAAATTTTTACGCGCATGATATACAAAGAGTAAGAAAGCTCCTAAGACGAGTACCGCTTCGAAGAGACTTAGGTTGTTGGTTTGTCTTACTCATCCAACGAATAAAGAGTCTGTGACATATTAGGGAGCAAAAAGCCACTCTACACATTTGTGCATATTTTTTCTCATTCGGTCACTAAAGTTGGAAAATACTCATCCATTATACTTAATGAGTAAAAAGACTCATCGAGAAAACAATCAGTCACATACTCGTTTTAAATATCATGTGTGTAAGATTTCACTAGGAGAAAGGTGGTGTATTCACCAAATGTGTACAATAATCAATTTATTAGATACATTCTTTCGACTGAATGAGTGAGCTACGATTTTTACTCACCATACTTAGTTTCGTTTTTGTGTGTGTACACACTATATTAAAGTGCTTTTAGACCATTTTCGTAATGCGATGACAATTAATGCAAAATATTTTTGTTACCTTGAAGGTTTCTGATATATGCGCATTATAAATTCATATTAATAAAATCTATTTGAAGGTAAGTGTGACAATTCGAATCAAGCAGGTAAATAAATGCAGACCCTACTCGCCATTCACTTATTGTAACTATGAAATTAAGCTCAATGAGGGGAGGAAGGAAACACCTTCTGGGCGTATACGCACTATATTATAGTGTTTTTAGACCATTTTCGTAATGTGATTACAATTAATGCAAAAATGTTTTTACCATGTATTTTAAACTCTATGTTATTAATATTATTTTGTTACCTTTTTGTTTACCTCTAATGTTTCTGATATTTGCGCATGTCTCGTTACAAATTATTTCATTCATTTGTTATGAATAGTTCAATTTCAATATTCAGAATGCGAATTGCATACATTACGTGTTATTATGTAAGATAAGCCACTATGTTTGTCCTACATAGGAACAATTAATGTATGCAATTCGCATGATGACTATTGATATAAAATTACATTCACAGTAACAAAATGAAACGGAATGCGTTTTTGCAGGTACTTGATATTTATGGAATCTTGTTACCTTGAATATCAACATCATGACAATGGCAACAACTACGATACAAACTTTCCCAACTGAATATAACAAGCTTTTACTTTAAATGTTACTCTGCTCCAATCCGCCCCAGGAAAGGACCCGGGTATTACTTTCAAATCTTTTGTTCAATGTATACAAGTATCTGCACCTGAAAACACTGGATAGTAGAGCTACCATGTCCAATCCAAAGTATTCTCTGCATATATGCCACCAACAGACGAGAAATTGGGTACAACCCCCCCCCCCCCAACAGTCCGTAAAAGGGCGACACTGTTCCCGGCATTAAACAGGCGAACATAGTTTACCTTCTCTTTTGGAACTGTGAGTACAATACCTTATAAATGACAGGTGCATGAAATAATCTATAACTTGACTCTTAAACAAGATTAAACGCATTATATGTGATTACTTTACGAAAGTGGCCTTTTGGAGAAAAAAATAAAGTAGTGTATACGCCGAAAAAATACAGTAGTGTATACGCCTAAAAAATACAGTAGTGTATACGCCTAAAAAAAATACAGTAGTGTATACGCCTAAAAAATACAGTAGTGTATACGCCTAAAAAATACAGTAGTGTATACGCCTAAAAAATACAGTAGTGTATACGCCTAAAAAATACAGTAGTGTATACGCCTAAAAAATACAGTAGTGTATAAGCAGAAAAATACAGTAGTGTATACGCCTAAAAAATACAGTAGTGTATACGCCTATTAAAAGAGCGTGTCTATGGAAACCGTTAAATCTTTTCTGAACGATGTTTGTGATGATAGAATCATAGACAAATAATTATCGTTAATTACATTACCAGTGCAGCATTTAGAGTCCTTCTGAACAAATAGAGATGTCACTTAAATTATGCCTGAGAGAAATCATACTTATGATTGCAAAAATTAGTATTAAACAGAATAAAACTGACACGGAACGTGATATGTCTCAAAAGTGAAAAGTGTTCCACTGTGCGTGCGTTTAACAAAACAAAATATCTATTACCCAAGAAGAAATATATACTTATATTTGCTAAGTTCTATTGTTACAGTCAATAATTTAACGGATAATATATGTGTCCAAGATGAGATAGACTTAGCTGGTTGATGTGTGAAAAGGTGAACATTACCAGCAATCTATAAGCCAATATGACACAAGTATGTCATATTGATATTAAACTCGTTCACAACTTGTATGCGAGGTTGGTACCTATCTTTAGTTTCTTCACTTTTATTTATTTATCCAACTCATCTTCTTTTATTGTCATTTATTCTTTTTGCAGATGACACAAACAATTTTTTGCTCTCATAAGAAATTAGAATCATTAGAGAATGTTTTAAATTGTGAATTACTCTAAATTTCGAATCGGTTTAAGTGTAATAAGCTCTAATTAAACATAAGAATAACACATTTTATGCACTTTAAACTCTACAATTCTCATTCAACCAATTTCCGAATTAATATTGAAATTGATAACATGTCAATCGAACAAAAAAGTTAAGGTTTAGGGAAGTATTTATTGATGAAAATTTAACATCGAATGATCACTTACATTATGTATCTATGTGTATAACAAAAGTGTTGGAATCATAAATTAGTTAAAATCTCTGTTGCCCCATACTACGTTATTCGTATTGTATAACACACTAGTACTTCCATTGTTAACATACTGTATCATTGCTTTGTAAAATTGTGGTGTAACCAAACTTAATTCGATTCTTTTATCACATTAAAGGACCCTGTGTATTTGTCCTGGATCTTTTTTTTTTTTAGCCCATACACACCCATTATTTTTAAGGTTAAAAACATTACAAGTCACTGACTTACATACTCTCCAAGTTGCAATTTTTATGTCCAACTAAATGAATAAGCAACTGCCACCTTCATTCGAAAAAAAAGAGTGTGTCTATGGAAACCGTTAAATCTTTTCTGAACGATGTTTGTGATGATAGAATCATAGACAAATAATTATCGTTAATTATATTGCCAGTGTAGCATTTAGAGTCTTTCTGAACAAATAGAGATGTCACTTAAATTATATCTGAGAGAACACACAATTAAGATTGCAAAACTTAATATTAAAAAGAATAGAACCGACGCAGAACGTTATAGTCTCCTAAGTGTTTCTGACACCGCGCGTGCGTTTAAAAAAAAAAGATATCAACTACCCAAGAAGAAATGTACATTTATTATTTAAAAGTTCTATCGATACAGTCGATAATTTAACTGATAATAATTATATATGCGCCCAAGATGAGATAAAGTTGGCTGGGTAATGCGGAAAATGGTGAATATAACAATCAATCAAGCCATTATGACAAAAGTATGTTATATTGATATTAAACTCTTTCATAAGTTTTAATGCAAGGGTGGTACCCATCTGTAGTTTCTGTAAAGCGTAATCATGAAGGTTAAAACAAATCTTACGAAGTGATATGCCATACATCCAATTCCTCCATTTTTTTCCTGTACAATGCCTTTTTAAAGTAATCATGAAGGTTAAAAAAAAATCTTGCGAAGTGATATGCCATACATCCAATACCTCCAATTTTTTCCTGTACAACGCCTTTTTAAAGTAATTTCTCATGCTTCTTGTATCAATACATTCGATATTAAATTATGACTTTAACAATGCATATGGAAACTGGTTCGAATTTCACTATTTGCTCTTTTTTGAAAGCTAAAGTTGAAGTTGTGTGGCTACGTGGATAAAAGCAGAGAAAATGTCACGAATTTAATAACACATCGACGATATACAGATTTTTAACATTTTGAAATATAAACGTTATTAAAGGGACTTTTTAACAGTGTTTAGATAAGAGAAAGTGGTGCTAAGGTAGTGACTTCAATGCTAGATGTACAATTGAAGATAATCTGAAAGTTCGAGTGAAAACGGACCATTATTAATGATATTAATTGGGAAAAACTGATCTGATCGATTCCTAACTTCTCCCAACTATATTATTCAATTAAATTACATTTTAGGTGAATGAAAATCGTACAAAAGCGATTAAATGTCTCTACTGTATATACCATTCCAGACATTTAAGTTTTGAAAGATTTTAAAAAGTCTGTCTAATATCTTTTTTTCATGGAAAAACGGTTGGGAAATTAAAAAATGGTTGGGAGAATTTACTGTTAATCACTGTATAGAAGGTGTTGCACAGTGACACCTTCCGCAAAAAAAACCAAAAATATCTTTGTGGTTTGTGATTTTTTTTCTGGATTTCTTGCATGTAAGAGGGTTAGTACAGTAAAAGGAATGTAATTAGTAACAATTCATACCAAAATTATGCAATGTTTTCATCAACTTTCAACGATGTTACCAGGCACTTTAATATTCCTTTTTGCTATTTTTTTCGTCAATTATGGTTAGTATTTTTATTGTTGTTGTTTTTATTATAATTATTACAAGTCACAAGTAATTCAAAAAAATTGACAAACGAACACACAACACACGTATACACACGTATACACACACTTAAAATAGATAATTTTAGCATTGAAAAACTTGTTCCTTTTTGGTTTAAATGAACATTTACTTCTTATCATCTTCAATAGCATTTCGCAATGAATATAACAATCGACATGAAGTTACTTTTATAATTAAAGAAGCCATTTTAAACAATTAAGAATGTAAACGTATCGCAAACTCACACAAATCCAAAATCCTAAAGAACAGACTGCATTCAGCTTCAAAACATTGATATAGCTTATTCCATATAGAATTGCCTAATGCTAAACGACGAATGGCATAACGTTAATCATCGTATATTAATTCGTAAATTAAAATCATTATGGAGCTAGAAAGACTCTACTTTCTTACTTTCTAGGTTTAAAAACAATTTGTATGATAGACATTAATGTGCTACTTTTAAATCTAACACATCTAATATTTCTACCGTTTAGTGCGGTCCCTAACTGTTTTTAATATATATGAATGGTATTGTTAACGCATCACCACTTCTAACACACTTTTTGTGCGCAGACGATACTAACCTATTTTATTCACAAAAAGACTAAAACATTTTTTTTACAACCCTCAATTTAGAAGAAAAAAATGTTTGTCATATCCAATAAGTTTTCTCTAAATATTCATATGACTAATTATGTTTATTTCAACAAAAAGCACTCTTAACATGTACTTTATTATAATGTTTGTATAGATGACATGCTAATTATTGAAAAAGAAGTTATACATTTCCTGGGTGTAATGATTGATTCAAATCTAACTTGGAATAGCCATATTAATAAAATGTGCATGTTAGTCTCGAGAGGCATAGGTATTCTACATGAATTAAAATATCATCTTCTACAAAAGTCACTATTTTATACTTAATACGTCTTTCATTTCGTCATACATATCTTATTGTAACATAGTATGGGGTAATAGTAATAAGATGAAAATTATGTTAATATATCGGCTCCAAAAGAAAGCACTCCGTATTTGTACAGATTCACATTATTTAGCCCATATTGATCCAATATTTCATGAACTATAAACATTGAAAATTACTGATATTTACATTTTTCAAGCTGCAATCTTTATGTATACATTTTGTATAAATACTATACCATTATGATTTCGAAATATTTTTGTGTACACTATTAATATATATTCTTATCCTACATGACACTCGTCCGACTACCATTTAACTAACTCAAAATTGTTATGGCCTATAAATCGATAAGACACCATGTTCCATATCTTTAGAATGCTTTACCTGACAATATTAAACGTTCTGTATCTCTTTATTCATTCAATCCCTTGATAAAAAAATATTTAATATCCAAATTTTTCATAAACATTATATAAAGGGTCTTATAGATTTAATAGTTTGTTTATATCAATTAATGTACATTGACCAGGTCATGAACTAAACAAAACGAACATTTACTTTACCTGCACAAACCTACATGCACACACTTGCAATTTCCTTTTCTTTCTTTCAATGTTTTATTTAGATACTTTTTGATGTTTTTTTTTTAAATATCTGTGACACTCTATTTTCAACATACTCCTATAACAGCGGCATGTACCCCCTACCCCAGCTGCTATCGACTCAAGCTTTTGCTTATGATAGTTGGCCTCTACATTTATCTTGATTATCTTGATTCTTTGATTTACCTCTACTCTTTCAATTTTTAAAATTATATATATATTTATATATGCATTTTTTTGTGTATTTCTGATTATGTATTTTTGATTTGATTTTTCAATAAATGCAGAAACATCTGCTTAAAAAAAAAAAAAAAAAAAAAAAATCAAAAAACAATATATTTTATTATTATAAACAGAATTCGTAACTTCTATTAGTAATGAATAGACTTAAAATAGAGGTTGCATCACTCAAACTGTTGCATTTTGTTTCATTAAAAAAAAAATCAATATTCAACCATACCTTGCCTTTTTCTCACAACAAGGAAATATGTTCCGTATGTACGTGAAAATTTACATAATTTGTTGTTTTACATATTTGGCTGATTTTCCATACAATAGTGTTTTTGCTCAAAACATAGTCAAATTTACAACAGACCACGTAACGTATTTAAATGCAATATGAAATACAGATAATGCAGGAGGCCGTAAAAAGAGACAATTTTTGGAGGGGAACTTGTTCGGATAACAAAATGTTCTACTTTGTTTACTCCTCAACCCCCCCTACCCACTGAGTAATTCGGTCAGCCACTAATGTATAGAGCTACTGTTATTTGGACAGTCATCTACAAAACTTTTTCAGAACAAGAAATTCATTGCAGTCTTTAAAGCATATACAAATATGCATAAAACAATCTTGGCCAATAGCCTTTTCCCATGAGCTTGCCTGGAGTAATAATTGTCGCTACTGCGTGAGCTCGTAGATTTTATGCCCTTGCGCTCTACGGCTTATAGAAATGTCGAAATGACTGGACATATATTCTTGCTTTGCAATGCAATACCTCTATGAACACAAATTCTACAAAATTATAGAATGTAGAATAATGCAATATTCTTCTCTTTAATACCTCCCCAGTCCTAAATTATCACATTTTGTTCTCGCATTGTATAACATGTGAAGACGGCGCGAAACCCTCTCAAACGCCACCAGTAAATAAAAGTGTTTGTTATTGTGTTAAGGGTTGCCATGAGAAGCCATCCCACTTGTGCACATCTCAAAAGAGATTGGTTTATATTGTAAACAAATATGAAGCAGGTTAGATCTGGAAATGTGGATAAGACCAAATTTGTTCCAAGTATGAAGGAGTACGTCTTCAAAACTCGCCTGTTCTCCTCCCTTCGTTTTCTCACCTGACCTTGGCAGTGCGAAGATTTTCTAGCAATGGCTCTGTACACTAGGATGTAGAATACTCCGGTGAAGATAGAGGACAAATTAACAAAGTAAAACCTGGCATTTGGTGAGTCTGACATGAGAATGACAACGCATGTAGCAACAACGAGCATGGTCATCCAGGATAGGAGAGAGATCAAGATTCGATGATACTTGGTGAGGATTCTACGGACACCAAAAGGATCGAGCTTGAAGACAATGAACTGATCCAGAGCTACTAGAAGGACACTTCCTGAAGATACCATTTGCGAAGTTTGAAAGAGTATAGCCACTACATTAATATGCCAACCCTGAACCTACATTAAACAAGAGAGAAAAATGTCATTAAACCTGCGTTAGCATTTTGTCACCCCAAAATCACGACTTTGAAACATATTAAGTTTAACTAATGTTGAATTCATGAATTTTGCCGGTCGAAATTTTGAAGAAAAAAACAGCGTTTTGAAACACTATTTTGCAAAAAATCTCATTTATTTTCTAAAATTGCTTGAACGTAACCGAGGATTAAACATCAATTAGGTTCATGTCGAGTTCTCTTGATGTTTTTATGAAGTGCATGCAATTAAAAAAAAATCAAAATAGTTAAATGGAGTGATATAATAGTCTACAGGGCTTTCTACATAATACTTCTATACCATTACAGTCCAAACCATTATTCGACATGCAAGTTACATTCATCATTGAAAAGATCATGTCTTTTTAGTGGAGCAAAGGGCTTGTTGCAATGGTTACAATTAGCGTTGCATGGACCGAGGTCCTGGAAATAAGGAGAAGAAAAGAGGTGGGCATTTATTTTGATGTTGAAGCACATACAAACCAGGTAAAAAGAATGCAGGGAAGAGTTTCCATTATTCTCCTTTCATCTGTCTTTTTTCCCTCTCCCACTCCCCCTCTCTCTCTGTTTCTCTCTCTGTAGCCTTCTCTCTTTCGTTTGTCCTGTTTTGGGGGTCATTAAACGTTCCCCATATCTTACAAACTGTTTTTAATTTAATAAAAGATCATTAAAAAGTATTAATTTGAACACTCAACCAACGTACCTGCATATTATTCAGTGATACTGTGCATACAAACATGACACCAACATCTAACAGGAAGTCGGCGAGAGCGATGTTCAACGGGAAAATATGTTGTTTCTTTCGCAATCGACGATGACATGCAATACTGAGTAAAGTAGTTATTGTGAAAACAATTCCAAATGCTGCTGCAGAAGCTATTGTATAATTAAGTGCTATAAATGTATTTTGTGGACAGTAATCTGTTAACAGCGAATTTTCCCTGAAGGCAGTTAATGGCGTCGTGATGTCGTAAAAGGTCTCGTTTAATTCGAAATCCATTTTCTTAGCTGAATTTTGCTCAAACGGATCCTTGGTCTACAATTCATGAACTGAGGAAGAATGTTCATGACAGGTCAGTTAACATCGGATATCTTTTTCCCTATAGTAATTATAATTGAACTCTTCGTGTAGAATAAATATTAAAACGTGGGTTTTTTTTCTTCTTCACCAACCAAGATGGCGCCGTTGATTTTCATAAATCATTCTGATTTCAAGACACTTGGCTTAGTCGCCATAGTTTCAGCCTCTAGGCCCAACATGCCTTATTTATGTTTTTGAATCGCGTAGTGGCTTTTCAAGCAGTTATGTTCAGAGGGAATTGTACTTTGTACATTTTTTGAAGAAAAAAAAGATTCCTTCGTTTTGTGTGTATCTAGGATGAATACATTTCTTGGGTGTCACGTCCGTAAGTTTACAAGTTATGCACATTGGCATTCGCCTAGTGATATACACTGATGTCTACAGAAGGAAAACAAAACCTAAACCAGTCTATGTATTCATTCAAGGAAGGTACGCTCGCCAACCTGATATACTAAAGCTGACAAATGGCAGTAGTCCAAGTTGATAAAGCAGCCTCATTCACTTTATTTATCTTGTCAAAATCAATAAGTTGCTGGTCATGAGCAGGCAATTTTTAAAGATTTTAGAAGTAGGAGGGGGGATCTCAGAGTTATGGTGAACAATGTACACGACTGTGCGTGGTCAACTAGCTGATGACGATTTTAGGGCTGCTCTATGCCCCTGGTCCCCTTATTCAGCGGATACCTTTAATACTTAAAAATAGAGGAAAGAGAGGAAATCAATACTAACCTGGGTTTTCTAGCAGTTTTTAAAGTGAGATTTGTTATAAATATAACATCACACCATTAAAAAAGATAACAACTCGCTTGGCTTCACAAACTTCTCTCGAAACGAAAAAAATAGTAATCCTTTAGTGAATCGTACTGTACTGTTTATGTTGCATACAATGGTATGAACAGGTATACACACACATTAGAAAGATTAGTTTTTAAGACAAAAGAGAAATAACTCTGCTTAGTATACATTTTAATATCATCAAACCGGAAAGTATTTCACATGAATTTCTTCATTGTACCAACATTTAGGGAAATAGATGAGGAACTCTGAGAGCGTTTAGATTCTCGACCTTTATCCATACCTTTTATAGAAAAGTCTATCAGTGTCATGCTTTTGGACTTTGGATTTTTCTAGCAAGTTATACGAAGAAAATATTTATTAGATAATGATGGAGACATAAGTTAGGAAGGTCCCCTGTCCACGTTAAGAACTGGTTTCACAGTTTTACTTCTTCCATGGGGATTTCAGTAGGTATTATTCCAAAAAATATTAAAATGGGGATTGTTGTTGGGGGTAAGGGAATACCCTTCCATCACATAAATCATGTTTATGAAACCTTAATTCTACACAGTGTGTATACACATATCCCGTCTTGATAATTTAATGAAGCGATGTGGCCATTGTAAAATGATGTTTAAAGTCTTGTGATTTATAATTGTTGTGTTGTTGTTTTTCGATGTGTACACTTTAAACAAAACCGTCATACGTATAAGTTCGCCGACAACCCATGGAAACACGTGTATTTAATCTTACACAGGTTTTAATGGATATCGGTGAACTTATAACGGTTTCGTACAACGATAACCTGATAAAGATATACACTGTTGGTCATAATGGTGGAATAATTATTTTGACCCCAACTTATTGAATGATTTTGACAATGATTTATTCCTAGTAGATCTAGATAATAGTATTCATTCTCAGATTTTATTGAATGAAAATTGGGGAGTGTTTGTTTTGCGTGACTGCTAAAGCATGTGTGTGCTAATTAACTAGGGGACCTACGTCCTTAAGTCATAACTGACAGCAATGGGGATTAATACCTCATAAAAGGGCACTAATATAGCACATCGACACGGTTTTGATCATGGGGGCTCACATTAACGAGGCCATTGCTTAGCCAATGAATCATGACTGTACGCAGCGGGCGCTAGGGTACGTCGACGCCCCCACAAAAACAAAAATACGAAGGAAATGCAATAAATTTTAAATAATTAATTGCATTTTCCCCCAGTCCCCAACGGGAAAAATTCCTTTGTAGGGCCATGCATTATGGTTCAAGGCATGCCCACATAGATATCAGTACCACATACTTTTGTCATAATGACTAAGAGTTTGATTGTAATGCTCACCCTTTCACGTATTACCCAGCCAAGTCTATCTCGTATTGGACGCTTATATTATCCGTTAAATTATTGACATGTATCAATAGAACTTAGCAAATATAAGTATATATTTCTTCTTGGGTACTACATATCTTTTTTTGTTGAACGCACGTACAGTGGAACACTTATGAGACATCACGTTCAACGTCAGTTTTATCCTGTTTAATATTAACTTCTTGCAATATAAACAAATTGCTTTCTCTCAGACAAGATTTAAGTGACATCTCTATTTATTCAGAAGGACTCTATGTGCTGCACTGACTGGTAATGCAGGTAGCGGTAGATATTTGTCAATGATTCAATCATCCCAAGCATCGTCTAGAAAAGATTTAACGGTTTCCATAGAAATGCTCTCTAGGGGTGTACACACTAAACTATTGTGTCTTCGCCATAGACCATTTTTGTAATGTAACAAATGTAATGCATACATCTGTGATAAGTGTCATGTTCTCATGTCGTGTTATGGGGGCGTTCCACAGTCGATAACATAGGTACTAGCTACCGGTTACGTCACCGGAAGTTTCTTCTGACTGGACGGTCATTTCATGAAGCTATTAAAGTTGATATTCATAGGAGATCTCTAAATAGGAAGATATTCAAACCCACAGAAAGCTTATAAGCCATACAATGACCTTAAACAAAATTCAAACAATATAACATTTCCGTAAAAGCGAAATTTGGGTAAAAACATCACCCTATTCTCTGGGACAAATTTGCCCTATTGTCATCAGAATCGGCCTTAAGCTGTGACGTCGGAAAAGGGAGGCGTGGCTTGTGGGCCACTTCCGGGTATCTAACAAAATGGATGTATAACATATAAGATTGGAAGACACGCCCAACTTATATGTTATTTGTCCCTTACTATAATATATTTTAATACAACATCGTTTGTAATTTAATTCTCATTAATATTTCCATCTTCATATACTAAAAAATGTGTGAACAAAAAAACATTGAAAAAGGGGGGAAAGAAGGTGAAACTACAGCTGTGTCCACATGCTGTGTCGTGCAGTAAGCCTGCATACAGGCGCGGATCCAGGATTTCTTAGGGGGGGGGCCAAATTTGAAATTATGCCAGCCAAATATTGGTACGAAATGGTGACCAGCAGTGACGTAATGGGGGGGGGGGGGTTCCCCCTCCCTCCTCCCCGTAGCTCGGAAGCTTTGACGTTTCATTAAATTATTAGAGAAAGAAGACTATTCGTTCTACCATTCTCGACTCTTAATCCTTGTCTAAATTCAGTTTCCCGCGCGGAGCGCGAAAGCTTTTACGTTTTATTAAACTATTAGAGAAAAAAGACAATTCGTTATACTGTTCACGACTTTTAATCCTCGTCTGAATTCAGTTTTCCCCCTCTCGCGCGAAGGGCGGAAGCTTCTAAGTTTCATTAAATCATGAGCGTAGGAAGACAATTCGTTGTACCGTTTTCGACTCTTAACCCTTGTCTGAATTCAGTTACCCCCCCCCCCTCCCGCGCGAAGCGCCGAAGCTTTTACATTTCATTAAATCATGAGCGAAAGAAGACAATTCGTTGTACCGTTGTCGACTCTTGATCCCTGTCTGAACTCAGTTCCCCCCCCCACCTGCGCGAAGCACGGAAGCTTTGACGTTTCATTAAATTATTAGAGAAAGAAGACGATTCCCCCCACCTCTCTTTCAAAATCAATGGCGCTATCTTGGTTGGTGAAATAAAAAGAGCGCTTTATTATATTTATTCTACACGTAGAATTCAATTATGATTACCATCGGGAAAAAGAACTCCGATGTTAACTGACCTGTGATGAACATTCTACTTCAGTTCATGAATTGCTAGACCAAGGATTCGTTTGAGCAAAATTCAGCTAAGAAAATGCATTTCGAATTTAACGAGACATTTTACTACATCACGACGCCATTTACTGTCTTTGGGCAAGATTCTCTCTTAACGAATTACTGTCCCCAAAATGCACGCATCACACTTTATAATATCTTAGCTATTGCAGCAGCATTTGGGATTTTTTTCACAATAACTACTTTGCTCAGTATTGCATGTCATCGTCGATTTCGAGAGAAACAGAACATTTTCCCGTTCAACATTGTTCTCGCCGACTTCGTGTTAGATGTTGCAGTCATGTTTTGGTGCATAGTACTCCTGAACAACTTATCGGTACGTTAATTGGATATTCGAATTAATACTTTTTGAGGATCGTTTTTAATATTTAAAAGTTGTTTCAAAGGTTTGGGGCACGTTGAATGACTACCAAAACAAAAGAGGAAGACAGAAGGCGACATAAAGAGAGAGAGAGAGAGAGGAGTAGGGGAGGGGAGAA
This sequence comes from Strongylocentrotus purpuratus, assembly GCF_000002235.5. Taxonomy (NCBI): domain Eukaryota; kingdom Metazoa; phylum Echinodermata; class Echinoidea; order Camarodonta; family Strongylocentrotidae; genus Strongylocentrotus; species Strongylocentrotus purpuratus. The sequence goes on along the minus strand of NW_022145601.1, from coordinate 31,201,955 downwards.
AGACAGATGAAAGTATAATAGATAATAAAGGAGACAAATCCCTGTATTCCTTTCACCTGGTTTTTGTGTGTTTCCAAAATCAAAGTAAATGACCCCCTCCTTCTCTTCATCTCCGGGCCCCCGCGTCCATGCTATGCAAAAGGTAACCATGATTACAACCTTGCTCCACCGCCAAAACATGATCTATTTTATGGTTTACGTTATTTCCATGTCGAGTAATAGTTTGGACTGTATTGGTAAAGAAGTATTATGTACAAAGACCTGTAGAATATTGTGTAACTCCACAATGTATTTTGATTTTGTTTAAAGTTTCATGCACTTCATACAAGCATCAAGTAAACCCATCTCGAACCCAGTTGAAGTTAAATCCCCGGTGACGTTCAAGCAGGCGCGTACGCAGGATTTTTTCAAGGGGGGGGTTTTAACATTTATAAATCGAGCCGAAAATTTCGCAACGACTCAGCCAGCCGCTGAATAAGCGGGGGGGGGGGGGGGGGGGGGGGGGGTACACACTAAAAAATACCAAAGGGGGGGTTTAACCCCCCAACCCCCCCCCCCCTGTATACGCGCCTGCGTTCAAGCAATTCAAGAAAAAGGAGATTTTTTTTTTAGCAAAATCGTTACTAAAAATGTTACTGGCAAAATGTATGAATTCAATAAAGGTCGAACTATTTTCAAAACCGTGATCCTGGGGTGAAAACAAATTCTAACCCAGACAATTTCTCCCTTGTTTAATGTAGGACCAGGAAAGGCTGCTAGATGTCACGGCTCATATAGTATTTCATACTTCGCAAATGGTATCCTCAGGAAGTGTCCTTCTAGTAGCTCTTGATCAGTTCATTATCTTTAAGCTTGATCCTTTCGGTGTCCGTAGAATCCTCACCAAGTCTCGTCGAATCTTGATCTCTCTTCTATCTTGGATGACCATGCTCGTGGCTTCATGCGCTTTCAAGTTCCTTCTAGACTCACCTTATACCCGGTTTTGCTTTGTTAATTTTTCGGTTATCTTCACCGGAGTATTCTACATCCTAGCGTACAGAGCCATTGCTAGAAAATCTCCGCACGGCAACAGTCAGGTGAGAAAACGAAGGGAGGAGAACAGGCGAGTTTTGAGGACCTACTCCTTCATACTTGGAACCAATTTGTTCCTATCCACATTTCCAGATGTCACCTGTTTCATACTTTATTACAATAAAAACCAATCTTTGTTTACATGTTCAGAAATAGTTTGGATTCTTATGGCAACTCTTAACACAATAGCAAACACTTCTATTTACTGGTGGCGTTTGAGAGGGTTTCGCGCCATCTTCATATGTTATACAATGAGAGAACAAAATGTAATAACTTAGGACTGGGAAAGTGATAAGGAGAAGAAAATTGCATTGTTCCACAGGCTATAAATTATTATTCGAATTTCAGTTAGAGATACGGCATTGCAAGGCTGAATATATGTCCAGTTAAAAGGTTTTCTGATATATCTACAACCCGTATGAGCATCAAATCGACGAGCTCATGCAATAGCGAAAAATTAATATTTTAGACAAAATACTAGAAAAATGCTATCGGCCAAGATTAGTTCATACATATTTTGATATGATTTAAAAGACTGCAATGAAATTCTCCTTATGAGAATATTCGATAGATCCCTGTCCAAATAGCAGTACCTCTATACACTAGTGGGTGACCGAAGTACCGAAGCAACAAAGAAAGTAGGGGTGGGGGGCTGTAAAGAGTAAACAAAGCAGATGGTTTGGTTATCCAAACAAGCTTACCGGCTCCCTACATAACCTGCCTTTTTTCTGCCTCTTGCATTAATTTTATTTCGAATTGAATTATTAAATGTGTATATATACGTCATATGGTCTGTTCCAGATATGACCTTGTTATCTTGAGCAAAATCACAATTGTATAGAATATCCGCCAAATATGAGAAAACGTGTTTATGTCAATGTTACATACATACTTATGAAACTTCTCAAATTATTGTGAGAAAAGGAAAGGGATTGTTGAATAATGATTTTCTTTTAAAATATATTTATATCAGAAGGTAAAGATTTGCAACAGTTTGTATGCTGCATCATTGCTTAAAGTCTGAAATGTTTATATTGGTCTTACCATGATTCATGACTTACATTTTGTATTACTAAATTACACTGTTGCTCATAACGGTGGACTGTTCCTCTGGACGGCCATGCATTATGGCTCAATGCATGGGCACACAGAAGATTTTGTTATGTTGGGGACCGGGGTAGAATGCAATAAATTATTGAAAATTTATTGCATTTTCTGTTTTTTTTTTAATTTATGGAAACTGCCCCCTACCCTAGCCCCTGCTACGTACAGTCATGGTTCAGTGACAAAGCAATGGCCTCGTAACTGTGAGGCCCCAGGATCAACACCGTGTCGATGTGCTATATTAGTGCCCTTTTGTGAGGCATTAATCCTCATTACTGTCATTTATGACTTAAGGGCATAGGTCCCCTAGTTGATAAACATAGTAGCATAACAGACATGCTTTAGCAGTCACGCAAAACACATATTGGCAAATTATTATTCAATAAAATCTGAGACTGTATACTATTATCTAGATCTAGTATTTTAAAATTATTTTTAAAATAATTCCATAAATTGGGATAAAAAAAAAATATTCCACCGTTATGAGCAACAGTGTACTAAACAATGCTGTATGATGATATCATTTGATGTTTTAATGTCGCTTTAAAAGAATGAAGGGTCGAACATTATTGAATTATTATAGATAAATTGTTCCATAAATCGGGAATATGATGTCTGATTAATTTGTGTGTATCAATAATTTGGGGTTAGTTAATGAAAATTCTCAGAAATACGAGTTGGATAAGAATGAATTATATTATTATGAACAAATTTTTTTTTCGAATGAAGGTGGCAGTTGCTTATTCATTTAGTTAGACATAAAAATTGCAACTCGGAGAGTGTGTAAGTCAGTGATTTGTAATGTTTTTAACCTTAAAAATAATGGGTGTGTATGGGCTAAAAAAAAGAGAAGAGATCTAGGACAAATACACAGGGTCCTTTAATGTGATAAAAGAATGGAGTTAAGTTTGGTTACACCACAATTTTCCAAAGCAATGATACAGTATGTTAACTATGGAAGTACTAGTGTGTTATACAATACGAATAACGTAGTATGGGGCAAAAGAAATTATAACTGTGTTGGATGTGTTGAATAAATAAATAAAAGTGAAGAAACTGAAGATGGGTACCACCCTCGCATACACGTTGTGAACGAGATTAATATCAATATGACATAATTGTGTCATAATATTGGCTCATAGATTGCTGGTAATGTTCACCTTTTCACACATCAACCAGCCAAGTCTATCTCATCTTGGACACCTATATTATCCATTAAATTATCGACTGTAACAATAGAACTTGGCAAATATAAGTATATATTTCTTCTTGGGTAATAGATATTTTGTTTTGTTAAACGCACGCACAGTGGAACACTTTTGAGACATATCACGTTCCGTGTCAGTTTTATTCTGTTTAATACTAATTTTTGCAATCATAATTATGATTTCTCTCAGACATAATTTAAGTGACATCTCTATTTGTTCAGAAGGACTCTAGATGCTGCACTGGTAATGTAAGTAACGAGAATTATTTGTCTATGATTCTATCATCACAAACATCGTTTAGAAAAGATTTAACGGTTTCCATAGACACGCTCTTTCGTCATGTACACACTATACTACTGTATTTTTGCCAAAAGACCACTTTTGTAATGTAATCACATTTAATGCGTTACAGATTATTTCATTCACCTGTCATTTATAATTGTATTTCAATAGTCATCATGCGAATTGCATACATTAATTGTTGCTATGTAGGACAAACATAATGGATTATCTTACATAATAACACGTAATGTATGCAATTCGCATTCTGAATATTGAAATTGAACTATTCATAACAAGTGAATGAAATAATTTGTAATGAGACATGCGCATATATCAGAAACCTTCAAGGTAACAAAATAATATTAATAACATAAAGTTTAAAATACATGGTAAAAAGATTTTTGCATTAATTGTGATCACATTACGAAAATGGTCTAATGGGGAAAGCACTATAATAATAGTGTGTATACGCCAAGAGGGTGCATCCTTCCTCCCCTCACCGAGCTTAAGCATGGAGTTTCTAACTCCATGGCTTAAGTTTATAATTAAAATTAGTGAATGGCGAGTAAGGTCTGCATTTATTTACCTGCTTGATTCGAATTGTCAGACTTACCTTCAGATTGATTTTACTATACAACACCGACGTGGATCCTTGTCGTTTGATTGGAGGATCGTTGGTCACATGATATTCAATATATGTTCTATTGCACGGGCGTGCATTTTTGGTTATATGCAGACTGCGTACCTCTCTGTCGTGCACGTATCCCTGCGTGTATCTGACGCGAATCTGGATGCATGTAATCGAGAAGGCTTGAATCCAATTTTAATTTATCTTTAATATAAGGAGTATAAAGCATAATTTGTTAATTAACGTTCTATTAGATCTTCTTCGATGTTGTAGAAAACAAATAATGATTTGTTTTCATTCGTTTAATAGTGCAAATATTTTCATAAGTTGAAAGATTATCGTTAATTTCAACGAGGCGTCAGCCGAGTTGAATAGAATTAACGTTAATCTTTCAACTCATGAAAATATTCGCACTACTGAACTCATAACCATTCATTATTTGTATATTAATATGAATGTATAATGCGCATATATCAGAAACCTTCTTGTCATCACATTACGAAAATGGTCTACTGGGGAAAACACAATAAATGATAATAGCATATAGTTTAACATACAGGGTAAAGAGAGCGACATTCAATTCAATGAAAAAGAATAACAAAGTGAACAAATATGCTTTTTGAGTAACTATTTGAAAGAACTAGCGGAGGAAGCTTGGCAAAGAAGAAGAGGAAGATTATTCCAGAGAGATAGGCTTGCGTGGGAAAAGCTGTGGTCACCCTAAAAATGCCTGTATCGAGTTCTGTAGATATGGAGCCATGGACTGCGAGGTAGACCAGCAACAAAAGTTTGAAGGAGTTTCACCTTTCGATAGGTAACCAGTGAAGAGACCAAGGAACAGGTAACCCGTGAAGAGACTGAAGAACAGGTGTTATGTGACAGGCTTTCTTGGTGTGGGTTACCAGTCTAGCTGCAGAGCTCTGAAGGCGTTTAACTTTAGATAGCTGTTGTTGGGATAGGCTGAGAAAGTAGGAGATACAGAAATCAAGACGAGAAGAGATAGGGGCGTAGACCAGTTGTTCAGTTGCATTAGGGTCAGGTACTTGCGGACCAAGTTAATGTAGCGAAGTTGGTGTCTTATAGACTTTGATATATGGGAGACATGATCATTGAAGGACATGGTGGCGTCGAAGATAACGCCGAGATTACGAGTTTTTGCAGATGTGCAGATGACAGGGGCGTAAATCCCGGGGGTGGGGAGAGGGAATGGGGGGGGGGGCTGCATCCCCCCTGGCTTGAAGTAGGGGGGATGGCCTGTACAAACATCCCCCTTCCACCTGATATTACCCAAAAAAAGAGAGGGAAAAAAAGAAGAAGAAGAAGAAGAACAAAATGTGATTGTTTCAATTTCAGCATAATGCATGATAAGTGAGTTTTTTTGTTGTATGTATGTATAACTGTATAGCCTACACGTATACAGTGTGTCATGATAAGGAAACGTCAAGGCTTTCGCGCTTCGCGCGAGGGGGGTGGAAACTGAATTCAAATAAATAGGGCTTATTAAGAGTCGAAAACGGTGCTCGAATCGTCTTCTTTCTATAATAATTAAATCAAACGTCTAAGCTTTTCGCGCTTCGAGAGTAAAGAGTCGAAAACAGTACACTCAATCGTCTGCTTTCTTTAACAGTTGAAGGAAACGTCAAAGCTTCCGCGCTTCGCGCGAGTGGGGGAAACTGAATTCAGATAAATAGGGCTTATTAAGAGTCGAAAACGGTGCAACGAATCGTCTTCTTCCTATAATAATTAAATCAAACGTCTAAGGTTTTTGCGGACACTTTTTTTTTTTTTTTTGTAATCCAAAAGAATCGCAACGACTCAGCCAACCGAAAAGTCGCTCAGTTGGGGGTAAACGAACACTTTTTTTTTTGAAGTCCAAACAAAATCGCAAGGACTCAGCCAGCCGAAAAGTCGCTCAGTGGGGGGGGGGGGGGGGGGGGGGGGGGGTAAGCGGACATTTTTGTGTGTCTTATAATTAAAAAACAAAACAAACAAAACAAACAAAAGGGGGGTTCTTAGTTTTTTTAGGGGGGTTTACACACATAAAAATACCGAAGGGGGGGGGGTTTAACCCCCGAACCCCCCCCACCCCCTGCGTACGTCCCTGCACCCAATCGTCTGCTTTCTCTAATAATTTAAGGAAACGTCAAGGCTTCCGCGCTTCGCGCGAGAGGGGGAAACTGAATTTAGATAAATAGGGCTTATTAAGAGTCGAAAACGGTACAACGAATCGTCTGCTTTCTCTAATAATTTAATGAAACGTCAAAACTTCCGCGCTTTGCGCGGGAGGGGAAAATCGAATTCAGACAAAGATTAAGAGTCCAGCACGGTTTAACAAATCGTCTACTTTCTCTAATAATTTAATGAAATTTCAAAGCTTCTGCGCTTCGTGCAGGAGAGAGAGGGAGAAACTGAATTCATACAAGGATTAAGAGTCGAGCACGGTTCAACGAATTGTCTACTTTCTCTAATAATTTAATGAAACGCCAAAACTTCCGCGCGGGAGGGGAGGGCCGGGGGGGGGGGGGAATGAATTCAGACAAGGATTTACAGTCGAGAACGGTACAGCAAATCGTCTTCTTTTTATAATAATTTAATGAAAAGCCAAAGCTTTCGCGCTTCGTGCGGGAGGGGAGGGGGATTCATTCAGACAAGGGTTAACAGTAGAGAACGGAACAATAAATCGTCTTCTTTTACTAATAATTTAAGGAAACGTCTAAGCTTCCGCGCTTCGCGCGGTATGCCTTTCACCCACACACCCCTAATGAGCGAGCGTGTGTGTGCGTGTGTGTGTGTGTGTGTGTGTGTGTTGTGTGTTTGTATATTTTTAGTATATTTTTCTTAAGTTGAGAATGTTGGCAGACATCCACTGAGTGAGTACTGTGTGTGTGTGTGTGTGTGTGGGGGGGGGGGGGGGGGTGGGTGGGTGGGTGGGTGAGTATGTGTGTGAGTGGGTGAGTATGTTTGTGTGATAGAGGGTGAGTATGTCTGTGTGATGTAGGGGGCAGGGAGGGGGCAGGATTGTTTCAGTAAAATTATCTCCAGATTTGTTTTTTTTGTAATATATAAGTAAATAACATTTACAATTGACATATTATGTTTAGGTACTTATACGTTTACTTTGTTGTTAAGTTATATTATACTGCAAATAAGTTTGTGTTTAATTATGTTATGTAAAAGCATCAATATTGAACACGTTTATTTTATTCAATTGTATGTCATGGTTTGTATTACACATCTGGAGAAATAAAACAAAATTGTTAAAAAAAAAAAAAAAAGTGTTTGTGCGTGCGCGATCGCGCGCGCTTGCGTAAATTAGTGTGGGCGTGTGCTCGTGCTAGTATGTGATGGCTATCGCCGATCATCCCCCCACTCCTCGGTACGGATTTACGCCCCTGGCAGATGATGTTATTTCTGACATTATGCAGAAGTCCTTTGCGGCAATTTTGCTCATCATTTGTCCTGAGTCCAAGATGATAAGCCCGTTCTGATGATGATTGAGTTTCAGACCAGTCGCGTCCATTCATCTGTTGATGTCCTCGATGCACGTCTCCACGATGGAATCGCAGGACAGGTAAGCGGAAACGACACATACAGCTGTATGTCATCTGCTTAACGGTGGTATATGATAGTGTGTACGATGATAATGCTACCCACAGGCTGGAGAGAGAGAGAGAGAGCGAGAAAATGAGATGAGGCCTCCTACCGATCCTTGGTGGACACCAGTTATCACCTTTCAGAACTCAACTTAAGACATTGCTTACAATTAGTCACTGCTTTTTTGTCTTTCCCAATTAGAATCATGAACAGACATTTTTGATAGTTTTCAGTCTCATCAGCGCCTCTGATTAGGCAACGATATATCGGCGCTTTATAAATTCCTGGATTGTATTGCTTGAGACATGGCATAACTAATGGCCACGCACTGACAACCATTTGTCAGATAGGATGTAAACCAACGCTGGGCTGTTCCATCAACTCCTAGGGAACGCGGTCGGTCAAGTAGTTTCCCACGGTCGCCCGTATGAAATGCTGACGACATGTCAAGTAGAACGAGAGCTGTGACGTTGTCCTTGTCTATCTGTTGCACGACATCGTCTGCTAAATTGTTAAGAAGTGTTTCCTCACTATGGTTAGGCTGGTAGGCTGACTGATGGTAGCATGTTATCTTGTAGATGTGCTGAGAGAGGAGAGAATGTCAAATGTTCCAAAAATTTGGAGAGGTACGGCAGGTTGGATATGGGACGGTATCTCTGAAGAGGCTCTGTATCCATTCCTATTTTTTCAAAGTTGGACGAACAGTTGCTCTCTTCAAGTCTTCAGGAACGACTCCAGTATCAAGAGTTGTTTTGATGATGTGGGTGATGACCGGGCCAATGGCAGACATACACTTCTTGAGATAAGATGTAGGGATAGAATTCAATTCGCACGATTTTGCTGGTGACTTTGGAATGATGTTGCGAACTGCATCTTCTGAGGCAGGAGTAAGTAAGTCTAACATTGCAGCAGTTTGACGAGTCACTGGTGATGGTCTGATGTCTGGTAAACACGTTCATTTTCAGATCTGATGTACATTAGGTCCTCACATGAGGATTATGAAGTTTGACCTGCTTTGGGGAAATAGTAACATGAGCCACTGTCTTCGTAATAATTCGTACTGCAAAATCGATTGGAAATCTGAAATAAAATATTATCATTATTATCAATGGCTCCCTAGACAACTGGCAAAAGTCCTAAAATTTATCCAACTAACAGAATAATAGGGTAGGTTGTACCTCCACCCAAAACGGGGCTTCGATAGATGAGAGAGGGTGGGCTTAAGTCCTATGATCATACATACTAATTTATAATTTATGCTGAATTATTATTGTCTTGTTATTAAATCAATTAAATACAAAAATGAGCAGCTCTGTGACATATCTTCCGAGCTCCCCTCCAATTTACATTGTACCTAAAATTCTGAAATGTCTATTTTTGCCACAAAGAAAATGATCAATCGTTCATGCACCCTAAATATAATTGTGGCAAATATGTTTATACAACCCCATGAATCTATTCCATTATCAATAACTAAGAAAATAAAAGAAATTGGAGAGGATTTTAGCAAGATACGTCACTTCTAAAACTTTAAAAAAAATCTTTAATCAGTGTGGAATTCCCCTTTAAGTGACTCATCGGTAAGCATTAATGAGATATTCCTAAAAAGGAACAATAACCTGACACTATATCACGTTTTGTTAGAGATATTAAGACACTTGAAGATTTTGTCTTCTTTCCTTAATACCTACTGATGTCCTCATGGAAGAAGTCAAAATGTAAAACCAGTTCTTAACGCGGACACGGGGGCCTTCCAAACGTATGTTTCCATCATTAAATAATATATATTTTATTTGTACAACTTGCTAAAAAAATGAAAATAAACTAATGCTACGTCAATAAACATGACACTGATGAACTTTTTAATTAACAAAAATGAATAAAGGTCGAGAATCTGAACGATCTTCGAGTTTTGCATCTATATCACAAAGTCTTGGTAAAATTAAGAAATTAATGTAAAATATTTTCTAGATCGATGATATTGTAATGTATACTAAGCATCAGGCGCGTACACAGGGGGGGGGGGGGGGGGGGTTAAACCCCCCCTTTGGTATTTTTTATGTGTGTAGTTTTAAGGAATTAGTAATGCAATATGAAATAAAAGTAATACAATTTGGACAGTCATCTACACACAATTTTCTCAGAACGAAAAAAATTATACCAATGGCCGACCTAAAAAAGTTGACCTAATCCCCCCCCCCCCCCCCAACGGAGCAAAATGTCAAATTTTCAAATTTCGAGACCCAGGTTCCTTTAGTACATGTTTCAATGATAAATCTTTTTAAAGGGAAACAACATATGTGGTCATTGTAGACAGGTGGTCTTTGTAGACAGGTGGTCACTAAAGCAGGTTTGACTGCAAATTGCTATATTTTTAAGCGTGTGAGGTAATAATGAAAATAATGTCTCAGCCTAAATACTGCGAAAAACACATTTTATTATCAATTGCCCTCTTTCCTCTATTTATAATTTTCTTTTTTTCTCTCTGTGTCTTTATTTTTCCTTTCAACTATTAAAGGTGTCCGCTGAAGAAGGGGATCAGGGGCATAGAGCAGCCTTCTCCTTATGACAAAGCAAATTATCATCAATAAGTGGACCACGCCCAGTCGTGTACATTGTTCATTTTAACTCTAAGATCCCCCCTTCAACTTCTAAAATCTGTCCAAATTGCCTGCTCATGACCAGCAATTCATCAATTCTGGTAAGATAATAAGGTGAATGAGGCTGCATTATCAACTTGGACTACCGCCCTCTGTTGGCTACAGAATATCAGGTTGGCTAACGTACTTTCCTTAAATGAATACTTAGACATGGTTGGGGTTTTCGTTTCCTTCTGTATACATAGTGCATACAACCAGGGAGGTGAAAGAAAGGAGTCGAAACGCTTGTAATTTATTCAAACGCATTCTTAAATTCTAAAGCGTAACAATGACATGTGTAACATTCCACTTGGCTTTGAAGGTCCATGCTCCGAGCCGCGCTTCCACTGCGGGGAATTTTGGAGGCCAGGCACCAGTTTCACATTTATTACAAAATATTAAATTACCGTCCAAATTTCAGTGTAAATTATAAACTTTATAGCCCGAATACACAAATAAGGAGGTTTGTCGGCGAACCATGGTTTTCGTACGTCATATGACGCGTTTTTACGCATTTCTTTTTACAAACCTGGTTTGTAAAAACGCGTCGAAACGCGTCATATGAGGAATAGTGCATCAAACAATTTTTTAAACTTAGGACTCCGCCCTTTCTATAATTTGGGTGACAGAGTTGGTAAAAGAAAAATTAGATCCTGACAAAAATTCAATATTTTAGGATAATGCGCTAATATGTGCATCTTTTAATGTCCCGTTATTTAATCCATGATTTACAATCTTCGATAACTTTTAGTTTCCTAATGCGTGTTTTCTTTTATTTTTGCAGTTTGAAAAAAGGATGAAATTACACAAGTTTGTGTTCGCTTGTTCTACTCTTTACACATTCAAAAATGAATGAGAAATCATTAAAAGGGACAGCGAACAAGTGCTATGATACCATTTTCTGATGTAGGAATTCTAAATCCTGAAATTTCATGCGCTCTTTTATCTCACCACCTGGTCAACAGTTGCAGATTAGCGCAGATTAACTTTTCGGCGGCTTGGAGCATGGGGTCAAAGGAGAGCGGCTTGATTCCAGTCCTTCTCTATCACGTCCCTGATAAAACTAGGCGAATGTCAAAGTTCATAACTTGTAAATTTACAGACGTGACACCCATTAATGTATTTTAACTTGATCACAGATATACGCAAATTGTAGGAATCTGATTTTTGTAAACATGTACAAATTAAAATTTCCCTTTATGTTTGAAAAGCCACTACGCGATTCAAAAACAGAAATTATGCATGATGGGCCTAGGCTGAAACTATGGCCACTATTAAACCAAGCTGTCGTGAAATCGAAATATTTTACGAAAATCAATGGCGCCATCTTGGTTGGTGAAATAAAAGAGCGCTTCATAATATTTATTCTACACATAGAATTCCATTATGATTAGCATCAAGGAAATAACTGATGTTAACTGACCTGTCATGAACATTCTACCGCAGTTCATGAATTGTAGACCAAGAATAGGTTTGAACAAAATTCAGCTACGAAAATGGATTTCGAATTTAACGAAACTATTCACAACATCACGACGTCATTAATTGACTTTGGGCGATATTCTCTCTTAACGGATTACTGTCTCCGAAATACATACTTCGCACTTCTTTATACCGTAGCTATTGCAGCAGCATGTGGAATTGTTTTCACAATAACTACTTTACTCAGTATTGCATGTCATCGTCGATTTCGAAAGAAAAAAAACATTTTTCCGTTCAACATTGTTCTCGCCGACTTCGTGTTAGATGTTGCTGTCATGTTTGGATTCATAGTATTACTGTTTAATATGCAGGTACGTTGGTTTTGTGTTTGAATTAATACTCTTTAAAGATCGTTTTTATTATTTAATAGTAGTTTCAAAGGTTTGGGGCACGTTGAATGACCACCAAAAAAAAGAAGAAGAGAAAAGGCAACAGAAAGAAAGAGAGAAAGAGAGAGAAAGAGAGAGAGAGAGAGAGAGAGAGAGAGGAGTAGGAGAGGGGAGAAAGACAGATGAAAGGAGAATAGAGGAGACCATTCCCTGTATTCCTTTCACCTGGTTTTTGTGTGCTTCCAAATCAAAATAAATACCCCGCTCCTTCTCCTCATTTTCGGGCCCCCTGGTCCATGCTACGCCAATGGCTGCAAGGCCTTTGCTCCACCGCCAAGGCATGACCTGTTCGATGATGAACGTTATTTTCATGTCGAATGATAGTTTAGAGTGTATTAGTATGGAAGTATTATATACAAATCCCTGTGAATTACATGTAACTACATCTTATATTTTGATTTTGTTTGAATTGCATGCACTTTATATTAATCCCCGGTTACGTTTAAGCAATTTAAGAAAAAGAGTTTTTTTTTTGCAAAATAGTGTTTCAAAACGCTGGTATTTTCAAAATAATTGACCGGCAAAAGTGTATGGTTTTAATAATGATTAAACTAAACCGTGATTCTGGGGTAAAAAAAAATGCTTACACAGTTTTTTCTACTTTGTTTAATGTAGGATCAGGATTGGCTTCTTAAAGTCATAGGTATAGTCTTTGAAACTTCGCATATGGTATCTTCTGGAAGTGTCCTTCTACTAGCTCTGGATCAGTTCATTGCCTTTAAGCTCGATCCTTTCGGTGTCCGTAGAATCCTCACCAAGTCTCGTCGAATCTTGATTTCTCTCCTATCTTGGATGACCATGCTCTTTGTTGCTACATGCGTTACCATGTTCCCTCCAGCATCACTAAATGCCCGGTTTTACTTTGTTAATGTTTCGGTTATCTTCACCGGGGTATTATACATTCTAGTGTACAGAGCCATTGCCAGAAAATCTCCGAACGTCAACAGTCAGGTGAGAAAACGAAGGGAGCAGAACAGGCGAGTTTTGAGGACGTACTCCTTCATACTTGGAACAAATTTGTTTCTATCCACATTTCCGGAAGTCACCTGCTTCATACTTCATTACAATAAAAATGAATCTTTTTTGTATTGTGCATTATTAGGATGGATCCTTATGGCAACTCTCAATACAATAGTAAATACATTTATTTACTGGTGGCGTTTCACAGGGTTTCGCGCCATCTTCACATGTTATACAAAGCGAGAAAATAATGCGATAATTTAGGACTGGGGATGTATTAGAGAGAAGAATATCGTATTATTCTACATGATATGATTTATTAGATTTTGTGTAGAGATATAGCATTGCAAAGCAAGAATGTAATGTCCAGTTTTTTCGACATTTATACAATCCATAGAGCGTATGAGCATGAAATCGGCAAGCTCACGCAATAGCGACAAATTAATACACGAGGCAAAGTAATGGGAAAATGCTATTGGCCAAGATTGTTTTATTCATATTATTATATGATTTCAAAAACTGCAATGAATTTCGTACTGAGAAAATGATGTAGAGAACTGTCCAAATAACAGCAGCTATATACACTGGTGTGTGCAGGCGCGTACGCAGGGGGGGGGGGGGGGGGGGGGGGTAAACCCCCCTTGGTATTTTAATGTGTGTATTTTTGCCGAAACCCCCCCCCCTAAATAATTATTCCACCATTATTACCAACAGTGTACGTTATGGGGTCTGTACTTAATATGACCTTGTTTTGAGCAAAAACCACTACTGTATGGAAAATCCACCAAATATGCGAAAATGTTTTTGTTTTAACGTTTATACGGAAGTTCTTTCCTTGTCATGAGAAAAATGCAAGGCATAATTGACTAATGATTTTCTTTAAGAAAAGAAACAGAAGACAAAGAAATATAACAGTTTGTATTTTGAGTCTCAAATTTTCATGTAGATTCTTAATGTTATTCAATACTGACATTTTGTAATTAATGGAAGTTACAAATTCTATTTAATTACAAAAAATCTATATCTTACTTCATATTTTTTTTGTTTTGCAGATGTTTCTGCATTTATTAAAAAATAAATTTCAAAATATTCAAATAACAATAATGATATATAATGTAATTGATTTACGTAAAATGTGACAAATGAAATATACAAAAAAAGAATGCATATAATATAATTGAAAAAATGAAAGTATGGAGGTAAATCAAAGAAACAGGATAGTCAAGATAAATGCATCATAAACTTTCATAAGCACGAATGCTTGAGTCGATAGTAGCCGGGAGGGGGTGGGGGCGGGGGGGGGGTACATAATAAATTACGATGTTATAGGAGTATTTAGGAGAATAGAGTGTCACATATTAATAATTGTTTCAGAAAGTTTCTAAATAACAAGTGGGAAGAAGAAAAGAAAATTACAAGTGTGTGCAGGTGATTGGTTCGTGTTCGATTCGTTTTGTTAATTTGCTGGTAATTTTAAATTAATTGATTAAAAAAATTTAAAAAAGCGTTTCGACCCTTATATTGTTCGTGAATATCTGGATATTAAATATTTTTTCGTCGAGGTTTTGAATGAATAAAGAGATGCAGAGTGTTTGATATTCTCAGGTAAAGCATTCAGAATATCTGGGCCATGGTGTTTTATCGATTTATAGGCCATACTAGTTTTGGGTTAGTTAAATGGAAGCCGGATGAGTGTCGTATAGGATAAGAATGTATTTTACTATTGTATACAAACATATTTCGAAATGCTAATGGTATAGTATTTATCCAAAATGTATACATAAAGAATGCAGTTTGAAAAAATGTGAATATCAGCAATTTGTAATGTTTTTAGTTCATAACATATTGGATCAGTATTGGCTAAATAATGTGAATGTGTAGAAAACACGGAGTGCTTTCTTCTTGGAGACGATAAATTAACATAATTTTCATCTTATTACTTTTACCCCATTTTATGTTACAATCAGAAATGTATGACACATTTGAAGAATTGTAAAGCATAAAATAGTGACTTTGTGAAAGAAGATATTTTAATTTATATAGAATGTCTAAGCCTCTCGAGACTCACATGCAAATGTTATTAATATGACTATTCCAAGTTAGATTTGAATCAATCATTACACCCAAGAATTGTGTAAATTCTTTTTTAATTATGGGCATGTCATCTATAAATGTATCATAATGAAGAACAATTTTAGAGTGCATGTTTTTGTAACGAATATAATTAGTCTCATTAATATTCAGAGAAAAATGCTATGAAAAGGCATTGCACATAAACCAAAATGATGTCGTATGAGTTCGTAAGCTTTTTATTTTTAACCTTCACGATCACACTTTACAGAAACTAAAGATAGGATACCATCCTCGCATAAAACGTATACAAGAGCTTTAATATCGACATGACATATGTTTGTCATAATGGCTTATAGATCGCTTGTAATGTTCGCAAATTTCACGCAATACCCAGCTTAGTATATATTTTCTTCGACGCATATATTATCCGTTGAATTATCGACTTGTATCAATAGAATTTAATAAATATAAGTATACATTTCTTCTTGGGTAATAGATATCTTGTTTCATTAAACGCACGCTTAATGAAACATATCAGGTTCCGCGTCAGTTTTATTCTGTTTAGTAGTAAGCACTACAACTTAGTGAAGTGGATGGTGAACACAGAAAGGTGGAAAGTAATACATAGATGGAGAGACTTTTTTTAAGGTATGTCAACTTACAGTTCTTTTATAATCAAGGAGAGTCTCATTCCCCCTAGCAATAATATATTTCTAAAGATGTTGTCGAATTTCATATATTGTGGGCAAAAGTTAGCTATTCATGTTAAACTTGTATCCGCATTTCCTTAGGGGTACAATCCCGTCTCACCCTCTCCCAACCAAGATAAGTAGATAAATACAAATGTACATAAACGAAATGGAAATGTTTTTTTAAAGAGATAAGTAGCAAATGGAATGGTTGGATGCCCCGGGCCCACAAACTCCGCCATGTTGCACGGATTCATTAAAGGCCCCATTTTGTAGGATGCTCCTAACCCACAGTGTTGTTGTTGTTGTTGTTGGTATTATCGGCGTTTCATTCTTTTTTAGAATATTACGCCTTTCACTTTTTTCATTTTTTTCTTTTTTGGTACTCTTTGTAAATTCATACTCTTCTCTTTTTTTTAATAATATAATCTCAGATCTACTGGTCCATGAAAACCCCTCACCGCAATTGACACCTTCCTGCCAGACCGGCGCTGTACATTGCGCAATCTTCTCGGCCAGCATTGGCCTAGGCAACTCTGGTGCCGGTGAGAGGATTCTGGGGTAGATCTCCAGAGTCTCTTGTTTGGGGTTTACCGTCCTCAATCCGTCTTTACTCTTTCTTACCTTTTCTCTTCTAGTATTTTTCCATTTTGTAAAACCTTTTTGTTCTATCAAAGTAGGTATCAACATCTTAGGGCATTTGGTTGTCGTGCGATATGTGCAAAAAGTGTACTGGAATAACAGTGTACTGGAATAACAATATAAAGGGGTACTGAGTGGTAGCTTGCGGCAGTTAGTTGTATTGCTTACGGTACTGAGTGGTAGATTGTGGCAGTTAGTTGTAGTGCTTACGGTAATAATGAGCGGTTACTTGCGGTAATTGGTCGGCCAATTACTGTGCAGGATTATCGTTTACGTACACAAGAAGGTACCGCATGTTAAAGCTAAACCGGGATGGAATGTGTTGTGACAGCAGGTGATGGTGCAGACAGCGATAGAATGGTGTAAAATGTCTATATACAATAAACTTTGTCGATGTTAGGTGGGTTTCCATTATAATTATGACAATTTTGTTTGGTTGTTGCCCTAGTATACTTTCAGTGCATTGAATTAATGTCTTTAAATGGCATAAACTATTGGTGATAATAACAAAAAGTCAAGATTACATTTTGAATAAAATTGTAATTAATTACAAGAAAAAGGAAACAATATAAAGTTGAATAGAGAAGAAAAGGGAGCAAGAGAGGGGACAAGAAAAGAAAATTAGAGGTGAAAAAAGCTGCAGAGATCAATCAAGTAAACTGTATATCCAAATATCAAAATAGATAATATAAGATAATGCATATTTCACGCATGAGTGATTAAAAGCAATTTGAAGGATGGAAACCAAAAAGACATTTGGCGGGCGGTATCTGAATTTCGAAGAAAAAGTCACATTTCTAGAAAGTTGAGTTTCTGCCATTTCATATGACAGATAAACTGTACTGAATAATTATTTCAAATTGATGCTCCGAAGCAAAGATAATATATAATTACAAATCAGCTGCATGTGTCGAGGTTCAAGTTAAATAAAATGTGGAATGGTTGAAAATGTATATTGCACTTATCACCTGCTTTTTGTAAATTATACACACACCAAGGGATACAACTATTCTTAAATCGGTTTGTTTTACATTTGGGCAGACTCACTGGTTTACTTCTTCTAAGGTTATATTTTGTATCTCGTTTTGGTGGGAGAAGGTCATTTAGTTTTTGTTTTGGTTTCTGTGTTTGGTTTAATAATTGCAAGCACATAATTTTTCTACGATCAGCTAGAGAATCAATGCTCAGCACATTTAAAGCGTCAGTATAAGATAGGTTGGGGTGAATATTCTCAGGGTACGTTTTATATTTATTCCAATAAATTAAATTGCTCTTTGGTTAGCCCCCGTGAAAGACTTGACATGCATATTCCAATACAGACCTTATGCAAGCTTAGTAATACCTACACAAATAGTCTTGAACAAGACCGGATCTACGTAATTGGACCAACAGAAACAAACGACTTACAGCCTTTCATAAACCTTTCGATGAGTATTCCATATCAATCTATATAGAAGGGGATAAAAGGAAGAAACGAAGAATTATACAGTGCGTCCCAGAAAAAACGAAACCGAGAAGTATCGATGTTCTATCATAACTTAATCACAACTATAATTAATGAATGATACATATTTGGAAAGCTTAGAGTCTCTTCTTTCATGTAATGTGATGAGTGATTAAAAGCAATTTGAAGGATGGAAACCAAAAAGACATTTGGCGGGCAGTATCTGAATTTCGAAGAAAAAGTCACATTTCTAGAAAGTTGAGTTTCTGCCATTTCATATGACACCTCAATCAGGATAAATGAGCGAGGAATGACAAAGTTCTGTTTGTTTAAAGTAGTGCTTGCATTTCCATAATTTTATTAAACGAATTCGTTTTCACTGGCTGCCTGCCGTATCAATAAACGAAATTAACAAAAGACTTAACTCCGTTTCGTTGACAATCAGCCGTAGACGAGAGTCTTCATGCATGGCTGATTGTCACCGAAACGGAGTTAAGTCTTTTGTCAAATCTGCTTTTTGCTACGGCAGGCACCCAGTGAAAACGAATTCGTTTGTTAAATTATGAAAATGTAAGGGCTACTTTAAACAAACAGAACTTTGTTATTCCTGGCTCATTTTTCTTGATTGAGGTATCATATGAAAGAGCAGAAAATGAACTTTCTAGAAATATGAATTTTTCTTTGAAATTCAGATACCGCCCGCCAAATTACTTTTTGGTTTCCTTCCTTCAAATTGCTTTTAATCACTTATGCGTGAAATATGCATCATGTGAGTAGCATCAACCGGAAGAGGAGACTCTAAGCTTTCCAAATATGTATCATTCAATAATTATGGTTGTGATTAAGTTATGATAAAACATCGATCCTTCTCGGTTTCGTTTTTTCTGGGACGCACTGTATAAGAAACGGTGATAGAGGGGAGAAACAAAAGATAGCGTGAGGAAAGATAGGAAGATAATGAAGTATATTGATAAAAAACAAAGGATAACATTCGAAAAGGTAATAGAAGGAAGAAACAAAGGAAAGCGTAAGGAAAGATAGGAAGAGAAAATTATAAAATAATAGAGGAGAAGGAAAGCGTGAGGAAAGATAGGAAGAGAAAATAATACAATAATAAAAACAAAGAAAAAAGTGTATAGAAGAAGAAACGAAGGTTAACATAAGAGACGGTTATAGAAGGAAGAAAGAGAGAATAACATAGGAAAAGGTGAAAGAAGGAAGAAACAAAGGATAACCTGAGAAAGGGTTATAGAAGGAAAAAACAAAGGATAACATAAGAAAAGATTATAGAAGGTGGAAACAAAGGGTAGCATTTATAAGCAATAGTTGAGGAGGAAGAAACAAAGGGAAACATTAACTAAAGGTTATAGAAGGCAGAAACAAAATATAACATACATGTGTAAGGAAAGGTTATTGCAGCAATAAATAAAGGGTAATATAAAAAAAGGTTATAGAAGGAATTAAACCAGAATAACATCAGAAAAGGTTAAAGAACAAAGAATTACATAAGGAAAGGGGAAGGAAGAAACGAGGGTAATTTTAGAAGAAAAGGTTATATATAGAAGTAATAAAAAATGATAACATAATAAAAGGTTAAAGAAGGAAGTAAAACAGAATAACATCAGAAAACGTTAGAGAAAAAAGAAACAAAGGATAACATACATAAGGAAACTATAAAAGAGAGTAAAACAAAATAATATCAGAAAAGGGTAGAAAAGGATGAAACAAAGGATAACATAAGGAAAGGTAAGAGAAGGAAGAAATAATGGATAACATAAGAAAAGGTTCCACACTGTCGCTCATATAGTTGGAATATTTTTGTTTTACCCCAATTTATGGAATTATTTTAAAAATAATTTAGAAATAATAGATCTAGATAATAATATACATGCTCAGATTTTATTGAATATTAATTTGCCAATGTGTGTTTGCGTGACTGCTAAAGCATGTGTATGCTACTATGCTTATCTACTAGGAGACCTACGCCCTTAAGTCATAAATGACAGTAATGAGGATTAATGCCCCACAAAAGGGCACTAATATAGCACATCAACACGGTTTTGATCCTGGGGCCTCACAGTTGCGAGGCAATAGCTTTGTCACCGAACCATGACTGTAAGCAGCGGGGGCTAGGGTAGGGAGCAATTTCCATAAATAAAAAATAAAACAAAGAAAATGCAATAAATTTTCAATAATTTATTGCATTTTACCCCGGTTCCCAACATAAACAAATCCTCTGTGTGCCCATACCTTGAGTCATAATGCATGGCCGTCCAGAGGAGTTTTTTATGTTGGGGACCGGGATAAAATGCAATAAATTATTGAAAATAACCCTTTCTCAGGTTATCCTTTGTTTCTTCCTTTTTTCAGCTTTTCCTATGTTATTCTCAGTTTCTTCCTTCTATAACCGTCTTTTATGTTAACCTTCGTTTCTTTCTTCTATCCACTTTTTTCTTATGTTATTCTTTGTTTTTATTATTGTATTATTTTCTCTTGCTATCTTTCCTCACGCTTTCCTTCGCCTCTATTATTTTATAATTTTCTCTTCCTATCTTTCCTTACGCTTTCCTGCGCCTCTATTATTTTGTAATTTTCTCTTCCTATCTTTCCTCACGCTTTCCTTCGCCTCTATTATTTTATAATTTTCTCTTCCTATCTTTCCTTACGCTTTCCTTTGTTTCTTCCTTCCATTGCCTTTTCGAATGTTATCCTTTGTTTTTATCAATTTACTTTTTTATCTTCCTATCTTTCCTCACGCTATCTTTTGTTTCTCTCTTCTATCACCGTTTCTTATATAATTCTTCGTTTCTTCCTTTTATCCCCTTCTATATAGATTGATATGGAATACTCATGTGGAGTAGTTTGTTTCTGTTGGTCCAATTACGTAGATCCGGTCTTGTTCAAGACTATTTGTGTAGGTATTGCAAAGCTTGCATATGGTCTGTATTGGAATATGCATGTCAAGTCTCTCACGGGGGCTAACCAAAGAGCAACCTAATCTATTATTTTTAAATTATTTTTAAAATAATTCCATAAATTGGGGTAAAACAAAAATATTCCAACTTAATGAGCGACAGTGTAGAAGGTAGACACAAAGAATAACATAAGAAAAGGTTAGAGAGAGAAGAAACAAAGGATAACATAACGAAAGGGAAAGTCAGAAACAAAGGGTAATTTTATAAGAAAAGGTTATAGAAGTAATAAACAAATGATAACATAAGAAAAGGTTAAAGAAGGAAGTAAAACAGAGTAACATCAGAAAAGGTTAGAAGTAAAAGAAACAAAGGATAACATACATAAGGAAACTATAAAAGGAAGTAAAAAACAAATAATATCAGAAAAGGTTAGAGAAGGAAGAAACAAAGGATAACATAAAGAAAGGTAATAGACGGAATAAACAAAGGATAACATAAGGAAAGGTTATAAAAGGAAGAAACAAAGGATAACATATGGAAAGGTAATAGAAGGAAAAAAAAACCTGAGAAAAGATAGGAAGAGAAAGAAATAGAATAATAAAAACATACAATAACATAAGAGAAGGTGATACTCGAAAGGAAAACAAAAAATAACATCAGGAATAGTAGGAAGAAAATTGATAGATTAATAAAAACAAAGAAGTACATTAAATAGGTGATATAAGGAACAAACAGAGAATAACATGAGGAAAGATAGAAACAAAATTGATAGAATGGTAACAACCAACGAAGCCATAAAAAGAAGCCTTAGAAGAAGAAGAAAAAAAGAATTACATAAAGATAAGATAATGGAAAGACAGAGGAGAAGATAAACAAATGGAAAAACAAAGAATTAAATTAGAAAAACAGAAAAAGAAAATGACAGAAGAAAACAAATAACCTGAGAAAATCAGAAAGAACATGCAAAAATAAAGCATACAATAAAAGATGAAGGAAGGAAAAACAAAGAACAACATAACGAAGGAAAGATAGAAAAAGAAAGTGATTGAATAATAACAATAAATAGTAATTTTGTGATCAGTGTAAAAAATTACGAGGCTCAGTGTACCTCTAGATCGGTCCAGCAAAGTTAGTGAGAATGGGGTCTAAAATGATACACAAGTAGATTGTAGTTTGTTTTTTTAAAGAGAGCGAACAAAAATAGACAAAAGATAATTATGCTAAGTATCCTCCAATAATTCCACTAGCATATCCCAAGCTGCAACATGATAATCATAAATTGTGGATTCTATTTTAACAAGTTGTATGATTATATCTTTTGAATCGCCTACTGCATGTACATGCAGTACCCGTTGGGGGAGGGGGGGGGGGGAGGGGGGTAAAGAGTGCAACTTTTTTTCTCAACATACGAGTTGTGGTCGAGGAGGAGCTAAGCCATCTACAGTCGATATTGGGTCAGCTACTCTCCCATTATAACGCTACGTGCACGGAGCGAGTGCATTGGCCAAGCTGCCGCGTCGGTGCAGTGCGAAACACACTATAGAAACCAAATGTATAACTAACTAGTAAGTTACAAAACAAATATTGCGGAGCGGTTATAAATTTGTGGTGGATATCGATGATAATTATGCAGATCTGTGATCGCGACTGTATCACCGATCTCTATCTAGCATTAGCTATAGAGTATAGAAATAAAGTTCGGTGCGCGAGCTGCATGTATTTTCTATGACATGCAACGAGGGGTATAATTGGTCAACATTAGGGACTTTTCGATTTGCACGATCACTACACTGTAAAAAAATAATAGTCGAAATAACTCAATAAAATTGAGGAAAAGAATTGCCTTATTTTTATTAAGTAAATATTACCTATGGCATCTTAAGTAGAATTTACTTATTTTGCTGAATAAATTTTTACTCAGTTAAATCGAGTTACATTAACGTAAATAATTTAAGTATTGTAATCAGTTTAGATAATTAAAAAAAGCTATGATAGGATTACATATTGCACGATTTGGTACCCATCTAATCTAACAAGTAACATCCACTGATCATTCACTACTTCTATTTAAGATTAATCACTAATCACTAACACTACTTCTATTTAAGATTTAACCGTATATATATATCTACCACCATCACAAACTATTACATACGCTTCAATTCGACACATATTGAAAGGCTCCAAATTTTATATATACTTGATCGTAGCATCTTAAAAGGAAAATTGGTTGACAATTTCCTGAAATATCAAGTTTGATTTGTTTTGAACTGGGTAACAATTAAAAATTGTCTTGTCTTTGCTTAGCCATGTTAAATGAATTAGTAAATGTTTAAAGTCCTTAAATTTTCATTCAACCACAAAAAAAATTGTTTTATTTAAAAAAGAGTTTAATTTGGTCTTAATGAATATTCATAAATTATGTAAATATTTCTATTACGCACTGCATCGGTCCTTACTTTAAAAAGATAAGAATAATCAACATAAATTGTTTGAGTAATACGTATAATTTCTGATTGTGAGTTAAAATTACTAAATTGATACAAGCTGAAATTACTTAAAGTTCTTAAGTATTTGATTTTACTTAAATATTCCACGTATGTTCTACTAAATTGAAAGTTTGAGTTAGCAAGACTTAAATTTAGTGCGTAAGTGGCAAAACTAATGTTTTCAAGTAAATTCTACATGGAAAAAATACGTAAAAATTACCAATGAACAAATTCTTTTTTACAGTGTATGAACTGGCTGTGGAGGGGGAACAAACGAGATGGACGTATTGAGGACTGTTTACGAACGAACTAGTATCGTATTATAGACATTTTGTACACATTCTGCCCCGACCACAACCCGTTTTACGATTTTCTAGGACGGTTCCAGAACGTAGTGAGAACTAGTTTGGTGTGATGGGGGCTTACACTAATGGTATTGCGTTTTACTTACGGTACTAAATTAGATAGACAATTGCGTTAATGAAAACTAAAGAGCTTACGTAGGTAAAATAATTTTTTTAATGAGTATACGTTAGCTTTACATCGTTTTAGTATCGTAACTGTTTAGTAACGCAAACACTACTCTGCAAAATCATTGAATAGTAAGTGTACGTTATTGTTTTCGTTAGTGATTATGTTACTAGTTAAGTTTATGGCGGCGTTGGAGTTCCATACTCCCAAACGTCAACACGCTCCTAAACGTCAACACGCTCCCTAGCTACCTGAAAATAAGTTCGGACAGTGCGTACGGTACGGTACCGGCATCACATGTCACACACGTATAGTATATCATAACCAAAGCATATTAAGTAGTATGACACCAACTATTTTACCTGATTAATACAAGTTACAACTAAAAATGTTTCGGTGCTTGATCTTCATTTACTTTTGCTTGCTTGTTTCTGCTAAGTTTGAGCTCAAAATGTCTTCCTTTCTTCATTTCTCACAATGATATGTATAGGCCTATGCAGGTATAAATTGTGCCAGTGCGCTATTTAAAAAAAAATGGTAAACGGGTTTTTACTTGAACATACATACATACGGGAGTACGAGTGAGTGACTTGTGATGCCGGTGTCACGGGCCAGAGTGACCTGGTGGCGTTCTGTGTCCTAAGACACAGAATGTCGAAAATTGGTGGCGGAACGCGTCCGTCTTCGGCGATATGTGTCTTGGGTTGGCCGCATATCGCCGCGTACATCACGGTGAGATAAGCCCACTGACGAAATACGTCCTACAACTCAGTTGTGGCTCCAGGGGGGGGGGGGGGGGCCGGGCCCCCCCACTCCCCCCCCTGGGAAAAAAAACGTGTAAAAACACGTGATTTTTTTTACATTTTTTGGGCGATGGCCCCCCCCCCCCCCCAGCTTCTCTTTTCACTAAGAACTTGGATATTCATTCATACCCTACCACGAAAAGGAATGATTTTCACATCCCCTGTTTACGCACAACATTTTCTCAGAAAAAAAAAATGTGTATACTGGTCCATCTTTCTGGAACAATCTTCATCCTGATTTACTTCACCCTTCTTCTATTCATCAATTTTAATATAAACTCAAGTTACATTTGTTGAATGCATACAATAATAATGATGATTAGACATGTCATGTATAATGTTCTTCTTTCTTTAATATAACGTGTACCATTTTACAATTCATTCAAAATATGCTCATCTGACCGTTATTAAATGCCTAAAAAACCGGGAATTTCCGGGGGCTCTTCCCACTGGACCCCACCTAGGGACCTAAAGCGAGCCCCTAGATGCTCATCTGGTCGTTATAAAATGCCTCAAATCACGTCAATTAGTGACCTGCAAATAATGCTGAAATGAAATAATTCGAGAATTTTTCTCACCTTTTAGTAAATTATATTTTTGTATGCGTTTGCTGGAAAATGATAAATTCCTAAATTACAGTCAGGCAAAAAATATGCTTATTTAGAAGCCAACTTGTTAGGGCCCGAGGAACGGCAGGGTTCGGGGGACCTTTACCCCCTTTACCCCCCCCCTCCCCCCTCCCCCCATTTTTTGGAAAATTACATTAAAAAGAAATAGAAAGAAAGAAAGAACGAGAGAATAGTAACCTACCAGTGTCACAAATTAGGTATCAAAATATGCTCATCTGACCATGATTAAATGCCTAAAACCCCTGAGCTTACGGGGGCTCTGCCTCCTGGATTCCCAAAGGGCACTAAGGCGTAATTTAATGCTTAAAACCCTGAGCTTCTGGGGGATATGCCCCCTGGACCCCAAGTCAATTAGTACCCTGCCAGTGTCAAAAATTAGGTATCAAAATATGCTCATCTGACCGTAATTAAATGCCTAATACCCATGAGCTTCTGGGGCCCCCACCCCCTGGACCTCCGGCTAGGTAATAACCTGCCAGTGTCACAAATAAGGTATCAAAATATGCTCATCTGACGGTATTAAATGCCTAAAAAACCCTGAATTTCCGGGGGCTCTTCCCACTGGACCCGAACTAGGGCCCTAAAGCGGGCCCCTAGATGCTCATCTGTCGGTAATTTAGTGACTAAAACCCCTGAGTTTCTGGGGGCTCCCCCCTTGGACCCCGCGCCAATTAGTGTCCTGCCAATGTCACAAATAAGGTATCAAAATTTGCTCATCTGACCGTAATTAAATGCCTAATACCCCTGAGCTTCCGGGGACTCTGCCCACTGGACCCCACAAGGAGGCCTAAGGCGGGCCCCTGAATGCTCATCTGGACGTTATAAAATGCCTCAAATCCCTGAGTTTCAGGGGGGTTTAACCCCCTGAACCCACGTCAATTAGTGACCTGCAAATAATGCTGAAATGAAATAATTTTTCGAGAATTTTTCTCACCTTTTAGTAAATTATATTTTTGTATGCGTTTGCTGGAAAATGACAAATTCCTAAATTACAGTCAGGCACAAAATATGCTTATTTAGAAGCCAACTTGTTAGGGCCCGAGGAACGGCAAGGTTCGGGGGACCTTTACCCCCCCCCCCCCCCATTTTTTGGAAAATTACATTAAAAAGAAATAGAAAGAAAGAAAGAACGAGAGAATAGTAACCTACCAGTGTCACAAATTAGGTATCAAAATATGCTCATCTGACCGTAATTAAATGCCTAATACCCCTGAGCTTCTGGGGGCCTAGACCAGCTGATGGTCGTTTTAATCTTTCGCCCTTTCCCAAATGCGCGCGCGTGTATGAAATGCGTACTCCCCACCAATTTACCTTCCCCGGCTCTGTTTCCGTACGTGTATATTATGGTGTACTAGTAATATGTGAGCGCGCACGGATCATGTAGAGAAAAGTCCAGGCAGTGGACTACTGGGGGCCCCGCCCCCTGGACCTCCGGCTAGGTAATGACCTGCCAGTGTCACAAATAAGGTATCAAAATATGCTCATCTGACGGTATTAAATGCCTAAAAAACCCTGAATTTCCGGGGGCTCTTCCCACTGGACCCGAACTAGGGCCCTTAAGCGGGCCCCTAGATGCTCATCTGTCGGTAATTTAGTGACTAAAACCCCTGAGTTTCTGGGGGCTCCCCCCTTGGACCCCGCGCCAATTAGTGTCCTGCCAATGTCACAAATAAGGTATCAAAATTTGCTCATCTGACCGTAATTAAATGCCTAATACCCCTGAGCTTCCGGGGACTCTGCCCACTGGACCACACAAGGGGGCCTAAGGCGGGCCCCTGAATGCTCATCTGGACGTTATAAAATGCCTCAAATCCCTGAGTTTCAGGGGGTTTAACCCCTGAACCCACGTCAATTAGTGACCTGCAAATAATGCTGAAATGAAATAATTTTTCGAGAATTTTTCTCACCTTTTAGTAAATTATATTTTTGTATGCGTTTGCTGGAAAATGACAAATTCCTAAATTACAGTCAGGCAAAAAATATGCTTATTTAGAAGCCAACTTGTTAGGGCCCGAGGAACGGCAGGGTTCGGGGGACCTTTACCCCCCCCCCCCCATTTTTTGGAAAATTACATTAAAAAGAAATAGAAAGAAAGAAAGAACGAGAGAATAGTAACCTACCAGTGTCACAAATAGGTATCAAAATATGCTCATCTGACCATGATTAAATGCCTAAAACCCGTGAGCTTACGGGAGCTCTGCCTCCTGGATTCCCAGAGGGCCCTAAGGCGTGAGGTAATTTAATGCTTAAAACCCCTGAGCTTCTGGGGGCTATGCCCCTTGGACCCCAAGTCAATTAGTACCCTGCAAGTGTCAAAAATTAGGTATCAAAATATGCTCATCTGACCGTAATTACATGCCTAAAACCCCTGAGCTTCTGGGGGCCCCGCCCCGTGGACCTCCGGCCAGGTAATGACCTGCCAGTGTCACAAATATGCTCATCTGACGGTATTAAATGCCTAAAAAAACTGAATTTCCGGGGGCTCTTCCCACTGGCCCCCACCTAGGGCCCTAAAGCGAGCCCCTAGATGCTCATCTGTCGGTAATTTAGTGACTAAAACCCCTGAGTTTCTGGGGGCTCCCCCCTTGGACACCGCGCCAATTAGTGACCTGCCAGTGTCATGAATAAGGTATCAAAATATGCTCATCTGACCGTAATGAAATGCCCATACCCCCTAAGCTACCTGGGACTCTGCCCCTTGACTCCAGCAATGGCTTTGCCCTAGATCACACGCTAATTTACGCTACGCTTTAACTGATCGTAAATACTTTAGCCTCCCCCCACCCACTTTGAAAAACGTTCAGCGGGGCCTGCATATAAGAGTGGGGTCATGCAGATTTTTTTGCAGTTTTGCTCATTACGCCACTGCTGGTCACCATTATGTACCAATATTTGGCTCGCATAATTTCAAATTTGTGCCCCCCCCCTTAAGAAATCCTGATTCCTCGCCTGGCCCGACACATCTTCAATTTGCGTTGCGTTGCGTGTGCATGATCTCTAGTAAATCATAATTGTAAAACCACAATCTCTATTCCCACTCACTGCTCCTGTAAGAAAATAAAGAAACAGTGGTAATGTGAGCAACCACCAAGCTCGATTTTCTAACATATTTTATCTACTTGACATTATGACTACCAGCAACACAGCTATCATGCAATCGTAAAAAGGATTCAGTTTTATTGGTTAAAGTGATTGATGAAGTAAGTTTGAAAGCGGGTAAAAATATTTTGACTGGTTATAAATCATAACAAATAATGACAATATTTAATTTGTTTTTGCTTACATGATGTGAATTTGTTGGGACAAAACTGACTTTTCTAAATGATGGGAGTGTGGTGTATGGATATGTCTTTAAAGATAATAAGGAATTCAACACAACAATCAATCAATCAATCACGGCAACCCAACATCCCAAACGTTTTAACTATGTGATCTCTCAGAATAAATAGGAACTTGGAAACAAAATATTTACAGTTCAGTGAATTCAATTTATGATCCAACAATTTAACTGGTATCACATTTTACAAAGTAAAGATGTAGGTAATTATAAGTAAAGAAAAACCTGACTGGTCAATAAATTGAACACAGTTTCAATTACAGTTTCAATGTAAATATTCCCTTACACATATTAATTCAAACAAACAAACATATTTAGGCAAACAGTGTTAATCGAAATATTGTTTAACCGTCAAAGTATTGGGTTTTTAATCCTTTTCACTGAATCCACTATCATGCACAAATAATATGATTCATTTGTTTAACTTATAGCTACCCCCCCCCCCCAGAAAGAGAGAGAAAAAAAGACTTTAACAAGGGAATTCTCCACTGAACTACAAACCTGCCAGAATGAAATCATTATTTCTCAGCATTGGTAACAAATAGTCACGAGATTAATTGGGAATGAACGCCAGGGCGACCAGACTTAGTTCCATGCAACGTGTTAGACATAGCCTACATATGTTATTATTATCCATTCGATGATCCATGGCATGAACACGGTATTAGTATAATTGTTGAAAACCGAATTTAATTCTACTATGATTAGAATAAGTTGGTGATCACAAACTGATGAAAGCGCGAATAAATAATAATGTAGGAATAGTGATGTGTATC
The DNA here is from genome assembly GCF_000002235.5 of Strongylocentrotus purpuratus. Classification (NCBI taxonomy): domain Eukaryota; kingdom Metazoa; phylum Echinodermata; class Echinoidea; order Camarodonta; family Strongylocentrotidae; genus Strongylocentrotus; species Strongylocentrotus purpuratus. Next base: position 31,172,330 of record NW_022145601.1, on the reverse strand, counting down.
AATTATTCAAAAACGATTTCCGCCATTCGATGCCAATATGCAATGCTAAAATGCAACCCTCAAAACATTGGACAACAAATAGAAAGAAAATGGCTCTATAGTTTACGACGTCACTATATCATTAAACAACAAGGAAAGAAACAAATGGCCTCCGAAGGAGAAGAAGAAGAAGGAAAAACACACTTAAGAAACATCCTTAATGTAATAGATTATGTTAAATGCTCGACGATGTACCCTGATTACCAACATTACGTCCTGGGATCCATTATATTACATATTTAGGCAAACAGTGTAATTCGAATTAAACCGTCAAAGTATTGGATTTGTAATCCTATTCACTGAGTCCACTATCATTCACAAATAATATGATTCATTTGTTGAACTAATAGCTCCCCCCCCCCCGAAAGAGAAAGAAAAAGACTTAATACCTTTAAAAGAGATTTTTTTTTTTCTGTTGTTGATTTATTTTGTTTAGATTTTTGTTTTAAATATTTGTTTTTAACTGAACTACAACCCTGGCAAAATGAAATCATTATTTCTCAGTATTGTAAATAGAAACGAGATGAATTGGGAATGAACGCCGTGGCGACCAGAAGTTCCATAAAACATGACCGACATACACATAATATCAATATTCATTCGATGATCCATGGCACGAACACGCTATTAGTATAATTGTTGAAAACCAAATTTAATTCTACCATGATAAGAATAGGTTGGCGATCATAAACTGATGAAAGCGTATCAATTATTCAAAAACAATTTTGCCATTCGAGGCCAATAGGTAATGCTAAAATGCAACCCTAAAAACATACAAACAGAAAAAAAATTAGAAAGAAAGTTGCCTCCATAGTTTACGACGTCACTATATAATTAGACAGCATAACTTAAATATGGCAATGATGAAGCTCGGTTCATCTGAAAGCTATATCAAATATTATATTTTTCATTTATGAGTAGGCATGCAATTGAACCAGACTTAGTTCCATGAAACGTGTATGACATAGCCTACATATTTTATTATTATCCATTCGATGATCCATGGCATGAACATGCTATTAATATAATTGTTGAAAACCGAATTTAATTCAACTATGATTAAAATAAGTGGGTTATCATTAACTGATGAAAGCGCAAAGAAATAATAATGTAGGAATAGTGATGTGTATCAAGTATTCAAAAACGATTTCTGCAATTGAAGGCCAATATGCAATGCTAAGATGCAAAAAAAAAAAAACATAGAACAAAAAATCAGAGACAAAACGGCCTCCATAGTTTACGACTTCACTATATTATTAAACAAAAAATTAAACATAAAAATGATGAAGCTCGATGTATCTGAAAGCTAATACTAATCAAGATTCGAGATTCAAGATAATTAATTGTCTGATTTTTAAAAAAATACAGAAATTCGTCCTCCACTGGCGAGTGACATACATATACAAGCACATAAACAATATATGAATACATTCGAGGATACAAAGAAAATACAACAATAATAATGATAGCAATAATGGCAATAACAAAACTGACATGTAAACTTGTAAACTGGCATCCAAAATTGAATCTCGACAATGCACAAAATGCATGAAATAGATGAATTGAACGTGCTCTGAACATTTACCCCTTTCCTCCCAGAAAAGGAGTATAAGGAAAAAAAGAGAAAAGAACAAATGGGGAGAGAGAGAGAAAGAGACATAAAGAGAAAGTGACAGAAAGCGAGGAGCTCTGGGAGGAAAGAGATAAGGTAGAGTACAGGCTATCAAGAACAGTGGCTGCCCGTGGTAAAAAAAAATACAAGCGAGTAATCGGCATTCGACATTGCAAGCTAGAGATAGCCCCTGTGAAGATGAAAATTAAAATTAAAATTATGTCGAGTAAGGAGGCTAGCCATTACACAGTTACATGTACATGTGTCATGGGACAGCGGCCGTAACATACTAAAAACATGTAAGAGGGCATGCATGAAGTCTTGTACATGTATACTTGCAGTGAAGAAGAAAGGAGAGAAATTAAAAAAAAGTGGTAGAAAAGGGAGAGATGCACACCTAAAACATAGCTCCAGGTGAAAGGAGGGAAGAGGGAAGGAAAAAGACCATAGCAGCTGACATTCATGCATGCACTCAAACTGCATTATTCATCAATTAAAAGATTACTGTTTTGCATCATTGTGGACAGAGCGAATGGCATTTAAACACTATCATAACAAAAAGCTATTTCCTTTGAATAGATAAAAGCACCTCTTCTTAAATATACAAATTTGTTGACTTGAGACATTTAATGTTATAGGTTACATTATTGCACTCAATAGTAACATTTGAAATATTAACATTATTAAAAAAGCTTGGCAAAAGACAGCAACTGTTCGAAAAATAGTTATCATAAATTTGACCTTGCTTACATGACAACAGTGACGGATCCAGGGGGGGGGGGGGGCTTGGGGGCCAGCCCCCCCCCCCCTGGGAAAAAAAAAGAAGGAAAAAAAAGAAGGGGGTATCAGTTGAAATTTTCCCGCCAACAAGTTGTGGATCAGGATGGGGGTAGGGAAAAAGGCCCTTGCCTCCCCCGCCCCCGCTAAAAAAAAAGAGAAGGAAGGAAAAGGAAAAAAAGGAGAGCTAAAAGGGACCGAAAAACAGGAAGAAGAAAAAAAAGGATGAAAAGAAGGGGAAATAGATCATTTGCGGTTAATCCCGCCAACAACGTGTGGAGAAGGGTAGGGCCGAAAGGACCTTGCATCCCCCTCCCCCCAGCAAACCTAAACGAGAGAGAAGGAAGGGAAGGGAAAGGGGAAAAAAAGAGAAAAAGGGTGGGGGAGATCAGTTGCGATTTTTTCCGCCAACAAAGTGTAGATCATTGAGGGGGGAGGGGCACTGGCGTACTGATCGGGGAGGAGGCTCGGGGGGAAATGAAATTAAAAGGTGGTTCATTTCTAATTCCATAACGATGGTTTACACATAATGCTGAAATGACATAATTTTCCAAGATTTTTCCTCATTTTTTAGTAAATTATACTTTTTATCCGTTTGATAAATTCCTAAATTTACAGCCAGGCAATAAATATGCTTCTTGTGATGCCTACATGTCAGGGCTCGCAGAACGGCGGGGAGCGGGAGCCTCCAGCTACCTCCCCCCACACTTTTTTGGAAAAATTATATTAAAGAGAAATCGAAAGCAAGAGAGCAAGAAAGAAAAAATAGTTAACTGCCATTGTCACAACAAAATAAGGTATCAAAAAATGCTCATCTGACCGTAAGTAAACGCCTACAACCCCTGAGCTTCCAAGGGCTCTGCCCCCTGGACCCAACCAAGGGCCATAAGGCGTGCTCATTGATACTCATCTGACCGTATATTTAGTGCCTAAAACCCGCTGGACCTCACGCCAATCAGTGTCCTGCCAATGTTACAAATAAGGTATAAAAATATGTTCATCTGATCGTAATCATATGCCTGAAACCCCTGAGATTCCGGTGTTTCCACACCCTCGACCCCACAAGGGGCCCTAAGGCGGACCCCTGAATACTTATTTGACCGTAATTTATTGCCTTAAACCCCTGAGTTTCCGGGGGCGGACAAGGTATCAAAATATGTTCATCTGACCGCACACGCGTAGCCAGGGGGGCGGTGGTGGCGGCCCCCCCCCCCTAAAAAAAAAACATCGGCTAAAAAAAGAGAGGAGAGAAAAGGAAGAGGACGTAGGAAGAAAAAGAAGCAGACCAAAAACATATTTGAAATTCAGACAAGGATTTAGACTCGAGAACGGTACAATGAATCATCTTCTTTCTCTAATAATTTAATGAAGTGTCAAAGCTTCCGCGCTTCGCGCGAGAGGGGGGTGACTGAATTAAGACAAGGATTAAGAGTGGAGAACGGTACAGCGAATCGTCTTCTTTCTTTGATAATTTTAATGAAACGTCAAAAGCTTCCGCGCTTCGCGCGGGAGGGTGGGGGGGGGGGGGGGAGGAAACTGAATTCAGACAATGATTAAGAGTCGAGAATGGTACAACGAATCGTCTTCTTTCTCTAATAATTTAATGAAACGTCAAAGCTTCCGCGCTTTGCAGAGGAGGGAGGAGGAACATCACCCTCCCTGTACCTCACCCCATTACGCCAATGCTGGTCACCATTACGTACCAATATTTGGCTCGCAAAATTTCAAATTTGGGCCCCCCCCCCCCATAAGAAATCCTGGATCCGCGACTGCATGACAAGACATGCAAAAACTAGAGTTGTAATCAGATCATAACATACCAATTTACATGTATGCAAGTTTGTGTGCGGGCATGCGCGAAGTCAGAAACATGTATATAGTGAAGATAGAGGAAGGAGATTATAAGGAAATAAATAAAAAGAAAAAGTGGTAGAATGGGTAGATGCACACCCAAAACAATGTTTCAGGTGAAGTGAGAGAAGACAGAAAGGAGAAAAGATTGTGACCTGGCCCCATGCATGCACCCGAACCATCCACACATTACATACACTCAATTAGAATATCATCGTTTTACAGAATTGTTGAAAATATGTATGGCGTTTGGAACGAAAGATTGTCTGAATCTACATCGTATTATTTTAGGCACTGTTAGACGTATACCCGAACGGTTGAATTTGAAAAGCTCATGTAGTAGATGAGAAGAGTCTGCATTATTTTATGAATCTTCAGTAGAACTGACTTTTTCATACAAAGCACCAATTGTGGCCAATTCTGTGTGAGTTATTCGCTGAACAACTTTCCTAGCTCTATCAAGCTTCTTCACATTCTCATTTGACAGGTTCCCATACATACACACGAGACTGAAAGTAAGGATACTTTGTATCAAACTTTGGTAGAATAATACCAGGATGATATAGTCAACTCGGAATTTTCTTAATTTCCTTAGGAAATACAACCGTTGATTAGCTTGTCCTGCGATACTTGTGAATTTGAGTTCCAATTCAGTTTGTTGTCGATGATTGTCTCTAGATATTTGTATTATGGGACCAGTTCTATAGGATGTCCGTGAGTGTATTGGGCTCATGAGAATGTGAAGAGCGACGAAAATCAAAAATGATTTCATTTGTCTTTTGTACATTGAGGACAAATTTTGATTGATCACACCATTCTAACAAATTCTGTACTTCTTGAAAGCAGTTCTCAGGCCCATTCTTTAGATGACCGCTTATAGCTGTGTCATCAGCATATATTATTACATAGCAGTTATATAAGAGAGAACTGCTTCCACAGAAGTAAACGGAGAAGAAAATGGGAGAAAGCACACAAACCTGTGGAGCTCCTATACTTACACAAGTACCACTAGAGGAAACTCCATTGTACCTAACCCGCTGTGGCCTATTTACCAGAAAATTGAGGATGATCCTAACTAATTTTGGGGAGACATCAAAATTTGATAAACAAAAAAGGATATATTGGTTAACGATGGATACAGTATCATTCGCAAAACAGGGGCTTCGATAGATGAGAGAGGGGCTGGGTTTAAGTTTCATGATCATATAGCATAATAATTTATAATTTATGCAGTACTGTAATACTGTCTTGTTGTTAAATCAATGAAATAACAAATAAGCAACTTTGTGACATATCTTCCGAGCTCTCTCCCCATTCACATTGTACCTAAATTCAGAAATGTCTAGTTTTGCCGAAAAATTCCGATCGACCATGCGCCCTCAATATGATTGTGGCAAATATGTTTATACAACCCCTGCAAGAAATAAATCTATTCCATTATCAATAATTAAGGAAATATAAGAAGAAATTGGAGAGAAACTCGAAGGATACGTCACTTCTAATATGTATAACTTTTTTATCTTGATATCAGTGTGGATTTCCCCATTAAGTGAATTATTGGTAATAAGGGGATATTTCTAGAAAGGAACACTAACTTGTAACCCGACACTATATCACTACATGTTAGAGATATTAAGACACTTGAAGATGTATTTTGTTCTAAATACTTACCGACACCCTCAAGGAAGAAGTCAAAATGTGAAACCAGTTCTTTACTCGAACAGGGGCCTTCTAAACTTATATTCCTTTAATAAATAATATAAATCATTTTTCGTACAATTTGCTAGAAAAATGAAAATAAACTAAAGCTACGTCCATAAACATGACACTGATAACATTTCTTTATTAACACAAATGAATAAAGGTCGAGAATTTGAACGATATTCGAGTTCCCATCTATATTCCAAAGTTTCGGTAAAATGAAGAAATTCATGTGAAATACTTTCTACATCGATGTTATTGTAATGTATATTAGGCATATTTATCGTTTTATTTCTTCAAAGAATATATTATTTTTTTTCATTTCGAAAGAATGTTGTGAATACAAACAATTTGCTTTATTTTTAAACGTGTGGTTATATTTTTAAAAATCTATCAGCCTAAATACTGCGAGAAAAAATAAATTATTGCCCTCTTTCCTCTTTTCATAATTTTCTTGTTTTATCTCTGTTTCTGAACTTTCCTTTTTTTATCCTTTTTAATTATAAGAGGTGTCCGCTGAAGAGGAGGATAGTGGGCGTAGAGCAGCCCCGTTCTTACGACAAAGTGGATTATCACCAAAGCGTGGACTACTCTTAGTCATGTACAGTATTTCGCCTTAACTCTGAGACCCCTCCCCCTTTATCAAACTTCTAATATATTTCCGCTTTGCCTGCTCAGTCATGACCAGCAATTTATTCGATTCTGGTAAGAGAAAAGAGTGAATGAGTCTGCATTATCAACTTGGACTACTGCCCTCTGTCGGGTTTAGTATAACAGGTTGGCGAACGCGCCTCCCTTGAATAAATACGTAGAAACGCTTTTTTTTTTCTTTTTCGTAGACATCAGCGTACATACAACTATACAACTAGGCAAATCTAGAGTGCAGAACCAGGGCCCTGGGAACGATTTTTCACCGGGGCTGCTGAGATATATATACTGCGAAATTTTCGCAACGACTCAGCCAGCCGTTGAATAAGCGAGGGAGGGGGGGGGGGGGGGGGGGGGGGGGGGGGGGGGGGGGGGGGGGTTAGAGGATTTTTTTTTTTTTTTTTTTGTCCCAAAAATTTAGCCACGACCCAACTAACCGCTGAATAAGCGGGGGGAGGGGGGAGGGGGTTGGTATGAGGGCACCCCCAGCACCCCCGCTTCCCAGGGCCATGTGCAGAACCTGCAGAACTCGCAATCGTGACACTCATGACATATGCTCTTACCTAATCACAGATTCACACAACTTTTAGGACCTAGATTTTTCTAAAAATGTACAAAAGTGAAAATGTCCCTTGCAACATTTAATTGATTGAAAAGTCACTACGCTATTCTAAAACAGGAATTATACATGTCGGGCCTTGGATGAAGCTATGTCGACTAAGCCAAGTTGTCATGAAATCAGAAAAATTTACGAAAATCAATGGCGCCATCTTGGTTGGTGAATTAAAAAGAGCGCTTAATAAAATGTATTCTACACGTAGAATTCAATTATGCTTACCATCAGGAAAAAACCCGATATTGACTGAACTGTCATGAAAATTCTTTACGCATTTCATGAGTTGCTAGAGCAAGGATTCGTTCGCTCAAAATTCAGCTAAGAAAATGGATTTCGAATTTAACGAGACCTTTCGCGAAATCACAACGCCATTAATTGTCTTTGGACAAGATTCTCATATTGCTCCGATTGTCTCATTTTCGCTCGCGTGAACATTGCCAGCACAAACCACTGACCTCTACCTCATGAACGGATCATCGCACATTCCCATTCACTATACATTACGTACTACAAAGGCTGTATTGTCTGACCGTTCATGAATATTCATGTTTTGCTAAACTCGGCAAAATGTTTGCTTTTACTAAATGGAAAAATTACGGTGGGGGGTTGGATGAAATGGACAAAATGAAATAGGCAGAAGTGATCTATGATAATTCATGCGTTTTATGTTTCGTGTGCTCGACCTATAATCTTCAAATCGCTTGGTAAACTGAGTCCAAAGTTAGACTTGTTTCACATGTGTATTATAGGCAATGGCGAGCTTGCAACCTATTTTGAAAAATTACGGTGGGTGAACTTTCAAAAGTCAATGAGACATGAGGGCTCAAATCAAAGAGCTAGTGATAACGTACGTCGGGGTGGATGTGCTTTCGTTAACAAAAAATGAATTTTTAACGATTTTTTTAAAAACGTCCATAGGCTAACATGTTAGGCTGCTGACGCTGACCATGCTCTGACGATAGGGGGCGTCGTGAAATGAGACTAAACGGAGCCATATGCCATTAACGGATTACTGTTCATACATCCCACTACATTATATCATATGTACTGCAGCAGCAATTGGAATTGTTTTCACATCCACTACTTTGCTCGGTATTGCATGTCATCGTCGATTTCGAAAGGAAAACAACATTTTCCAGTTCAACATCGTTCTCGCCGACTTCCTGTTTGATATTGATACCATGCTTAAATCCATAGTATTATTTAACAATATGCCGGTAAATTAACTGGATATTCGAATTAATACTTGTTAAGGATAGTTTTTAGTTTGAAAGGTAGTTTCAAAGATTTGGGGCAAGTTGAATGACCATCAACACAAACCAAAGAGAGAAGGCGACAAAGAGAGAGAGAGAGAAAGAGAGAGAGAGAGAGAGAGAGAGAGAAAGGGAGAGATAAAGAAAGAGAGAAAAGAGTGGGAGATGGGAGAAAGACAGATGAAAGGAGATTAGAGGAGGCCCTTTCCTGTATTTCTTTAACATGGTTGTTATGTGCTTTCACATCAAAATAAATGCCCCTCTCCTTCAAGACATGATCTGTAAGATGATGAACGCTATTTCCATGTCGATTTATACTTATGACTGTATAAGTATAGAATTATTATGTACGAAGCCCTGTGAACTATCATGTTACTGTATAATATATGTTAAAGTCGTTTTAATCGCACGCATTACATACAAGCATTAAGTGAGCCCAACACCGGTTTTGTCAAGCAATGTAAGAAAAGAGAAGGTTTACAAATCTTGTTTAATATACTCGTAATTTATGTTTGAGATCACTGATCTTTAACATATTTCAATTTGTCCCTTTTTTATTAATGTAGGGTTCGGAATGGCTTGATATAGTCTTTCAATCTTCGCAAATGGTTTCTTCAGGAAGTGTCCTTCTAGTAGCTCTGGATCAGTTCATTGTCTTTAAGCTCGATCCTTTTGGTGTCCGTAATTCTCACCAAGTCTCGTCGAATCTTGATCTCTCTCCTATCCTGGATGACCATGCTTTTTGCTACATGGATTTTCATTTTCTTACCAAACCCATCATATGCCCGGTTTTACGTTATTATCTTTTCCCATATCTTCACCGGAGTACTCTACATCCTAGTGTACAGAGCCATTGCTAGAAATTCTCCGCTTGGCAACAGTCAGGTGAGAAAACGAAGGGAGGAGAACAGGCGAGTTTTGAGGACGTACTCCTTCATATTTGGAACAAATGTGGTCCTATCCACATTTCCTGAAGTCACCTGCTCCATATTCTATTACAATAAAAACCAATCTCTTTATATATGTGCAGAAAAAGTATTGATTCTCATGGCAGCTCTTAACACAATAGCAAATACTGTTATTTACTGGTGGCGTTTGAGAGGGTTTCGCGCCATCTTCACATGTTATAAAATGCGAGAACAAAATGTGATAATTTAGGACTGGGAAGGTATGAAAGGGAGGAATATTGCAATTTTCTGATTGTGTAGTATCTAGCCAACATTTATACATAAAGATTGCAGTTTGAAAAATGTTAGTTTTAGCAATTTTTAATGTTTTAAGTGAGTAAAATATTGAATCAATATCGGCTAAATAATGTTAATGTGTACAAATACGGAGTGCTTTTTTTGGAATTATTAACATAAACTTCCTCTTATTACTATTACCCCATACTATGCTACAAAAAGATATGTGTGACAAAATGACAGAATTTTAAAGCATAAATACTGACTTTTGTGAAAGATCATATTTTAATTTATATAGAATGCCTTTGCCTCTCGAGACTAGCATGCACATGTTAATGATATGACTACTCCAAGTTAGATTTGAATCAATCATTCCACCTAAGCCGGAATGTTGTAACAAAGCCTTGTGAAACTCCGCACTTAACGTTGGAAATATTTGATGTTTAAGATTGCAAAATAACACATTGATGTCTATTACGCAAATAGTCTTAAAACCAAGAAAGTACAGTCCCTCTTATGGGCAAACGCTTTTAATGTACGAATTAATATATGATAGCCCATATGGTGTGGAATGCCTTCGATATGTCGATATGTATGTTCGCATGATTTTCGAGCCAGCGACCGGCTGATTGGTTGAGCACCCGTGTGCTCCGATCAATAGGCCTTGTCCGTTATTGTTCTAATTATTGATGGAATTATTTGACCAACGGTCCGCCTGTAGACTATAACACACGCTTGCTTACATTATATTTCAACACCTAAAGAAGTGTGGCAGCGGCGCACAAAACGTCGTGATCTTTTAGATCCCTTGTTAACCATACATTACGAGACAAGCGAATATCACTAACGATATTATTTCCGATAATACATCCGCAATAAGTAATATATTTAGCATTATTAATAATATCATTCATATATAAATAAAAACAGGCAAGGGACTTAAATAGAGCCTTGTGGTACTCCGCACTTAACTGTGGAAGAATTAGATGTTTTAGATTAAGAAATAACAAATTTATGTATATTACGAAAAAAGTCTTGAAACCAAGAAAGTACAGTCCCTCTAACTCCATATGCTTTTAATTTTACGAATTAATATATACGATGGCCCATGGTATCGAATGCCTTCGATAAGTCGATATGTATGTGGGCATGATTAACATTATGCCATTTCCCGTTTATCATTAAGCAACTCTATATTAAATAAGCTGTATCAATGTGTTGAAGCTAAATGCAAGTGTAAAAAATAACTTGTACTTAAAGTAACTTTGTGTGGATTGTTATAATCATTGCGAAAAACTATTGAAGATGATAAGAAGTAAAATGTTCATTTTAAAAATAAACCAAAGAGAAACATGTTAATGCTAATTTTGTGTAATTTAAGTGTGCGTTTGCGTGTGTGTGTGTGTGTGTGTCTGTGTTTGTTTATTAGATTTTTAAAATTATCTTAAGAACAACAACAATAATAATATTAACCATAATTAAAACAAATAATAATACCAATGAATAGCAATAACGTTTGTATTTTAAATGTTACAAATTTGTATATCACCGGTGTGTTATCGAATTTCGTTACATTTTTTCTTTGTCGCTATACACGCTTCAGCCACACAACTTCAACTAAAGGTTACACTTACAGAAATGAGGAAATCATGTAATTCGAACAAGTTTTTCACATGCAATGTTAAAGTCATAATTTAATATATGATTTTGCAAGATTTGTTTTTAACCTTCACGATAACACTTTACAGAAATTAAATATAGGATACCATCCACGCATAAAACTTACGAAAGAGCTTGATATCAATACGACATACTTTTGTCATAAATGGCTTATAAATAGCTCGAAATGTTCACCATGTCACGCACAAACCTAGCCAAGTCTATGTCATCTTGGACGCATATATTATCAGTTAAATTATCGACTGTATCATAAAACTTAGCAAATATTAGTATACATTTCCTCTTGGGTACTAGATATCTTGTTTTGTTAAACGCACGCACAGTGGAAAACTTATGAAACATATCAAATTCAACGTCAGTTTTATCATGTTTAATATTAACTTCTTGCAATTATAATTATGCTTTCTCTAAAACATGATTTAAGTGACATCTCTATTTATTCAGAAGGACTCTAATATGCTGCACTGACTGGTAATGCAGGTAAAAATACTTTTTGTCTTTGATTCTATCATCATAAGCGTCGTTCAGAAAACATTTAACGGTTTCCATAGTAATGCTCTCTAGCCGTATACACACTATACTGTTGTGTATTTGCAAATAGACAATTTTTGTAATGTAATCAAATGTAATGCATAAATCTTTGTTAAGTGCCATGTTACACATTTCCTACCTAACAACATGAAAACTCTGGAGCACCTCTCGACAGCAACCATCAGTGTCTTCAACGAAGAAACGAGAATAAGCGTATCTTGCGGACATACGCTCATGTTTCAGGAACGACCTAAGGTTTAAATTTACTCCCTATAGGGAGTACATGCTTTCGCATATTAAGTGACACCTCTCAGGGAGTAAATTTAATCCCCAATGGTGTTTAATTAACACCTTTTGGTTCCATTTTCATGAAAAATGGGTTCAAACTTACACCAGTGGGGTTGAATTTTATACCCTATGTGATCGATTCTACACCCTGTGGGGAGTAAATCTACACCCTTCTTATGCACAGCATCAACCAATTTATCATCCCTCGAGCAATCAATCATCCATGCTTCGTAATCACCCAACAGTCACTGATTCTCACCCTTTTGTCTACGTTTCACTGAGAAACTGACCAGAATCTCGACTTATGTGTCGAAAAGCTTTAATGCTGACCTAAACAACAGTTAGTGTGAACTAAACACAAGTGCAGACTGTAGGAACCATCTAAGTTAGCCTCGGTGAGGCTGGCCTGAATGGATATATCGGATCAACTGTAGTGAAACTACTATCAAAATCTTCCCTTTACTTACACGTATAAGAAGGCAATTATGTACTAGTGAGTAAAACAACACCCTATATCGACACGATGCGCCATTGCTGTAGCGCATGCGCATATGCAGTAACAACAGAAACATGCTTTGACCAATCAGAGCTCGTCTGACTAAAATAGGGTGTAAAATTACACCCTCAAATGACTATTCTGTACACCCTTGCGTATTTCCGTGTTTTACCCCCTAAAAGGTGTAATAGAGGGCGCCCTATTTTTCCAATTTTGTTTTACTCCCCAAGAACACCTTTTATTTCTCTGTGTGTAGCCATGACCACTTACCAAGTTGATTTTACTTTATTGCGCCTGGTTTGTGAACATCATGTGTGTTCTCATGAAAGCGGTTAGGGCGACAGCTAACACTCTTATTTACTGATGGCGTTTGAGAGAATTTCGCGCCATTTTCTCATGTCGGAAATTCAAATGTGTTGCGCGCAATATCTTGAGTGTTATGGGGGCGTTGAACAGTCAAAAACATAGGTTATAGCTACTGGGTACGTCACATTCATGAAGCTCTTAACAGTTCCCTCCCATAGAGACTGTATGTGGGAGGGAACTTTTTAGATCAACATAGGTTAACCTGAAACCGCGCGTGTCACACCTATCTCTCTCAATTCGCTATTGTCTTTACTAACCTAAATACATCGAAAGTACATTGTATATCTATGTAATCATCTCATGTATAATTCACGACTTAACATCGTTAAAAGCATGGACAGACAAGATGAACCATTTCTTTTTAAACCTCAAAGAGAATGCCGAATTGTGGTAAAAACGAATATAAGTTTTGAGCGTTCTTGTTATTTTTATGTGACTTTGGAAGAATATAACGCAAAAAACGTTCCTTGAAAAGGAATGCTCTTTATACGACAGCATATTCGAAATATGACGAGGAACAGCAGCAAAGTTTTGACCAAACTTCAATGCCACCTAAATGTAATCCCATATATATAAAGTGCCTGTGACTTTTAGCATGATTGAGTTTATCTAATACCATCAGAACCTCACACTATACATCAATTCTTATTTAATACATGATCAACCTTTCCTAAGTCCTTCCTGACAGAAGTGTTATTATAAGGTTATGGGTCATTTTTAGAGACGGTTTCGATGGTTTCGATGGTTTCTGATAAACCTATAAATTAAGCTAATTAAATGCGTTATCATGAAACAGAATTAGATTTAAGAAATTATTATGGTATAATTTGAAATGAAATAATTCCTTTATATGTTAATATAGTGAGGAGAAAAAGCACAATATTAAAACAATTGATATTACTAAAGACATAAAGAGATAAGAAAGCACATCAACTTTGTACTTTTAGCAGTGCCCGCACCATCAATAAACTGCCATAAGTTCACCGAAATCCATTGAAATGTGTGTTAAATTAAATACACGTCTTTCAATGGCATACTTATACTTATAGCGGTTTTGTTAAAAAGTGCTCAAGTGTTCACATCGAAAAACAATAATACCATCATTATAAATCACAAGACTTTAAACATCATTTTACAATGGCCACATCGCTTTATAAGATTATCGAGACGGGATATTTGTATACGCATTGTGTAGTATTAAGGTTTCATAAACACGATTTATGTGATGGAAGGGTATTCCCCGACCCCAAACAACAATCCTCATTTGAATATTTTGTTTGGAATAATACCTACTGACAACCCCATGGAAGAAGTAAAAATGTGAAGCCAGTTCTAAACGCGGACAGGGGACCTTCAAAACTTATGTCTCCATCATTATCTAATAAATATTTTCTTCGTATAACTTGCTAGAATAATAAAAATGAAATAAAGTTAAGTCCAAAAGCATGACACTGATAGACTTTTCTATAAAAGGTATGGATAAAGGTCGAGAATCTAAACGCTCTCTGAGTTCCTCATCTATTTCCTTAAATGTTGGTACAATAAAGAAATTCATGTGAAATACTTTCCGGTTTGATGATATTGAAATGTATGCTAAGCAGAGTTATTTCTCTTTTGTCTTCAAAACAAATCTTTCTAATGTATGTGTATACCTTTTCATACCATTTAATGCAACATAAACAGTAGAGTACGGTTCACTCAAGGATTATTCATTGTTTTCGTTCGAGAGAAGTTTGTGAAGCCAAGCGAGTTGTTATCTTTTTTTAATGGTGTGATGTTATATTTATAACAAATCTCTCACTTTAAATACTGCGAGACAACCCGGGTTAGTATTGATTTCCTCTCTTTCCTCTATTTTGAAGTATCAAAGGTATCCGCTGAATAAGGGATCAGGGGCATAGAGCAGCCCTATTATTATGATAAAGTAAATCGTCATTGGACCACGCACAGTCGTGTACATTGTTCACCATAACTCTGAGACCCCCCCCCCTCCTACTTCTAAAATCTTTAAAAATTGCCTGCTCATGACCAGCAACTTATTGATTTTGACAAGATAAATGAAGTGAATGAGGCTGCTTTATCAACTTGGACTACTGCCATTTGTCGGCTTTAGTATATCAGGTTGGCGAACGTACCTCTTCCTTGAATGAATACATAGACCTGGTTGAGGTTTTTTTTTCCTTCTGTAGACATCAGTGTATAACACTAGGCGAATGCCAATGTGCATAACTTGTAAACTAACGGACGTGTCACCCATGAAATGTCTTCTAACTTAATACTAGATACACACACATTGAAGGAATCTTATTTTTTCAAAAAATGTACAAAGTACAATTCTCTCTGAACATAACTGCTTGAAAAGCCACTACTCGATTCAAAAACAGAAATAAGGCATGTTGGGCCTAGAGGCTGAAACTATGGCGACTAAGCCATGTGTCTTGAAATCAGAATGATTTATGAAAATCAACGGCGCCATCTTGGTTGGTGAAAAACAAACACTTTTTAATATTTATTCTACACGAAGAGTTCAAATATTACTATAGGGAAAAAGATTTCCGATGTTAACTGACCTGTCATGAACATTTTACCGCAGTTCATGAATTGCTAGACAAAGGATTCGTTTGAGCAAAATTCAGCTAAGATAATGGATTTCGAATTGAACGAGACCTTTAACGACATCACGACGCCATTAAATGTCTTGGGGCAAGATTCTCTAATAACGAATTACTGTCCACAAAATACCTACATCGCACTTAATTATACAATAGCTTCTGCAGCAGCATTTGGAATTGTTTTCACAATAACTACTTTACTCAGTATTGCATGTCATCGTCGATTTCGAAAGAAACAAAACATTTTCCCGATGAACATCGCTCTCGCCGACTTCCTGTTAGATGTTGGTGTCATGTTTGGATGCACAGTATCACTGAATAATATGCAGGTACGTTGGTTGAGTGTTCGAATTGACACTTTGTAAGGATTTTTTATGGAATTAAAAGCAGTTTGTAAGATATGGGGAACGTTGAATCACGACCAAACAAAAATAAATGAAAGAGTGAAGGCTACAGAGAGAGAGAGAGAGAGAAATAAAGAAAGAGAGAGAGAGAGAGAGAGAGGGAAGTGAGAGAGGGAGAAAAAAGACAGATGAAAGGAGAATAAAGGACACTCTTCCCTGCATTCTTTTTACCTGGTTTTTATGTGCTTCGACATAAAAATAAATGCCCACCTCTTTTCTTCTCCTCATTTCCAGGGCCCCGGTCCATGCTACGCCAATGGTAACCATTGCAACAAGCCCTTTGCTCTACTAAAAAGACATGATCTTTTAGATGATAAATGTAACTTGCATGTCGAATAATAGTTTGGACTGTAATGGTATAGAAGTATTATGTACAAAGCCCTGAAGACTATTAAGTCACTCCTTTTAACTATTTTGATTTTGTTTTAATTGCATGCACTTCATAAAAACATCAAGAGAACTTGACATGAATCCAGTTGATGTTTAATCCTCGGTTACGTTCAAGCAATTTTAGAAAATAAAAGAGATTTTTTTGCAAAATAGTGTTTCAAAACGCTGTTTTTTTCTTCAAAATTTCGACCGGCAAAATTCATGAATTCAACAATGGTTGAACTAAATATGTTTCAAAGTCGTGATTCTTGGGTGACAAAATGCTAACGCAGGTTTAATGACATTTTTCTCTCTTGTTTAATGTAGGTTCAGGATTGGCATAGTAATGTGGTGGCTATACTCTTTCAAACTTCGCAAATGGTATCTTCAGGAAGTGTCCTTCTTGTGGCTCTGGATCAGTTCATTGTCTTCAAGCTCGATCCATTTGGTGTCCGTAGAATCCTCACCAAGTATCATCGAATCCTGATCTCTCTCCTATCCTGGATGACCATGCTCGTGGTTGCTACATGCATTGTCATGTTCATGTCAGACTCACCAAATGCTCGGTTTTACTTTGTTAATTTGTCCTCTATCTTCACCGGAGTATTCTACATCCTAGTGTACAGAGCCATTGCTAGAAAATCTTCGCAGTGCCAAGGTCAGGTGAGAAAACGAAGGGAGGAGAACAGGCGAGTTTTGAAGACGTACTCCTTCATACTTGGAACAAATTTGGTCCTATCCACATTTCCAGATGTAACCTGCTTCATATTTTATTACAATATAAACCAATCTCTTTACAAATGTGCACAAGTGGGATGGATTCTCATGGCAACACTTAACACAATAACAAACACTTTTATTTACTGGTGGCGTTTGAGAGGGTTTCGCGCCGTCTTCACATGTTATACAATGCGAGAACAAAATGTGATAATTTAGGACTGGGGAGGTATTAAAGAGAAGAATATTGCATTATTCTACATTCTATAATTTTGTAGAATTTGTGTTCATAGAGGTATTGCATTGCAAAGCAAGAATATATGTCCAGTCAATTCGACATTTCTATAATCCGTAGAGCGTATGGGCATAAAATCGACGAGCTTACGCAATAGCGACAATTATTACTCCAGGCAAACTCATGGGAAAAGGCTATTAGCCAAGATTATTTTATGCATATTTGTATATGCTTTAAAGACTGCAATGAATTTCTTGTTCTGAGAAAGTTTTGTAGATGACTGTCCAAATAACAGTAGCTATATACACTAGTGGCTGACCGAATTACTAAGGGGGTAGGGGGGGGGGGGGGGTTGAGGAGTAAACCAGGGAGAAGATTTTGTTATCCGAACAAGCTCCCCACCAAAATTGTCTCTTTTTACGGCCTCCTGCATTATTTGTATTTCATATTGCATTTAAATATGTACATATACGTTACGTGGTCTGTTGAAAATTTGACTATGTTTTGAGCAAAAACACTATTGTATGGAAAATCAGCCAAATATGTAAAACAACAAATTATGTAAATTTTCACGTACATAGGGAACATCTTTCCTTGTTGTACGAGAAAGGCAAGGTATGGTTGAATATTGATTTTTCTTTTTTAATTAAAAAAAATGTAACAGTTTGAGTGATGCAACCTCTATTCATTATTAATGGAAGTTACGAATTCTGTTTATAATAATAAAAGATATTGTTATTTGATTTTTTTTTTAAAGCAGATGTTTCTGCATTTATTGACAAATCAAATAAAAAAAAATTCAAATAACAATATTAGTTTATAATTTAATTGATTTATAAAAACTGTGACGACCGAAATCCACAAAAAGAATGCATATATATATGTATATATATATATATATATATATATATAATTAAAAAAATAAAAGAGTGGAGGTAAATCAAAGAATCAAGATAATCTAGATAAATGTAGAGACCAACATTCATGAGCATAAATGCTTGAGTCGATAGCAGCCGGGGTAGGGGTTAAATGACGCTGTTGTAGGAGTATGTTGGAAATAGAGTGTCTCGGATACAGTTTTTCTTTTCAAAAAGTATCTAAATAAAACGTTGAAAGAAAGAAAAGGAAATTGCAAGTGTGTGCATGTAGGTTTGTGCAGGTAAAGTAAATGTTCGTTTCGTTTAGTTCACGAACTGGTCATGTTACATTAATTGATATAAACAAACTATTAAATCTATAAGACCCTTTATATAATGTTTATGAAAAATTTGGATATTAAATATTTTTTTCATCAAGGGATTGAATGAATAAAAAGATACAGAACGTTTAATATTGTCAGGTAAAGCATTCTAAATATATGGAACATGGTGTCTTATCAATTTACAGGCCTTAACGATTTTGTGTTAGTTAAATTGTTGTCGGACGAGTGTCGTGCAGGATACGAATATTATACAAATAATGAATGGGCATGAGTTCAATAGTGCAAATATTTTCATGAGTTGAAAGATTAATATTCTATTGAACGAGGCGTCAGCCGAGTTGAATAAAATTAACGTTAATCTTTCAACGAATGAAAATATTTGCACTATTGAATGAATGAAAACATTCATTACTTGTTTTATACAACATCAAAGAAGATTTAATAGAACGTTAATCAACTAATTATGCTTTACTACTTATATTAAAGATAAATTAAAGTTGAAGTCAAGCCTTCTCGATTACGTGCATTTAGATTGCCTTCGCGTCAGATACAGGCAGGGATACGCGCAATGCAGAGAGGTACGCAGTCTGCATATAACCAAAAATGCACGCCCTTGCAATAGAACATCTATTGAATATCATGTGACCAACAATCCTCCAATCAAATGACAAGGATCAACGTAGGTGTTGTATAAATATTACTATTGTACACAAACATGTTTCGAAATCATAATGGTATATTATTTATTCAAAATGTATACATAAAGATTGCAGTTTGAAAAATGTAAATATCAGCAATTTCAATGTTTATAGTTCATGAAATATTGGATCAATATGGGCTAAATAATGTGAATCTGTACAAATACGGAGTGCTTTCTTTTGAAGCCGATATATTAACATAATTTTCGTCTCATTACTATTACCCCATATTATGTTACATTAAGATATGTATGACGAAATAAAAGAAGTATTAAGTATAAAATAGTGATTTTTGTCAAAGATGATATTTTAATTAATATAGAATGCCTTAGTCTCGAGACTAACATGCAAATTTTTATTAATATGACTATTCCAAGTTCGAATTAAATCAATCATTACACCCAGGAAATTTGTAACTCCTTTTTCAATAATTGGCATGTCATCTATACAAATATCATAATAAAGTACATGTTAAGAGTGTTTGTGATTGAAATAAACATAATTAGTCATATGAATATTTAGAAGTAGTGATGCGTTAACAATATCATTCGTATATATTAAAAACAGTGATTGAAATAAACATAATTAGTCATATGAATATTTAGAGAGAACTTATTGGATATGATTGAAAAAAAATCTTCTAAATTGAGGGTTGCAATAAGAATGTTTTAGTCTTTTTGTGAATAAAATAGGTTAGTATCGTCTACGCACAAGAAGCGTGTTAGAAGTAGTGATGCGTTAACAATATCATTCGTATATATTAAAAACAGTTAGGGACCTAAGATAGAGCCTTGTGGTACTATACGCACATACGGTAGAAATATTAGATGTGTTAGATTTAAAAGTAACGCATTAATGTCTATCATAAACATTGTTTTTAACCAAGAAAGTAAGAAAGTAGAGTCATTCTAGCTCTATAATACTTTTAATTTACGAATTAATATACAATGAATAACATTATGCCATTTGTCGTTTAGCATTAGGCAATTCCATATGAAATAAGCTATATCAATGTTTTGAAGCTGAATGCAGTCTGTTCTTCACGATTTTTCGATTTTGTGTGAGTTTGTGATACGTTTACATTCTTAATTGTTTAAAATGGCTTCTCTAATTATAAAAGTTACTTCATGTCGATTGTTATATTCATTGCGAAATGCTATTGAAGATGATAAGAAGTAAGTGTTCATTTAAACCAAAAAGGAACAAGTTTTCCAATGCTAAAATTATCTACTTTAAGTGTGTGTTTGCGTCTGTATACCTGTGTGTGTGTGTTTAATTGTTAATTTTTTTTGAATTACCTGTGACTTGTAATAATTATAATAACAACAACAACAATAAAAATATTAACCATAATTGAATTAAAAAAATAGCAAAAAGGAATATTAAAGTGACTGGTAACATCGTTGAAAGTAGATGAGAAAAATGCATAGTTTGGGTATTAATAATTGTTACTTATTATATTACTTTTACTGTACTAACCCTCTTACATGCAAAACATTCAGAAAAAAATGACAAACCACAAAGATATTTATGGTTTTATTTGCGGAAGGTGTCACTGTGCAACACCCTCTATACAGTGATCAACAGTAAATTCTCCCTACCATTTTTGAATTTCTCAACCGTTTTCCCATGAAAAAGAAACATAAGACAGAATTTTAAAAAAAATTCAAAACTTAAATGTCTGGAATGGTATATACAGTAAAGCCAATTAATCGCTTTGTGACGATTTACATTCACCTAAAATGTAATTAAATTGTAATAATATAGTTGAAAATATAGTTTTTCCCAATTAATATCCTTAATAATGGTTCGTTTTCACTCGAACTTTCAGATTATCTTCAATTGTACATCTAGCATTGAATTCACTACCTTAGTACCACTTTCTCTTATCTAAACACTGTTAAAAAGTCCCTTTAATAACGTTTATATTTCAAAATGTTAAAAATCTGTATACCGTCGATGTGTTATTAAATTCGTGACATTTACTCTGCATCTATACACGTAGCCACACAACTTCAACTGTAGCTTTCAAAAAAGAGCAAATAGTGAAATTCGAACCAGTTTCCATATGCATTATTAAAGTCATTTAATATCAAATTTATTGATACTAAAAGCATGAGAAATTACTTTAAAAAGGCATTGTACAGGAAAAAATTGGTGGCATATCGCTTCGCAAGATAAACTACAGATGGGTACCATCCTCGCATTAAAACTTATGAAAGAGTTTAATATCAAAATGACATACTTTTGTCATAATGGCTTGATTGATTGTTATATTCACCATTTCCCGCATTACCCAGCCAACTTTATTTCATCTTGGGCGCATATATATATATTATCAGTTAAATTATCGACTATATCGATAGAACTTATCAAATAATAAATGTACATTTCTTCTTGGGTAGGGGATATCTTTTTTTGTTAAACGCACGCGCAGTGTCAGAAACACTTAGGAGACTATAACGTTCTGCGTCGGTTCTATTCTGTTTAATATTAAATTTTGCAATCATAATTATGCGTTCTCTCATACATAATCTAAGTGACATCTCTATTTGTTCAGAGGGACTCTAAATGCTGCACTGGCAATGTAATTAACGATAATTATGATTCTATCATAAAAAACAACGTTCAGAAAAGATTTAACGGTTTCCATAGACACACTCTTTTAATAGGCGTATACACTACTGTATTTTTTTAGGCGTATACATTACTGTATTTTTTTCTCCAAAAGACCACTTTTGTATTATGTAATCACATATAATGCGTTTAATCTTGGTGAAGAGTCGCGTTATAGATTATTTCATGCACCTGTCATTTATGAGGTATTGTACTCACAGTTCCAAATAAGAAGGTAAACTATGCTCGCCTGTTTAATGCAGGAAACAGTGTCGCCTTTTTACGGGCTTGGGGGGGGGGGGGTGTACCCAATTTCCCGTCTGCATAGATGCAGAGAGTACTTTGGATTGGACATGGTAGCTATATTATCCAGTGTTTTCAGGTGCAGATACTTGTATAAATTGATCAAAATACATAATACAAGCTTTGCTTTTTAGTAGATCCCCCACTTTATTGATTGATTTTATTTTATTTTCTGTTATAACTATTAACATGTATATTATGTTTTCTATATTGTATGTTTAGTAATAATAATTACCATTGTTCATTATGTTCAATTATGTTATTTTTGATAAAGTGAAATAAATAAAACTTGAAACTTGAAACTTGAAAAGATTTGAAAGTAATATCCGGGTCCTTCCCTGGGGCGGATTGGAGCAGAGTAACATTTAAAGTAAAAGTATTTTATATTCAGTTGGGAAAGTTTGTATCGTAGTTGTTGCCATTGTCATGATGTTGATATTCAGGGTAACGAGATTCCACGTTTCATTTTGTTACTGTGAATGTACTTGTATTTCAATAGTCATCATGCGAATTGCATACATTAATTGTTCCTATGTAGGACAAACATAATGGCTTAGCTTACATAATAACACGTAATGTATGCTATTCGAACTCTGAATATTGAAATTGAACTATTCTTAACAAGTGAATGAAAATAATTGTAACGAGACATGCGCAAATATCAGAAACCTTCAAGGTAACAAAAAGGTAACAAAATAATATCAATACCATAGAGTTTAAAATACATGGTAAAAAGATTTTTGCATTAATTGTGATCACATTAAGAAAATCGTCTACTGGGGAAAGCACTATAATAATATAATAATAATAATAATAATAATAACCTAGACTTATATAGCGCATTTCATCTTCGAAGAAAATAGCAATGCGCTTTACAATATTAATACAACAAAATTACACATAACAACTAATTCATGAACTGAGGATAAATATCAAAATAAGGAAAAGATTAATAATAATCAAACATTATAAACATCCATAACACAGAAATGAAGGCAAATTATATAAGAGTACAGTAATGTAATTAAATTTTGATGAATACAATAATACAGTTTAAATGACATTAGAAAGCGTTTTTAAACAGGTAGGTTTTTAGTTGAGATTGAAAGAAAGCTAAGTCTGTGATGGTTCGAAAAGTAGTGGGGAGAGAGTTCCAGAGATGCGAGGCTGCAGATGAGAATCTTCTGGATCCATATGACTTGGTCCTGTCTTTCGTGGGTTCAATTAGGTGTTGAGATGCAGAGCGGAGGGATCGAGTGGGTATGTAAGGTGTAACAAGTTCAGATATGTAGCTGGGACAGAGTTGATGAAGTGCTTTGAAAGTTAGAGTGATGACTTTGTACTGGATTCTCTGGGATACGGGCAGCCAATGGAGTTCCTGAAGAGTAGGAGTGATGTGCTCTTGCCTTGGTAATTTGGAAACTAGTCTGGCAGCTGAATTTTGAATTCGCTGAAGCTTGGCGATGTCTTTATTGGGGAGATTTATGAGGAGACAATTACAAGAATCGAGAAGAGAGGTGACGAAGGAGTGAACAAGGATATCAGTTGTGTGATTGTCGAGGAGATTTCTTATCTTTCCGATTTTGTAGAGAGATAGGGATGCATTCCGACAGATGGAGTTCACATTTTGACGTACACAGTAACAACGCTGCTTAAAAAAGTGATGTTCACTTACAGTTGTACACTATCTTAAACAACAGTTGAACAAATTGTAAACAATGTTGCTCGAAACGAAAGTAATTTTGTTAAACATTCGTTGTTTAAAATTTAATGACTGCTATATTTACTATACGAGAGTTTTTAGACAGTGTTGTTTACATATGACGTCATGTGTCTCGTGCCAGTAAAGTGCGCGCTGGCTAAAAGCTTTATTTCACATTGTTATGTTTAGAAACAGGTTCCTTGAAACTAACATGCAATTGAAATTAACATGCCACTTAGAAATGCAGTGTAGCTGTTCAGGCACAGCTCATTGTTATTCATATTAGATGCATACACACAATGCAAGTATATGCAAGGGTCTTCTGTTGACTACACAGATTGATACATATGTAAAAGCACATGGACATTGAGTCTGGATTAAACTACCAAAGCAACCACACGTGTTTCTGCAGGCTCCATTTTGTTTGTCTCTATACTTACATTTATTTAGCTTAATAGTTTTTACTTTCCAACCCACAACACAACACACATCATGGCCGACCAAGCTACCGACGCGCTTCTAAGTGACTGGGGATTCAATGGCTTAATTCAAATCACTTTTCTATTAACCAATTTGAAGTTTTTAACTTATAGCGTAAGTTCACAGTTACAATTTTCAGTATCTGTACGCAAATGTCAGAATATAGGTAGACTTAAAATCGTCGCGTCATGCAGTGCGGCACTGATCGCGCACTCGGTTATAACGTGTGCTAAATTCCTTGCCATAGAGATTGCATGCATCCCTATATATGCAGTTTATACGTGCGTGCATGCGCGCTCATGCAAAATGGGCACTGTTTTGGCGCTAATTCATGAATTGCAGAATTACCCTAGCATATTGTTAGTCTTCATATACCTATATAGAGACCCAGAAGTAGTGGTGCACTTATTCAGAGTATCAAACCCAAATTATACCCCATTATACAACCCTTTTGTTGTAAACAACCCCCACTGAACAAGAGCTCCTTTTTAAACAACTTTCTTTAAACAACCCAGTTGGTGTAAACAACCCCCACTGAACAACAGCTCCTTTTTAAACAACTTTCTTTAAACAACCCAGTTGGTGTAAACAATCCCCACTTAACAATAGCTCCTTTTTAAACAACTTTCTTTAAACAACCCAGTTGGTGTAAACAACCCCCACTGCACAACAGCTCCTTTTTAAACAACTTTCTTTAAACAACCCAGTTGATGTAAACAATCCCCACTGAACAACAGCTCCTTTTTAAACAACTTTCTTTAAACAACCCAGTTGGTGTAAACAACCCCCACTGAACAACAGCTCCTTTTTAAACAACCGTCTTTAAACAACACCAGTTGTTTAAATTGTGATTTTAAACAAGTTGTTCAAAATGTTGATCAACTAAGTGTTTAAACTTTAAACAACTCGAGATGCTTAACATTTTAAACAACTCTCAGATCAGGTCACCCGTTAATCAAAAGTTGTTTAAACTTTTAAACAACTTGTTCACAAAATTTTTAACTGTGTAGAGTTAAGTGATTATCGAGCACAACTCCAAGGTCTCGAACAGTTGTGCTGCTAGAAATGCTGGTGTCACCAACCGTGAGTGGAGACAGTTCCTGATTTGAGCCACGCTTCCTGGATGATGTTAGATGAAGCATTTCAGTTTTTGCCATCATTGATAACAAGCATGTTATCCTTCATCCAATTGCGAATTTCCGTGATACATAACTCTAGTCTTTCTTTTGACTCGTGTCTCGTAGCAGAATTCGTAGCTGTGTACAATTTTAATTTTAAATGTATAATATTGATTGTATTACTATTAGATGTTGATTAATTTTCTTCAAATTTTATCTATGCTAATTTATTTATTCATATTTTTACTGGGCCCCTCCCAATAAGCTTTGCTTACTTAGGGGTCATTTTAATGAATTTTGTGTATATTCATTAAGTGATTTAAAAAAATAAAATAAATAAATAATGGAAAACAAATTGAATCGCCTAACCTATTAAAAAATGAGAATGAAATATAACGGCTTGATATTATCTGTTAAACGTTTACATAAAATGAAAAAAGTCACTGCGGGGCATTAAGTCTAGCAATCCTTTTATTCTCCATCACGAATCGTAAATGCGGTAAATATATGAAATATATGTGATTGGCAAAATATCGAAAGCGTTTATTTTAGCCTTGAAAGCTTCTACTGAAAGAGAACGTATGATTGATGTGGACTTCTGTTTGTTCGATTGATTTTTTTTCAATTAAAATATAATACAGGCCAGAGCTAGTGCACGTAATTAGATGTGGGGGAGGGGTTGCCAGGAGTCCAGGACTCTAGCTTATACAGATCGCCTGAAGAGTTTTGTATTGTAGAAGCGCCGTTCTTCATACACTCAATATAGTACATTTTTGGTCCTTTTTTAAACGTTTATTGTAATGATTATTTCAATTGAGCCAGGTTTGTGGTAACACCACGTTTTCTTTCGACAGAATTAGACGAATTTATATCATTTAGAAAAAAAAGGTATCCAAGAATGTTGTTGTCTACCATGGGTCTTCATGTAGTTTGATGCTTGGACAGGAAAGGTGTCTTTCATGGTGGCTGAAATGTGAGTTAGAGATTGGGTTGGTGATGGTCGAATAATATCTCTGTATGTTTGTTCATTCTTCTACTTTCCACCTTTCTGCACCCCTTTTTTAAATCTTAGAGTCTCTCTAACAGAGACAGGGATGGTTTTGGTACCGTTATACTCTACAGATAATTTAAAAACATTATGGACATTTCCGTGAAAGTGTCAGGTCTAGCTTTTATAATTACTGTTCATTACTCTTGACACTTTCACGGAAAGTCTACTCTATCTAGATACCCGATGTTACCGACACCTCGTAAGCAAAGAAATGCCACTTATCCACCCTAGCAATGCAAATTCATCTTCATGACGGCTTACACATCCATGTTTCTAACAGCAAGTGTACTTAGAGCTATTGACTGAGTGATTAAAGGAAATACAACGTTTTGGTATGGGGTCATGAATTTGGTTCAAATGAACATATTGGAAGCATATGCGATCCATATATTAGTGATCGTTGGCGTGTTTGAAATCAAGTCTAAAGTTATGAAATTGTAAATAATAAACTCTTTATGTTGTATAGCTCCCTCCCAAGGTCAACATTAATTAAGCTATAAAACAATGTTTCTTGACTAAAACGACCGATTAGCTATTCCCGTTTGGAAATTATATATCACAACTACATATTCTGAGATTTTTATGGTCGCAGCTACCATTGTACGGTATTTGAAATTCATCCAAATTTACCGGGAGCACCGGTAAATTTATATATTCAATTTTTCTCGAAAGCAGAAGTGTTTTCGGGGCTAAATTTTCTAGTGCTTTTGATACATCCACAAAGGCATCCAAATATATAAAAATTGTAAAGAATCTCTATCCACCCAATTTTTAAAATTTCCCAAAACTTTGCATTACCTTTAGATGGCGCCTTATACCAACGCCTTGCAGCCCTGGTTACTCAGGTGCATTTCGTTTTGTTTTAAATATTAGAAATCGTTAATATGTTACTCTTATAATGGACGGGGAGATTATCATGAAGATCCAAATTTGTATTGTTTTAATATAATCATGAGAGAAGGAATGAACTGTATGTTGATCGTTCATGGTAAGTACGTGAAGCTGAATATCGTAGTTGCTAAAATCAAACAAACTCGATGAAATCATGAATATCCCCAAAAGGGAGGGGAGGATATAAACTATAAAACGAAAACCCTCTATTTCAAAGCCCTGCCCCTTTCCGACGCTGAATGTTGGGGGATTGTGTGGTGGTGGTGATAGAGGGGGGGGGGGGGGGGGGGGGGGGTGTGAAGGGTGATGAAACTGATGATCCATTTTACATACCTGAAGGGATTGTAGTCTCATTCCTAATGTATGCCACAATACTCCTGTGCTTATCATGAATTGTCGACATTTCTCTTCCTCCCCTTGAAAGGCTGGACAATCCTTGATTTTCTTTTCTTCTTCCAGACTTGTAGACTATAAACGCAGTCCACCGCTGGCGCTTATAATGCCTTGTCTGTTAAATATTGATTCGCCTGTGTTCTTACTGCTGGGTAGGCTTCGCATCCTCAAACAATCATTTTAAAGCATATATCGTTCTTAAAGTGAATAGGGTTTTAAACGTTTTCCAAGTACAAAGGTAAATATAGCTGGAAAATGTAATATATTTTTTTTGAGGGTTCTAATGATTAAAGAGAAGGTTGATTTCTGGGAAGAGGTGAAAAATAATTTGTGAGCGTTATCATTCTTATTATGCAAGTGTGGAAGAACATCAGATAAGACATGTTCCCTGAAAAGCATGGCTCTTCAAATGCCTTCATATTCTAAATATATATGTAACATCGTAAAACTCGGGGGGGGGGGTAGGATTTTTACGCCACGTGTTCGTGTAGTCCCATATACATCTTTCTGTGTACAGTGTTTGTAACTTTACCAAGACATGACCAAATTTCTTATCATTTTGATGATTCCAGAACCTTGCAATACACACAAATTCTTATGTGCTAGATGATCAACCTTTCTGGTCGATTCCACACCGTTTCTTTCACAATGCAATCGCATGACCAGAACTCAACTTCATCTTTAAGGAGAAGGGAGGATAGTACATTAATAGGAAAAATACGATCCATCGCTCAATATAATAGACGTTTATTCTATGGAGGGAGAAGACTCTCCAATTTGTTTACCCGAGGTCATGTTTTTTCTCAAGAATGCTAGGGAGATAACATTATTGTCTAGATAGACGGCGCTATACAAATGCCTATTAATATTATTATTACTAATATTATTGATTCCACTGTGAGGAGGCAAGCTAGATTCTTTACGCATGCTTAGATCTGTGGAGAGAAAAGGAAAGATAGAGAAAGGGAGAGAGAGAAAGAGAGAGAGGAAGAGAGGGGAGGGCGAAAGAGGGAGAGAGAGGTTTGAAAACAGAGAGAGAGAGAGAGAGAGAGAGAGAGAGAGAAAGGTTTGAAAAGAAAGAGAACAAGAAAATGAGAGAGTGAGGAATTGATAGAACCAAAAAAAGAGAGAAAGAGAGAAAAGAGAGAAAGAGAGAGAGAGAGAGAAAGAAAGAAAGAGGGGGGGGGGGGGTTAAATATCATATGGAAAGAAAAAGAAAGAAAGATACATTTTTTTAGAATTCTGCGGTTTGTTACTTCTACTGTTGACTACTTCTTCTTCATTTATTCTTCCATATTCTGATCTTCCTTACCCGCTGCGATTTTAAATTCTCACTTTTGAAAGTGGTTACTGCAATCGATGGCAGGTCGGATTCTTCACATCGGCATTTTGTCAATTTCTATTTCTTATTGCTCAGGTGAAATTTTGTCCACTACACTTGGATAATTTAGAGGAAGTGGGTTGTATCGATTGGAAATTCACAAATAAAAGATCCATTTGGTAGTGCTTAATACCATATCATAATATGTCTCCCTCCCGTGGAATGATACGAATAATGAAAGTCTTTGAATATTCCCCGGTTTATTTTGTATTTGAATATGTCATAAGAAAGGAAAATATATCACTATATATGAGATAGCCTAATAGACAGACACTGAAATGTGATTGGTCCAGAGCTCGTCCTCGATGTTTTAACTGACCTGTCGTGAACATTCTACCGCAGTTCATGAATTGTAGACCAAGGATAGGTTTGAGCAGAATTCAGCTAAGAAAATGGATTTCGAATTTAACGAAACCTTTTACGACATCACGACGCCATTAACTGCCTTCAGGGAAAATTCGCTGTTAACAGATTACTGTCCACGAAATACATATATCGCACTCAATTATACCATAGCTACCGCAGCAGGATTTGGACTAGTTTTTACATCCACTACTTTGCTCACTATTGCATGTCATCGTCGATTTCGAAAGAAAAACAACATTTTCCAGTTCAACATCGTTCTCGCCGACTTCCTGTTTGATATTGCTTCCATGCTTAAATTCATAATATTCCTTAACAATATGCTGGTGAGTTAATTCGAAATGCGAATTAATACTTGTTAAGGATCGTTTTTAGTTTGAAACGTAGTTTCATAGATTTGGGGCACGTTAAATAACCATCAACATAAACAAAAGAGGGAAGGCGACAGAAAGAGAGAGAGAGAGAGAGAGAGAAAGAGATAAAGAAAGAGAGAGAGAGTAGAGTGGGAGAAGGGAGAAAGACAGGTGAAAGGAGGTCTTTTCCTGTATTTCTTTCACATAATTTGAATGAGCTTTCACATAAAAATAAATGCCCCCTCCTTCAATACATGATCTGTAAGATGATGAACGCTATTTCCATATTGGATTATAGTTATGACTGTATAAGTATAGAATTATTATGTACGAAACCCTGTGAACTATCATGTTACTCTATAATATATTTTAAAGTCGTTTTAATCGCATGCATTACATACAAGCATTAGGTGAGCCCAACACCGGTTTTGTTCAAGCAATGTAAGAAAAAAAGGAGGTTTAAAAATCTTGTTTAAAAATATTCGTAATTTATGTTTGAGATCACTGATCTTTAACATATTTCAATTTTTACCTTGTTTAATGTAGGATCCGGAATGGCTTCCTTTAGTCTTTCAATCTTCGCAAATGGTTTCTTCAGGAAGTGTCCTTCTAGTAGCTCTGGATCAGTTTATTGTCTTTAAGCTTGATCCTTTTGGTGTCCGTAGAATCCTCACCAAGTCTCGTCGAATCTTGATCTCCCTCCTATCCTGGATGACCATGCTCGGGGCTTCATGCGTTGTCACGTTCTTACCGAACCCATCATATACCCGGTTTTTCGTTATTATCTTTTCCCCTATCTTCACCGGAGTATTCTACATCCTAGTGTACAGAGCTATTGCTAGAAAATGTCCGCACGGCAACGGTCAGGTGAGAAAACGAAGGGAGGAGAACAGGCGAGTTTTAAAGACGTACTCCTTCATTTTTGGAACAAATGTGGTCCTATCCACATTTCCAGAAGTTACCTGCTCCATATTCTATAACAATAAAAACATATCTCTTTATATATGTGCAGAAGAAGTAATGATTCTCATGGCAGCTCTTAACACAATAGCAAACACTGTTATTTACTGGTGGCGTTTGAGAGGGTTTTGCGCCATCTTCACATGTTATAGAGTGCGAGAACAAAATGTAATAACTTAGGACTGGAAAGGTATTAAAGGGAGGAGTATTGCAATGTTATAATTCTTTCATTTATTAGAATTCGTGTTTATAGAGGTATAGCATTGCAAAGCAAGAATATATGTCCAGTCATTTCGACATTTCTATAAGCCGTAGAGCGTATCGGCATAAACTCGACGAGCTCACGCAATAGTGACAAATTATTACTCCAGGCAAACTAATAGAAAAAGGCTATTGGCCAAGATTTTTTTTTGCATATTTCTATATGACTTAAAGACTGCAATTAATTTCTTGTTCTGAGAAAATTATGTAGATGACTGTCCAAATAGCAGTAGCTCTATATACACTAGTGGGTGACCGAATTACCGAGGGGAAAAAGAAGAAGATTTTGTTATCCGAACAAGCCCCCTACCAAAATCGTCTCTTTTTACAGCCTATGGCATTAGTTTTATTTCGAATTGCATCATTAAATATGTACATTTAGATATGTAGTCTGTTGTTAATATGAATTTGTTTTGAGCAAAAACGCCCTTGTTTGGAAATCCGCCAAACATGTAAAAACGAAAAGTACGTCAACTTTTACGTACATACACGGGAGATCTTTCCTTGTCGTGAGAGAAAGGCAATATATTACTTATATTTTTCTTTTAAAAAAAATCAGAAGACAAAGAAATGTAACAGTTTGTATGATGTATCTTTTGTTTTAAATTTGTTAATGAATGGAGGCTACTAATTATACTAATACTTATACTAATACAAGATATTCATATTTGATTTTCTTTTACCAGAAGGTTTCAGCATTTATTTAAAAATCAAATGCAAAATATTCAAATAACAATAATATTATATAATGCAATTCATTTACATAAAATGTGGCAACTTAAATACACTCTAAAAATTATTTTTTTAAAGTTCTTTTTATGAATGGAAGTTTTAAATTCTGTTTATAAAAATACAAAATATTCTTTTTTGATTTGCTTTAAGCAAAATTGAAAGTATAGAGGTAAATCGAAGGAACAAGATACTCGAGATCAACGCAAAAAATAAAGCACGAATGTTTGAGTCGATAGCAGCCGGGAAGCGTCTTTTTTCCGTAACCTAGCCACTGTACGCTGTATATTAATATTTGAATATATGAATATTTGCATTGGTACGGTGTGGTGGAGATCAAAACTAAATGGGCAAGATTGTGGACTAAACCAGTATGTCGCAATGATAATAAACAAGTTACGACCTGGGTAGCCATTCTTTTACGGCAAGCCTCCCGATTTTGTCGCAATGTAATTTATTTTAAGTAAACTTAGCTTTGCATTTGTAATTTTTGTATGAAATCTCATATTTGATCAATTATCGCATCACATTCTGTGTGCGTGCGTATCAAGAAAATCCATGACACATGCTGCCGACGATTGCTCCGCCGACAAATGCTCCTCAAAAAGCGACAATTGCTCCGCGACATTTGCTCGGACGTCAAATGATCCGCCGACAGTTACTCCGCCTACAATTGCTCCGCCGACATTTGCTCCGCCGACAATTGCTCCGCCGACAATTGCTCCGCCGAAAATGCTCCGCCGACATTTGCTCCGTCCCCAAAGTACCCCGTTGAAGACAATGCTCCGCCGACGTAGCAAGAGTGCCCGTAAAAGACAAATGCTCCCTTTTGCAGCGAAAAAAAGATAGAAAGAAAGTAAAAGAAAAGGGAAAAAAAGGGCAAGAAAAGAGAAAAGAAAAGGCTAAAGACGAGGGAAAAGGGACATAAAACAGAATATAGGAAGATTTAATTTCCATATTCTTGCATTGGCCAATAACTTTGTGTCGGGACGGTGTCGGTATATTCAATGACGGTAAATCCTGCCGGCGCGGCATCGCGACACGTCGGGGACAATGAGAAATAAAATGGAGTATGAAAAAAGACCTATAAAATGCTCCTAAATAATCATTGATTAAAAAAAGGGGTGGTATAGGCAGGCAGAAAAGGGGAATAAACATTACCTTAAATTATAATGTGCCTAAGAAAGAAAAAAAATTATTTGTTGAAAGAAGGTCGACTCAAGGTTGAGAAAAGTTTTTATATTACTTAAAAGCTTCTGCCCCTCCCCCCCCCCAATAAAAAAGGATTGCGTCTTTCGCAAAGGTTTATAACTTTTTTCTCTCCATCAGTGTCTCTTGATCGGAGAAATAAAACGCATCCCCCTTCTCAAATAGCGTGCTACGGCCCTGAATAACAACAACAAAACAAATCACACACACAAAAAACAATAATAATAATAACCCATGAAAGATATATTGTCGGCGGAGCATTTGTTGGCGGATCAAATATCGGGGGAGCAATTGTCGGCGGAGCAAATGTCGGCGGAGCAAATGTCGGCGGAGTAATTTTCGGCGGAGCAAATGTCGCGGAGCAATTGTCGCTTTTTGCGGAGCATTTGTCACCGGAGTAATCGTCGCCAGAGCATGTGTCGGGTTACCTATCATGAATGTTAATGACTAGCGCATGACGTATACGTATATATTTGGATATTAAATACTTTTTTCATCGCGATTTTGAATGAATAAAGAGATGCAGATCGTGTTTTACATTGTCAGGTAAAGCATTCCAGATATGGACCATGGTGTCTTGTCGATTTATAGGCCATAAGAATTGTGGATTATTGTTTGGGTTAGTTAAATGGAAGTCGGATGAGTGTCGTGTAGGATAAGAATGTATATAACTTTTTTACTATTTCGAAATGGTAATGGTATACTATTTATCCCAAATTCATCAATCATTACATCTTAGCTGGAATGTTGTAAATTCTTATTCAATTATGGGCATGTCATCTATACAAATATTTTAATAAAATTACATGGTTAGAGTGTATGTTTTTATAAGTCTTATTCATATTTAGAGTTAGTTTATTGAATTTGAACCAAGATGATAATTTATTTTCTAAATTGAGGGTTGTAATAAGAATGGTGAATTAAATACTTTAGTATCGTCTGCGAAAAAAACGTAATCATCCATATATATTAAAATCAATAAGGAACATAAGATAGAGCCTTGTGGTACTCCGCACTTAACGTTGGAAGATGTTTTATATTTAAAAATAACACATCAATGTCTTGAAGCTAAAAGCAATCTGTTCATCACGATATTTCAATTTTTAC
The DNA here is from genome assembly GCF_000002235.5 of Strongylocentrotus purpuratus. Classification (NCBI taxonomy): domain Eukaryota; kingdom Metazoa; phylum Echinodermata; class Echinoidea; order Camarodonta; family Strongylocentrotidae; genus Strongylocentrotus; species Strongylocentrotus purpuratus. The sequence goes on along the minus strand of NW_022145601.1, from coordinate 31,138,135 downwards.
GAGTTTCCGATACGATTAGATCCTTAAGTGTTCAAAATTGACTTGTTTAATGACCTAAAGTAGCTTTGTGTGGATTGTTATAATCATTGCGAAAAAATATTGGAAATGATAAGAAGTAAATGTTAATTAAAACCAAAAAGAAACATGTTTTTCAATGCTAATTTTATGTTATTTAAGTGTTTGTGTATGTGTATGTGTGCGTGTGTGTTTTTGTTTATTTCTTCGATTTTTCATTTTTGTATTTGACTTGTAATAATTATAATAATAACAACAACAATAATTTTATTAACCAGTATCGAAACAAATTATAATAACAATGAATATCAATCACGTTTATATTTTAAAATGTAAACAAATATGTATATCAACGATGTGTTATTAAATTCGAGACATTTCCTTTGTCGGTTACGGAAATGAGCAAATATTTCCACATGCATACTCTAATATCAAATCTATTAATAATACAAGCATAAGAAACTACTTTTAAAAGGCATTGCACATTTAAATAATTGATGGCATATGACTTGGCAAGATTTTACTTTTTTACCTCGACGATTACACTTTGCAGAAACTAAATGCAGGGTACCACCCTCGCATAAAACTTCCGAACAAGCTTAATATCAGTACTACATACTTTTGTCATAATGACTAAGAGTTTGATTGTAATGTTCACCATTTCACGTATTACCCAGCCAAGTTTATCTCGTATTGGACGCTTATATTATCCGTTAAATTATTGACATGTATCAATAGAACTTAGCAAATATAAGTATACATTTCTTCTTGGGTACAACATATCTTGTTTTGCTGAACGCACGTACAGTGGAACACTTATGAGACATCACGTTCAACGTCAGTTTTATCCTGTTTAATATTAACTTCTTGCAATATAAACAAATTGCTTTCTCTCAGACATGATTTAAGTGACATCTCTATTTATTATGAAGGACTCTATATGCTGCACTGACTGGTAATGCAGGTAACGGTAGATATTTGTCTATGATTCAATCATCCCAAGCATCGTCTAGAAAAGATGTAACGGTTTCCATACAAATGCTCTCTAGGCGTATAAACACTAAACTATTGTGTCTTTGCCATAGACCATTTTTGTTATGTAACAAATGTAATGCATACATCTGTGATAAGTGCCATGTTCTCATGTCGTGTTATGGGGGCGTTCCACAGTCGATAACATAGGTACTAGCTACCGGTTACGTCACCGGAAGTTTCTTCTGACTGGACGGTCATTTCATGAAGCTATTAAAGTTGATATTCATAGGAGATCTCTAAATAGGAAGATATTCAAACCTACAGAAAGCTTATAAGCCATACAATGACCTTGAACGAAATTCAAACAATATAACATTTCCGTAAAAGCGAAATTTGGGTGAAAACATCACCCTATTCTCTGGGACAAATTTGCCCTATTGTCATCAGAATCGGCCTTAAGCTGTGACGTCGGAAAAGGGAGGCGTGGCTTGTGGGCCACTTCCGGGTATCTAACAAAATGGATGTATAACATATAAGATTGGAAGACACGCCCAACTTATATGTTATTTGTCCCTTACTATAATATATTTTAATACAACATCGTTTGTAATTTAATTCTCATTAATATTTCCATCTTCATATACTAAAAAATGTGTGAACAAAAAAACATTGAAAAAGGGGGGAAAGAAGGTGAAACTACAGCTGTGTCCACATGCTGTGTCGTGCAGTAAGCCTGCATACAGGCGCGGATCCAGGATTTCTTAGGGGGGGGGGGGGCCAAATTTGAAATTATGCCAGCCAAATATTGGTACGAAATGGTGACCAGCAGTGACGTAATGGGGGGGGGGGTTCCCCCTCCCTCCTCCCCGTAGCTCGGAAGCTTTGACGTTTCATTAAATTATTAGAGAAAGAAGACTATTCGTTCTACCATTCTCGACTCTTAATCCTTGTCTAAATTCAGTTTCCCGCGCGGAGCGCGAAAGCTTTTACGTTTTATTAAACTATTAGAGAAAAAAGACAATTCGTTATACTGTTCACGACTTTTAATCCTCGTCTGAATTCAGTTTTCCCCCTCTCGCGCGAAGGGCGGAAGCTTCTAAGTTTCATTAAATCATGAGCGTAGGAAGACAATTCGTTGTACCGTTTTCGACTCTTAACCCTTGTCTGAATTCAGTTACCCCCCCCCCCCTCCCGCGCGAAGCGCCGAAGCTTTTACATTTCATTAAATCATGAGCGAAAGAAGACAATTCGTTGTACCGTTGTCGACTCTTGATCCCTGTCTGAACTCAGTTCCCCCCCCCCCCCACCTGCGCGAAGCACGGAAGCTTTGACGTTTCATTAAATTATTAGAGAAAGAAGACGATTCCCCCCACCTCTCTTTCAAAATCAATGGCGCTATCTTGGTTGGTGAAATAAAAAGAGCGCTTTATTATATTTATTCTACACGTAGAATTCAATTATGATTACCATCGGGAAAAAGAACTCCGATGTTAACTGACCTGTGATGAACATTCTACTTCAGTTCATGAATTGCTAGACCAAGGATTCGTTTGAGCAAAATTCAGCTAAGAAAATGCATTTCGAATTTAACGAGACATTTTACTACATCACGACGCCATTTACTGTCTTTGGGCAAGATTCTCTCTTAACGAATTACTGTCCCCAAAATGCACGCATCACACTTTATAATATCTTAGCTATTGCAGCAGCATTTGGGATTTTTTTTCACAATAACTACTTTGCTCAGTATTGCATGTCATCGTCGATTTCGAGAGAAACAGAACATTTTCCCGTTCAACATTGTTCTCGCCGACTTCGTGTTAGATGTTGCAGTCATGTTTTGGTGCATAGTACTCCTGAACAACTTATCGGTACGTTAATTGGATATTCGAATTAATACTTTTTGAGGATCGTTTTTAATATTTAAAAGTTGTTTCAAAGGTTTGGGGCACGTTGAATGACTACCAAAACAAAAGAGGAAGACAGAAGGCGACATAAAGAGAGAGAGAGAGAGAGGAGTAGGGGAGGGGAGAAAGACAGATGAAAGTATAATAGATAATAAAGGAGACAAATCCCTGTATTCCTTTCACCTGGTTTTTGTGTGTTTCCAAAATCAAAGTAAATGACCCCCTCCTTCTCTTCATCTCCGGGCCCCCGCGTCCATGCTATGCAAAAGGTAACCATGATTACAACCTTGCTCCACCGCCAAAACATGATCTATTTTATGGTTTACGTTATTTCCATGTCGAATAATAGTTTGGACTGTATTGGTAAAGAAGTATTATGTACAAAGACCTGTAGAATATTGTGTAACTCCACAATGTATTTTGATTTTGTTTAAAGTTTCATGCACTTCATACAAGCATCAAGTAAACCCATCTCGAACCCAGTTGAAGTTAAATCCCCGGTGACGTTCAAGCAGGCGCGTACGCAGGATTTTTTCAAGGGGGGGGGGGGGGTTTAACATTTATAAATCGAGCCGAAAATTTCGCAACGACTCAGCCAGCCGCTGAATAAGCGGGGGGGGGGGGGGGTTACACACTAAAAAATACCAAAGGGGGGGTTTAACCCCCCAACCCCCCCCCCCCCCCCCCCCTGTATACGCGCCTGCGTTCAAGCAATTCAAGAAAAAGGAATTTTTTTTTTTAGCAAAATCGTGTTTTTCATAACGCTGGTATTTTCAAAAAATGTTACTGGCAAAATGTATGAATTCAATAAAGGTCGAACTATTTTCAAAACCGTGATCCTGGGGTGAAAACAAATTCTAACCCAGACAATTTCTCCCTTGTTTAATGTAGGACCAGGAAAGGCTGCTAGATGTCACGGCTCATATAGTATTTCATACTTCGCAAATGGTATCCTCAGGAAGTGTCCTTCTAGTAGCTCTTGATCAGTTCATTGTCTTTAAGCTTGATCCTTTCGGTGTCCGTAGAATCCTCACCAAGTCTCGTCGAATCTTGATCTCTCTTCTATCTTGGATGACCATGCTCGTGGCTTCATGCGCTTTCAAGTTCCTTCTAGACTCACCTTATACCCGGTTTTGCTTTGTTAATTTTTCGGTTATCTTCACCGGAGTATTCTACATCCTAGCGTACAGAGCCATTGCTAGAAAATCTCCGCACGGCAACAGTCAGGTGAGAAAACGAAGGGAGGAGAACAGGCGAGTTTTGAGGACCTACTCCTTCATACTTGGAACCAATTTGTTCCTATCCACATTTCCAGATGTCACCTGTTTCATACTTTATTACAATAAAAACCAATCTTTGTTTACATGTTCAGAAATAGTTTGGATTCTTATGGCAACTCTTAACACAATAGCAAACACTTCTATTTACTGGTGGCGTTTGAGAGGGTTTCGCGCCATCTTCATATGTTATACAATGAGAGAACAAAATGTAATAACTTAGGACTGGGAAAGTGATAAGGAGAAGAAAATTGCATTGTTCCACAGGCTATAAATTATTATTCGAATTTCAGTTAGAGATACGGCATTGCAAGGCTGAATATATGTCCAGTTAAAAGGTTTTCTGATATATCTACAACCCGTATGAGCATCAAATCGACGAGCTCATGCAATAGCGACAAATTAATATTTTAGACAAAATACTAGAAAAATGCTATCGGCCAAGATTAGTTCATACATATTTTGATATGATTTAAAAGACTGCAATGAAATTCTCCTTATGAGAATATTCGATAGATCACTGTCCAAATAGCAGTACCTCTATACACTAGTGGGTGACCGAAGTACCGAAGCAACAAAGAAAGTAGGGGTGGGGGGCTGTAAAGAGTAAACAAAGCAGATGGTTTGGTTATCCAAACAAGCTTACCGGCTCCCTACATAACCTGCCTTTTTTCTGCCTCTTGCATTAATTTTATTTCGAATTGAATTATTAAATGTGTATATATACGTCATATGGTCTGTTCCAGATATGACCTTGTTATCTTGAGCAAAATCACAATTGTATAGAATATCCGCCAAATATGAGAAAACGTGTTTATGTCAATGTTACATACATACTTATGAAACTTCTCAAATTATTGTGAGAAAAGGAAAGGGATTGTTGAATAATGATTTTCTTTTAAAATATATTTATATCAGAAGGTAAAGATTTGCAACAGTTTGTATGCTGCATCATTGCTTAAAGTCTGAAATGTTTATATTGGTCTTACCATGATTCATGACTTACATTTTGTATTACTAAATTACTAAACAATGCTGTATGATGATATCATTTGATGTTTTAATGTCGCTTTAAAAGAATGAAGGGTCGAACATTATTGAATTATTATAGATAAATTGTTCCATAAATCGGGAATATGATGTCTGATTAATTTGTGTGTATCAATAATTTGGGGTTAGTTAATGAAAATTCTCAGAAATACGAGTTGGATAAGAATGAATTATATTATTATGAACAAATTTTTTTTTCGAATGAAGGTGGCAGTTGCTTATTCATTTAGTTAGACATAAAAATTGCAACTCGGAGAGTGTGTAAGTCAGTGACCTGTAATGTTTTTAACCTTAAAAATAATGGGTGTGTATGGGCTAAAAAAAAGAGAAGAGATCTAGGACAAATACACAGGGTCCTTTAATGTGATAAAAGAATGGAGTTAAGTTTGGTTACACCACAATTTTCCAAAGCAATGATACAGTATGTTAACTATGGAAGTACTAGTGTGTTATACAATACGAATAACGTAGTATGGAGCAAAAGAAATTATAACTGTGTTGGATGTGTTGAATAAATAAATAAAAGTGAAGAAACTGAAGATGGGTACCACCCTCGCATACACGTTGTGAACGAGATTAATATCAATATGACATAATTGTGTCATAATATTGGCTCATAGATTGCTGGTAATGTTCACCTTTTCACACATCAACCAGCCAAGTCTATCTCATCTTGGACACCTATATTATCCATTAAATTATCGACTGTAACAATAGAACTTGGCAAATATAAGTATATATTTCTTCTTGGGTAATAGATATTTTGTTTTGTTAAACGCACGCACAGTGGAACACTTTTGAGACATATCACGTTCCGTGTCAGTTTTATTCTGTTTAATACTAATTTTTGCAATCATAATTATGATTTCTCTCAGACATAATTTAAGTGACATCTCTATTTGTTCAGAAGGACTCTAGATGCTGCACTGGTAATGTAAGTAACGAGAATTATTTGTCTATGATTCTATCATCACAAACATCGTTTAGAAAAGATTTAACGGTTTCCATAGACACGCTCTTTCGTCATGTACACACTATACTACTGTATTTTTGCCAAAAGACCACTTTTGTAATGTAATCACATTTAATGCGTTACAGATTATTTCATTCACCTGTCATTTATAATTGTATTTCAATAGTCATCATGCGAATTGCATACATTAATTGTTGCTATGTAGGACAAACATAATGGATTATCTTACATAATAACACGTAATGTATGCAATCCGAATTCTGAATATTGAAATTGAACTATTCATAACAAGTGAATGAATAATTTGTAATGAGACATGCGCATATATCAGAAACCTTCAAGGTAACAAAATAATATTAATAACATAAAGTTTAAAATACATGGTAAAAAGATTTTTGCATTAATTGTGATCACATTACGAAAATGGTCTAATGGGGAAAGCACTATAATAATAGTGTGTATACGCCAAGAGGGTGTATCCTTCCTCCCCTCACTGAGCTTAAGCATGGAGTTTCTAACTCCATGGCTTAAGTTTATAATTAAAATTAGTGAATGGCGAGTAAGGTCTGCATTTATTTACCTGCTTGATTCGAATTGTCAGACTTACCTTCAGATTGATTTTACTATACAACACCGACGTGGATCCTTGTCGTTTGATTGGAGGATCGTTGGTCACATGATATTCAATATATGTTCTATTGCACGGGCGTGCATTTTTGGTTATATGCAGACTGCGTACCTCTCTGTCGTGCACGTATCCCTGCGTGTATCTGACGCGAATCTGGATGCATGTAATCGAGAAGGCTTGAATCCAATTTTAATTTATCTTTAATATAAGGAGTATAAAGCATAATTTGTTAATTAACGTTCTATTAGATCTTCTTCGATGTTGTAGAAAACAAATAATGATTTGTTTTCATTCGTTTAATAGTGCAAATATTTTCATAAGTTGAAAGATTATCTTTAATTTCAACGAGGCGTCAGCCGAGTTGAATAGAATTAACGTTAATCTTTCAACTCATGAAAATATTCGCACTACTGAACTCATAACCATTCATTATTTGTATATTAATATGAATGTATAATGCGCATATATCAGAAACCTTCTTGTCATCACATTACGAAAATGGTCTACTGGGGAAAACACAATAAATGATAATAGCATATAGTTTAACATACAGGGTAAAGAGAGCGACATTCAATTCAATGAAAAAGAATAACAAAGTGAACAAATATGCTTTTTGAGTAACTATTTGAAAGAACTAGCGGAGGAAGCTTGGCAAAGAAGAAGAGGAAGATTATTCCAGAGAGATAGGCTTGCGTGGGAAAAGCTGTGGTCACCCTAAAAATGCCTGTATCGAGTTCTGTAGATATGGAGCCATGGACTGCGAGGTAGACCAGCAACAAAAGTTTGAAGGAGTTTCACCTTTCGATAGGTAACCAGTGAAGAGACCAAGGAACAGGTAACCCGTGAAGAGACTGAAGAACAGGTGTTATGTGACAGGCTTTCTTGGTGTGGGTTACCAGTCTAGCTGCAGAGCTCTGAAGGCGTTTAACTTTAGATAGCTGTTGTTGGGATAGGCTGAGAAAGAGGGAGATGCAGAAATCAAGACGAGAAGAGATAGGGGCGTAGACCAGTTGTTCAGTTGCATTAGGGTCAGGTACTTGCGGACCAAGTTAATGTAGCGAAGTTGGTGTCTTATAGACTTTGATATATGGGAGACATGATCATTGAAGGACATGGTGGCGTCGAAGATAACGCCGAGATTACGAGTTTTTGCAGATGTGCAGATGACAGGGGCGTAAATCCCGGGGGTGGGGGAGAGGGAATGGGGGGGGGGGGGCTGCATCCCCCCTGGCTTGAAGTAGGGGGGATGGCCTGTACAAACATCCCCCTTCCACCTGATATTACCCAAAAAAAGAGAGGGAAAAAAAGAAGAAGAAGAAGAAGAACAAAATGTGATTGTTTCAATTTCAGCATAATGCATGAGAAGTGAGTTTTTTTGTTGTATGTATGTATAACTGTATAGCCTACACGTATACAGTGTGTCATGATAAGGAAACGTCAAGGCTTTCGCGCTTCGCGCGAGGGGGGTGGAAACTGAATTCAAATAAATAGGGCTTATTAAGAGTCGAAAACGGTGCTCGAATCGTCTTCTTTCTATAATAATTAAATCAAACGTCTAAGCTTTTCGCGCTTCGAGAGTTAAGAGTCGAAAACAGTACACTCAATCGTCTGCTTTCTTTAACAGTTTAAGGAAACGTCAAAGCTTCCGCGCTTCGCGCGAGTGGGGGAAACTGAATTCAGATAAATAGGGCTTATTAAGAGTCGAAAACGGTGCAACGAATCGTCTTCTTCCTATAATAATTAAATCAAACGTCTAAGGTTTTTGCGGACACTTTTTTTTTTTTTTTTGTAATCCAAAAGAATCGCAACGACTCAGCCAACCGAAAAGTCGCTCAGTTGGGGGTAAACGAACACTTTTTTTTTGAAGTCCAAACAAAATCGCAAGGACTCAGCCAGCCGAAAAGTCGCTCAGTGGGGGGGGGGGGGGGGGGGGGGGGGTAAGCGGACATTTTTTTGTGTCTTATAATTAAAAAACAAAACAAACAAAACAAACAAAAGGGGGGTTCTTAGTTTTTTTAGGGGGGTTTACACACATAAAAATACCGAAGGGGGGGGGGGTAACCCCCGAACCCCCCCCACCCCCTGCGTACGTCCCTGCACCCAATCGTCTGCTTTCTCTAATAATTTAAGGAAACGTCAAGGCTTCCGCGCTTCGCGCGAGAGGGGGAAACTGAATTTAGATAAATAGGGCTTATTAAGAGTCGAAAACGGTACAACGAATCGTCTGCTTTCTCTAATAATTTAATGAAACGTCATAACTTCCGCGCTTTGCGCGGGAGGGGAAAATCGAATTCAGACAAAGATTAAGAGTCCAGCACGGTTTAACAAATCGTCTACTTTCTCTAATAATTTAATGAAATTTCAAAGCTTCTGCGCTTCGTGCAGGAGAGAGAGGGAGAAACTGAATTCATACAAGGATTAAGAGTCGAGCACGGTTCAACGAATTGTCTACTTTCTCTAATAATTTAATGAAACGCCAAAACTTCCGCGCGGGAGGGGAGGGCCGGGGGGGGGGGGGAGAATTAATTCAGACAAGGATTTACAGTCGAGAACGGTACAGCAAATCGTCTTCTTTTTATAATAATTTAATGAAAAGCCAAAGCTTTCGCGCTTCGCGCGGGAGGGGAGGGGGATTCATTCAGACAAGGGTTAACAGTAGAGAACGGAACAATAAATCGTCTTCTTTTACTAATAATTTAAGGAAACGTCTAAGCTTCCGCGCTTCGCGCGGTATGCCTTTCACCCACACACCCCTAATGAGCGAGCGTGTGTGTGCGTGTGTGTGTGTGTGTGTGTGTGTGTGTGTGTGTTGTGTGTTTGTGCGTGCGCGATCGCGCGCGCTTGCGTAAATTAGTGTGGGCGTGTGCTCGTGCTAGTATGTGATGGCTATCGCCGATCATCCCCCCACTCCTCGGTACGGATTTACGCCCCTGGCAGATGATGTTATTTCTGACATTATGCAGAAGTCCTTTGCGGCAATTTTGCTCATCATTTGTCCTGAGTCCAAGATGATAAGCCCGTTCTGATGATGATTGAGTTTCAGACCAGTCGCGTCCATTCATCTGTTGATGTCCTCGATGCACGTCTCCACGATGGAATCGCAGGACAGGTAAGCGGAAACGACACATACAGCTGTATGTCATCTGCTTAACGGTGGTATATGATAGTGTGTACGATGATAATGCTACCCACAGGCTGGAGAGAGAGAGAGAGAGAGCGAGAAAATGAGATGAGGCCTTCTACCGATCCTTGGTGGACACCAGTTATCACCTTTCAGAACTCAACTTAAGACATTGCTTACAATTAGTCACTGCTTTTTTGTCTTTCCCAATTAGAATCATGAACAGACATTTTTGATAGTTTTCAGTCTCATCAGCGCCTCTGATTAGGCAACGATATATCGGCGCTTTATAAATTCCTGGATTGTATTGCTTGAGACATGGCATAACTAATGGCCACGCACTGACAACCATTTGTCAGATAGGATGTAAACCAACGCTGGGCTGTTCCATCAACTCCTAGGGAACGCGGTCGGTCAAGTAGTTTCCCACGGTCGCCCGTATGAAATGCTGACGACATGTCAAGTAGAACGAGAGCTGTGACGTTGTCCTTGTCTATCTGTTGCACGACATCGTCTGCTAAATTGTTAAGAAGTGTTTCCTCACTATGGTTAGGCTGGTAGGCTGACTGATGGTAGCATGTTATCTTGTAGATGTGCTGAGAGAGGAGAGAATGTCAAATGTTCCAAAAATTTGGAGAGGTACGGCAGGTTGGATATGGGACGGTATCTCTGAAGAGGCTCTGTATCCATTCCTATTTTTTCAAAGTTGGACGAACAGTTGCTCTCTTCAAGTCTTCAGGAACGACTCCAGTATCAAGAGTTGTTTTGATGATGTGGGTGATGACCGGGCCAATGGCAGACATACACTTCTTGAGATAAGATGTAGGGATAGAATTCAATTCGCACGATTTTGCTGGTGACTTTGGAATGATGTTGCGAACTGCATCTTCTGAGGCAGGAGTAAGTAAGTCTAACATTGCAGCAGTTTGACGAGTCACTGGTGATGGTCTGATGTCTGGTAAACACGTTCATTTTCAGATCTGATGTACATTAGGTCCTCACATGAGGATTATGAAGTTTGACCTGCTTTGGGGAAATAGTAACATGAGCCACTGTCTTCGTAATAATTCGTACTGCAAAATCGATTGGAAATCTGAAATAAAATATTATCATTATTATCAATGGCTCCCTAGACAACTGGCAAAAGTCCTAAAATTTATCCAACTAACAGAATAATAGGGTAGGTTGTACCTCCACCCAAAACGGGGCTTCGATAGATGAGAGAGGGTGGGCTTAAGTCCTATGATCATACATACTAATTTATAATTTATGCTGAATTATTATTGTCTTGTTATTAAATCAATTAAATACAAAAATGAGCAGCTCTGTGACATATCTTCCGAGCTCCCCTCCAATTTACATTGTACCTAAAATTCTGAAATGTCTATTTTTGCCACAAAGAAAATGATCAATCGTTCATGCACCCTAAATATAATTGTGGCAAATATGTTTATACAACCCCATGAATCTATTCCATTATCAATAACTAAGAAAATAAAAGAAATTGGAGAGGATTTTAGCAAGATACGTCACTTCTAAAACTTTTAAAAAAATCTTTAATCAGTGTGGAATTCCCCTTTAAGTGACTCATCGGTAAGCATTAATGAGATATTCCTAAAAAGGAACAATAACCTGACACTATATCACGTTTTGTTAGAGATATTAAGACACTTGAAGATTTTGTCTTCTTTCCTTAATACCTACTGATGTCCTCATGGAAGAAGTCAAAATGTAAAACCAGTTCTTAACGCGGACACGGGGGCCTTCCAAACGTATGTTTCCATCATTAAATAATATATATTTTATTTGTACAACTTGCTAAAAAAATGAAAATAAACTAATGCTACGTCAATAAACATGACACTGATGAACTTTTTAATTAACAAAAATGAATAAAGGTCGAGAATCTGAACGATCTTCGAGTTTTGCATCTATATCACAAAGTCTTGGTAAAATTAAGAAATTAATGTAAAATATTTTCTAGATCGATGATATTGTAATGTATACTAAGCATCAGGCGCGTACACAGGGGGGGGGGGGGGTTAAACCCCCCCTTTGGTATTTTTTATGTGTGTAGTTTTAAGGAATTAGTAATGCAATATGAAATAAAAGTAATACAATTTGGACAGTCATCTACACACAATTTTCTCAGAACGAAAAAAATTATACCAATGGCCGACCTAAAAAAGTTGACCTAATCCCCCCCCCCCCCCCAACGGAGCAAAATGTCAAATTTTCAAATTTCGAGACCCAGGTTCCTTTAGTACATGTTTCAATGATAAATCTTTTTAAAGGGAAACAACATATGTGGTCATTGTAGACAGGTGGTCTTTGTAGACAGGTGGTCACTAAAGCAGGTTTGACTGCAAATTGCTATATTTTTAAGCGTGTGAGGTAATAATGAAAATAATGTCTCAGCCTAAATACTGCGAAAAACACATTTTATTATCAATTGCCCTCTTTCCTCTATTTATAATTTTCTTTTTTTCTCTCTGTGTCTTTATTTTTCCTTTCAACTATTAAAGGTGTCCGCTGAAGAAGGGGATCAGGGGCATAGAGCAGCCTTCTCCTTATGACAAAGCAAATTATCATCAATAAGTGGACCACGCCCAGTCGTGTACATTGTTCATTTTAACTCTAAGATCCCCCCTTCAACTTCTAAAATCTGTCCAAATTGCCTGCTCATGACCAGCAATTCATCAATTCTGGTAAGATAATAAGGTGAATGAGGCTGCATTATCAACTTGGACTACCGCCCTCTGTTGGCTACAGAATATCAGGTTGGCTAACGTACTTTCCTTAAATGAATACTTAGACATGGTCGGGGTTTTCGTTTCCTTCTGTATACATAGTGCATACAACCAGGGAGGTGAAAGAAAGGAGTCGAAACGCTTGTAATTTATTCAAACGCATTCTTAAATTCTAAAGCGTAACAATGACATGTGTAACATTCCACTTGGCTTTGAAGGTCCATGCTCCGAGCCGCGCTTCCACTGCGGGGAATTTTGGAGGCCAGGCACCAGTTTCACATTTATTACAAAATATTAAATTACCGTCCAAATTTCAGTGTAAATTATAAACTTTATAGCCCGAATACACAAATAAGGAGGTTTGTCGGCGAACCATGGTTTTCGTACGTCATATGACGCGTTTTTACGCATTTCTTTTTACAAACCTGGTTTGTAAAAACGCGTCGAAACGCGTCATATGAGGAATAGTGCATCAAACAATTTTTCAAACTTAGGACTCCGCCCTTTCTATAATTTGGGTGACAGAGTTGGTAAAAGAAAAATTAGATCTTGACAAAAATTCAATATTTTAGGATAATGCGCTAATATGTGCATCTTTTAATGTCCCGTTATTTAATCCATGATTTACAATCTTCGATAACTTTTAGTTTCCTAATGCGTGTTTTCTTTTATTTTTGCAGTTTGAAAAAAGGATGAAATTACACAAGTTTGTGTTCGCTTGTTCTACTCTTTACACATTCAAAAATGAATGAGAAATCATTAAAAGGGACAGCGAACAAGTGCTGTGATACCATTTTCTGATGTAGGAATTCTAAATCCTGAAATTTCATGCGCTCTTTTATCTCACCACCTGGTCAACAGTTGCAGATTAGCGCAGATTAACTTTTCGGCGGCTTGGAGCATGGGGTCAAAGGAGAGCGGCTTGATTCCAGTCCTTCTCTATCACGTCCCTGATAAAACTAGGCGAATGTCAAAGTTCATAAGTTGTAAATTTACAGACGTGACACCCATTAATGTATTTTAACTTGATCACAGATATACGCAAATTGTAGGAATCTGATTTTTGTAAACATGTACAAATTAAAATTTCCCTTTTATGTTTGAAAAGCCACTACGCGATTCAAAAACAGAAATTATGCATGATGGGCCTAGGCTGAAACTATGGCCACTATTAAACCAAGCTGTCGTGAAATCGAAATATTTTACGAAAATCAATGGCGCCATCTTGGTTGGTGAAATAAAAGAGCGCTTCATAATATTTATTCTACACATAGAATTCCATTATGATTAGCATCGGGGAAATAACTGATGTTAACTGACCTGTCATGAACATTCTACCGCAGTTCATGAATTGTAGACCAAGAATAGGTTTGAGCAAAATTCAGCTACGAAAATGGATTTCGAATTTAACGAAACTATTCACAACATCACGACGTCATTAATTGACTTTGGGCGATATTCTCTCTTAACGGATTACTGTCTCCGAAATACATACTTCGCACTTCTTTATACCGTAGCTATTGCAGCAGCATGTGGAATTGTTTTCACAATAACTACTTTACTCAGTATTGCATGTCATCGTCGATTTCGAAAGAAAAAAAACATTTTTCCGTTCAACATTGTTCTCGCCGACTTCGTGTTAGATGTTGCTGTCATGTTTGGATTCATAGTATTACTGTTTAATATGCAGGTACGTTGGTTTTGTGTTTGAATTAATACTCTTTAAAGATCGTTTTTATTATTTAATAGTAGTTTCAAAGGTTTGGGGCACGTTGAATGACCACCAAAAAAAGAAGAAGAGAAAAGGCAACAGAAAGAAAGAGAGAAAGAGAGAGAAAGAGAGAGAGAGAGAGAGAGAGAGAGTAGGAGAGGGGAGAAAGACAGATGAAAGGAGAATAGAGGAGACCATTCCCTGTATTCCTTTCACCTGGTTTTTGTGTGCTTCCAAATCAAAATAAATACCCCGCTCCTTCTCCTCATTTTCGGGCCCCCTGGTCCATGCTACGACAATGGCTGCAAGGCCTTTGCTCCACCGCCAAGGCATGACCTGTTCGATGATGAACGTTATTTTCATGTCGAATGATAGTTTAGAGTGTATTAGTATGGAAGTATTATATACAAATCCCTGTGAATTACATGTAACTACATCTTATATTTGATTTTGTTTGAATTGCATGCACTTTATATTAATTCCCGGTTACGTTTAAGCAATTTAAGAAAAAGAGTTTTTTTTTTGCAAAATAGTGTTTCAAAACGCTGGTATTTTCAAAATAATTGACCGGCAAAAGTGTATGGTTTTAATAATGATTAAACTAAACCGTGATTCTGGGGTAAAAAAAAATGCTTACACAGTTTTTTCTACTTTGTTTAATGTAGGATCAGGATTGGCTTCTTAAAGTCATAGGTATAGTCTTTGAAACTTCGCATATGGTATCTTCTGGAAGTGTCCTTCTACTAGCTCTGGATCAGTTCATTGCCTTTAAGCTCGATCCTTTCGGTGTCCGTAGAATCCTCACCAAGTCTCGTCGAATCTTGATTTCTCTCCTATCTTGGATGACCATGCTCTTTGTTGCTACATGCGTTACCATGTTCCCTCCAGCATCACTAAATGCCCGGTTTTACTTTGTTAATGTTTCGGTTATCTTCACCGGGGTGTTATACATTCTAGTGTACAGAGCCATTGCCAGAAAATCTCCGAACGTCAACAGTCAGGTGAGAAAACGAAGGGAGCAGAACAGGCGAGTTTTGAGGACGTACTCCTTCATACTTGGAACAAATTTGTTTCTATCCACATTTCCGGAAGTCACCTGCTTCATACTTCATTACAATAAAAATGAATCTTTTTTGTATTGTGCATTATTAGGATGGATCCTTATGGCAACTCTCAATACAATAGTAAATACATTTATTTACTGGTGGCGTTTCACAGGGTTTCGCGCCATCTTCACATGTTATACAAAGCGAGAAAATAATGCGATAATTTAGGACTGGGGATGTACTAGAGAGAAGAATATCGTATTATTCTACATGATATGATTTATTAGATTTTGTGTAGAGATATAGCATTGCAAAGCAAGAATGTAATGTCCAATTTTTTCGACATTTATACAATCCATAGAGCGTATGAGCATGAAATCGGCAAGCTCACGCAATAGCGACAAATTAATACACGAGGCAAAGTAATGGGAAAATGCTATTGGCCAAGATTGTTTTATTCATATTATTATATGATTTCAAAAACTGCAATGAATTTCGTACTGAGAAAATGATGTAGAGAACTGTCCAAATAACAGCAGCTATATACACTGGTGTGTGCAGGCGCGTACGCAGGGGGGGGGGGGGGGGGGGGGGGGGTTAAACCCCCCTTGGTATTTTAATGTGTGTATTTTTGCCGAAACCCCCCCCCCTAAATAATTATTCCACCATTATTACCAACAGTGTACGTTATGGGGTCTGTACTTAATATGACCTTGTTTTGAGCAAAAACCACTACTGTATGGAAAATCCACCAAATATGCGAAAATGTTTTTGTTTTAACGTTTATACGGAAGTTCTTTCCTTGTCATGAGAAAAATGCAAGGCATAATTGACTAATGATTTTCTTTAAGAAAAGAAACAGAAGACAAAGAAATATAACAGTTTGTATTTTGAGTCTCAAATTTTCATGTAGATTCTTAATGTTATTCAATACTGACATTTTGTAATTAATGGAAGTTACAAATTCTATTTAATTACAAAAAATCAATATCTTACTTCATATTTTTTTTGTTTTGCAGATGTTTCTGCATTTATTAAAAAATAAATTTCAAAATATTCAAATAACAATAATGATATATAATGTAATTGATTTATGTAAAATGTGACAAATGAAATATACAAAAAAAGAATGCATGTAATATAATTGAAAAAATGAAAGTATGGAGGTAAATCAAAGAAACAGGATAGTCAAGATAAATGCATCATAAACTTTCATAAGCACGAATGCTTGAGTCGATAGTAGCCGGGAGGGGGTGGGGGCGGGGGGGGGGGTACATAATAAATTACGATGTTATAGGAGTATTTAGGAGAATAGAGTGTCACATATTAATAATTGTTTCAGAAAGTTTCTAAATAACAAGTGGGAAGAAGAAAAGAAAATTACAAGTGTGTGCAGGTGATTGGTTCGTGTTCGATTCGTTTTGTTAATTTGCTGGTAATTTTAAATTAATTGATTAAAAAAATTTAAAAAAAGCGTTTCGACCCTTATATTGTTCGTGAATATCTGGATATTAAATATTTTTTCGTCGAGGTTTTGAATGAATAAAGAGATGCAGAGTGTTTGATATTCTCAGGTAAAGCATTCAGAATATCTGGGCCATGGTGTTTTATCGATTTATAGGCCATACTAGTTTTGGGTTAGTTAAATGGAAGCCGGATGAGTGTCGTGTAGGATAAGAATGTATTTTACTATTGTATACAAACATATTTCGAAATGCTAATGGTATAGTATTTATCCAAAATGTATACATAAAGAATGCAGTTTGAAAAAATGTGAATATCAGCAATTTGTAATGTTTTTAGTTCATAACATATTGGATCAGTATTGGCTAAATAATGTGAATGTGTAGAAAACACGGAGTGCTTTCTTCTTGGAGACGATAAATTAACATAATTTCATCTTATTACTTTTACCCCATTTTATGTTACAATCAGAAATGTATGACACATTTGAAGAATTGTAAAGCATAAAATAGTGACTTTTGTGAAAGAAGATATTTTAATTTATATAGAATGTCTAAGCCTCTCGAGACTCACATGCAAATGTTATTAATATGACTATTCCAAGTTAGATTTGAATCAATCATTACACCCAAGAATTGTGTAAATTCTTTTTTAATTATGGGCATGTCATCTATAAATGTATCATAATGAAGAACAATTTTAGAGTGCATGTTTTTGTAACGAATATAATTAGTCTCATTAATATTCAGAGAAAAATGCTATGAAAAGGCATCGCACACAAACCAAAATGATGTCGTATGAGTTCGTAAGCTTTTTATTTTTAACCTTCACGATCACACTTTACAGAAACTAAAGATAGGATACCATCCTCGCATAAAACGTATACAAGAGCTTTAATATCGACATGACATATGTTTGTCATAATGGCTTATAGATCGCTTGTAATGTTCGCAAATTTCACGCAATACCCAGCCTAGTATATATTTTCTTCGACGCATATATTATCCGTTGAATTATCGACTTGTATCAATAGAATTTAATAAATATAAGTATACATTTCTTCTTGGGTAATAGATATCTTGTTTCATTAAACGCACGCTTAATGAAACATATCAGGTTCCGCGTCAGTTTTATTCTGTTTAGTAGTAAGCACTACAACTTAGTGAAGTGGATGGTGAACACAGAAAGGTGGAAAATAATACATAGATGGAGAGACTTTTTTTAAGGTATGTCAACTTACAGTTCTTTTATAATCAAGGAGAGTCTCATTCCCCCTAGCAATAATATATTTCTAAAGATGTTGTCGAATTTCATATATTGTGGGCAAAAGTTAGCTATTCATGTTAAACTTGTATCCACATTTCCTTAGGGGTACAATCCCGTCTCACCCTCTCCCAACCAAGATAAGTAGATAAATACAAATGTACATAAACGAAATGGAAATGTTTTTTTAAAGAGATAAGTAGCAAATGGAATGGTTGGATGCCCCGGGCCCACAAACTCCGTCATGTTGCACGGATTCATTAAAGGCCCCATTTTGTAGGATGCTCCTAACCCACAGTTGTTGTTGTTGTTGTTGTTTGGTATTATCGGCGTTTCATTTTTTTTAAGAATATTTACGCCTTTCACTTTTTTTCATTTTTTCTTTTTTTGGTACTCTTTGTAAATTCATACTCTTCTCTTTTTTTTTAATAATATAATCTCAGATCTACTGGTCCATGAAAACCCCTCACCGCAATTGACACCTTCCTGCCAGACCGGCGCTGTACATTGCCCAATCTTCTCGGCCAGCATTGGCCTAGGCAACTCTGGTGCCGGTGAGAGGATTCTGGGGTAGATCTCCAGAGTCTCTTGTTTGGGGTTTACCGTCCTCAATCCGTCTTTACTCTTTCTTACCTTTTCTCTTCTAGTATTTTTCCATTTTGTAAAACCTTGTTGTTCTATCAAAGTAGGTATCAACATCTTAGGGCATTTGGTTGTCGTGCGATATGTGCAAAAAGTGTACTGGAATAACAGTGTACTGGAATAACAATATAAAGGGGTACTGAGTGGTAGCTTGCGGCAGTTAGTTGTATTGCTTACGGTACTGAGTGGTAGATTGTGGCAGTTAGTTGTAGTGCTTACGGTAATAATGAGCGGTTACTTGCGGTAATTGGTCGGCCAATTACTGTGCAGGATTATCGTTTACGTACACAAGAAGGTACCGCATGTTAAAGCTAAACCGGGATGGAATGTGTTGTGACAGCAGGTGATGGTGCAGACAGCGATAGAATGGTGTAAAATGTCTATATACAATAAACTTTGTCGATGTTAGGTGGGTTTCCATTATAATTATGACAATTTTGTTTCGTTGTTGCCCTAGTATACTTTCAGTGCATTGAATTAATGTCTTTAAATGGCATAAACTATTGGTGATAATAACAAAAAGTCAAGATTACATTTTGAATAAAATTGTAATTAATTACAAGAAAAAGGAAACAATATAAAGTTGAATAGAGAAGAAAAGGGAGCAAGAGAGGGGACAAGAAAAGAAAATTAGAGGTGAAAAAAGCTGCAGAGATCAATCAAGTAAACTGTATATCCAAATATCAAAATAGATAATATAATTATATAGAACGTTAACGTATGGGTATAAACTGTACTGAATAATTATTTCAAATTGATGCTCCGAAGCAAAGATAATATATAATTACAAATCAGCTGCATGTGTCGAGGTTCAAGTTAAATAAAATGTGGAATGGTTGAAAATGTATATTGCACTTATCACCTGCTTTTTGTAAATTATACACTCACCGAGGGATACAACTATTCTTAAATCGGTTTGTTTTACATTTGGGCAGACTCACTGGTTTACTTCTTCTAAGGTTATATTTTGTATCTCGTTTTGGTGGGAGAAGGTCATTTAGTTTGTGTTTTGGTTTCTGTGTTTGGTTTAATAATTGCAAGCACATAATTTTTCTACGATCAGCTAGAGAATCAATGCTCAGCACATTTAAAGCGTCAGTATAAGATAGGTTGGGGTGAATATTCTCAGGGTACGTTTTATATTTATTCCAATAAATTAAATTGCTCTTTGGTTAGCCCCCGTGAAAGACTTGACATGCATATTCCAATACAGACCTTATGCAAGCTTAGTAATACCTACACAAATAGTCTTGAACAAGACCGGATCTACGTAATTGGACCAACAGAAACAAACGACTTACAGCCTTTCATAAACCTTTCGATGAGTATTCCATATCAATCTATATAGAAGGGGATAAAAGGTAGAAACGAAGAATTATACAGTGCGTCCCAGAAAAAACGAAACCGAGAAGTATCGATGTTCTATCATAACTTAATCACAACTATAATTAATGAATGATACATATTTGGAAAGCTTAGAGTCTCTTCTTTCATGTAATGCTACTCAGATAATGCATATTTCACGCATGAGTGATTAAAAGCAATTTGAAGGATGGAAACCAAAAAGACATTTGGCGGGCGGTATCTGAATTTCGAAGAAAAAGTCACATTTCTAGAAAGTTGAGTTTCTGCCATTTCATATGACACCTCAATCAGGATAAATGAGCGAGGAATGACAAAGTTCTGTTTGTTTAAAGTAGTGCTTGCATTTCCATAATTTTATTAAACGAATTCGTTTTCACTGGCTGCCTGCCGTATCAATAAACGAAATTAACAAAAGACTTAACTCCGTTTCGTTGACAATCAGCCGTAGACGAGAGTCTTCATGCATGGCTGATTGTCACCGAAACGGAGTTAAAGGGATCCGGTAACTTTGTCTCAGATTCTGAAATAAAATTCTGGATTTAGCTTATGATGCAATGGTAATTATAAACCTTTAGGTCAGTCAGGAACCCCAAGACTTTTCCAAGCCGATCGCCTGTCTGATTATTAAGATATTTATGATTGGAATTACAAATTTTGAAAACCGTTCGCCTGACGGTTTTCATAACACTACAGTCTATTGGGGAAAACGAGTATGGTAAAACCGGTCACTCAAAGATTTTTACTTTTTTGAGGCACTTCTTGATCATTTTGAAGCGCAATTTTTTAGGGCTTCAATGTTACACCATGTTACAGACACTGATAACACGTAGGGCCATGCATCTCAGATTTAACATTGTTAAACGATCCCTTTAAGTCTTTTTTCAAATCTGCTTTTTGCTACGGCAGGCACCCAGTGAAAACGAATTCGTTTGTTAGATTATGAAAATGTAAGGGCTACTTTAAACAAACAGAACTTTGTTATTCCTGGCTCATTTTTCTTGATTGAGGTATCATATGAAAGAGCAGAAAATGAACTTTCTATAAATATGAATTTTTCTTTGAAATTCAGATACCGCCCGCCAAATTACTTTTTGGTTTCCTTCCTTCAAATTGCTTTTAATCACTTATGCGTAAAATATGCATCACCTGAGTAGCATCAACCGAAAGAGGAGACTCTAAGCTTTCCAAATATGTATCATTCAATAATTATGGTTGTGATTAAGTTATGATAAAACATCGATCCTTCTCGGTTTCGTTTTTTCTGGGACGCACTGTATAAGAAACGGTGATAGAGGGGAGAAACAAAAGATAGCGTGAGGAAAGATGGGAAGATAATAAAGTATATTGATAAAAAACAAAGAATAACATTCGAAAAGGTAATAGAAGGAAGAAACAAAGGAAAGCGTAAGGAAAGATAGGAAGAGACAATTATAAAATAATAGAGGCGAAGGAAAGCGTGAGGAAAGATAGGAAGAGAAAATTACAAAATAATAGAGGCGAAGGAAAGCGTAAGGAAAGATAGCAAGAGAAAATAATACAATAATAAAAACAAAGAAAAAAGTGTATAGAAGAAGAAACGAAGGTTAACATAAGAGACGGTTATAGAAGGAAGAAAGAGAGAATAACATAGGAAAAGGTGAAAGAAGGAAGAAACAAAGGATAACCTGAGAAAGGGTTATAGAAGGAAAAAACAAAGGATAACATAAGAAAAGATTATAGAAGGTGGAAACAAAGGGTAGCATTTATAAGCAATAGTTGAGGAGGAAGAAACAAAGGGAAACATTAACTAAAGGTTATAGAAGGCAGAAACAAAATATAACATACATGTGTAAGGAAAGGTTATTGCAGCAATAAATAAAGGGTAATATAAAAAAAAGGTTATAGAAGGAATTAAACCAGAATAACATCAGAAAAGGTTAGAGAACAAAGAATTACATAAGGAAAGGGGAAGGAAGAAACGAGGGTAATTTTAGAAGAAAAGGTTATATATAGAAGTAATAAAAAATGATAACATAATAAAAGGTTAAAGAAGGAAGTAAAACAGAATAACATCAGAAAACGTTAGAGAAAAAAGAAACAAAGGATAACATACATAAGGAAACTATAAAAGAGAGTAAAACAAAATAATATCAGAAAAGGTTAGAAAAGGAGGAAACAAAGGATAACATAAGGAAAGGTAAGAGAAGGAAGAAATAATGGATAACATAAGAAAAGGTTCCACACTGTCGCTCATATAGTTGGAATATTTTTGTTTTACCCCAATTTATGGAATTATTTTAAAAATAATTTAGAAATAATAGATCTAGATAATAATATACATGCTCAGATTGTATTGAATATTAATTTGCCAATGTGTGTTTGCGTGACTGCTAAAGCATGTGTATGCTACTATGCTTATCTACTGGGAGACCTACGCCCTTAAGTCATAAATGACAGTAATGAGGATTAATGCCCCACAAAAGGGCACTAATATAGCACATCAACACGGTTTTGATCCTGGGGCCTCACAGTTGCGAGGCAATAGCTTTGTCACCGAACCATGACTGTAAGCAGCGGGGGCTAGGGTAGGGGGCAATTTCCATAAATAAAAAATAAAACAAAGAAAATGCAATAAATTTTCAATAATTTATTGCATTTTACCCCGGTTCCCAACATAAACAAATCCTCTGTGTGCCCATACCTTGAGTCATAATGCATGGCCGTCCAGAGGAGTTTTTTTATGTTGGGGACCGGGATAAAATGCAATAAATTATTGAAAATAACCCTTTCTCAGGTTATCCTTTGTTTCTTCCTTTTTTCAGCTTTTCCTATGTTATTCTCTGTTTCTTCCTTCTATAACCGTCTCTTATGTTAACCTTCGTTTCTTTCTTCTATCCACTTTTTTCTTATGTTATTCTTTGTTTTTATTATTGTATTATTTTCTCTTGCTATCTTTCCTTACGCTTTCCTGCGCCTCTATTATTTTGTAATTTTCTCTTCCTATCTTTCCTCACGCTTTCCTTCGCCTCTATTATTTTATAATTTTCTCTTCCTATCTTTCCTTACTCTTTCCTTTGTTTCTTCCTTCTATTGCCTTTTCGAATGTTATCCTTTGTTTTTATCAATTTACTTTTTTATCTTCCTATCTTTCCTCACGCTATCTTTTGTTTCTCCCTTCTATCACCGTTTCTTATATAATTCTTCGTTTCTTCCTTTTATCCCCTTCTATATAGATTGATATGGAATACTCATGTGGAAAGGTTTATGAAAGGCTGTAAGTAGTTTGTTTCTGTTGGTCCAATTACGTAGATCCGGTCTTGTTCAAGACTATTTGTGTAGGTATTGCAAAGCTTGCATATGGTCTGTATTGGAATATGCATGTCAAGTCTCTCACGGGGGCTATCCAAAGAGCAACCTAATCTATTATTTTTAAATTATTTTTAAAATAATTCCATAAATTGGGGTAAAACTAAAATATTCCAACTTAATGAGCGACAGTGTAGAAGGTAGAAACAAAGAATAACATAAGAAAAGGTTAGAGAGAGAAGAAACAAAGGATAACATAACGAAAAGGAAAGTCAGAAACAAAGGGTAATTTTATAAGAAAAGGTTATAGAAGTAATAAACAAATGATAACATAAGAAAAGGTTAAAGAAGGAAGTAAAACAGAGTAACATCAGAAAAGGTTAGAAGTAAAAGAAACAAAGGATAACATACATAAGGAAACTATGAAAGGAAGTAAAAACAAAATAATATCAGAAAAGGTTAGAGAAGGATGAAACAAAGGATAACATAAGAAAAGGTTATAGAAGGAAGTAAAACAGAGTAACATCAAAAAAGGTTCTAGAAGCAAGAAACAAAGAATAACATAAGAAAAGGTTATAGAACTAATAAACAAAGGATAACATAAGAAAAGGTTATAGAAGGAAGTAAAACAGATTAACATAAGAACAAGTTCTAGAAGGAAGAAACAAAGAATAACATCAGAACAAGTTCTAGAAGGAAGAAACAAAGAATAACATGAGAACAAGTTCCAGAAGGAACAAACAAAGGATAACATAATGAAAGGTTGTAGACGGAATAAACAAAGGATAACATAAGGAAAGGTTATAGATAGAAGAAACAAAGGAGAACATAATAAAAGGTTATAGAAGGCAGAAACAAAGGATAACATAAGGAAAGGTTATAGAAGGAAGAAACAAAGGATAACATAAGGAAAGGTAATAGAAGGAAGAAACAAAGGAAAATTAACATAAGAAAAGGTTATAAAAGGCAGAAACAAAGGAGAACATAAGAAAAGGTGATAGAAGGCACAAACAAAGGAGAACATAAGAAAAGGTTATAGAAGGCAGAAACAAAGGAGAACATAAGAAAAGGTTATAGAAGGAATAAACAAAGGATAACATAAGGAAAGGTTATAGAAGGAAGAAACAAAGGAGAACATAAGAAAAGGTTATAGAAGGCAGAAACAAAGGATAACATAAGGAAAGGTTATAGATAGAAAAAACAAAGGAGAACATAATAAAAGGTTATAGAAGGCAGAAACAAAGGAGAACATAAGAAAAGGTTATAGAAGGCAGAAACAAAGGAGAACATAAGAAAAGGTTATAGAAGGAAGAAACAAAGGAGAACATAAGGAAAGGTTATAGAAGGAAGAAACAAAGGAGAACATAAGAAAAGGTTATAGAAGGAATAAATAAAGGATAACATAAGGAAAGGTTATAGAAGGAAGAAACAAAGGAGAACATAAGAAAAGGTTATAGAAGGCAGAAACAAAGGATAACATAAGGAAAGGTTATAGATAGAAAAAACAAAGGAGAACATAATAAAAGGTAATAGAAGGCAGAAACAAAGGATAACATAAGGAAAGGTTATAGAAGGCAGAAACAAAGGATAACATAAGGAAAGGTTATAGATAGAAAAAACAAAGGAGAACATAATAAAAGGTTATAGAAGGCAGAAACAAAGGATAACATAAGGAAAGGTTATAGAAGGAAGAAACAAAGGATAACATAAGGAAAGGTTATAGAAGGAAGAAACAAAAGATAACATAAGGAAAGGTTATAGATAGAAGAAACAAAGGAGAACATAAGAAGAGGTTATAGAAGGCAGAAACAAAGGAGAACATAAGAAAAGGTTATAGAAGGCAGAAACAAAGGAGAACATAAGAAAAGGTTATAGAAGGAAGAAACAAAGGAGAACATAAGGAAAGGTTATAGAAGGAAGAAACAAAGGAGAACATAAGAAAAGGTTATAGAAGGAAGAAACAAAGGATAACATAAGGAAAGGTTATAGAAGGAAGAAACAAAGGAGAACATAAGGAAAGGTTATAGATAGAAGAAACAAAGGAGAACATAAGGAAAGGTTATAGAAGGAAGAAACAAAGGATAACATAAGGAAAGGTTATAGAAGGAAGAAACAAAGGAGAACATAAGAAAAGGTTATAGAAGGAAGAAACAAAGGATAACATAAGGAAAGGTTATAGAAGGAAGAAACAAAGGAGAACATAAGAAAAGGTTATAGATAGAAGAAACAAAGGAGAACATAATAAAAGGTTATAGAAGGCAGAAACAAAGGATAACATAAGGAAAGGTTATAGAAGGAAGAAACAAAGGAGAACATAAGGAAAGGTTATAGAAGGCAGAAACAAAGGATAACATAAGGAAAGGTTATAGAAGGAAGAAACAAAGGAGAACATAAGGAAAGGTTATAGAAGGCAGAAACAAAGGATAACATAAGGAAAGGTTATAGAAGGCAGAAACAAAGGATAACATAAGGAAAGGTTATAGATAGAAGAAACAAAGGATAACATAAGGAAAGGTTATAGATAGAAGAAACAAAGGATAACATAAGAAAAGGTTATAGAAGGCAGAAACAAAGGATAACATAAGGAAAGGTTATAGAAGGAAGAAACAAAGGAGAACATAAGGAAATGTTATAGAAGGCAGAAACAAAGGATAACATAAGGAAATGTTATAGAAGGCAGAAACAAAGGAGAACATAAGAAAAGGTTATAGAAGGAAGAAACAAAGGAGAACATAAGGAAAGGTTATAGAAGGAAGAAACAAAGGAGAACATAAGAAAAGGTTATAGAAGGAAGAAACAAAGGATAACATAAGGAAAGGTTATAGAAGGAAGAAACAAAGGAGAACATAAGGAAAGGTTATAGATAGAAGAAACAAAGGAGAACATAAGGAAAGGTTATAGAAGGAAGAAACAAAGGATAACATAAGGAAAGGTTATAGAAGGAAGAAACAAAGGAGAACATAAGAAAAGGTTATAGAAGGAAGAAACAAAGGATAACATAAGGAAAGGTTATAGAAGGAAGAAACAAAGGAGAACATAATAAAAGGTTATAGATAGAAGAAACAAAGGAGAACATAATAAAAGGTTATAGAAGGCAGAAACAAAGGATAACATAAGGAAAGGTTATAGAAGGAAGAAACAAAGGAGAACATAAGGAAAGGTTATAGAAGGCAGAAACAAAGGATAACATAAGGAAAGGTTATAGAAGGAAGAAACAAAGGAGAACATAAGGAAAGGTTATAGAAGGCAGAAACAAAGGATAACATAAGGAAAGGTTATAGAAGGCAGAAACAAAGGATAACATAAGGAAAGGTTATAGATAGACGAAACAAAGGATAACATAAGGAAAGGTTATAGATAGAAGAAACAAAGGATAACATAAGAAAAGGTTATAGAAGGCAGAAACAAAGGATAACATAAGGAAAGGTTATAGAAGGAAGAAACAAAGGAGAACATAAGGAAATGTTATAGAAGGCAGAAACAAAGGATAACATAAGGAAATGTTATAGAAGGAAGAAACAAAGGAGAACATAAGGAAAGGTTATAGATAGAAGAAACAAAGGATAACATAAGGAAAGGTTATAGATAGAAGAAACAAAGGAGAACATAAAAACAAGGTTATAGAAGGCAGAAACAAAGGATAACATAAGGAAAGGTTATAGAAGGAAGAAACAAAGGAGAACATAAGGAAAGGTAATAGAAGGAAGAAACAAAGAATAACATAAAGAAAGGTAATAGACGGAATAAACAAAGGATAACATAAGGAAAGGTTATAAAAGGAAGAAACAAAGGATAACATATGGAAAGGTA
The DNA here is from genome assembly GCF_000002235.5 of Strongylocentrotus purpuratus. Taxonomy (NCBI): domain Eukaryota; kingdom Metazoa; phylum Echinodermata; class Echinoidea; order Camarodonta; family Strongylocentrotidae; genus Strongylocentrotus; species Strongylocentrotus purpuratus. Next base: position 31,110,853 of record NW_022145601.1, on the reverse strand, counting down.
ATAGAAGGAAAAAAAAACCTGAGAAAAGATAGGAAGAGAAAAAAATAGAATAATAAAAACATACAATAACATAAGAGAAGGTGATACTCGAAAGGAAAACAAAAAATAACATCAGGAATAGTAGGAAGAAAATTGATAGATTAATAAAAACAAAGAAGTACATTAAATAGGTGATATAAGGAACAAACAGAGAATAACATGAGGAAAGATAGAAACAAAATTGATAGAATGGTAACAACCAACGAAGCCATAAAAAGAAGCCTTAGAAGAAGAAGAAAAAAAGAATTACATAAAGGTAAGATAATGGAAAGACAGAGGAGAAGATAAACAAATGGAAAAACAAAGAATTAAATTAGAAAAACAGAAAAAGAAAATGACAGAAGAAAACAAATAACCTGAGAAAATCAGAAAGAACATGCAAAAATAAAGCATAAAATAAAAGATGAAGGAAGAAAAAACAAAGAACAACATAACGAAGGAAAGATAGAAAAAGAAAGTGATTGAATAATAAATAGTATAAATAAATAGGCCGGGCCCCCACTCCCCCCCCCCTGGGAAAAAAAACGTGTAAAAACACGTGATTTTTTACATTTTTTGAGCGATGGCCCACCCCCCCCCCCTGGGGCTCAAGGGAGGGGGGGGGTGCAAATTTTTATATTTTCGAGGGACAAAACAATAATATGCCTCACTACCCCGCCCCCCCCCCCCCCCACTGAGCGACTTTTCGGCCGGCGCGATTTTCAAATTTTCAAATTTTCGGGAACAAAAAAAAAGGAAAAAAAGTGCTCACTACCCTCGTTCTCACTGTCGACTCTTTTTTCCTCACCTTTTATCTTTCCTCTCATATCAGTGCTTACATCTTTTTACCCCCACCACTTTTGATTTTCCTTGTTCCACTCTCTATATATCCCCTTTCTCCCCCTCCCCTTCTCTCTCTCTCTCTCTCTCTCCCTCTCCCTGTACGTGTATATTATTAATTATCTAGCGTGCATAATTTCGCTTTTCTTAATGTTCCAATATGCATGATTTCATTATTTATTATATAATATATAATATATTCATATCTAAAGTATCATAACATTATTTTGTGTAATGTTGTTTTCCATAGTATTGATCATTACTAATACTTCATGTATACTTGTGAAGAGTCTTGTGGAGACTGACTTCCCCTATATTAAAAGAGTGGTAAGTTTCGGGGGGGGGGTGATTGTCATCGTGGGTGGTTGTCCATAATGGTTCTCCTCATCTTTTACCTTTCCTCTCGTATCAGTACTCACATCTTTCTACCCCACCGATTTTCCTTTAAATTTTCCTCCCTCTACGTCTTCAACCCCTCTCTCTCTTGCTTTCTCCCTCTTTTTGTTTGCACTCTTTCTCCTAAGCTGAGAATAATTCACAATGTTGGTTTCCGGTCGCATTTAACCCATAGCCTGCCATGAGGCTGCATGCACGCTACCTACTGAGTGCCATGTGCGTGCAAGGGCGCTTTTGTAATAGCAGTTATTTTTCATGCTCATTGGGCTGTGCTGTGTGTTTTGCACTCGCCATTCATAGAACCATCGCGTTAATCAGATTATCTCCAAAACAACCTGGCACAGTGGGGATTAGCCCTGTGGCACGATAAGAGTTAAACATCTTATTTTTCAACAATAACGTTTACATGAGTCTGATATATTTCTCTATAAGTTGGGTATTTTCATGTATCAACTTACAAAAAAATTAATTGCCTGATTCTATAGCTTCTCTTTTCACTAAGAACTTGGATATTCATTCATACCCTACCACGAAAAGGAATGATTTTCACATCCCCTGTTTACGCACAACATTTTCTCAGAAAAAAAAAATGTGTATACTGGTCCATCTTTCTGGAACAATCTTCATCCTGATTTACTTCACCCTTCTTCTATTCATCAATTTTAATATAAACTCAAGTTACATTTGTTGAATGCATACAATAATAATGATGATTAGACATTTCATGTATAATGTTCTTCTTTCTTTAATATAACGTGTACCATTTTACAATTCATTCAAAATATGCTCATCTGACCGTTATTAAATGCCTAAAAAACCCTGAATTTCCGGGGGCTCTTCCCACTGGACCCCACCTAGGGACCTAAAGCGAGCCCCTAGATGCTCATCTGGTCGTTATAAAATGCCTCAAATCACGTCAATTAGTGACCTGCAAATAATGCTGAAATGAAATAATTCGAGAATTTTTCTCACCTTTTAGTAAATTATATTTTTGTATGCGTTTGCTGGAAAATGATAAATTCCTGAATTACAGTCAGGCACAAAATATGCTTATTTAGAAGCCAACTTGTTACGGCCCGAGGAACGGCAGGGTTCGGGGGACCTTTACCCCCCCCCTCCCCCCTCCCCCCATTTTTTGGAAAATTACATTAAAAAGAAATAGAAAGAAAGAAAGAACGAGAGAATAGTAACCTACCAGTGTCACAAATTAGGTATCAAAATATGCTCATCTGACCATGATTAAATGCCTAAAACCCCTGAGCTTACGGGGGCTCTGCCTCCTGGATTCCCAAAGGGCACTAAGGCGTAATTTAATGCTTAAAACCCCTGAGCTTCTGGGGGATATGCCCTCTGGACCCCAAGTCAATTAGTACCCTGCCAGTGTCAAAAATTAGGTATCAAAATATGCTCATCTGACCGTAATTAAATGCCTAATACCCCTGAGCTTCTGGGGGCCCCGCCCCCTGGACCTCCGGCTAGGTAATGACCTGCCAGTGTCACAAATAAGGTATCAAAATATGCTCATCTGACGGTATTAAATGCCTAAAAAACCCTGAATTTCCGGGGGCTCTTCCCACTGGACCCGAACTAGGGCCCTAAAGCGGGCCCCTAGATGCTCATCTGTCGGTAATTTAGTGACTAAAACCCCTGAGTTTCTGGGGGCTCCCCCCTTGGACCCCGCGCCAATTAGTGTCCTGCCAATGTCACAAATAAGGTATCAAAATTTGCTCATCTGACCGTAATTAAATGCCTAATACCCCTGAGCTTCCGGGGACTCTGCCCACTGGACCCCACAAGGGGGCCTAAGGCGGGCCCCTGAATGCTCATCTGGACGTTATAAAATGCCTCAAATCCCTGAGTTTCAGGGGGTTTAACCCCCTGAACCCACGTCAATTAGTGACCTGCAAATAATGCTGAAATGAAATAATTTTTCGAGAATTTTTCTCACCATTTAGTAAATTATATTTTTGTATGCGTTTGCTGGAAAATGACAAATTCCTAAATTACAGTCAGGCACAAAATATGCTTATTTAGAAGCCAACTTGTTACGGCCCGAGGAACGGCAGGGTTCGGGGGACCTTTACCCCCCCCCCCATTTTTTGGAAAATTACATTAAAAAGAAATAGAAAGAAAGAAAGAACGAGAGAATAGTAACCTACCAGTGTCACAAATTAGGTATCAAAATATGCTCATCTGACCATGATTAAATGCCTAAAACCCCTGAGCTTACGGGGGCTCTGCCTCCTGGATTCCCAAAGGGCACTAAGGCGTAATTTAATGCTTAAAACCCCTGAGCTTCTGGGGGATATGCCCTCTGGACCCCAAGTCAATTAGTACCCTGCCAGTGTCAAAAATTAGGTATCAAAATATGCTCATCTGACCGTAATTAAATGCCTAATACCCCTGAGCTTCTGGGGGCCCCGCCCCCTGGACCTCCGGCTAGGTAATGACCTGCCAGTGTCACAAATAAGGTATCAAAATATGCTCATCTGACGGTATTAAATGCCTAAAAAACCCTGAATTTCCGGGGGCTCTTCCCACTGGACCCGAACTAGGGCCCTAAAGCGGGCCCCTAGATGCTCATCTGTCGGTAATTTAGTGACTAAAACCCCTGAGTTTCTGGGGGCTCCCCCCTTGGACCCCGCGCCAATTAGTGTCCTGCCAATGTCACAAATAAGGTATCAAAATTTGCTCATCTGACCGTAATTAAATGCCTAATACCCCTGAGCTTCCGGGGACTCTGCCCACTGGACCCCACAAGGGGGCCTAAGGCGGGCCCCTGAATGCTCATCTGGACGTTATAAAATGCCTCAAATCCCTGAGTTTCAGGGGGTTTAACCCCCTGAACCCACGTCAATTAGTGACCTGCAAATAATGCTGAAATGAAATAATTTTTCGAGAATTTTTCTCACCATTTAGTAAATTATATTTTTGTATGCGTTTGCTGGAAAATGACAAATTCCTAAATTACAGTCAGGCACAAAATATGCTTATTTAGAAGCCAACTTGTTACGGCCCGAGGAACGGCAGGGTTCGGGGGACCTTTACCCCCCCCCCCCCCATTTTTTGGAAAATTACATTAAAAAGAAATAGAAAGAAAGAAAGAACGAGAGAATAGTAACCTACCAGTGTCACAAATAGGTATCAAAATATGCTCATCTGACCATGATTAAATGCCAAAAACCCGTGAGCTTACGGGAGCTCTGCCTCCTGGATTCCCAGAGGGCCCTAAGGCGTGAGGTAATTTAATGCTTAAAACCCCTGAGCTTCTGGGGGCTATGCCCCTTGGACCCCAAGTCAATTAGTACCCTGCCAGTGTCAAAAATTAGGTATCAAAATATGCTCATCTGACCGTAATTACATGCCTAAAACCCCTGAGCTTCTGGGGGCCCCGCCCCGTGGACCTCCGGCCAGGTAATGACCTGCCAGTGTTACAAATATGCTCATCTGACAGTATTAAATGCCTAAAAAAAAACTGAATTTCCGGGGGCTCTTCCCACTGGCCCCCACCTAGGGCCCTAAAGCGGGCCCCTAGATGCTCATCTGTCGGTAATTTAGTGACTAAAACCCCTGAGTTTCTGGGGGCTCCCCCCTTGGACACCGCGCCAATTAGTGACCTGCTAGTGTCATGAATAAGGTATCAAAATATGCTCATCTGACCGTAATGAAATGCCCATACCCCCTAAGCTACCTGGGACTCTGCCCCTTGGCTCCAGCAATGGCTTTGCCCTAGATCACACGCTAATTTACGCTACGCTTTAACTGATCGTAAATACTTTAGCCTCCCCCCACCCACTTTGAAAAACGTTCAGCGGGGCCTGCATATAAGAGTGGGGTCATGCAGATTTGTTTGCAGTTTTGCTCATTACGCCACTGCTGGTCACCATTATGTACCAATATTTGGCTCGCATAATTTCAAATTTGTGCCCCCCCCCCCTTAAGAAATCCTGATTCCTCGCCTGGCCCGACACATCTTCAATTTGCGTTGCGTTGCGTGTGCATGATCTCTAGTAAATCATAATTGTAAAACCACAATCTCTATTCCCACTCACTGCTCCTGTAAAAAATAAAGAAACAGTGGTAATGTGAGCAACCACCAAGCTCGATTTTCTAACATATTTCATCTACTTGACATTATGACTACCAGCAACACAGCTATCATGCAATCGTAAAAAGGATTCAGTTTTATTGGTTAAAGTGATTGATGAAGTAAGTTTGAAAGCGGGTAAAAATATTTTGACTGGTTATAAATCATAACAAATAATGACAATATTTAATTTGTTTTTGCTTACATGATGTGAATTTGTTGGGACAAAACTGACTTTTCTAAATGATGGGAGTGTGGTGTATGGATATGTCTTTAAAGATAATAAGGAATTCAACACCACAATCAATCAATCAATCACGGCAACCCAACATCCCAAACGTTTTAACTATGTGATCTCTCAGAATAAATAGGAACTTGGAAACAAAATATTTACAGTTCAGTGAATTCAATTTATGATCCAACAATTTAACTGGTATCACATTTTACAAAGTAAAGATGTAGGTAATTATAAGTAAAGAAAAACCTGACTGGTCAATAAATTGAACACAGTTTCAATTACAGTTTCAATGTAAATATTCCCTTACACATATTAATTCAAACAAACAAACATATTTAGGCAAACAGTGTTAATCGAAATATTGTTTAACCGTCAAAGTATTGGGTTTTTAATCCTTTTCACTGAATCCACTATCATGCACAAATAATATGATTCATTTGTTTAACTTATAGCTACCCCCCCCCCCCCCAGAAAGAGAGAGAAAAAAAGACTTTAACAAGGGAATTCTCCACTGAACTACAAACCTGCCAGAATGAAATCATTATTTCTCAGCATTGGTAACAAATAGTCACGAGATTAATTGGGAATGAACGCCAGGGCGACCAGACTTAGTTCCATGAAACGTGTTAGACATAGCCTACATATGTTATTAGTATGATGAGCTGCGAATGGGGGCGGACGTGTTTCTGCTGAGCTCCCTTGTTTCTCATATTTTTTCCGTTTTGGCGTTTGTTTCTATGCTGTGATTGGTACTTAAGTGATGATCTGGACACGTACAAGCCATTTCTAGGATGAGTCTTTTGATTTAGCTTTTTGATTTTCATATATTTGGTGATTTAGTGATCAAATTTTGGTTTTTTTTATAGTGAAGGAAGTCAAAATTGCAGTTGTTTTTGCTGCGCGTAGTGCTAAACACCTGTTGTCAGTGACAACATATTGCGCACTCTGTTATTTGTTTTATTACTTCTTAATTTTTAATTGCGCATATACACCTGCGCCAGCGCCTTTCAATTGAAGTACGCGCAGAGGAATTATCCTTTATTACAATATGAACACTTTATGTTACTATTAATATGAAATATTATATACCTCATTTTAAGATTCTTTACTAATCCTGTCTTCTGATTGGTTGAAAATGCAGTCATGTTCTTAACCATGCCCGCTAATTGAAATTCATAGTCATTTTTCCCGGCTCTACCGGTTTATATCCATTTTTCATAGCACTTTTTCCATGGCTGTGAAACGTGACGTCATTTTGCTGCGATCCCCATTTTGGTTTACGTGTTACCGTATAAGTTTCTTTTGTGCGATGACCGATGCGCAATACCGTTAACGGTGTTTGAGTGCAATTCGATTTTGGTCGCTGCATTCAGGCGACGAATATACCAATCCACGCAGCGCAGACGACCGATCGCCATTTTGTGTACTAGTCTCGATCGCAAAAGAGATGGAAACCTAAATGGGTGAGTCAACATTTTCCTTTTTTTCGGTATATAAAATATATATTGACTGCTTTTAATATTCAAGGCATAGTTGTTTCTATAGGGTCTCGGGAAACTCACAACCTGCTATGACCCTATAGAAACCACTATGCCTCTCAAAGCAGTCAATATATCCTTAATATGAATAATAAATAAATAAATAAATGAATAATAATAATAATAATAATAAATAATTATATTACTGGATTTGTAAAGATATATATACTACGCTTTGTACTGATATGTGCGTTGGGGGTGTTTGAGTGCTGATAATATTATTATAGTTCACAATTTGGTGTTTATTCAATTATTGTTTTTATATTTTCCTGTTTTTACGTGATTAACTTAATCATAATTTGTTCTTGAATCGATTGGGTGAGTGGTACTTACGCGGTATTATTTTATTTTACTTTTAGGCTCTGCATAAGCTTGGCTTGTTAGAGCTCTTGTGAGTAGTGTGCCGCGGGGTTTCATATCCTTAAACTGCTGGCGAACAGAGCAACAAGACCAAGCTCTGTAATTGTTAGGTTTCTCCAATGGTAGGTTTGTCCAATAATGCCGAGTTTGTGCCACGGAACTTAGTCGGACATTTCGATTATATTCTTTTTATGTCCTACGTCTTTATCTTCTTTTCTTTTTTTTTTAATTTTTTTTTTTATAGTTTATAGTCTACCTTAATTGCTGATACCTCCTCAATATATATACGATAGACTATCATTAATTCTGCTGCATTACCATATAGCTTACTTAGAGGTTACTGCAGATCAAATCAATTGATTCATAATATATTATAATCAGTTATTCATTTTTTTTTTTTTAATTTAAATTAGTTTGATATCGTAAGGTTATTCGATCTGCCCTTAATCTCCTTAATATTCTTGCACTTATTTCGGGAAAAAAATCTTTGTTTCTCTACTATAATCAGTGTTTTTATCACAGCACTGAATAGATATAATCAATAAAGTAAGGTAATATTTTGTTGGTTCAATTAGTACTCTTGTCATAAGAGTAATTGTAACCGCCTCATTCTTTTGATAATTGTTAATTGGTTTTGCCATGCTTAGTTGTAACCACTGCCCTGTGGTTCAGGTTCTCTTTAGAATCTAACTAAGGCTAAGGGAGCAAACCCTAACAGAAAACCATGCCACCGTGACAGCATTGAGGGCGATTGACGATACGGAACTCCCGACATCCTTCGACCAGTCACTGCAGGGTCTAGTGGTTCACACCCGTCCTGGTTTGTCCTCGCCGGTGTGAAACTGCTACCAGTTCCCCGAGAGAGTGCCGGTAGTAACTTGCAAGAGCTACCGGTACTTATCCACCTTTGCAAGCAGCCTTCACTATGCGCAACAGTATGAAACTTCATACCGGTTCGGTCGTCTTCCGGGTTAACAAGGACCGCGCTGTTAGATCAGGACTTCCGTCGACAGTGCCAAGTATGCTAGGAAGTAAACAACAACAACAAAAAGATGACACCAGCGGAATTAATACAATGACGTTTGGACAGTGGAATGTCAGGACACTCCTCGATCGGGAAGGAACTGGCAGGCCAGAGAGAAGGACTGCCCTTGTAGCCATGGAGCTGGAGAAGTACAAAATTGACATTGCTGCTCTGAGTGAAACACGTTTCTCCGAGTCAGGTAGGCTCGATGACATGGGCTACACATTCTTCTGGAGCGGCAAGCCGGACGGGGTACGACGAGAGGCTGGAGTGGGATTCGCCATCAGAAAAGAGATCTTAGCGAAGCTCACAGAAATGCCTAAAGCGGTGAATGATAGAATTATGACAATGACAGTACCACTGATGAAGAAGGGAAATGCTACTCTCATCAGTGTATACGCACCAACCATGACGAGTCCGGATGAAACAAAGGAGAACTTCTACAATCAGCTTAGACGAACGTTGCGGGACACCCCCCGGACTGACAAGCTGATATTGATGGGAGACTTCAATGCCCGGGTAGGACGAGACTATGAGAAATGGCAGTCGGTGTTAGGCAGGCACGGAATCGGTAAATGCAACACCAATGGTGAGCTACTTCTAGCGCTGTGCTCTGAGTTCGAACTCCTACTGACAAACACCGTGTTCAAGCAGAGGGAAGAACACAAAACCACCTGGATGCACCCTCGCTCTAAGCATTGGCACCTGATTGATTACATCATAACAAGACAACGAGACAGAATGGATGTTCACAGCACAAGAACTATGCGTGGAGCTAACTGCTTGACCGATCACCAGCTACTAAGATCAAAGATTGCATTTGCTTTACGTTCAAAGCGTAGGAAGCAAGGAGCTACTAAACTTGCAAAGCTGAACACAGACCGGCTACACGTCAACACACAACGGCTAAAGCTAGAGCAAGATATGGAGAAAGCTCTGGCGACTTGGGGAGTGCAAGAGGGAATGACAGTTGATCAGACCTGGGCATCACTCAGCAAAGTAGTATATGACACAGCGAGCAACACCCTCGGTAAACCAGAGCGAAAACACCAGGACTGGTTTGACCCAGAAGACTCCGAGCTTCTGATACTCATGAAGAAAAGGAATGAAACACACCAACGTGTATTACAGACTAGAAGCACCAGGTCAACCACCACCGCGTACAAGGAAGCCTGCAGACACTTGCAGAGGTACACACGGAAAATGAAAACCACCTGGTGGGAGAAAAAGGCAGAGGACCTGCAGCGCTCCGCAGACAATAATGACATGAAGTCCTTCTACACTGGACTGAAAGAAGTCTGGGGCCCCCAGACTAGGAGTACAGTTCATCTCAAGTCCCTGGACGGTAACACAACCTTTTCAGACAACAAAAGGGTGCTTGAACGATGGTCGCAGCATTTTGAGACACTACTCAACCAGCCAGGAGATATCGAGCCTGCAGCGCGTGATAGGATCAACCAGCGACCTGTAGTTACTGCACTCGATGATATTCCAACACGAAAAGAGCTAAACCTGGCAATTGCCTCCTTGGGTGATGGCAAGGCACCCGGAGTGGATGGGATACCAAGCGAGATATGGAAGCACGGAGGAGCCACACTAACCAGCAGTTTACTAATGCTGATACAACAAGCATGGGCAGAAGGCTCCGTACCTCAGGATTGGAAGGATGCTAATATTGTCGCCATCTTCAAAAAAGGAGATAGAACTCAATGTGGAATCTACAGAGGAATGTCGCTATTGTCAATAGCAGGGAAAGTTTTTGCCAGGATCCTTCTGAACAGATTGAATACCCACATAGCACCAGATATATTGCCGGAGACGCAATGCGGATTTAGGAACAACCGCAGCACAGTAGATATGATCTTCTGCCTCAGACAACTACAGGAGAAGTGCATTGAGCACAACCGATCCCTCTATGTGGTTTTTGTCGATTTCACGAAAGCCTTTGACACTGTTGGTAGGACAGGTCTTTGGGAACTACTACGAAAGTATGGATGTCCCGAGAAGTTCACCGGAATGGTAGAGTCCTTACATACGGGTATGATGGCTAAAGTCAAGGAAGCAGGCGAAACATCCCATAGCTTCCCTGTAAGTAACGGTGTAAAACAAGGATGTGTGTTGGCCCCTACGCTGTTCTCCATCTTTCTCTCGGCGATGCTGGAGGAGGCCTTTGCGGACTTTGAGGAAGGCGTTTACATACAATCACGTCAAGACGCCGACCTATTCAATGTCGCACACTTCAAAGCTAAGACGAAGTCTACACAGATTCTCGTGAGGGAACTCCTCTTTGCAGATGACAGTGCTCTTGTTTCTCATACACCAGAGCAGATGCAACATGTTATAGATGTATTTTCATCAGCATCAAAGAAGTTCGGTCTACAAATAAACATCAAAAAGACTGAAGTACTATTCCAACCAGGTACAGACCACCGAGAGGAGGAGGAGATCCTAGTGGATGGGACAGCCCTAAACCAGGTAGATGACTTCACTTACCTCGGCAGCACTATATCCAAAGACGGACGCATCGACTCTGAGCTGGTGAAAAGAATGTCAAAGGCCAGCAGTGCCTTTGGAAGACTGCGAACCAGGCTATGGAACAACCATCATGTCTCAACAAGAGTGAAGTGCAAAATCTACAAGGCTATCGTCCTATCCACTCTCTTATACGGTGCGGAAAGCTGGACTCTCTACACAAGTCAAGTAAAGAAACTTCACGCGTTCATGATGAGACACCTTCGAGCAATCATGAGAATCAGTTGGAAGGACAAGGTGACCAACAAAGAGGTACTAGAGCGAGCAAACCTTCCTTCTATGGAGGACCTGCTCATCAGGAAGAACCTACGATGGACAGGCCATGTCATCAGGATGCCCTCTGAGAGGTTACCAAAGCAAGTACTATTCTCGCAACTACTCGCTGGCGAAAGAGGGATTGGTCGTCCACGGCTTCGCTACAAGGACACGATCAAGAGGAACCTTAAGCGGAGGCAAATTGAAACCAAGACTTGGACAACTGCTGCAGGCCAGCGAGCTGTATGGAGAACAGCTGTAAAGTGAAAATGAAGGCGGTCATTGTCGCTTCGCGACAGACAGCTACTACTACTACTACATATGTTATTATTATCCATTCGATGATCCATGGCATGAACACGGTATTAGTATAATTGTTGAAAACCGAATTTAATTCTACTATGATTAGAATAAGTTGGTGATCACATACTGATGAAAGCGCGAATAAATAATAATGTAGGAATAGTGATGTGTATCAATTATTCAAAAACGATTTCCGCCATTCGATGCCAATATGCAATGCTAAAATGCAACCCTCAAAACATTGGACAACAAATAGAAAGAAAATGGCTCTATAGTTTACGACGTCACTATATCATTAAACAACAAGGAAAGAAACAAATGGCCTCCGAAGAAGAAGAAGAAGAAGGAAAAACACACTTAAGAAACATCCTTAATGTAATAGATTATGTTAAATGCTCGACGATGTACCCTGATTACCAACATTACGTCCTGGGATCCATTATATTACATATTTAGGCAAACAGTGTAATTCGAATTAAACCGTTAAAGTATCGGATTTGTAATCCTATTCACTGAGTCCACTATCATTCACAAATAATATGATTCATTTGTTGAACTAATAGCTCCCCCCCCCCCCGAAAGAGAGAGAAAAAGACTTAATACCTTTAAAAGAGATTTTTTTTTTTTTTCTGTTGTTGATTTATTTTGTTTAGATTTTTGTTTTAAATATTTGTTTTTAACTGAACTACAACCCTGGCAAAATGAAATCATTATTTCTCAGTATTGTAAATAGAAACGAGATGAATTGGGAATGAACGCCGTGGCGACCAGAAGTTCCATAAAACATGACCGACATACACATAATATCAATATTCATTCGATGATCCATGGCACGAACACGCTATTAGTATAATTGTTGAAAACCAAATTTAATTCTACCATGATAAGAATAGGTTGGCGATCATAAACTGATGAAAGCGTATCAATTATTCAAAAACAATTTTTGCCATTCGAGGCCAATAGGTAATGCTAAAATGCAACCCTAAAAACATACAAACAGAAAAAAAATTAGAAAGAAAGTTGCCTCCATAGTTTACGACGTCACTATATAATTAGACAGCATAACTTAAATATGGCAATGATGAAGCTCGATTCATCTGAAAGCTATATCAAATATTATATTTTTCATTTATGAGTAGGCATGCAATTGAACCAGACTTAGTTCCATGAAACGTGTATGACATAGCCTACATATTTTATTATTATCCATTCGATGATCCATGGCATGAACATGCTATTGATATAATTGTTGAAAACCGAATTTAATTCAACTATGATTAAAATAAGTGGGTTATCATTAACTGATGAAAGCGCAAAGAAATAATAATGTAGGAATAGTGATGTGTATCAAGTATTCAAAAACGATTTCTGCAATTGAAGGCCAATATGCAATGCTAAGATGCAAAAAAAAAAAAAACATAGAACAAAAAATCAGAGACATAGTTTACGACTTCACTATATTATTAAACAAAAAAAATTAAACATAAAAATGATGAAGCTCGATGTATCTGAAAGCTAATACTAATCAAGATTCGAGATTCAAGATAATTAATTGTCTGATTTAAAAAAAAATACAGAAATTCGTCCTCCACTGGCGAGTGACATACATATACAAGCACATAAACAATATATGAATACATTCGAGGATACAAAGAAAATACAACAATAATAATGATAGCAATAATAGCAATAACAAAACTGACATGTAAACTTGTAAACTGGCATCCAAAATTGAATCTCGACAATGCACAAAATGCATGAAATAGATGAATTAAACGTGCTCTGAACATTTACCCCTTCCCTCCCAGAAAAGGAGTATAAGGAAAAAAAGAGAAAAGAACAAATGGGGAGAGAGAGAGAAAGAGACATAAAGAGAAAGTGACAGAAAGCGAGGAGCTCTGGGAGGAAAGAGATAAGGTAGAGTACAGGCTATCAAGAACAGTGGCTGCCCGTGGTAAAAAAAAAATACAAGCGAGTAATCGGCATTCGACATTGCAAGCTAGAGCCCCTGTGAAGATGAAAATTAAAATTAAAATTATGTCGAGTAAGGAGGCTAGCCATCACACAGTTACATGTACATGTGTCATGGGACAGCGGCCGTAACATACTAAAAACATGTAAGAGGGCATACATGAAGTCTTGTACATGTATACTTGCAGTGAAGAAGAAAGGAGAGAAATTAAAAAAAAGTGGTAGAAAAGGGAGAGATGCACACCTAAAACATAGCTCCAGGTGAAAGGAGGGAAGAGGGAAGGAAAAAGACCATAGCAGCTGACATTCATGCATGCACTCAAACTGCATTATTCATCAATTAAAAGATTACTGTTTTGCATCATTGTGGACAGAGCGAATGGCATTTAAACACTATCATAACAAAAAGCTATTTCCTTTGAATAGATAAAAGCACCTCTTCTTAAATATACAAATTTGTTGACTTGAGACATTTAATGTTATAGGTTACATTATTGCACTCAATAGTAACATTTGAAATATTAACATTATTAAAAAAGCATGGCAAAAGACAGCAACTGTTCGAAAAATAGTTATCATAAATTTGACCTTGCTTACATGACAACAGTGACGGATCCAGGGGGGGGGGGGGGCCCAGGCCCCCCCCCCTGGGAAAAAAAAAGAAGGAAAAAAAAGAAGGGGGTATCAGTTGAAATTTTCCCACCAACAAGTTGTGGATCAGGATGGGGGTAGGGAAAAAGGCCCTTGCCTCCCCCGCCCCCGCTAAAAAAAAGAGAGAAGGAAGGAAAAGGAAAAAAAGGAGAGCTAAAAGGGACCGAAAAACAGGAAGAAGAAAAAAAAGGATGAAAAGAAGGGGAAATAGATCATTTGCGGTTAATCCCGCCAACAACGTGTGGAGAAGGGTAGGGCCGAAAGGACCTTGCATCCCCCTCCCCCCAGCAAACCTAAACGAGAGAGAAGGAAGGGAAGGGAAACCCTTTAAGGGGAAAAAAGAGAAAAAGGGTGGGGGAGATCAGTTGCGATTTTTTCCGCCAACAAAGTGTAGATCATTGAGGGGGGGGGGGGGGAGAGGCACTGGCGTACTGATCGGGGAGGAGGCTCGGGGGAAAAGAAATTAAAAGGTGGTTCATTTCTAATTCCATAACGATGGTTTACACATAATGCTGAAATGACATAATTTTCCAAGATTTTTCCTCATTTTTTAGTAAATTATACTTTTTTATCCGTTTGATAAATTCCTAAATTTACAGCCAGGCAATAAATATGCTTCTTGTGATGCCTACATGTCAGGGCTCGCAGAACGGCGGGGAGCGGGAGCCTCCAGCTCCCTCCCCCCACACTTTTTTGGAAAAATTATATTAAAGAGAAATAGAAAGCAAGAGAGCAAGAAAGAAAAAATAGTTAACTGCCATTGTCACAACAAAATAAGGTATCAAAAAATGCTCATCTGACCGTAAGTAAACGCCTACAACCCCTGAGCTTCCGGGGGCTCTGCCCCCTAGACCCAACCAAGGGCCATAAGGCGTGCTCCTTGATACTCATCTGACCGTATATTTAGTGCCTAAAACCCGCTGGACCTCACGCCAATCAGTGTCCTGCCAATGTTACAAATAAGGTATAAAAATATGTTCATCTGATCGTAATCATATGCCTGAAACCCCTGAGATTCCGGTGTTTCCACACCCTCGACCCCACCAGGGGCCCTAAGGCGGACCCCTAAATACTTATTTGACCGTAATTTATTGCCTTAAACCCCTGAGTTTCCGGGGGCGGACAAGGTATCAAAATATGTTCATCTGACCGCACACGCGTAGCCAGGGGGGCGGTGGTGGCGGCCCCCCCCCCCCTAAAAAAAAAAACATCGGCTAAAAAAAAGAGAGGAGAGAAAAGGAAGAGGACGTAGGAAGAAAAAGAAGCAGACCAAAAACATATTTGAAATTCAGACAAGGATTTAGACTCGAGAACGGTACAATGAATCATTTTCTTTCTCTAATAATTTAATGAAGTGTCAAAGCTTCCGCGCTTCGCGCAAGAGGGGGGTGACTGAATTAAGACAAGGATTAAGAGTGGAGAACGGTACAGCAAATCGTCTTCTTTCTTTAATAATTTTAATGAAACGTCAAAAGCTTCCGCGCTTCGCGCGGGAGGGTGGGGGGGGGGGGGGGAGGAAACTGAATTCAGACAATGATTAAGAGTCGAGAATGGTACAACGAATCGTCTTCTTTCTCTAATAATTTAATGAAACGTCAAAGCTTCCGCGCTTTGCAGAGGAGGGAGGAGGAAAATCACCCTCCCTGTACCTCACCCCATTACGTCAATGCTGGTCACCATTACGTACCAATATTTGGCTCGCAAAATTTCAAATTTGGGCCCCCCCCCCATAAGAAATCCTGGATCCGCGACTGAATGACAAGACATGCAAAAACTAGAGTTGTAATCAGATCATAACATACCAATTTACATGTATGCAAGTTTGTGTCAGAAACATGTATACAGTGAAGATAGAGGAAGGAGATTATAAGGAAATAAATAAAAAGAAAAAGTGGTAGAATGGGTAGATGCACACCCAAAACAATGTTTCAGGTGAAGTGAGAGAAGACAGAAAGGAGAAAAGATTGTGACCTGGCCCCATGCATGCACCCGAACCATCCACACATTACATACACTCAATTAGAATATCATCGTTTTACAGAATTGTTGAAAATATGTATGGCGTTTGGAACGAAAGATTGTCTGAATCTACATCGTATTATTTTAGGCACTGATAGACGTATACCCGAACGGTTGAATTTGAAAAGCTCATGTAGTAGATGAGAAGAGTCTGCATTATTTTATGAATCTTCAGTAGAAGTGACTTTTTCATACAAAGCACCAATTGTGGCCAATTCTGTGTGAGTTATTCGCTGAACAACTTTCCTAGCTCTATCAAGCTTCTTCACATTCTCATTTGACAGGTTCCCATACATACACACGAGACTGAAAGTAAGGATACTTTGTATCAAACTTTGGTAGAATAATACCAGGATGATATAGTCAACTCGGAATTCTCTTAATTTCCTTAGGAAATACAACCGTTGATTAGCTTGTCCTGCGATACTTGTGAATTTGAGTTCCAATTCAGTTTGTTGTCGATGATTGTCCCTAGATATTTGTATTATGGGACCTGTTCTATAGGATGTCCGTGAGTGTATTGGACTCATGAGAATGTGAAGAGCGACGAAAATCAAAAATGATTTCCTTTGTCTTTTGTACATTGAGGACAAATTTTGATTGATCACACCATTCTAACAAATTCTGTACTTCTTGAAAGCAGTTCTCAGGCCCATTCTTTAGATGACCGCTTATAGCTGTGTCATCAGCATATATTATTATATAGCAGTTATATAAGAGAGAACTGCTTCCACAGAAGTAAACGGAGAAGAAAATGGGAGAAAGCACACAAACCTGTGGAGCTCCTATACTTACACAAGTATCACTAGAGGAAACTCCATTGTACCTAACCCGCTGTGGCCTATTTACCAGAAAAATGAGGATGATCCTAACTAATTTTGGGGAGACATCAAAATTTGATAAACAAAAAAGGATATATTGGTTAACGATGGATACAGTATCATTCGCAAAACAGGGGCTTCGATAGATGAGAGAGGGGCTGGGTTTAAGTTTCATGATCATATAGCATAATAATTTATAATTTATGCAGTACTATAATACTGTCTTGTTGTTAAATCAATCAAATAACAAATAAGCAACTTTGTGACATATCTTCCGAGCTCTCTCCCCATTCACATTGTACCTAAATTCAGAAATGTCTAGTTTTGCCGAAAAATTCCGATCGACCATGCGCCCTCAATATGATTGTGGCAAATATGTTTATACAACCCCTGCATGAAATAAATCTATTCCATTATCAATAATTAAGGAAATATAAGAAGAAATTGGAGAGAAACTCGAAGGATACGTCACTTCTAATATGTATAACTTTTTTATCTTGATATCAGTGTGGATTTCCCCATTAAGTGAATTATTGGTAATAAGGGGATATTTCTAGAAAGGAACACTAACTTGTAACCCGACACTATATCACTACATGTTAGAGATATTAAGACACTTGAAGATGTATTTTGTTCTAAATACTTACCGACACCCTCAAGGAAGAAGTCAAAATGTGAAACCAGTTCTTTACTCGAACAGGGGCCTTCTAAACTTATATTCCTTTAATAAATAATATAAATCATTTTTCGTACAATTTGCTAGAAAAATGAAAATAAACTAAAGCTACGTCCATAAACATGACACTGATAACATTTCTTTATTAACACAAATGAATAAAGGTCGAGAATTT
This sequence comes from Strongylocentrotus purpuratus, assembly GCF_000002235.5. Taxonomy (NCBI): domain Eukaryota; kingdom Metazoa; phylum Echinodermata; class Echinoidea; order Camarodonta; family Strongylocentrotidae; genus Strongylocentrotus; species Strongylocentrotus purpuratus. Next base: position 31,092,949 of record NW_022145601.1, on the reverse strand, counting down.
GAACGATATTCGAGTTCCCATCTATATTCCAAAGTTTCGGTAAAATGAAGAAATTCATGTGAAATACTTTCTAGATCGATGATATTGTAATGTATATTAGGCATATTTATCGTTTTATTTCTTCAAAGAATATATATATTTTTTTTCATTTCGAAAGAATGTTGTGAATACAAACAATTTGCTTTATTTTTAAACGTGTGGTTATATTTTTAAAAATCTCTCAGCCTAAATACTGCGAGAAAAAAGAGGATTTTAAGAGGATTTTTTTTTTTTTTTTTTTGTCCCAAAAATTTAGCCACGACCCAACTAACCGCTAAATAAGCGGGGGGAGGGGGGAGGGGGTTGGTATGAGGGCACCCCCAGCACCCCCGCTTCCCAGGGCCATGTGCAGAACCTGCAGAACTCGCAATCGTGACACTCATGACATATGCTCTTACCTAATCACAGATTCACACAACTTTTAGGACCTAGATTTTTCTAAAAATGTACAAAAGTGAAAATGTCCCTTGCAACATTTAATTGATTGAAAAGTCACTACGCTATTCTAAAACAGGAATTATACATGTCGGGCCTTGGATGAAGCTATGTCGACTAAGCCAAGTTGTCATGAAATCAGAAAAATTTACGAAAATCAATGGCGCCATCTTGGTTGGTGAATTAAAAAGAGCGCTTAATAAAATGTATTCTACACGTAGAATTCAATTATGCTTACCATCAGGAAAAAACCCCGATATTGACTGAACTGTCATGAAAATTCTTTACGCATTTCATGAGTTGCTAGACCAAGGATTCGTTCGCTCAAAATTCAGCTAAGAAAATGGATTTCGAATTTAACGAGACCTTTCACGAAATCACAACGCCATTAATTGTCTTTGGACAAGTTAACGGATTACTGTTCATACATCCCACTACATTATATCATATGTACTGCAGCAGCAATTGGAATTGTTTTCACATCCACTACTTTGCTCGGTATTGCATGTCATCGTCGATTTCGAAAGGAAAACAACATTTTCCAGTTCAACATCGTTCTCGCCGACTTCCTGTTTGATATTGATACCATGCTTAAATCCATAGTATTATTTAACAATATGCCGGTAAATTAACTGGATATTCGAATTAATACTTGTTAAGGATAGTTTTTAGTTTGAAAGGTAGTTTCAAAGATTTGGGGCAAGTTGAATGACCATCAACACAAACCAAAGAGAGAAGGCGACAAAGAGAGAGAGAGAGACAGAGAAAGACAGAGAGATAAAGAAAGAGAGAAAAGAGTGGGAGATGGGAGAAAGACAGATGAAAGGAGATTAGAGGAGGCCCTTTCCTGTATTTCTTTAACATGGTTGTTATGTGCTTTCACATCAAAATAAATGCCCCTCTCCTTCAAGACATGATCTGTAAGATGATGAACGCTATTTCCATGTCGAATTATACTTATGACTGTATAAGTATAGAATTATTATGTACGAAGCCCTGTGAACTATCATGTTACTGTATAATATATGTTAAAGTCGTTTTAATCGCACGCATTACATACAAGCATTAAGTGAGCCCAACACCGGTTTTGTCAAGCAATGTAAGAAAAGAGAAGGTTTACAAATCTTGTTTAATATACTCGTAATTTATGTTTGAGATCACTGATCTTTAACATATTTCAATTTGTCCCTTTTTTAATGTAGGGTACGGAATGGCTTGATATAGTCTTTCAATCTTCGCAAATGGTTTCTTCAGGAAGTGTCCTTCTAGTAGCTCTGGATCAGTTCATTGTCTTTAAGCTCGATCCTTTTGGTGTCCGTAGAATTCTCACCAAGTCTCGTCGAATCTTGATCTCTCTCCTATCCTGGATGACCATGCTTTTTGCTACATGGATTTTCATTTTCTTACCAAACCCATCATATGCCCGGTTTTACGTTATTATCTTTTCCCCTATCTTCACCGGAGTATTCTACATCCTAGTGTACAGAGCTATCGCTAGAAAATCTTCGCAAAGCAACAATCAAGTGAGAAAACGAAGGGAGGAGAACAGGCGAGTTTTGAGGACGTACTCCTTCATATTTGGAACAAATGTGGTCCTATCCACATTTCCTGAAGTCACCTGCTCCATATTCTATTACAATAAAAACCAATCTCTTTATATATGTGCAGAAAAAGTATTGATTCTCATGGCAGCTCTTAACACAATAGCAAATACTGTTATTTACTGGTGGCGTTTGAGAGGGTTTCGCGCCATCTTCACATGTTATAAAATGCGAGAACAAAATGTGATAATTTAGGACTGGGAAGATATGAAAGGGAGGAATATTGCAATTTTCTGATGGTGTAGTATCTAGCCAACATTTATACATAAAGATTGCAGTTTGAAAAATGTTAGTTTTAGCAATTTTTAATGTTTTAAGTGAGTAAAATATTGAATCAATATCGGCTAAATAATGTTAATGTGTACAAATACGGAGTGCTTTTTTTGGAATTATTAACATAAACTTCCTCTTATTACTATTACCCCATACTATGCTACAAAAAGATATGTGTGACAAAATGACAGAATTTTAAAGCATAAATACTTTTTGTGAAAGATAATATTTTAATTTATATAGAATGCCTTTGCCTCTCGAGACTAGCATGCACATGTTATTGATATGACTACTCCAAGTTAGATTTGAATCAATCATTCCACCTAAGCCGGAATGTTGTAACAAAGCCTTGTGAAACTCCGCACTTAACGTTGGAAATATTTGATGTTTAAGATTGCAAAATAACACATTGATGTCTATTACGCAAATAGTCTTAAAACCAAGAAAGTACAGTCCCTCTTATGGGCAAACGCTTTTAATGTACGAATTAATATATGATAGCCCATATGGTGTGGAATGCCTTCGATATGTCGATATGTATGTTCGCATGATTTTCGAGCCAGCGACCGGCTGATTGGTTGAGCACCCGTGTGCTCCGATCAATAGGCCTTGTCCGTTATTGTTCTAATTATTGATGGAATTATTTAGACTATAACACACGCTTGCTTACATTATATTTTAACACCTAAAGAATTGTGGCAGCGGCGCACAAAACGTCGTGATCTTTTAGATCCCTTGTTAACCATACATTACGAGACAAGCGAATATCACTAACGATATTATTTCCGATAATACATCCGCAATAAGTAATATATTTAGCATTATTAATAATATCATTCATATATAAATAAAAACAGGCAAGGGATTAAACAGAGCCTTGTGGTACTCCGCACTTAACTGTGGAATAATTAGATGTTTTAGATTAAGAAATAACAAATTTATGTATATTACGAAAAAAGTCTTGAAACCAAGAAAGTACAGTCCCTCTAACTCCATATGCTTTTAATTTTACGAATTAATATATACGATGGCCCATGGTATCGAATGCCTTCGATAAGTCGATATGTATGTGGGCATGATTAACATTATGCAATTTCCCGTTTATCATTAAGCAACTCTATATTAAATAAGCTGTATCAATGTCTTGAAGCTAAATGCAAGTGTAAAAAATAACTTGTACTTAAAGTAACTTTGTGTGGATTGTTATAATCATTGCGAAAAACTATTGAAGATGATAAGAAGTAAAATGTTCATTTAAACCAAAGAGAAGCATGTTAATGCTAATTTTGTGTAATTTAAGTGTGCGTTTGCGTGTGTGTGTGTGTGTGTGTGTCTGTGTTTGTTTATTAGATTTTTAAAATTATCTTAAGAACAACAACAATAATAATATTAACCATAATTAAAACAAATAATAATACCAATGAATAGCAATAACGTTTGTATTTTAAATGTTACAAATTTGTATATCACCGATGTGTTATCGAATTTCGTGACATTTTTTCTTTGTCGCTATACACGCTTTAGCCACACAACTTCAACTAAAGGTTACACTTACAGAAATGAGGAAATCATGTAATTCGAACAAGTTTTTCACATGCAATGTTAAAGTCATAATTTAATATATGATTTTGCAAGATTTGTTTTTAACCTTCACAATAACACTTTACAGAAATTAAATATAGGATACCATCCACGCATAAAACTTACGAAAGAGCTTGATATCAATACGACATACTTTTGTCATAAATGGCTTATAAATAGCTCGAAATGTTCACCATGTCACGCACAAACCTAGCCAAGTCTATGTCATCTTGGACGCATATATTATCAGTTAAATTATCGACTGTATCATAAAACTTAGCAAATATTAGTATACATTTCCTCTAGGGTACTAGATATCTTGTTTTGTTAAACGCAGGCACAGTGGAAAACTTATGAAACATATCAAATTCAACGTCAGTTTTATCATGTTTAATATTAACTTCTTGCAATTATAATTATGCTTTCTCTAAAACATGATTTAAGTGACATCTCTATTTATTCAGAAGGACTCTAATATGCTGCACTAACTGGTAATGCAGGTAAAAATACTTTTTGTCTTTGATTCTATCATCACAAGCGTCGTTCAGAAAATATTTAACGGTTTCCATAGAAATGCTCTCTAGCCGTATACACACTATACTGTTGTGTATTTGCAAATAGACAATTTTTGTAATGTAATCAAATGTAATGCATAAATCTTTGTTAAGTGCCATGTTACACATTTCCTACCTAACAACATGAAAACCCTGGAGCACCTCTCGACAGCAACCATCAGTGTCTTCAACGAAGAAACGAGAATAAGCGTATCTTGCGGACATACGCTCATGTTTCAGGAACGACCTAAGGTTTAAATTTACTCCCTATAGGGAGTACATGCTTTCGCATATTAAGTGACACCCCTCAGGGAGTAAATTTAATCCCCAATGGTGTTTAATTAACACCTTTTGGTTCCATTTTCATGAAAAATGGGTTCAAACTTACACCAGTGGGGTTGAATTTTATACCCTATGTGATCGATTCTACACCCTGTGGGGAGTAAATCTACACCCTTCTTATGCACAGCATCAACCAATTTATCATCCCTCGAGCAATCAATCATCCATGCTTCGTAATCACCCAACAGTCACTGATTCTCACCCTTTTGTCTACGTTTCACTGAGAAACTGACCAGAATCTCGACTTATGTGTCGAAAAGCTTTAATGCTGACCTAAACAACAGTTAGTGTGAACTAAACACAAGTGCAGACTGTAGGAACCATCTAAGTTAGCCTCGGTGAGGCTGGCCTGAATGGATATATCGGATCAACTGTAGTGAAACTACTATCAAAATCTTCCCTTTACTTACACGTATAAGAAGGCAATTATGTACTAGGGAGTAAAACAACACCTCTGCTTATTTCATTAAATTATCAAATATAACCTTCAGTACAACCCCTTATTCTTGATCAGATAACTTCCACAAAAATAATATGCCCAAAAGAAACATGATAATTCCCCCAACATGACTAAAATATGTCAATTATGCTAATTTTCCTTCATTTGGCAGTACCTATATCGACACGATGCGCCATTGCTGTAGCGCATGCACATATGCAGTAACAACAGAAACATGCTTTGACCAATCAGAGCTCGTCTGACTAAAATAGGGTGTAAAATTACACCCTCAAATGACTATTCTGTACACCCTTGCGTATTTCCGTGTTTTACCCCCTAAAAGGTGTAATAGAGGGCGCCCTATTTTTCCAATTTTGTTTTACTCCCCAAGAACACCTTTTATTTCTCTGTGTGTAGCCATGACCACTTGCCAAGTTGATTTTACTTTATTGCGCCTGGTTTGTGAACATCATGTGTGTTCTCATGAAAGCGGTTAGGGCGACAGCTAACACTCTTATTTACTGATGGCGTTTGAGAGAATTTCGCGCCATTTTCTCATGTCGGAAATTCAAATGTGTTGCGCGCAATATCTTGAGTGTTATGGGGGCGTTGAACAGTCAAAAACATATTTATAGCTACTGTGTACGTCACATTCATGAAGCTCTTAACAGTTCCCTCCCATAGAGACTGTATGTGGGAGGGAACTTTTTAGATCAACATAGGTTAACCTGAAACCGCGCGTGTCACACCTATCTCTCTCAATTCGCTATTGTCTTTACAAACCTAAATACATCGAAAGTACATTGTATATCTATGTAATCATCTCATGTATAATTCAAGACTTAACATCGTTAAAAGCATGGACAGACAAGATGAACCATTTCTTTTTAAACCTCAAAGAGAATGCCGAATTGTGGTAAAAACGAATATAAGTTTTGAGCGTTCTTGTTATTTTTATGTGACTTTGGAAGAATATAACGCAAAAAACGTTTCTTGAAAAGGAATGCTCTTTATACGACAGCATATTCGAAATATGACGAGGAACAGCAGCAAAGTTTTGACCAAACTTCAATGCCACCTAAATGTAATCCCATATACATAAAGTGCCTGTGACTTTTAGCATGATTGAGTTTATCTAATACCATCAGAACCTCACACTATACATCAATTCTTATGTAATACATGATCAACCTTTCCTAAGTCCTTCCTGACAGAAGTGTTCCTGACAGAAGACGGTTTCGATGGTTTCTGATAAACCTATAAATTAAGCTAATTAAATGCGTTATCATGAAACAGAATTAGATTTAAGAAATTATTATGGTATAATTTGAAATGAAATAATTCCTTTATATGTTAATATAGTGAGGAGAAAAAGCACAATATTAAAAAAATTGAGATTACTAAAGACATAAAGAGATAAGAAAGCACATCAACTTTGTACTTTTAGCAGTGCCCGCACCATCAATAAACTGCCATAAGTTCACCGAAATCCATCGAAATGTGTGTTAAATTAAATACACGTCTTTCAATGGCATACTTATACTTATAGCGGTTTTGTTAAAAAGTGCTCAAGTGTTCACATCGAAAAACAATAATACCATCATTATAAATCACAAGACTTTAAACATCATTTTACAATGGCCACATCGCTTTATAAGATTATCGAGACGGGATATTTGTATACGCATTGTGTAGTATTAAGGTTTCATAAACACGATTTATGTGATGGAAGGGTATTCCCCGACCCCAAACAACAATCCTCATTTGAATATTTTGTTTGGAAAAATACCTACTGACAACCCCATGGAAGAAGTAAAAATGTGAAGCCAGTTCTAAACGCGGACAGGGGACCTTCAAAACTTATGTCTCCATCATTATCTAATAAATATTTTCTTCGTATAACTTGCTAGAATAATAAAAATGAAATAAAGTTAAGTCCAAAAGCATGACACTGATAGCCTTTTCTATAAAAGGTATGGATAAAGGTCGAGAATCTAAACGCTCTCTGAGTTCCTCATCTATTTCCTTAAATGTTGGTACAATAAAGAAATTCATGTGAAATACTTTCCGGTTTGATGATATTGAAATGTATGCTAAGCAGAGTTATTTCTCTTTTGTCTTCAAAACAAATCTTTCTAATGTATGTGTATACTTTTTTCATACCATTTAATGCAACATAAACAGTAGAGTACGGTTCACTCAAGGATTATTTATTGTTTTCGTTTCGAGAGAAGTTTGTGAAGCCAAGCGAGTTGTTATCTTTTTTTAATGGTGTGATGTTATATTTATAACAAATCTCTCACTTTAAATACTGCGAGACAACCCGGGTTAATATTGATTTCCTCTCTTTCCTCTATTTTGAAGTATCAAAGGTATCCGCTGAATAAGGGGTTCAGGGGCATAGAGCAGTCCTATTATTATGACAAAGTAAATCATCAACAGCAAGTGGACCACGCACATCGTGTACATTGTTCATCATAACTCTGAGATCCCCCTCCTACTTCTCAAATTCTTAAAAATTGCCTGCTCATGACCAGCAACTTATCGATTGTGATAAGATAAATAAAGTGAATGAGGCTGCGTTATCAACTTGGACTACTGCCCTCTATCGGCTTTTGTATATCAGGTTGGCTACGTACCTCCCTTGAATGAATACGTAGACATGGTTGGGGTTTTCTTTACCTTCTGTATACATCAGTGTATACCACTAGGCGAATGCCAGAGTGCATAACTTGTAAATTTACAGACGTGACACCCATGAAATGTATTCTAACTTAATCACAGATATACACAAATTGTAGGAATTTTATTCTGCTAAACATGTACAAATTAAGATTTCCCTTTAATGTTTGAAAAGCCACAGACTACGCGATTCCAAAACAGAAATTATGCATGTTGGGTCAAGGCTGAAACTATGGCGACTAAGCCAAGTTGTCTTGAAATCAAAATATTTACGAAAATCAATGGCGCCATCTTGGTTTGTGAAATGAAATTAGCGCTTTATAACATTTGTTATGATACTCTTAGATATTTCCCTATGCTTGTGATCTTAAACTTTCTACCGCAGTTCATGAATGGCCACTTCCAGGTTTCGTTCGTGCAAAATTGAACTAAGAAAATGGATTTCGAATTTAACGAGACCTCTTACGACATCACGACGCCATTATCTGACTTTGGGCAAGATTCTCTGTTGACGAATTACTGTCCAAGAAATACACGCATCGCACTTGATTATATCATAGCTACCGCAGCAGCATTTGGAATCCTTTTTACAATAACTACTTTGCTCAGTATCGCATGCCATCGTCGATTTCGAAAGAAACACAACATTTTCCCGTTCAACATCGTTCTCGCCGACTTCCTGTTCGATGTTGCTGTCATGTGTGGATGCATAGTGTCCCTGAATGACATACCGGTAAGTTAATTGGATGTTCGAATTAAAGTAATTAAAGGCAGTTTCAAAGATTTGGGGCGTTTTGAATAACCACTAAAATAAAGAAAAAGAGACAAAGTGATATTAGGATCTTGTATGGCTGTCATATCTGTAACACTCAGAGTGCTCCTGATGATTACCCTGGCTTTAGCACGGCTCTTATTAGGGCGCTCTTGCATTTCAAAGAATTTATTCCTACAGGTACCCATTTACATCACCTGAGCTGAGTGTGGTAAGTAGATCAATGTCTGGCAAAGGACATTGGTGCCACGGCGGGATTCGAGCCGCGTACCCTGCGATCGATAGTCCAGTGACGTATCCACTCGACCACAACATATATAAAGAGAAGGCGAGAGAGAAAGAGAGAGAAAGAGAGAGAGAGAGAGAGAGAGAGAGAGCGAAAGAGAGAAAGAAAGAGGAGTGGGAGAGAAAAGACAAATGAAAGGAAAATAGAGGAGAGTCTTCCCTGTATTCCTTTCACCTGATTTGTATGTACTTCCAAATCAAAATAAAAGCCGCACCCCCTCCCTCTTTCTCCTCATCTTCTGGCCCCCTGGTCCATGCTACGCCAATGGCTGCAAGGTCTTTGATCGACCGTCAAGGCATGACCTGTTCGTTGATAAACGTTATTTTCATGTCAAATAATAGTCTGGACTGTATTAGTATAGAAGTATTATGAACAAAGCCCTGTAGACTATAATATAACTCCATAATATATTTTGATTTTGTTTTAATTGTATGCTCTTTATGTGAGCATCAAGTAAACCCATCTCGATATCAGTTGAAGTTAAATCCCCGGTTACGATCAAGCAATTTTAGAAAATAAAAGAGGTTTCTGGCAAAAAGATTAAAGAAATTTGACAGGCAAAACATGTTTCAAAATCGTGATTCTAGGGTGAATAAAATGCTAAGCTTTAATTAAATTTTTCTCCCTCGTTTAATGTAGGAACAGGAATGGCATGGTTACGTCATGCAAATACCCTTTCACACTTCGCAAATGGTATCTTCTGGAATGGTTCTCCGTAGAATCCTCACCAAGTATCATCGAATCTTGATCTCGATCCTATCCTGGATGACCATGCTCGTGGTTGCTACATGCGTTGTGATGTTCGCGCTAGACTCACCAAATGCCCGGTTTTATTTTATTAATGTTTCGGTCATCATCACCGGAGTATTCTACATCCTAGTGTACAGAGCCATTGCCAGTAAATCTCCGCACGGCAATAGTCAGGTGAAAAAACGAAGGGAGGAGAACAAACGAGTTTTGAAGACGTACTCCTTCATTTTTGGAACAAATTTGGTCCTATCCACATTTCCGGACGTCACCTGCTTCATTTTTTATTACAATACAAATCTATCTATCTTTACATGTGCAAAATCTGGTTGGCTTTTCATGACAAGTCTTAACACAATAGCAAACACTTCTATTTACTGGTGGCGTTTGAGAGAGTTTCGCGCCATCTTCAAATGCTATACAATGCGAGAACAAAATGTAATGACTTAGGACTGGGATGGTGACAAGTAGAAGAAAATTGCATTACTCTACATTTTTTTTTATTATTTGAATTTGAGTTAGAGATACAGCATTTTCAAGGAAGAACATGTGTCCAGTCTAAGGTTGCTGACACTTCTTCAACCTGCATGAGCATCAAATCGACGAGCTCACGCAAAAGCGACAAAGTAATACTTCAGACAAAATGTGGAAAAACGCTATTAGCCAAGATTGTCTTAAACATATTTATATATGATTTAAAAGATTGCAGTGAATTTCTCCTGCTGAGAAAATTCGATAGATCACCGTCCAAATGGCAGTAATGCACTAGTCGATGACCATAGTACCGAGGCAAGAAAAAAGTGGGGGGTGTGGGGTGTAAAAGTAAACAAGATTTGGTTATCCAAGCAAGCTTTAATACTGACACCCTACATAACTTGCCTCTTTTTGGCCCCTTGAACTACTTTGATTTTTGAATTACATTATTTAATGGATTTATTAAATATATTAAATGGATATATATATATATACATAATTTTTGTCGTTTATTCTAAATATGACCTTGTCTTGAGCAAATCACAGTTGTATGGAAAATCCGCCAAATATGTTAATGTGTTTATGTCAATATTACGTACTTATTGAGGTTTTTCATTCATCGTATAGGCAAGGGATTCTTGAATAATAATTTTATTTTAAAATATATAAATCAGAAGATAATGATATATAACAGTTTGTATGCTGCATCATCTGGTTTAAGTCTAACATTTTCATGTTGGTATTACCGTTATTCATGATTCATTTTGGTCATTACTAAATGGAAGATACACGTTCTATTTATAACAATAAAACTTGTTCTTTGTGTTGTATTTGAACATGATTAACAGTATGCCATTATTTGTTGCCTATCATTACAAAATTCTTTATGAAATAAGCTGTATCAATGCTTTGAAGTTGACTGTAATCTGTTCTTCACGATAAATTTTGGTGAGTTTGTGATACTTTTACAATATAAGTGTTTGCAATTACTTTTTAATTACTGAAGGTAACTCCGTGTGAATTCTTATAGTCATTGTGAAATGCCACTGAAGATGATTAGAAGTTTAATGCTCATTACAACCAAAAAGGAACTTGTCTTTTTTAAAGTAGATATTCATTGATTTTAAAAAACTAACTTTACTTTCATTATTGCAAAGTTGAAACTTTGATTCGACAAGGTTATCAAAATTCAATGCTTGGAAACATTCAAAGTAATGATTATTATAAATTACAAAACGCTTAAATACAGCCCCGGCATAGCACCTGAAGAGCTCTCTGAACGCTGCTGAGATGTGTGAGATCACAGTATGGACATGAATTGCACAAGCAGACGATATCCCATGACATCTCACACATTTATAGTGCCTGTGTTTTCGTCTTCTCTTGAATTCTTTCTCTTACTTCACTGCCGTCAGGCTAAATTTATAATCTATTGCCTCACTCTAAACCCCAAGCATGGTTTTATTTTGATGACAAATGCAGCGATACAAAAATAAAGGAATCTGTCGCTTGTAAACAAAATAGGATGCCATTGTATATTCAGCTGCACACACCGGGGTATGTTCGGCGTTTCAAGAGGGAACAAATGCCGTCCTTAATATCATTCCAGGGGTTTTTCAATTTGAAAGTCTGGTTTCTTTGATTGTTAATTAACCTCTATCCTGTGTATTTACAAGCAGAAGATTTTAGTTATCAGAATCGGTTCATATCCCCTCTTTAATGGTTTGACATTACATTTATATGACACTAAACTCATTATAATTTGAGAAATAATAGCTTTGCAATTATGTTCTTTCTCTATGAGATGTCGTCTGCTTGGGCAGTGTTGGTCCATATAGTGACGTCATTAAAACATCGTTATTTTTCCGGCGAATCTCTCGTATATCCCAGCTGCTATGGAGGTGGTTGTATTTGTATTTTTTATAAATCACCCGATATGTAGTTAACCTAAAACTTGTCCGATGGCCATCTTTTAGCTTACCAGTTTCTAGTGATACATTAGTTGACATATTTGTGATCTTCTTTGAATTTCACCTTCAAGATTAATATGTATGCATTTTATGTGTGTGCGTGTGTGTGTCTGCGTACACATGTGTGTGTGCGTGTGTTTGTGTGTTATCAAAAAATGTTTGTAAATTATGTTTTTTTAATTGTTGACGTGTAATGATGACAATAATAATATTATGATACCCTTTTCCCCAAAAATAACGAGATACATTCATACCCCACAAGACAGTCAAACCACTTCCACACTCCTCGAATGAGAACAGATTTTGCACAAAAAACAATTATTTACACCGATCCAATATTTTGGAACAACGTAGATCCATCTCTTAAACAAAGTACCAGTTCATACACATTTAAAAAAAAGATAAAGATTAAACTTTTAAACACATATACGTGATCGAATCTCGGTTTGTTTGACTTTCGGCTCAACTCTTTCTGAAGCTCTTTCTCAATATCTTTTCCCTCATTCTACTGAATCTAATTTCCCTTTTCTAGAGCTTTGGCAATCATTCATTTTCCATTTTTTGTTTCTTTTTGCCTTTTACTACTTTACTCCATTTTTTACCCTCTTTTTAAAAAAATTTTTTTTTCCTCAAAAAATCGAAAATTTCTTAGCTACATATTTGTTTTCTTTATTGATTTTTAAGCATACTTTGATCGTGTAATATTGTAAACAGCTACTGGGGAACTAACACTTCAACAAGCTCTGCTTCAAGTTAGTTCCACTTTTTTCGTGCTTTTTCCATTAATATTTGTCGTTTTATTGCATATTTTTGTGATATAATTATTATTGTATTATGTGTTTCATTAGTGAGAAATAAATAAAATAATAATAACATACTACTAATAATAATAATACTAATAATGATAATGATAATTATAATAATATTAATAATTCTAATAAAAGTAATAAAAATAATTATACTGATAATAACAATAATTATTATTATAATAATGATTATATTAATGATAATTATTATAAGAATAACAATAATAATTAGAATGAAAATACAAATACAAATGAAAAATAATAATGAATATTGATAACGTGTATGTCTAAAAACGTTAACAATCTGTATACCATCCATTTGTTAATAAATTCATATTATTTCTGTTGTGGCTATACACGCTGTAGCCAGGCATTACAAACAGTTTAATAAATGAGCAAATGATGTAATTCGAACCAGTTTCCGCATACATTGCTAAAGTTATAATTAATATCAAATGTATCAGCATGAGAAAAATGCTATAAAAAGACTTTGCGCATATCTTTTCTTGGTAGCATAATGTGTTAGCAATATTTTGTTTCAACTTTCACGACAACACGTTACGGAAGCTAAAGAAAGGCTTAACATCCTCGCTTAAACCTAGTTTAAAGACCGTCAATTCTACTGGGCAAGAAGGGATTAGACCACCCAGCCAGGTCACAGGCAGGTGGCTATCTCATCAACTCAGCTCTCAACTAACATAAGAAAAAGAGGATTATGGGGGGACCAACAGGCACCGATTGGGGAAGTTTTCTATATAGAGGGAGCAAGTAGCTACAAGTAGGACAGTGGGAATTTAAAGGGACTTGGTAACATTGTTCAGATGAGGGTAAATGGTGCTAAGGTAGTGACTATTGCTAGATGTACAATTAAAGTAACTTTGTGTGAAAACTGACCATTATTAATAATACAAATTGGGAGAAGTGATATAATCGATTCCTTAATTCTCCCAACTATATTATTACAATTGTATTACATTTTAGAGGTTAATGTTATTCGTCACAAAGCAATTAATTGGCGCTATATAACATTCCAGATATTTAAATGTTGAACACAAATTAAAGGGCTGTCTCATGTCTTATTTTCACAGAAAAAAAGGTTGGGAAAACTTACTGTTAGAGGGTGTCGCACAGCCTTCCCAAAAAACATAAATATCTTTGTTTTTTTTTTTTTTTACATATTAGAATACATATGATATTAACATTTCATACACAAATTACACAGTTTTTTCACCAACCTTTAACAATGTTACCAAGTCACTTCAATATCAATATGACATACTTTTGTCATAATAGCTTATAGATTGCTTGTAGTGTTCCCCATTTCAAGCAATACCTAGCCAAGTCCAACTCATCTGTGACACAAAAACTATCCCATAATTTATCGACTTGTATCGATAGAACTTAGCAACTATTATTCTTTTTAGGTATTCTACTCAGGTGACGTCAAAGCCAATATAATTTTTTTTCTTCCTCCATGGATAATGTTGTGCTTTGTTAGACGCACGCGCAGTTTAACACTTGGAAAACATATTAATGATATTTTTCATTGAATTCTTCATTACCTTTTCAATAAATACTTAATTGAATTTCACAAATGTGATTTATACTAAAAAATAAACCGTATATAAAGATGAAATGTTAGTGTACATTTTGTATGGTTCAGTAGCATTATAATATTCAAGTACATTCTACGGTCCAAGTGATTTGGCCATTTTATGTCCCATACTTTACCAAGTATTGTTGAATTATAAGCAGAAGTTTACATTATAAGTATTACTTATTTAGCACTTTGTCTGATTCAAGTTCCAGCAGGCCTATCGTCTTCATATGATCATCAGAAATCATCTCAGATGTGGTCTGTAACTTATAGAACAAATAGTTCAGGCTTTGCTCATAGTACCCCAAGCGAATTTATGTCCTTCCTCTGTCTGAGCAGGTTGGTTTTTCTTACATTTGATTTTCTGTTTCCATCTAACAGAGTTTGGTTATCAGTTCAGCCCTTTCCGAAACTAACAATAACTTCAGTGAGACAAATACATTATTTGGACTTCTGTTTAAAGGGCAATCTAACTCTTGTAATAAGTTCATTTGTATGAAAGCAGAACAAAAACAGAAACAGAATTGCTAAAGTTTGAAATGTATCGGACTAATAGTAAGGAAGTTATTAATGTTTGAAATATGAGATCACTAAGTCTATGATAATCTCAAATTGGTAGATCGAGCATTGGATTGTGACGTAGGACTTGGATAACCCTCCCATTTGCCGTTTTCAAAGAAATTATATATTTTTTGTTTTTCTCGTAAGTTCCTCCTCCTTTGGGGCACTACACAAAATAAATTATAGATGGCATATTATTATAGGTATTCTAAAAATACTAGACTATCGTGAGCAATATATTTTTGAAAAATTTAAATTTTATACATTTTATATGTTGGAAAAAATGGGAAAGTAGTCCGCGCTTCATTACATTGACGTTACTGCTTCAGCCAATTTGAAGTTCCAATACGTATATTAATTACAGATTTCAAAAATTCATTACTTTCTAATATCTAGTCAGATTTAATTGAAATTTTAATCAGTTTGCTTCTCTGATTTGTCTTCCTTCATTTAAAGTAGTTGTCTATTTGAGTTGGATTTCCTTTTAAAGATGCCCCTCTTATATAATGGAAAAAGACGGCAGAGATAGGTTGAAATTTGAATATTTACATGATATTTATTTATTCAAGCTTATCATCTTGTCAACTTTCAAATAATTTAAGATAACTGATAAATAATCCTTGATGGATGAACATTAACATTCTAATAATGTAAACTGCCATCTCATAGGATGAAACTGAGGATTGGGCAGACAGATTTTCCTTGAAATTTGAGTGATAAAGATCCATCAGTCTTTATCAAAGATTTAATTATTCAATGATATTTTAATTACAATTATACAGGTTGAAATTCATTTACCTCTATGGACTTTTGTAATAAAGGATTTGTAGTTTATTACATTACGGCTACTTCAATTATTGTTTGCAGGAAGGTTTGAAAGTCAACCCTCTTAATTCATTATTGGAAAGAAATGGAAGGAATGCATTTTGGGTATCCATATGATACTAGTAAAGTATACGAAAACGGGGGAGGGGTGCTATCCTCTTCATGGTGCTGTTACTACATGGACCATGTAACGGGTTGCAAAAGTGCATACAATATAATCATACGTTTATATGAAAAGAATTGACAAAGTGAACAAGTGATTGTTTCCCCAGTACACCAACAATAAGCCAATGTTATTGTTTTTTTAAGGAAAAAAGGAAAACCATTCTTAAAAAACAACTATACAGGTTATGTGCACCTTAACAAAAACTCTGGTAGCACTTCAGTTTTTTTTCCTATTGTTGTTGTTACGGGGGGGGGGGGGTTGGTGGTTACAACCTAATTCAACATTTATAATGGTAAACTCAAAAGGTTTTCTTAATAAATTATGTCAAAATATTACGAGTAAACAATGTTTCACTTCCCTTTTTGCAAGTTAAACCATTTTCATAGAATGATTTATCAGTTGTTAACAAAGCGATTCTTTCCTCAGATACGAAGTCCGAGTTATCTTGTGCTACGCGACCGAAATGGCAATGCACTATTTGACGTATAATTTAATATTTGTAGCTCGTTGTTGCCGTAAAGTAATAACATGGATGATGAGTAGATGCATCAAAGGGTTGAAAATTGACATAAAATTATGAAGATAGATATCATTTTCCCGTCTTTTTCTGGTTACCAGGTCGGTTTCTCCCACCAGCATAACGAAGATAACAAGAATAGGGAAATATATGAGAGTATTAATTACCAGGATATTTAAACCACAAGTTGGTATTAGTTCATGATGTTCAACAGCTTGACTTGTAATTCTAAACGTGTGTGTATCGGGAAATTAACATTGAAACATAATGTGATATATACACTGTCGCTCATAAAGGCGGAATATTTTAGTTTTACCCCAATTTATGGAATTATTTTAAAAATTATTTAAAAATAATAGATGTAGATAATAGTATACATTCTCAGATTTGATTGGATAGTAATTTGCCAATGTATGTTTTGCGGGACTGCTAAAGCATGTGTATGCTACTATGCTTATTAACTAGGGGGCGGCCATGCATTATGGCTCAAGGTATGGGCACACAGAAGATTTTTTTATGTTGGGAACTGGAATAAAATGCAATAAATTATTGAAAATTTATTGCATTTTCTGTTGTGTTTTTTTTATGGAAACTGCCCCCTACCCTAGCCCCCAATGCGTACAGTCATGGTTCAGTGACAAAGCAATGGCCTCGTAACTGTGAGGCCCCAGGATCAAAACCGTGTCGATGTGCTATATTAGTGCCCTTTTGTGGGGCATTAATCCTCATTACTGTCATTTATGACTTAAGGGCATAGGTCCCCTAGTTGATAAGCAAAGTAGCATACACATGCTTTAGCAGTCACGCAAAACACACATTGGCAAATTATTATTCAATAAAATCTGAGAAAGTATGCTATTATCTAGATCTATTATTTTAAAATTATCTTTAAAATAATTCCATTAATTGGGATTTTAAAAAAAATATTCCACCTTTATGAGCGACAGTGTAGTAACAAAATTAGAAGTAACAAAAATGTGATAAGGAAATGACGAGTTTCATCACAGAAACGAGTCAAACGCCCCTTTTGTTTGTAAATTGTAAAGTAACACCACCATCGTAAAATACAAAAAAAAAAAGGCTTTCACTTAATACCCCGCTCATAAAACACACTGTTGGTCATAAAGGCGGAATATTTTTTTAACACAATTTATGGAATGATTTTGACGATGATTTATTCCTAATAGATAATAGTTTACATTCTCAGATTGTACTGAATAATAATTTGCGAGTGTTTGTTTTGCGTGACTGATTAGGCATGTGTATGATACTATGCTTATCAACTAGGGGACCTACGTCCTTAAAAGGAGCGTAGACTGACGAGACTACATGTCTTTCCCGTGGCCTGACTCGGTGCCAATCGGCTATAGTACGACTACGGACGACGCGACCGCAGCAATCTGGTGCGTGCAGCATACGCGAAACCGAAGCATGAGGGGAACTTCGTTCTATTTCGTTCTTCTAAAGAAGACGTAGATGGCGTTATCCAGTATTTGCCATGTTACACTCCTTTTTAATCATACATATTGCTCCGGTTGTCTCATTTCCGCTCGCTGTACGTATATAGCAGACGGCAATCGGCGGATTAGACGACACTTGGTAGTGAATTTGTATGTGAGATTGCTTTGCTAAATATAAAATACAAGAACATTTTCCATATCTGAAAACTTCATTGATATCTGATAATTAAACAGTTATTAAAATAAACCTACCAAACTAAATAATACAATGAAATACTTGACTCAAAGTAGGGGAGTTTGATGTGCTGCACAATTGTACCCCTCTGTAAATAATCGAATAGTCCATGGCGATCATGAATATTCATGTTTTTCCTTACCTCGGCAAAATGCTTGCCTATACTAAATGGACAAATTACGGTGGGGGGGGGGGGGGGGGTTGCTGAAATGGACATAATGAACCGATCAGAACTGATCTATGATAATTCATGCTTGTTATCCTTCGTGTACTTGACCTATAACCTTGCAATCGCTTGGAAAATTGCGTCCAAAGTTCGACTTGTTTCACATGTGTTTTATAGGCAATGGAGATCTAGCGACCTATTTTGACCAAATTACGGTGGGGGAACTTTCAAAAGTCAATAGGACATGAGGGTTCCAATGAAAGAGCTAGTGTCAACGTACGTCGGGGTGGATGTGCTTTACTTTTCGTTTAAACAAAAAACAGCCTAACATGTTAGGCTGCTGGACTCCGACGATAGGGAATGAAAGTAAGTATTCTGAAAAATAAGATGTATTCCTGCCCTTTGATGTACACAATTCCTTACGAAAATGTACAAGAGCTATATAAATAAAGATATTCTTGGCATGATGTTATGCCTTTTGGCATAACATGGGCGCTGCCATTTTCCTGGAAATGTGACGACCAGTTGAAGTTGTATTTGTATCATGCACCAAGCTTTCGTTTTAATCAATAACAAAACCTTTACTTTTCAACGAGTACAAAATATATTTGGTGACAAATTATAACAGGGGAACAATTAATTAATGGGCAAGAATATAATACATCTCTTAGAATATGTAAAGTTATTTCTAGGGGTGAGGTTTCCTTTGAGCCCACTGTTAATACAAAGAATTTAAAGAAAACATCATATTTGGAGGACACATAGTACTATATTTAGCATAAAATTGTCGGAAGTTTGTAGGTTTCCCAATTACTCTTTTTACCAAGGATTTAATTTTGAGAGTGTATACATACTACTTATATTCAATTGCTAGTACTGCTATGACTACCCCATAGACATTGGAAGTCTACTATGAATTATTTGCTGTTATAAGCATAAGACTGAATAGATGTGTCGTAATCGAGTGGTTTAATCACTTGACTGGAAATACATAGGTCGTCGGTTTGAGCCCCGGCACAGCACTTACGTTCTTGAACATAACAATGTATCTACATTGCTCCTGTCATAACATCATTGCAATTGGATTAGTATGTGCGCGCCTGTATAAAGGCGACCAGCTAGAATACTCGACAGGGAGTGGATAATGTGCATTATAATGTACAGAATAGAATTTGAATTCAGTGACCACTAACAAACGGAATCATTTCTCCTTCATAAAATGTTATAGAAAAGAAATACTTTGTATTAACCTCCTTCAGTGATTATAAAGAGAAATATTGATTGAATACAAGGAAGAAAACGAAGAAAGAAAAATGAATGTCCATCCGTAGTTTGAAGAAGATTGTTGGACAAAGAAAATTATGTTCGAATGCAAGAGCTACTATTTATGCTATGGTCGCAACCCGCTGAGCATCTTTCTGCAGGTTCGTATACGCAGCTGCGACCGGCTGGTAGGCCAACTTGTACGATTCGCACGTCCTTCTTACGATCCCTCTTGGGCGCATTGCACCCGCCTCAAAACATACTACCCTCTTCCCTCTCTCCTTGCAGGTGCCTTGCAACTGCCGTGCGATGTCTTATTGCTCTGTATAGCTGTGTACTGTTTCGTGCGGCTATGTAGACCGCCGCAATTAAGTAGCCCGTGTGATGCTCGCAAGAAGCCCTTGCGGAGTTCCCAAAACAGCAATAGCACAACAGCTACACTTGTCAATTGCGTTCATCAAATACGTAGACACACGCAGAGATTATTGGCCATGTCGAAAAACCTCCTACAGGCGATCGTGTGTTCTGGTTGCCTTAAAATACGTGCAGACCCGTGTGTGTAACGCAACGATCCGTCGTAGAGCAGACGCAGAGAGGTACACGGCCGGTTGTGAACATGGCTTGTATCAAGACCTAAAAACAGTGAGGGTGCATGATTACACATTGATGTATCGGAATTCCTTATTTTGGAAGGGATACTCAAAAAAGCCTATAGTCATCGATAACCGTTTACTTAAAGGGATAGGTAGCCAGTTTTAATGTGCAGAAGGTCATAATTCGCTGACAAAAGACCTGGTGGGAATACCATACATGCTTGCACAAATCTGCAAACAGCAAACCCGTAGTCCTATCAAGCAATACCCCCTAGTCTCCCAGAGAGTCTTCGGGGGGGGGGGGGGTGTAAGATAACGAATTTACCATGCAAGAAAATGGGTGAAAGTACAGAACATTATTTAAAGGCATGTTGGTCATAATACTGAAGGCTGATCCTTCTGATTAACAACACCCGAACGATGTCCCCATGCGAATCCACTACCAAGCGTCTTTAATGCTCTTTACCTTTGCCATTCATCAACAACCCTCTATCTCCCAAATAACAGAAATATGGATTACATCAAAGATACACACACACCCAACACATTTCCAACAAAATTGATGTGGTCTGCTGGCAAGTGAAGATAACCAGTGTAACCATGGTAAGTGCTAACTACTATTGCATCTCTTTAGTACCCTTGATTTTGGAAACACCTGAAGGTACCTCAATTCGATTTAATTCAATTCTAAAATTAACAGTTTACCTGAAAATGATAATCAAATTGGTAGTAAACCATACACACGCTAGATGCACCGACTGTCGGGTGATTCCTCTTCGATCGTCTCCAGGAAATTGTGATAAAAATAAATTTAGAAATATGAAATGATTAAATATAGCTTCAGCTATTTTAATAAATACAAAAAATCAGATAGTCTACACTACGGAATGATTCCCATAGATTTGCTTGACAGTACCTCCCGTTGTCGCACCTTCAACCGGATATAGAATATATTTTGGTTCATATTACCGTACATGTATTTCGTTATCACAAATCGAGGCATATGGGCAGAAGTGCCTTTAGCACACGAGACTGACATTGTGACAACTTTTCAACTGTGACAACTCTGACGGTACTCTAGACCGACGGTCCCCGATACCGACAGCCCACGAAACCGACATTTATCTATCTTTTATTATGTATTTCTTTGGTTTGTCGGTCATGTGGCCCGTAGGTTCGGTGAACCTTTTGTAAATGCCGGTCTCATGGGCTTTGGGTCTCTTTTGCTGTCGATCGGACCACTGGGAGGACTCTCAAAAAGGCCTTGTTATGATGCTTTGATATTTTGAATAATTACAAAACACATTTAGGTTCCAAATGTTATTCTTTCCCTGATACAAAATCCCTAACACGATATATTTAATCTTCATCGAGCGGTTTGTTAATTAATAACACATCGACAAATTGACACTCGCGGCAGGCTGTGCTAGGATGCCACCTAGGCAAATATGATTTTCGGATCCGATGGCTAACCCTAAGAAGCTTTTGTGGGAAGTAGATAAATACATCATGTACATAAGAGGAAACCGAAGGAGGTAAAAGGCTCCCCCCCCCCCTTTTTTGTGTTTTTTTTTTTGGTTTTTGTTTGTTGTGTGTGCATCTACAAGGTAAACAGGATTTGTGCGGCCTATCCTTGCATCAGTCCCCTCTGTTTAAAAATCATACTTGGATGTCCATTACGAAAAAGAGTTCCTTTGTTTAACGCTGAAGACATAGAATGAGGTACACAGAATATTACCTGTTTAGGTGATAAAGACAACGTACACATTGCGATTACGTAAATCAACTTGGCAATATTGACAGATTAACTTTTGTCTTTAATTGAGATGTGTTTTTATCGGGATATTTCATCAGGCCTATGTTTAGCTAAACACGGGAAGGGCTTCTTACAAACGCCGTATCGGTCCTAAAGCTCTACGGTATAAATACAAGCGTGATTGTCTAGGTCTGATCAGATATCTTTGAAACCCACCAGGATCTTTTCTACTTTGCGGCAGGTGAGTTAGAGCAATTCTTTCTTTCAAGAATATATGATTTGGTAGCATTCTTTTCTTGTCTGATGTAGGAAGTAAGGAAAGTCATTCGTAATTAAAAATATTGAGCACAGACCGTTACAATTATACTCTTTCGGAAATTGATATTTGAAGGCATAGGCGCCGGAAGTGGGGGGGCAGGGGGGGGCAGTTGCCCCCCCCAGTCAAAAAAGTGGGGGGGCAAAACGCATTTTTGCCCCCCCAAAACGCCCCCCCCCCTCCAAAAAAAAAAAAAAAGCAGTAAAGGAATAAACATGGTTTGTATTTTTAACCCAAAAGAACATAACAATAATAAAAACCTGAATTAAAGCACATATACCATTCCATTCAAAGAAAAGGTAAGTTCACAGGAATTAAATTTTTATAAACATTGCGCATGCTACCTATACGGTTTATAATAGCGATACGCGCATATCGTGGACATATTGTGCGAGAATGGGAAAACGTGTCTGTTTTTTTTGTTTTGTTATAGGGGTGAGAAGACATGAGCCCCTGAACGCTGGCGTACTGATGGGGGGGGGGGGGGGGTATATCTATACGATACCAGTGATTTACACATGTTGCTGTTATGACATGATTTTCCGGTATTTTTTCTCCATTTTTTTTTAAGTCATACCTTTTTATGCGTTTGTTGGAAAATAAGAAATTCCCAAATTACAGTCGGGCGAAAAATACGCTTATTTAGAAGCCTTTATGACATGGTCTGCAAAGTGGCTGGGCTCGAGCCCCTCCCCCCTCACTTTTTGAAAAAGTATGTTAAAGAGAAAAAGAAAGAAAGACGGAGAGAAAAAATAAGTGACCTGCCAATGTCACAAATAAGGCATAAAAAATGCTCATCTGACCGTAATTAAATGCCTAAAACCCCAGAGCTTACGGGTGCTCCGCCCCCGGACCCCACCAAGGGCCCTAAGGCGGGCCCCTGGATGCTCATCTGACCGTAATTAAATACCTAAAACCCCTGAGCTTCCGGGGGCTCTGCCCCCTGGACCCCACCAAGGGCCCTATAAGGCGGGCCCCTGGATGCTCATCTGACCATTATTAAATACCTAAAACCCCTGAGCTTCCGGGGGCCCTGCCCCCTGGACCCCACCAAGTGCCCTAGGGCGGCCCCTGGTTGCTCATCTGACCGTAGTTAAATATTAAAACCTCTGAGCTTCTGGGGGCTCCCCCCCCCCCCCCTCTGGAACACGTCAATGGCCTTAAAGAGGCCCCTGGATGCTCATCTAACCGTAATTAAATACCTAAAATCCCTGAGCTTCCGGGGGCTCAGCCCCTTGACACCCTGCCGAGGCTGGACCCCACGCCAATTTACGCTCTACCTGATCGTTAATACTTCACTTTGAAAAACGTTCCGCGGGACCTGCATGTAACGTGTAAGACTGGTGGTGATGCAGATTTTTCGTCTGCCCCCCCCCCCCTTCCGAACGTTTTTTCTCATTACGTCACTGCCCTCGGAAGGTGAGCCCCCTGGAATGTTTGCCCCCCCCCAATCCCAAACTGCTTCCGGCGCGCCTGTTTGAAGGTACAGTCATGGAAAGTGTAATCAACTATTCGACATACAGATATAAATAATGATGAATAAGCCTCCATACACTCGTTCGATGAAGGCCCTGCAAAAGGTACTTTACTTTTTGTTGGGTCTTTTTAGATAACTTAGTTTGTGGACACGACACATTATCAAGGTTTCTGAAAGTAGACATGAAAGAAATATTGACTGTTCCACAAACTTGACCATTTGTCTGTTATCGGCAGTGAATGCCTCGATACGTGCCTATATGGAGAGATTGTTCTTCTTCCCAAATTCCTGTCCAGATGGTCCAGTTTGCCAGACCTATTTCCTAAACTTACAGACAAAATACTAAAGATGTAGGTTCCGACAATCTTGTGAGCGTTTGTCGGTTTATCAGCGGAGAATGAATAACTGTTCGACTCTTTTGCCTAAAACTATTTTGCCAAGAAGTTCGAGTTTTGCAGGATATCCATGGTAAATTTGCATAAAATAAACAAGCTCGGAAGAAGTTTCCAATTCGATTAATCTTTGTGTTAATTAGCAGTGGAGAATGCATACGGGGCTACCGATGAAAATTGGCGTAATTCTGTTCGTATATATTTTATCCAGATCAAATTTGTTGAAGATGGCCAAGTTCGCCGTGCTCGTCGTGCTAGCCTTAGTCGTAGCAGTCAACGCTCAGAAACCATTATGTTCTCCTCCACAATTCATGGCTGGACTAGGTAAGTCTACGTGTACGTTGAACACGAGGCGTTTTTTTTTGCTGACGTAGGACTGAGCCAGTGACTTGCATTGGTTTGACGTGTCATGTGGGAGTGAAATCTTTTTTGTCCTGCATTTTTTTAAAATGTTGCCTAGTGAAAAATTAAAAAGGATTTGGATTTGGATTATTATTATTATTGGATGTGTAATTGGATTTGTGTTTTATATCTATATTTATATTTGAATTTAAATTTCCAGGATTCACGATTGGTCAGGTTGGACCTGATAAGGAACCCGTCGGTTTCACCTTCAACCAGTACGGTGCTTGGGACTTCGCTAACAGAAGACTTGGTCTCAACTTAGACATCCTCTATCCCAATGGAACCACCTACAACTTCCGTGTAATCCAGGACTACGCACAGGTACGTTGATGAGAGGAGCATCGCTTGGGGCGGGATGGGCGTAGAATTCCACCCCCATCCCATCCCAGCTCTCAGATTTAGAATATCAGTGGGTAAACCTGAATATTTGTCTAGAGCCTCGAGGTCTCTTACTAGGTCGCAAAAATGGTTGTTCCCTCTTTTTTCTTATTTCTTTCTTCCTTCCTTCTAGTTCTTTCTTCATCAGCTTTTTTTCCTTGCTTGCATTTTTAGCCGAAGAAATTGAGGCTAACTTGACCGAGAATTAAGTGCGAGACGCCAACCCCTCTCACCCGTCTATTACAAAGCTAGCAGTAGAAGTGCAAGCTCCATTAGATTTAACCTCACGTCATTACTCTCTCTCTCTCTCTTATTTTTATCATTATCATATTCTCTCTCTCTTTCTCTCTCTCTCTCTCTCTTTCTCTCTCTCTCTTTCCATTTCTCTGACCTACAGAGAACACAATGGACGATCTTTGACCAATTTAGGTTCTGTGCTAAGCAGGCAGCACCCACACCGGAGCCTACCAACTGTCTTCCTCGTAAGTGAACAATATCTATTTTTTTTTTTTTTTTTTACTTCGCCACATTCATTTCAAAATACGTTCGGGGAGGGGGTTCAGTTTAAAAGACGCATTATGTTTAGTAAAAATACACAATTGATTGAAATTACGATTTTAAAGTTCAGCTCCTTTCTAACGACTGGAACGTAAGCTTAAACCAGGGTTGCAGTTTGTCATCTTTTCTCCTTCTCCTCCTTTCTTGTCCCTTTGTTTTCTTTTATGTTCTTCTCCTTCTTCTACTTCTCCTTACTTCTATATTTATGTGAATTATAGGCATATTTCATGTATATGACGGAGTTTTTAAGCAGGCCTGATTCAAACTTTGAAGCTTGATCAAACCAAATCAAATCAAATCAAGTCATGCCAAGTCAAGTCACATCATGTCATATATCAAATCAAATGCTATCACATCTAATTAAATCAAATCGAATATTCAATCACCTCAACTCAAATTAGATCAAATCAAATCAAATTATATCATATCGTATCACATCAAATCACATCAAATCCTATTCGACCACTTGTTTCCAATCTCACCGACAGCCAATAGCACGGTGGCTTTCACCGGGTTCCTAGGAGGTGAGAAGGACCGTGTTTACTACGACCTCTACGCCATGAAGATGACCAGACAAGAATCCGGCAATCTTGAAGGTGATGCCACATTCAGCATCTGCAAGGAATCTAACATTCCTCTCTCAAACAACTTCATCGGAACTTACTTCGATAGTGATACCCCATGTAAGTAGTTCACTGAGACCTGTTGAATAAATACTTGCATTAAAAAAAAATATTGACGCAAGTCCCATATACGCGATCCTGATTGACTGAAATTCACGTTGCGGTTATTTATATCTTGAGTTGTGTTTAGACCCCCCTCCCCCCAACTCCGTGAAGGGAGGGATGCCATGCGTGTTCCCAAAACTCTCCGGCTCGTAACAAAAGAAAGAGGTCTACCCGTATTGAATTTACACACCGGACTTTTGCTGAAAGGGGGGGGGGGGGTGGGGGTCGCTTGGAACACGCATATCGTACCCTAAATAACACCGAGTGGGGGGGGGGGGGGGGTTAGACGTAAGTCTTCAAGCAATAGCAAAATATCTAGAAATACGTGGCACAGGTGACATCCCATGTTGTGCATTTTAGAATAATGACTGTCACAGCAAGGTGCTTCATGATTACCCCTCGTTTGCCGTCTTGAAAATAATACTTCCACATGTGTATCATAAGTTTACCGCCTTCTTAATTAGGACATATTATGATTTGATTTTGATGAATTATTTGTAGCGTATGGTATTGGATAAAATAACTTAAACTTAATCAATTAGAGATTAGTGTATTGGTTGTTGCCAAAGTGATTTTTTATTAGGGCTTCTTTTTATGTTATTTTTACTACATACAGATTCCCAGGTATCGACAGGAGGTTTTTACAACGTCGAGGTTGGAATCCCAGATCCCAAGAGATGGTTCGATCTACCAAGCTACTGTATGGAGGTATGACATCATCACCCCCCCCCCCGTAACACTTTCATGGCAGGAAGTTTTTTAGGGCTTAATTGATCACATTTTCTTCTTCAAATTGTCAATAATAAATTCCCTTATTTCGCTATATTATTATAGAAACTAGCAATGTCTCTGAAAAATACAATGGATGGTTGTGAGCTATGTTGAGAATGTAATCGAATTGGAAATTTCGTTCTGTAAACACAATAATTTTGAATCTCTTAATGTGTTGCCAATTGTTCAATATCTAAAGCTTTTCATGTTTTGTCTGTTATAGTTTTATGTCCTACCGTCAAATACAATGTGGCGATATCAGCCCTTTCTTAACATGTATCTAGTATACAATTTTTTAGGGCTCTTAATTAAACATTTACTAAGCCGAACCACAAAATGTTGTATACTTTATCTGACCTGAGTAAAGAGGGGCAAATAAAATACTTTATTAAGGGGCTATAAGGAGCAAAGATCAAACCAAGGACCTATCTTGTGAGAGCCAATGAGCCTTCACCAATATACCACGGAAGAATCATGGATGTTTTTTTTTTTAAATTTAATCTTGCACTAATTAAATGCTGTCTTAGTTTTCTCAAGAAGGGATACTGTAGAAGCGAATCATTTGATAATAAAGAGGGTGACGATACCAAAAATAACGATGTCGCTATTTAAACTAACCATTCTTTCTCTCTCTGTCTCTCTGTCTCTCTCTCTCTGTCTCTCTCTCTCTCTCTGTTTCTATGTCTCTCTCTCTCTCTCTCCCTCTCTCTCTCTCTTATCACAGGCTACTACTGACCTGAGCAAGCTGCCCAAACACATTCCTAACTGGACTCGCCTGCCCAACCCACGCTTCTTTTAATTATTCATATCAACAGCCGCCAGAGAAAATGTTATTAGCTGGAAATAACAAATTAAGTTATGTACACATGAATTTCTTCATTGGACTTCTTCAATGTTTGTAATTTTCTACTCCAAATGGAATGTATGTGACAGCTTCAATATATTCGTGTTACCTTCGTAAGTAAAAATATAAATATAAATTTTCACGATTTTATAAGTTTATTTTATTTAAATGTTATTGTAATTCAAATGTGTCTGTGATGACATCATGACTTTATTTATAGCATGATGACCGACCCTGATTAAAAGGATGTCGTTTTTTTTACATAAGAAATAAAATGGTATGGTGTTATTACTCTAGAATCCTGCGTATGATATATTTTTAAACTGTTGTAATGGGGTTGGGGATAAATTTGAAGGCAGTTCAATATCTCATGAAATGGGAGTGCTAAAACTTAACTTTGTATAACATTATGTATGTACATGTAGAAGAGGATTGTTTTAACAATGAGGTTTTGCTCCATCATTGTCCAAGTCGTATATCAGTGTGCGAGATTCATCCTGAAATTATATTATTGTAGATAAATAGAAATAACACACAAACAAAAGAAGATTGTGGGTGAGGGAGGAAGAGATTCAAAGTGAAAGAGAGTCATAGAGACATAGCGATATGAAGAGAGACAGGGGGAGAGATAGAGAGAAAGATAGAGAGAAAAAGAGAGAGATAGAGAAAGGGGGAGAGAAAAAGAAAGATGTAGAGAGGGAGAGAGAGAGAGGAGAAGACATGGGAAGATACGGGAAGACAAGGTGAGAAATCAGAGAAATGGTGCTGCAGGTACCTGGAGAGAGAGAGAGAAAAATGAATCGGAGAGAGAGATCCCCTCCCCCCCCCCCAAAAAAAAAGTTAACCTACATTGGAAACAATAAAAAAAAATAAACAGCAGATTAAGTGGCGTCTCTGGAAATGAAAACGGAGAGGGGTGGGGTTTGTCCTATGGAATTTAAAATCTGCATAGTCTGCATTAAATATCCATGAACGTTATTTTTGTATTGCTATGAAATCTGGCGGGGGGCCGGGGGGGGGGGGGGGGTTGGTTTCATTCTATGAAGAATACGCCCCCTGATGTAATAATTAACATGTATTTTTCTCCATTGGTTAGAAATGCATCAATCAACCACCACCAAAAATCTGTCCCGAAACTGTTTTCAGAAGTTTTATAATTAACATCAGTCGCATTGTCAACTCTACCCCAGAAATTTTCACTCACTTAGTTTTACGAAAAGCCCTTAAATATACTAAATAAAAGCATATTGGGCAATCATAAAGAGCATTATGCTAGTTTTATTTGTCATTACTATACACTCTGGTAATGGTTCATCTTTAAAGTGTATAAACAAGATCGGAAATGAATTAACTTTAAGAGAGGATTACTGGGATTGGATTAGATATCAAAATTGTTGTGGTTTGCTGGCAGGTGTAACAATGGTACCTATTATTACATCTCTTAACTTTTGTAACACCTAAAGGTACCTCAATTCGATTTAATTCAATTTTTAATTCAACATTTTGCCTGAAAATGATCATCGATACGACAGAAAGCTAAACACACGCTAGATGCACTGACTGTAGGGCGATTTCTTTTCAATTGTCTCTAGGAATATTTAATAAAATTGATTTTTGAATATGAAATTATAATATAGACCTTCAGCTATTTCAAATTTAAGAAAAAGATCAGATAATCTACACTATAATTCCCATAGATCTTTTTTAAAGTACCCGTCCCCCCTTTGTCGCACCTTCATTCGAATATGAAGATACTTCTGTTCATTTTGCCGTATTTCGTTATCACAAATTAAGGCATATGGAAAGAAATTCCTTTGGCACACGAGACCGACATTGTCGGTTTCTCGGGCCTTGTGACAACTTTCTAAGGGACCACTAGACCTACGGTACCCGAAGCCGACAGCCCATGAAACCGACATTTATCTATCTTCCATTATGCATTTCTTTGTTTTTCGGTCATGTGCATGGCCTACAAGTTTGCTGAACCTTTTGTAAGTGTTGGTCTCATGGGCTTTCAGTCTCGTTGGCTGTCGATCGGTCCCCTGGGAAGACTCCCCCCAAAAACCTCGTTATGACGCTTGGATATTTTGAGTTATTACATAACTAATCCAGGTTCCAAATTTAATTCTTTCCCTGGTACAAAATCCCTAACACGGTATATGTTTGATTTTCATCGAGCGGTTTATAACACATTGACAAGGAATTGGTGGCGAACCCTAGAAGCTTTGTTTGGGGAAAATAAACAAATACAACATGACTCATCTGAATCTGGTAATACATAAGAGGAAACCGAAGGAGTAGAAAGACCCCCCCCCCCCCACCCCCACCCCTATTGTTTGTGTGTGTGCATCGATAAGGTTAATAGGTTTTGAGCGCCCTGTCCATGCATCATAGTCTCCTCTGTTTAGAAATCAATACGAAATAGAGTTTCTTTGTTTAACGCTGAAGACATACAGTGAGGTACGTTTCTTATCGATTCATGCTATTTAGAATATCACATGTTTAGGTGATAAATAGACAACGTACACATTGCGATTACGTAACTCATCTTGGCAATATTGACATATTACTCACCCATGCAAGCTGTATTCTTCTAAACTTAGATGTGTTTTCATCAGGTTATTTCATCAGGCCTATTTTTAACTTAGCTTAGCTAAACATTAATTTTGAGGGGCTTGTTACAAATGCCGTATCGGTCCAAAAGCTCTACGATATGAATAAAAGCGTGATCGTCTAGGACTAGGTCTGATCATATATCTTTGAAAACCCCCAGGATCTAGCTTGTTTACTTTGCGGCAGGTAAGTTAGAGCAATGATTTCTTAATGAATTTATGATTTGATCACATTCTGTATTTTCTGATGTAGGAAGTAAGGAAAGTCAATCGTTATTAAAGAGTGGCAATTGCAATATTTAAGTAGTTTTGAGATTTTGGGCACAGACGGTTACAATAATATTCTATCGAGAATAGACTATATTTTTGAAGTTGGTTCCGACAATCTTCAGCGTTTGTCGGTTTATCAGCGAAAGATAAATAACGGTATAATATGTTAAAAGGACTGTTCTACTCTTTTTGCAGGATATCATTGGTAAAGTTGCATGAAAAAAATCTAGCCCTTGTTACGAATATATGCAAAATGAGATGTTGATTGATATGCAAATTCCAAGATGTGGCTCGAGATCGAGTTGAGAGCAATAAACGGATCAAAGGTAACCAAATCTTTATTTATCAAAATAATTCTGAGTTGTGGAAGGGCCAATATGAGTAGATTGCCCCGACCCGACAGATTGGGGGCTTGTCTCAAGAGCTAGATATAGTAACATATGCTGTTTTGTTACTTTTCCGATCCGAAATGCGTATTGTTTGGAGTTTACCTTTTGTCCCATTCATGGGTTTTGGTGTGGTTTTCGCACACATTTAATGACTGTGGAATGTCTGTGCTGTAGATCTAGTCATGGTATAACTCCGGGAAGCTCCAACACCGGCGCTGCGCGCCGGTGTTGGAGCTTCCCGGAGTTAGTCATGGTAGTGTAGCGTCCATAATAGGGTTAAGCCTACACACTACAGTTTGATTTTGTTTTGTACTGCATGATAGCTCGAGCCTTAGATGTCGTCTCATTGGTATGAAATTCACTGCACATCTGCTGCGGTTGTCTGGTATTCTGGTCCTGGTTTTGCCTGTTCTTGCATGGCAGTCGTTGAAGGAGTTAGTCGGTTTGACTTTTAACTTTGCCTCGGCTTCGTTTCTACTTCTAGGGTAATGACCTAGATTAGTTATTTGCATGCAATCTAGTTTGCTACACATCTGATGTAGTGTGGGACTGTGGGTACTGGAATTTCTGGAAATTATCCCATATTTCACGTGTGTTTGTGTGATATTAAGACTAGATCTATAAAGTGTAAGTGTAAGAGTTGATGAAATCTAACAAAAATTGACTTGAGTTGTGGAGGTGGAGTTTCAATATAACCCTCTGCTGCATGGCTACATGTATATCAATTTCACAGAAATGGTGATAGTTTGATGCTTAATCAATTTTGTTTTGCTTAGTCGGTTGGTCAATTTTTGCTGTTTCATCTGTTGTTGGACTAGATCTATACTCTGTGTTGATTCACATTCAACATTTTTCTTGGATTTTCTTTCCAGTCGTCAGAACAATTGACCTACTTTGTGAGACTTGTGTAACTTGCACAGACTAGATCTATACAATGGCTGACTTTGATGTTGACAAGTTTTTGAGTCAGGAATTGACCATTGGCCGGTTACGTCAGGTACGAAAGGTTGATTTAACAGCTGTAGGAACAAAGCTATCGGTAAATCTAACTGGTCACAAAAGCAAGGCAGAAATAATTGATGCAATTTCAGCCCATGCAGGACTGATCGCTGCGACGGCCGCGGCCCGAGCGGATGCGCCTACGAATAATGATAGTGGTGGTACTAATAACCAAGGTAAAGCTACCAGTGACGAGGTTGACCTTGATTTAGCTAAGATTGAGCTAGAGGAGAGAAGAGATAGAATAAAGGCTGCTGAGCATGAGAGAGAAATGGAACGAAAGAGGTTGGAATTTGAAATGATGCGTCATCATGAAATGACTTCTCATGGTAGTCAGTCTGGTGAGAGAGACAAGAGGTCGATAGAAGCTGGGTTCTCTGCTAGGGTTAAGCTTGTTCCTAGATATGATGAAAATGAGTTAGATTCATTCTTTCTTATGTTTGAGAGGGTTGCCAAGAGGATGGAGTGGCCAGAAGATGAATGGGCATTGCTCATCTAACAAGTAATTTCTGGTAAAGCTCAGTCGGTTGTGTCTGCACTGAGTTATGAGCAGGCATTTGATTATTGGACAATGAAGGATGCTATTCTTCATTCATTTGAGTTGATTCCAGAAGCCTACCGTCAGAGGTTTCGCAATCTAGGAGAGAAACTGGAGAGACTTGTGTAGAGTTTGCTTGGAAAAAAGAAGTTTCCTTCGATCAGTGGATCAGATCTTTGAAAATAGATGCCACATATGATTCTCTTAGAGAGGTTATGCTCATTGATGAGCTTAAAAGATGTATGTCTCAAGAGGTTAGGACATATGTCAATGATAATGTAGTTGGTGATGTGAGAAAGGCTGCCATGTTGGCAGATGGATACGAATTGACACATAAAGGGAGTAGTTCACCACTTACTAGGCGTAGGACTCAATCTAGGTCACCTACGACTCAGAGGAAGTCAGGTAACACCGGCACTAATCAGAGTAGTGGTTTTGGAACTGAAGGCAGACTTCTCTGTGCCTACTGTAAGAAAGAGGGCCACCTTAAGATGCAATGTCCAAGACTAAAAGTAAAAGTAAAAAATCTTGAACAAGAAATTACACAGCCTAGTGGCTTTGTACGCATAGCAGCAGTCGACATGCAAAAACATGTAATGAACGATCACAATGAAACAAAAAGAAGTGATCAAGTAAGAGATGTTAGACGTGAGATTGATGAAGGATTTCTAGATTTTGTTTCTTATGGCACGGTTAGGTTCAGTGTTGATGATAAGGAGTGTCCTATCACGATATTAAGGGACACTGGTTCTATGAAAACGTTGCTTATTGCTGATGAGTCGTCCTTGGACACAAAGAATTTCACTGGCAAGAAAGTTTTGATTCAGGATGTGAATGATGGTTTGAAACCGGTTTCATTATATACTATCAAGCTTAGCAGTGGATTCGTTTCTGGACCAGTGACTGTTGGCATTGTTACTAAGTTGCCAATGAGGGGAATTTCGATGTTGCTTGGCAATGATTTAGCCGGAAGTAAAGTGTCGCCATCGCCAGTTGTGTGCGACACTCCTGTGGTGAATTTTGAGGCAGAGAAATTGGAAAGTGAACTTCCTGGTTTTTCCCCTTCGTGTGTAGTTACTAGAGCCCAAGCTATGAAAAAGGAAGAAGATGACAAGGATGGTGACGTCAATTTGGGTGACACTTTTTCCAGAACGTTGGAGGAGGGCCAAGATGACCAGAGTCCTGCTATGACTATCTTCAGTCAGCTTGCCTTGATTGAGGCTCAGAAAGCAGCAGAGGACTTGAAGAAGTTGTGTGATGTTGCTCTACCAGCAGGAGAAGCTGAAAAAGTGTCGCAGTGTTATTCCACAAAATGTGGTGTGCTGATGTCAAAACCAGTGCTGGACGCTCCAAACTTCCAGAATCCTTTTCAGCTTGCCGCTGACACCAGTGATCTAGGGGTTGGTGCTGTTCTCCTACAGATTGATGACATGGGTCTTTTGAAACCCACCAGCTACTTTTCCAAGAAGCTCAATCCCCACCAGCGAAGATGTTCTACTATAGAGAAGGAGTGCTTCGGTCTCGTCTTGCCATTTCAGCGCTTCGACAGGTACCTGAGCAACTCTTCAGAGGTGACTGTATTTACAGATCATAACCCATTGACTTTTCTTGAGCGCTTCAGTAATGAAAACCAGAGACTGTTTCGTCGGAGCGTGTTTCTCCAGCCTTATGGACTGAAAGTGGCTCATATCGACGGAAAGGACAATATAATCGCAGCCAAACTTTCTAGAGCTTAAGCAAGCCTACCAGAACATTCAACAAATTGTGAAGAAACTAGAACTTTAATATTTTTTCTTTATTCGTCACCAGGAAGCTACACAATATTTATTGCTTTGTATTTGTACATGTACTTACATGCTGTGAACTGATGGATCAGACAGTTCAATAATTTTGAACAGTGATATAAATGATCATGTATGAACATTTCACCTATTTACAGGGAGACGTTAGTATGGACAGTGGACTATATTTTGTGCAAAA
This sequence comes from Strongylocentrotus purpuratus, assembly GCF_000002235.5. Taxonomy (NCBI): domain Eukaryota; kingdom Metazoa; phylum Echinodermata; class Echinoidea; order Camarodonta; family Strongylocentrotidae; genus Strongylocentrotus; species Strongylocentrotus purpuratus. The sequence continues at coordinate 31,058,152 of NW_022145601.1, read as the reverse complement.
TGTGCACTATTTGTCATTGTTTTCTTACCTGTACCTACATGAATAATAATTTCATGTCTTTTCTTGATTCTGTTTGTACGTTATTCAGAATAGTTTTCTTTTGATCAAAAGAGAACAGTTATTGTTTATACGCAGCACTGTTAGCTATGCTATGCAAAGCTTGATGCATTTTCCATTTTATACAACAACAAAATAATTATGATAATAATTTGCATAAAAGGCAACTGTTATCAAAATTACAGGTGTAAAACCAATTGAAAACATAACAAAAATGTAACATCACAACTTGCGTAATGTTGTTTCACAGATTTCAAAGATTATTGACTGCCAGTATTGCATATGTATGTGTTTGTGATTTAACTTGATAAGTCTTGCTTATTTGTTTGTATTTAAACAAGTTTCAATTTATAGCTTGCAGCAGTAACTCAACAGATTATGTTACTCATGTAATATGTACACAAAATATGTACATGTATGTACCCTTATTCTTACATTTAATGTCAGAAATATTTCAAATCGAGCTGTGCACAGTTATGCGGATCATTATAACATATTGCTTTTGTTGACCGACATATTTAATGAGACTCTGCATGCATTCCGACATAGTAATGAGGTGTCGTCATAGCAACGCGTCATGTGACTAGGTTGTGCGCGTTCATTATTCATATAATTGATTGCATATTCATATATGCAATCACCTGTTATTGTAGTTGTGCGTATTTAGGATATCGGCGCCTGTGCTGAATATTCAGTGTTTCATTTGTCGCGCGTGCTTATTACGCTCATATATTCATGTATTCATATATTCATTATGTGTGATGTGTAGAGACGTGTTTCGACCACCACAGTTTGTGGTTCTTTACAAAAGACAGGCATTGTGTCTGATTAATGTCCTGGTACTTACTTCCAGGATTCAGGAAGAGAACATACATGTATAATGTTATCTATCGAAGTTGTTTTCATTTTTCTGCAGTTTGTGTTTTGTTATTGAATGTTGAAATGAAAGGACTAATCGGTCTGTCTTTGATATTAGAAAAAATGATGTTCATATGCCAGCTTGTTCTACCTTTTGTGTGGTTAATTTCTCGCCTTTAGATCTTACTATTGTTCAGAAGAAAGTTCTAACTACTGATAGAAACTTTCTTTTATGGGGGAGATATGTTACGAATATACAAATGAGATGTTGATTAATATGCTAATTCCAAGATGTGGCTCGAGTTGAGAGTAATAAACGGATCAAAGGTAACCAAATCATCTTGATTGTTCTTTATTTATCAAAATAATTCTGAGTTGTGGAAGGGCCAATGTGAGTAGATTGCCCCGACCCAACAAATTATAATATACAGCTTCAGCTATTTCAAAATTTAAGAAAAAGATCAGATAATCTACACTATAATTCCCATAGATCGTTTTTAAAGTACCCATCCCCCCTTTGCCGCATCTTCATTTGAATATGAAGATACTTCTGTTCCTTTTGCCGTATTTCGTTATCACAAATTAAGGCATATGGAAAGAAATGCCTTTGGCACACGAGACCGACATTGTCGGTTTCTCGGGCCTTGTGACAACTTTCTAAGGGATCACTAGACCTACGGTCCCCGAAGCCGACAGCCCATGAAACCGACATTTATCTATCTTCCATTATGCATTTCTTTGTTTTTCGGTCATGTGCATGGCCTACAAGTTTGCTGAACCTTTTGTAAGTGTTGGTCTCATGGGCTTTCAGTCTCGTTGGCTGTCGATCGGTCCACTGGGAAGACTCCCCAAAAAGGCCTCGTTATGACGCTTGGATATTTTGAGTTATTACATAACTAATCCAGGTTCCAAATTTAATTCTTTCCCTGGTACAAAATCCCTAACACGGTATGTTTGATTTTCATCGAACGGTTTTTTAAAAAAATAACACATTGACAAATTGATATTCTACAATTAATGCCACTTAGGTAAATATGATCTTTGGAATTGGTGGCGAACCCTAGAAGCTTTGTTTGGGGAAAATAAACAAATACAACAAGACTCATCTGAATCTGATGATACATAAGAGGAAACCGAAGGAGTAGAAAGACCCCCCCCCCACCCCCACCCTATTGTTTGTGTGTGTGCATCGATAAAGTAAATAGGTTTTGAGCGCCCTGTCCATGCATCAGTCCCCTCTGTTTAGAAATCACACTTACGAAATAGAGTTTCTTTGTTTAACGCTGAAGACATACAGTGAGGTACGTTTCTTATCGATTCATGCTATTTAGAATATCACATGTTTAGGTGATAAATAGACAACGTACACATTGCGATTACGTAACTCATCTTGGCAATATTGACATATTACTCACCCATGCAAGCTGTATTCTTCTAAATTTAGATGTGTTTTCATCAGGATATTTCATCAGGCCTATTTTTAACTTAGCTTAGCTAAACATTTTAGGGGCTTGTTACAAACGCCGTATCGGTCCAAAAGCTCTACGATATGAATAAAAGCGTGATCGTCTAGGTCTGATCATATATCTTTGAAAACCCTCAGGATCTTTTTTACTTTGCGGCAGGTAAGTTAGAGCAATGATTTCTTTATGAATTTATGATTTGATCACATTCTGTATTTTCTGATGTAGGAAGTAAGGAAAGTCAATCGTTATTAAAGCGTGGCAATTGCAATATTTAAGTAGTTTTGAGATTTGGGGCACAGACGGTTACAATAATATTCTATCGAGAATATATTTTGAAGTTGGTTCCGACAATCTTGAGCGTTTGTCGGTTTATCAGCGAAAGATAAATAACGGTATAATATGTTAAAAGGACTGTTCTACTCTTTTTGCAGGATATCATTGGTAAATTTGCATGAAATAAACCTAGCCCTGAAGAAGTTCCCAATTCCATTTGTCTTTTTGTTGATTAGCAGCGGAGAATGCATGCGGGCCTACCGATGTTAATTGATGTAATTCTGTTCGCACTTCTTTTCTCCAGATCAAATTTGTAGAAGATGGCCAGGTTCGCCGTGCTCGTCGTGCTAGCCGTAGTCGTAGCGGTCAACGCTCAGAAGCCAATATGTTCCCCTCCTCAATTCATGGGTGGATTAGGTAAGTATACGTACGTTGAACACGAGGCGTCGTTTTTAGGACGCAGGGCTGCGTCAGTGACTATTTTGACGTGTCGTGTGAGAGTGAAATCGTTACCGAAGTTTAAAGGCCGTCAGGACTAGTTTGGCTAGGAGGGATAAGAACACCCAGGGTGGTCACTGACAGGTGGCTATCTCATCAACTCAGCTCTCAATTAACATAAGAAAAAGAGGATCATGGGGGACCAATGGTCGCCGATTACGCATTGTTTCTATATAGAGGGAGCAAGTAGCTACAAGTAGTACAGTGGGGCTTAAAGCAAAAAATAACCAATTCGGACGTTACGTTCAAAATTACTAGTGCATGGCGATTTTTGTTTGCTTTCACTTGTTTGACTACTTGTTTGAATTGGATACGGGTTTGAGTTTGAGTTTGGATTTGGATTTGGATTTGGATTTGAATTTGGGTTTGGATTCGGATTTAGATTGAATTTAAATTCGAAATTGAATTTTATAGTTATATTTGAATTTGAATTTCCAGGATTCACGGTCGGTCAATCTGCACCTGATAAAGAACCCGTAGGTTACACCTTAAACGAGTATGGGGCTTGGGACTTCACTAACAGGAAACTTGGTCTCAACTTTGAAATCTTCTATCCCAATGGAACCACCTACAGCTTCCGTGTAATCCAGGACTATGCACAGGTACGTTGATGACAGGAGCATCGCTTGGGGCGGGGTGGGCGTAGGATTCCATCCCTCCATCTCATCCCAGTCCCCATCCCTCCATCTCATCCCAGTCCCCAGGTTTAGAATTTCAGTAGGTAAATCTGATTTTTTTTTTCCTTCTTTTTTCTAGAGCCTTTTCGAAGTCTGTAAGGTCGTAAAAATGGTTGCTCCCTCTTTTTTTTCTCTGCTTCCTCCTTCTTTCCTTCCTTTCTTTTTTTATTTTCTTTATCTCCTTTTCCTTGCTTGCGGAAAATTGGCGGCTAACTTGAGTGGAAATCAGGTAGGAGACCCCCATCCTAACCTTCCCCGCCCATTTTAAAGCTCAGGAGTAGTAGAGGTGCAAGCTCCTTAGATTTGACCACATCCAAATACTCTCTCCATCTTATTTACATTATTCTCATATTCTCTCCTTCTCTCTTTTTTTTCTTTCTCTCTCTCTCTCTCTCTCTCTCTTTCTCTTTCCTCTCTCTCTCTCTCTTTCCATTTCTCCGACCTACAGAGAACACAATGGACGATCTTTGACCAATTGAGGTTCTGTGCTAAGCAGCCAACGCCCACAGCGGAGCCTTCCAACTGTCTTCCTCGTAAGTGAACTTTTTTTTTAAAACTTCACCTCACTCATTTCAAATACATCTTTTTCAGTTTAAAATAGGCATTCTGTGTGAAAGGATACACGAGTGTTTGAAATTACAATTTAAAAGTACAGCTAATTTCTAACGGCTGGAATGTCGTTGACACGTATGCTTAAACCAGTGTTACACTTTTTCTTTTCTCCTCCTTTCTTGTTCTTTTGTTTTCTTTCTTCTTCTTCTCCTTCTTCTACTTCTCCATGTATTTAAAATAAAAATTATGTTGGAGTTTTTAAGCAGGCCAACTTTGCATCATAATCAAACCAAATCAAATCAAATCAAGTCCTGCCAAATCGATGTCAAATTAAGTCAAATCAAATCAAATCATATAACTTCATATATCATATCAAATTGCTAAGACATCAACTCAAACCAAATCAGGTATCAAACCAAATCAAATTAAATCGAATATCCAATCAATTTAACTCAAACTAAATTAAATCAAATCAAATCAAACTGTATTATATCATATCAAATCAAATCAAATCATACTAAATCACATCAAATCCAATTCAACCCCTTGTTTCCAATCTCACCGACAGCCAATAGCACGGTGGCTTTCACCGGGTTCTTAGGGGGTGAGAAGGACCGTGTTTACTACGACCTCTACGCCATGAAGCTGACTAGAGGAGAATCCAGTGATCTCGAAGGTGATTTAACAGTCACCGTCGCTAAGGAATCCAACATTCCTCTCTCAACCAACTTCATCGGAACTACTTACTTCGACGGTGATACCCCATGTAAGTAGTTCACTACCGAAGGTAACATAAGGACCTCCTGCATAAATATTTGCATTTAAAAACTTGTTTTATTTTTTATTGAAGCAAGTCCCATATACGCGATTGTGATCGGCTGTGAATCACATTGCGGTTATTCTCTTGAGTTGGGTTTAGATGAAGTCTTAATGCAATAGGCCCCTGATTACTTTATAGCAACATGACTTGTTATCCATGTTAACTGGATCGAATTTTATGACAAGAAACTATGGCGATTTCCAAACGTTCTGAATCGTACATTTCGCGCCATGAATCTTCGCGACCTGTACCACTCGTGAAAATCGAGAAAGCTTCACACGCGCGAAATTTCTGGTTGTGATAGTGTAGCAGAATGAATGTGGATGTAAGCATTGAAGTCGGGGTAGGGCAAGTAGTTGAGCTAATAAGCTACTTCGGAGATGGCACATGTACAAATGACCCCAACATATCTAAAAACCTGTGACGCAGGTGACATCCCATTTTGTGCATTTTGAAATAATCACTTTCACAGTAATGGAGGTGCTTCATGAAAACCTTTTGTTTTCCCCCTTGCAAAGAAATACTTCCACGTATATATCACAAAATTTCTTAATTAGTAATTTTTCATGATATCATTTTATTTTGATGAATTATTTGTTGCGCAGTTGTATTCAAAGAACTTAATTAGGCCTGATTAATTGAAATATTAGTTGTTGCCAAGAGGATTTCACTGTGGCTTCATTTTTGGTTATTTTACTACATGCAGATTCCCAGGTATCGACAGGAGGTTATTACAACGTCGAGGTTGGAATCCCAGATCCCAAGAGATGGTTTGATCTACCAAGCTACTGCATGGAGGTATGACACAATAACCTCCCTATAACCCTTCCATGGCAGGAATAAGGGCTAAATTGATCAAATTGTTTCATCTTTCATGTGTCAATAATAATAAGTAGTAATGTCTCTGAAATCACAATGCACGGTTGTGAGCTATGTTAAAAATGTAATCAAATTGCCAATTTCGTTCAGAAAACACAGTGACTACAAATAATGATAATAATCTGGATTTAAGTAGCGCTTAATACGGAGTACCGTCTCTAAGCGCTTTACAGATATTGTTATCCCGGTCATCGGATTCATTCACGCACAACACCATCTCCACTCCCTGCCAAATTTTCAATATCGAAAGCTTGTCAAGCTTTTTTTCTTTTATAATTAAATGTCCTACCGTCAAACGCAATGTGGCCATGCAACAAAATGTATATCTATCCTTTCTAAGTATACTATCTTTGTAGGGCTCTCAATTCAAAGCTTACTGAGCCAAACAACAAAATGTTGTATACTTTATCTGACCTGAGTGAAGTGGGGAAAATAAATACTTTATCAAGGGGTTAAGGAGCTAGGATCGAACCAAGGACCTATCGAGTGTCAGCCAATGAGCCTTCACCTATATACCACGGAGGAATCATGGATGTTTTTTTTTTAAATTTAATCTTGCACTAATTAAATGCTGTCTTAGTTTTCTCAAGGAGCGATACTGTAGAAGCGAATCATTTGATCATAGAGAGGGTGACGATACCAAAAATAATTATGTTGCTATTTCGACTACCCCTTCTCTCTCTCTCTCTCTCTCTCTCTCTCATCACAGGCTACTACTGACCTGGGCAAGCTGCCCAAACACATTCCTAACTGGACTCGCCTGCCCAACCGGCCACGCTTCTTTTAATTATCCGTATCAACAGCCGCCAGAGAAAATGTTATTAGCTGGAAATAACAAATAAAGATATGTACACATAAAGCTCTTCATTAGAGTTCTTTATGTGTTATAATTTTCTACCCCCATAGTAACATATATGACAACGTTAATATATTCGTTTAATTCTTTACCTTCGTAAGTATAAATAAATAAATCTAGAGTGATATTTTGTTCACGGTTTTTATGAATCTTTTTTTATAATTTGTACAAATGTGATTGTTTTTCAAATGTGTCTGTGATGACACCATGACTTTATTTATAACATGATGACCGACCCTGATTAAAAGGATGTCTCTTTCTTCCATAAAACATACATTTGTTTATTGTTATTACTTTAGAATTCTGCGTATGATATATTTTGAAACTTTTGTATAAGGAGGTTGGGGGATAGATTTGAAGGCAGCTCATTATCTCTTGAAACGGGATTGCTAAAGCTTAACTAATGTATGTATAACATTGTGTGTATGTAGAAGAGCTAGGTTGCTTTAACATTGAGGTTTTTTTTTCATCATTGTCCATGTCGTGTTTCAGTGTGCGAGATTCATCCTGAAATTATAACTGCAGATAAATAGAAATACTACATTAAGAAAAGAAGATTGCGGGTGAGGGCGGAAGAGATTCAAAGTGAAAGAGAGACAGAGGGACTTAGAGATAGAGAGAGAGGGCAGAGAGAGAAAGAGGAAGAGAGAGAGAGAGAGGGGAAGACATGGGAAGACACGGTGATAAATGAGAGAAATGGTGATGCAGATAGCTGGAGAGAGAGAGAAACAAATAAATCGGAAAAAGAGATGGCCCTTCCCCCCCCCCCCCCCGTCAAAAAAAAAAACTTAAACCAAAATTCATAAAAGAACGTTGGAAAGAAAATATGAAAAATTAATTTCTGGTTACGTGTACACTTTCAACCAATCATTTGACTAGGATTTAGTCATCATCTTACAGTATTGCATTTCATTAATTAATTAATTTTACAAAAGTGGTCAATGCCTTTCATGAACATGCATCAAGAACATGCATCCTTATAATGTATTTTGTGAAACAAAAAGACAAGAAGAAGATAAAACACCATGCAATATATCACACACACTTACTACAACATGCACAATGACGAACATAACAATAAAAACAACACCAACGACAACAGAAATTACAGTATCTCATGAATATGTTGTCAAGACTGTTTTATTGACATGTATTCGGAGAGCCAATTTGTTATGAATTCATGGCTTATCATATTTCAGGTAGTACTCAAACATTGATTTAAAACGATAAGTTTATTTTGAACCCTTTATCTTGTAAACCTTTAGACTAGTCCTGTACCAACTCGGTATTTCAATGTAAACACATTACTAACAAAGATATATTGGCAGGGCTAATCTCTTTGAAAACCTTAATTTACATGTTGGATGGATGGGCCATCACGTTGTCAGTATTGTCGTGAATTTTCTACTAGATATGACAAACAAATAAAGATTTGGTCTGATATACGCAGGTATCAAATAATATATGAAACAAGCTCATTACTTGATGTTCATCACCAGTTCCGAATAATTCTGTAATATATATATATATATATTACATTAGTTATGTCCTTCGATAAGTCGTCGATCCTTTTTTTTTGCGTTTCCACTTTAATACGTTCATCAATAATTTTTCAAATTTTCAAACTTGTAGGTCGATCTGTTTTAAGGAGAGGCGCCGATATACAACTTGTAGATTATCTGATGACGTTGGGACATTGTCCTAATGTTATTTTATGTAGTCTTTGAATGAAACAATGTTCGATATGTTTTTTTTTCTTCAGAATGGATCCGCTAATTATAGTTTGATGGGTAAATATTAATGTAATAATCATTCGTATTTAGTTATCATACCATGGGAAATAGTGAGTTTGCAGGTCATATGGACAGAAACGGGAATAAGAGAATTATAATGTTGAGAAAATAGAGGATTTAAGCATCACAGGTGGGATGTTAGTGACAACCTTATTGCATTCATGACCAGTTATTTAGACCAACACGCGAAAAGAATTATCTTTACAAATGTTGGAAGTCCATAAGGAAGAGGCCTGAACTCTTCTAAATTATGTAGAGTTAGAGTTCAGTCGCTGTGGGAAAAAGCGATAACACTGCAGAGCGCCATCTCTTGATTGATACATGTATGATGTAGCTTCAGATATCAGTGGTTCAAATATTATATGGCACGGAGTGTCAAATATGATGATCATAAACTTTGTGCAGTCCATGTTGCTTTCATGTTTGTATACCTTTGATTTCCGATGATTATAATTTGTGGGCAATTGGACTCCTCTCCCCTTTCGAAGACACCGCCCCTGATTGATGAACGTTCGGGGCCTCATTCTGACTTGTTTCAATGTTTGTTTTATATTTTAAGGATCGTAAGGTGTTGGGGGGGGGGGGGGGGGAGGGGGTAACTTTAACAATTCTTTGACATATTTTCAATTCACTTTGGGGCTACATTTGCTTCTGCGATGCACGAATGGGGATACATTTCAATTGTATACTCGATACGTACTAGATTTGGTTTTGAGATGGGACTTTTTCCGCATGTCCCCTCCTTTGGTTCCACCCATGAAAGCCTACAAGATATCATAATCTAGTACCGAAAGTTAATATGCCTTAGATTTACAGCGTATTTTTGAGGACATACAAATCCCAAACCCTTTACTGTGTGGTTTTTATTTCCCAATATATATTTTAAATTGAAATCGAAACTGTAGACATTTATATGATTTTCTTTAAACCTCTACCCCCCCCCCTTGTTCCGTCACTCTTTAATACTTCCTCGCACCAGGGAGATCTGAGTTTAAATTGTGGCTATCTACTTTAGAAGAAGAAGAAAAAAAAACCGCTCATAGTCCTGATGGCCCCGTATGAAAAGATACACGAAGTTAATCCATCATATAATGAAATAAATTGGGTTTCTTTGATCGAAGTTTTGCTCAAGCCTCATTCACATCACCCAGACCGAGCCCAAACCGAACGAATTTAGTTGTACTAGGCAATGTAATATCTTGTTGTAAGTCGGGTGTCTGTCTTGTTGGTGTGACTGTGTCACAGTGTCTGTCAGACGCCCTCATGGTTTATAAACAAGTCTACCCACCGGCCTAGCGGCTATTGAACCACATATTCAATCAAAAACATTGCTTTTTTATATTGGCAAAAATGTCAGAAGCAGTTTCCCAGATGGTGCCATGGTGATGAAAGTCAATAGAACGTTAAGCATTCCTCATAAGTCAGGTATAACCTTTGACACGTTGTTTGTCCTAGTTTGAAAGGTTGAGGGATGAGAACTGGCGGATCCCGGGTAGCGGAGGAGGGGGGGGGGGGGGGGGGGGGGGGTGTCCAACTTTCATAGCAAACAATTATAATGCCCTTAACATTGGCATTTGCACACCACAGATGCAATCTTTGGCGCGCTATGAGAAAATGACTTACTACAAAAAGTAAATACCAAATGAAAAGTGCAATTAATACGTCAATTATAAAACTAACTCTAATCCCTGGTTGGCTTCATAGGCTTGAGTGGTGCAGGTGATAACGCAATCAAAATAAAGCCTTGTGTGAAAGGGGCACAGGGTTTTTGCTTTAATGGCCTTTAATGAAATGTACGTTTAAGTTTGGCGTTTAACATACACCCACCAGCACCCCGCCCCTATCACTTGTAGAATTCTGCGTATGCGTTTAATCGGATGCGTAGTAATAATTATATTATTAATAAACATCTGGATTTACATTGCAGAGATGCACGTCATTTGTATAATTATTACTACGTAATGGACATTAAGTTACATTATTTTACGTACGCAATGTGTGCACCGTCTCTACTTACTAGGGAATATTCGCACCATCCATACTCATCTCCAAGGGCCTCGCTATATCATTTTGAATAGGGCTGTCGGATCAATTTGCCTACAAGTTTGCCCATATATTACAAACAAGCATCCGCCCCTCCTGAAAGAAGAAAGAATGAAAAACGTTTAACATAATATGTATAAACTTGAAAAATACAAAAAGTTGACAGAATTTTTAATGGGTGGGGTATATGTCTGACATATCCCATTCTTTCCTCCTTAGCAAACTCCCCTATGGTAGCCGCCAAGACAAAAGTTAATTTTGATCACATTGGATTTTGTCTTAAGCCTACCCCAATATGCCATGAGCTATATTTTGATCGATTTTGGAGGAAGATCGGAAGGAGAGCTGTTCGCAAAGATGTAGAAACTAAGGAGACACGACATGTGTGATTTTTCTTGTTTTTGTTTGAATGTGACGTCATTGCGAGACATTCTCAGATGTCTGTTTGGCAAAGAGTCTGTCCATATGTGACCAGACTGGCCCGTTATCCTATCCAATTGATGAAATAATATTATGTGAACAGGAAACAGCCTTCAAGAGGGTGTTGATATATTGAATCTGATAACGATGCTCTGGCAGAAATACCTCGTTCACATTCTAAATTTAGTCCAGGTATGTCCAACAATGAGCCCCAAAAGTACACTTTTATGCCATGTAGAATGTCTCAGATTATCGTGAATGTAGACCCCTTCATAAAATAAATGAATGAATAATGAATAATTCGAAGCACAATCTCGATTGAGAACTGCTTCACCTCCTTTTCCTTTCATTCTTTCTCTTTTTGCTTAGTTCTTATACAAAAAGATGCAATGTAAAAGATAAGAAAGAGAGCGAGAGGGAGAAAGAGAGAGAGAGAGAGAGAGGGGGTGGGGTAGAGAGAGAGGGAGAGAGACAGGGTAGGGTAGACAGAGAAGTACAGAGAGATAGAAAGAGAGAGAGAGAGAGAGAGAGAGATGATGTAATGCCGTAGGTTTGGGGTTTTCAGTCTTGAATTGATGTTTGCTGTATAATTGCTTGTAATACGAATTTCACCATTGACAGAGATAATGACGTCATCGGCAAAGACAATGCATGCAAAATATGAGTCGCAAATATCCATTCATTCGTTTGCTAAGTAGGTCCAAGGTTTATTAACGTGGATATGACTGGCAGTCAGTGACCGAATAGTGTACAAATTACAAGGAAGTGATTACCAAATGAAATTAGAGAAAACAGATTGAGCAACATCCAAATCAAGAGCTGCGTCAGATGGTCATGCCATGATGTCATGAAATAAAGGACGAGCGAACTGTGACATAAACCATCTTTTAAAAGTTTCGATGAACTTTGGGAAGTCTGCTTCAGTTCATACTTATCGTTATGTCTGATCCGTTTCGACCAAGCGTGAAATAACATATTGACTTCATCTGAGATTTTTTTTCCGATGATATCTTAAAGTAAAGGGGGAGTTTTGAAGATACAAAAATGGAGTCTAAATATCAACACTGTGGTCGGTCTGCACATTTACATCATCACCAAGTGCCAAGGGACTTCCCCCTTCACCACAAAAAGAATATAAAGAGGTATTTTGATACTTTTATATTTTGGCGTCCTCTCCCTAAAAGAAAAGGCACAATAACCTTCAAATACCCCCTTGGCCGACAATTTTTTTTTAAATGTCATACATTCGTATCTCGAGGAAATATTTGACTTGTTTGTCAGAAACACTCCTTCTTCGTTTTTGATTTCGTCTTTTTCTTTCATATTTCTTTTTTTAATTAATCTAGAATTCACATCGATCATGATTTTGTTAAATAAATGTTATAAGCAATTTATTCAAACGTGTTATGTTTTTCCCGAGGTTTCATTTACTGAGAAAGATTACTTGTTGGATTCCTAAAGACACACGCTACTGTTTCTTCTAGAATTCATTCATGAAATTTAGGATTATCCGTCTCGTTCATTTGTACGTATAGGAAAAATGATATGAATCACTACATTTTACACAAAGGAAAATTGTCAAAATTATCGACGTTAACCCTTTTTGGAAAAAGATATGAATGTAAAAATAACGATATTTCTAACGGTTTGACGAAGTTATTAGTGATTTGCATATGTGTGGGTGACTGGGTGTGGGGGTATGGTGACTGAATTATATTTAATATGTTTATATTTTCATGTGGGGCCCTATTTATAACCAATTTGCTTTTTTGTGACTCTGACCATTATTTGCTTTGTATTTTTTTCTTCAATGTATTAAGTAACGTATTTAAAGGTCAGGTGACATTCAAATATAAGTTGATTTCTGTTGATGTGCAGGGCTGAATACAACTGATATTTTGTCATTCAAACAACTTAATATATTTCATAGATTTTTTAATTAAAAAAAAAATCATCTCAGACCTGCTTAGCTTCTCCCTAAAAATATGCTCCAGGTCTCAATCATCTTGTGTCATAATCTGTCAATCATTAGTGATCTAACAAGAGACAGGGGTATGTAGCTCCACCAGAGCACTAATGCACGACATGGCACTAATGTCCTTTGTCAAGGCATTAATCTACATTTGCCGCTCCATACCCAGCAGAGAATTTGGGACATGTTAGGCTGACGAAATCCTATGCCATATCCCCTCACGGTGACCTTGGTAGGAATACACCCAGGGAGTTGAGATGTTGCACATTGTGCGTGAATAAATCTGATGACAGGGGTAATATTATCTGTAAAGCGCTTAGAAACGGTATTTCGAATTAAGCACTTTAAATATACATATTATTATCCTACCTTTAACTTGACATGAAAGTTTGTTATGAATTCATCATTGTTTCCTAGTCTATTCAGGAGACAGGTATGACGACATAGACAAGATTCGTCACCCCGATGATATCCGGAAATTGATCATGTTCGGATGCTACTAAGGTCACACATCACTTCTTATTCAATCTTCATGTTTTGTCTCGGTTATCCCACACACTTTTTTCTTCCTTTCCCCGTCTCTCTCCCTCTTTCTTTCTCTCCCCTTTCCCTCCCCCCTCTCTCTCTCTCTCTCTCTGTCGTCTCCCATTTCTTTCTCCCCTTTTCCCCTTCAATTTTAAGGTTTCCGTGCTTGCTAAAACAGACGTTTAAAGCATCCCCATCCCGTTCGCATTCTTTCACACGTTACCACGTTCGAATTTACCCCTTTTCTTTACTCCAACTCCCCCTTTTGTCCTCCTGCAAGTGTCCTGATAATGACAGCCACCCCATTCCTCTTCCATCGTTTTTCAATTTCTTTATCTGTACATGTACTTTACTCCTCCCCTCTCCCCTCTTTCTCTCTGCCTGTCTGTCTGTCTGTCTGTCTGTCTCATTCTCTGTTTCTGTCTCCTTTCTCCCACCTTCTTTCTCTATCTCTTCAATGTGGCGTGTTTGGTGTTACAATATGTTCAACTCTCGCTCTTTCTTCTTTGCCTCTATCTGAACTTTTCTCTTTGCATAGCTCTCTCTATTATTTTCTTCTTTCTTCCCCCTCCCCCTATGTATCTCGATCGATCTTACGCCCCTCCCCTTCTCTCTCTTTCTCTCTCTCTCTCTCTCTCTCTCTCTCTCTCTCTCTCTCTCTTTGTCTTTGTCTCTCCCCATCATCATCATCGTCATCGATCTCTAGCTGACGAAACGCCAAGGTCGACAGAAAATCCTCTGCATGCAGCTCGAGAATGTTTGCGAACAACGAACTTCCCCTCCCGACATCTCTTGTCAAGCCCGTTGCAATGTGAGACCATGTCACCGTATGACCTATAGTCTAAGGCTTCGGAAAGGATGAATTACATCTTAATTAGGTTTTTATCTTCTCCTACCTGTTCATAACCACTGCTATATATTATGTCCTTGAAGTTTGATACTAATGCCGGAGTTTACATATACGTGGGCCGGTGAGGCCTTTCCCAGACCGTTCATGTTTGGACTATGAAAAATATGGATTTGATCTGAAAATATTGTCACATATTCTTAGACTTAGGAACACATGTAGACTTCAGTAACATTTACCTCGGTAACATTGTTGAATGTCGATGAAAAACTGTGTAATTTTTGTATGAAATGTAACTTATTATATTCTATCTACTGTACTCACCCTCTAACAGGCAAACAATCCTGAGAAAATTCTCAAACCACAAAGATATTTATGGGTTTTTTCTCCATTTATTTTGCTGAAAACTTTGGTTAACCAAAAAAGGTGGCGTCACCTGTGTAGCAGCTGACACGCCCGACTTCCATTTTAGATGGAGGTTCCCGGGCAAGATCCGCGAATATCCGCTAATGACATCAAAAGGGCAATTGATGACAGTTGGGATTTGACCTCTGATGTCATAGGTCATACGGTCAAATGCCCAAGGGAGCTGCGTCTACATGGTCAAGTTCAGAGAGCCTACTTTAACCGCGGGGATCCGTGGCTGGTGTTTTCTAGATCTGAAAGGTAGGGCCTACATTTTGGGTTGAATTGTGAAAGTATTTCATTCAGTGTTTGGACAAATTTAATCTGAAAGTTGATATAAAAAGATCATTTGAACTCTCATTCGCAGGTCTTAAAGGTACATGTGTTTGAATTGTGAATGGACTCAAATAAGAGCTTTGGCATATGTTAAAGGATCACAAAGACTTTCCAGAAATCAACTTAAAGACAAATTCAATACCCTTTGGGCTTAGCGCCTAAAAATCAATGATAAATGGTTCTAAATATAATATTTTGAGCGCCAATGTTGTTTCCAAAATACCTGACGCCCTGTCACGTCCATGACATAATGTATGGTCATAACTATTTTTATAAATGGATTTCCAACCCTCCTGCGATTTCCGATGATGTCATGGTGACAGCTACGATCCAGAATGAATTATTGACCATGCAGTCCTCACTAAAGTCCTTATCAAAATGTCCACTGAAAGTAAACAATAACAAATTTGCTTGTTACTTTGTTTTTACCATTTGATTGCTTTTTCGTACGTTCAATTACCCGTGACCGCCACAAAGTCTATTCTCTAATAGGCCTGTTTACTAATGATATGCGAGTGACGTCATAATCCCTCGCACCCTAGCGATTGTTACTACGTAGGGCAAGCTTTGCGTGGTGCGGCACGGTCGCCACATTGTTTTTCCATGCCCGCTACGCTATACACATACAAAGCCATTGCTAGCGACCGCGACGTTTTTTCACCCTAATTTCTACAATGGCATCGCCTTCGACATCGAGTTGTAGTTCCAGCAAGCCGTTTTCGCAGTGGACAGTGAAGGAGCTCACCGATTATTTAAGAAAGAGAGGAGTTACGACATCAGGGTACAACAAACAGAAACTAGTTCAACTTGCGACTGCTGTGGCCGATATCGCTTTGCCCCAAGACCCGGACCTTGCGAGCTTCGACTCCGCACGGTCGCTGCGGGAGAAGTTGGAGCGTGCGGGGTGCTCGTTCGACGACCCAATGAAAATCATCGGCTACACCGAGAACTTTGAAAGTATACCAGATTTCGGATTATACGACATTTTCAACTACCTGATAGTAAATAGAACTGACTACGACAGAAAGAAACTCAAAGCATATAAATCGTTTGAGGACTATCGTCTATTTGCTGACGGGAATGTGGAGCAAATGAAGTTCAATGAAGTCTCCGAGGCCAGCTCTGTGAACGGGATGAAAAACACACCATTCATATGGGGTCTGTCTGCGTACCGTGAATCGCTGTTACACGTGCCGTAACAGCAATGCTTACCTCCCATTTTTGCGATATTTCGTCGGATTTCGGAAAATAAAATCGAAGATTTGTCATGTACAACTGAGAAAAACTATATTTATTTTAATTATATACCCTAAGGTTGGAAAACAAACAGTTTTAAACGAAGTTTATTAGGACGATGATCAGCCTTTTTTTCCTCGCATTCCCCACATCGCCGTATACAAAGTGTGTGTAGCAGGGCCGTAGCAGACACTGCGCTCGGTTTGTTTGCCAGAGCTTACAACCGTGTGCAAATTTAAAGGTCCGTGAATACATTAGTAAACAGGCCTATTACCTACAGCTATTTCTTTACCACCATGACCCACTCATTTTTGTTCTCGGCCTCTCACCTCTTGTTTTCAGATCTACACTCTCTTTCCATTCTATTTCTCTCTCTCTCTCTTTCTCTCTCTCCCACCCCTCTCTCTCTCTCTCTCCCTCCCTCTCTCTCTCTCTCTCTCTCTCTCTCTATCTCTCGCTATGTCCTTAATAACACATAATGTATGAACCTGGTATCTTAATCTTTAGAAAGTCAAGTTCTTCATGCTTCTTTGAAATCATGGTCACAACGTTATTGCACCGGGAAACCAAGTGCTGACGGAAGATCTCAATCAAAACTATGAACGACTTTGAAATTCGAAATGTTTATTGAGTGAAACCTGAAAAGAAAGGGACCCTAATATACAAAAGCGGCGCAAGACATTTTGATCGGGGGGGGGGGGGGCGGACCAAATTTTCCGACAAAACAACCCCCTTCAAATTAAAACCAGGATGAAAGGAGGTACAGTATTGTCCTCTTTTTTTTCGAATGTCCCGATCGAGATAAAAAAAAAAAAATTGCAAACATCCCCCATTGTAATGAATTGGAATATGTCTATGTGAATTTCGACCGCCCCCCCCTTCTTCCCTCCACCCCTTTCTTGCCCTTTTAGCGACAGCCATGCGGAATCTGTCATCTGAAACATTTTATCTGGATACTGCTGAATGTGTGAAATAAGAAGAATGGCCCAAATTGAATTCCTGATCTGTGGAGTCTATTTCTGGTGTGTAACAGCCCACATGAAAGTGCCGAGAAATGAGGGAAATTTTCTTCCAAGGCCTTGGGAAAGGAGTAAATACTTTGTTTTCTGTATCTCCGATAAGTGCAAAGATACCTTGTTTTCTGTATCTCCGATAAGTGCAAAAACATTTTCAAAAGTACTTTGTTTAAAACTTCTTTTTGAACCATTCTTGGTCATAAAAATGGATGGATTTATATACAGAGATACCCCCTCTTCTTTCTCCTCTCTATTCCTCCTTCTCTCTCTTTCTCTCTCTATTTCTCTCTCTCTCTCTCTCTCTCTGTCTCTCTCTGTCTGTCTCTCTCTCTCTTTCCTCTCTCTCTCTCTCTCTCTCTCTTTCTCTCTATTTTACTCTCTATTACCCTCTCTCTGTTTCTCTCTCTCTATTTCTCCATATTTCTTTCTCTTTATCTGTCTTTCACATCTGGCTTTGACCCGTTTATCTTCAACTCTGCCTAAACATGTAATTTTCACAGATAACATCTGTTTTGCTTGCTTCTTTGTTTCTTTCTTGTTTCGTCGTTTTTTTCTTTTTGTTATGCAGTCATGGTTTCACTCAAAGTAAATAAAACAAGTTTTATCCAGCGAAAAATAAAACGTAAGACATGATTTAGAGAATTTGCCTGATTTTAATATTTTAATTACATATTCATCCTTCCGATCTACAAATTCTGTCGTCATAATTGTCACACTGGTTCGTTATAAAACCTATTAAATATTGTGAACAAAATATACTTGATTTCATACTTTTTAAGAACTTAAAGTTAATGAATACAGTCATTTTCCCCAAAAAATGTTTGATAGAAATTTAACAATTTGTTGAAATAGTAGATAGGGTACGAACAAACCGAAATAACTTAGAACACACAGTATTCATTCATCAAGAGCAACACCTGCAATTTACACATAGCATTTAAAAACAAAATACACATCACAAAAAATGGACGTAAGTTATCGATCATGGCGCCGTCGCGGCCACAAGAATCCGTTAGTAACAGATAAAAAAACATCGAACTCAAGGGTGGATCTTGAAAAGGGCCCTTGGAATAGCGATGGCGGGCGCGGGGGTCGGGCGGTTGGGGACTTGCACCTTTTATTTTTCAGGCCAAAACGGATTGATGCTCGTTCTAATTCTTCCTCCCTATTTATCAACACCTGTAACCCAAACTCCTCAATGAACTTTCACAATCGCCTTTAAAATATTTTCCAACACAAATCTTATACACCCATTTGAAATGTTCATACACTTAAATGTTTAAATCTGTCCTATACAATCTACTTCATGGAACCACAATTTACTGTGCTATCTACAAGACCTCTAAAGAACAGCTGGTGCAACGTTACATTTCTTCACTCCAAATAGTTAAGTACTCTGTCCTTTGCATGAAATACTCTCCAACACTGTAGTTTTTACCCAAATGCCAATGCAATGCTGCATAAGCACGCAACATTGATATTTTCGCATTGGTCAGGGTGCAAATCTCGCCGGTGCACGTGTCATACAAACACCACATAGCATCACTATCAGCAGACGTGTCATCACTATCAGCAGGACGTGTCTTAACTATCAGCAGACGTGCGATCACTATCAGCAGACGTGTCGTCACTTTGAGCAGACGTGTCATCACTATCAGCAGACGTATCGTCATATAACATGAGGTTGACAATTGCATGGTCTCACACAAGTAAACTGCATCAGTGGAAAAATAGTTTTATTGTCCAGGGGAAAGTTCTTCAAAAGAGGCGCCCTCATCTGTCCATCCAAGGAACCCACGCCCCACCATGATACTTGGGGTTTCCTCTTTCGTCCTTTGGACCTAGATGTATAGGAGTAACGGCAGTGTTCTGGTAATCCTGAAGACGCTTTAGCAAACGGTAAACAATTTTCTTCTGGTATGGCGCCATGTTTTGTCTCTCATTGGGGTCTTTCTTGATGTTGTAAAGTCGGACGGGTGTGCTCCATCTTATATCGTTCATCTCTGGAGGCATTTCGGACTCCTTTGGAGGCTCCCAGAAATCTTCATCTGCAGAGCGAACAACAAAGAGCCACATGATGATATCGCCAAAGGCCAATCAACAACATGTAATAGACTATAATTGACAAGGTTCAATGAAATTCACCATGTTTAGGACACAACAAAGAACATTGTGATGACCTTGTTCAACACCAAAATACAGATATGTGATATGTTATAATTTTTCAACATCCAATCATCGACAAAAAGTTCCTTTGAACGAAAAACTACTTGCTCTTTAGGTGGGTGTTTGAGTGACATGCATTTATGGTGGAAAATAAAGATTCCCTGTCTGTACTGTGAAAAAACACCCATCCAATATAATGGACTTAGAATTCAGTCAATAGGGTTATGGGGAAGGACAAACATTGGAAAAGAGTATTACGAGGTTAAGATAAAAAAAAAAAAAAAAAAAAAAAAGGAGAAACAGGAGGAAGTACTGAAACAAATACAAAGTCAAACTTACGAGGTAAACCTGTTGAAAGTTTCCAATTGCCGACCCGTATAGAAGCCCTCATGGTTGCATTGAATGGAAGATTGCTCAGGGCACCAAAGTCCCTCTCATTTTCTCTCGTCCAGTGAGCAGCGGGATAGATGGGGTCGATGTTATGCAAGATCTCATGGCGGTTGGATTCTGTTCCTTTCCTAGATCATGAGACATGGTAACAATATTGTTAGATCTAATATTACAGTTAAGAGCAGATGTCTAGGACTTAATTGGACAGTAATAACCTACAATTCATCTTGTAAGATTGAGATCAAAGTTTACACCGTTTACACTGGTAAATGACATTACTCCCCTGTGCGTTCAAATCCACTTGGTACCTTTGAACCTATTTTATCAAATACCGGCAATTGCTATAAAAGGGAAACATTAAAGAACTGAGCATTTCCTATTTTAGGAAGTATTGTTCCTGATAGTCACACCTGGTAACTCGACAGTTTTGATGGGACAATGGATAAAGGCCTCGTGTAAAGGAGAGCCATGGCCTACAATTATTTTTTTTATTAAACATGCACTTCTCTGAAAGAGTAAACGGACAATTCGGTGTGGAGTGAACATAACCAAATCGGTTACTCAGGGAAAACAAACCTAAAGGTTGACATATTATTGCAATTTCGTTGATCCCCTCTACCAGACACAAGACTCTCATGACTGATCAATAGCGAAACAAAGATATGCAACAGATTTAAAAAAAAAAACTAGTAACTCACGAGATAGTTTTCCATTGGTTGATGCCATCCAGAGGTTTGTTTGTCACCAGCTTCCCACCAGCGATCCCCTTCACGATGGTCGGGAACCAGTCACTGACGTGTATGAGCTGCCGGTTGACCGTGCCTCGTAGCTCCCATGGTATAAGGGGGCTATGAACGAACCCAACGCCTCGTATACCACCCTCCCATAGGGTGCTCTTACCGCCTCGGAGGGGCCAGTTGTTCCCGACGGACCGTGGCTTCGGTCTCCCACCGTTATCTGCATGGAGAAAAAAAGGAAAAAAAGGGTTGAATTAAAATCGAAGTTGAACACATTCGAATGCCATTTAGAAAAGTTATCAGAAGAATGTGGAAGAAAGAGAGAGAAGATTTTGGTGCCAGAGATGCAATGCTCTTGCCCAAACTCACTATAAAATGTAATGGAATCGGTGTTTACAGTCAATAAGCAACATGGGACAAGAAGAATAAATGAAGCTTAGAAGTCAGGTAGAATAACCACCACCACCACCATCACCACCACCAAATATTGTTTTAATCGATTGTATACACGTTTGTAACCAATAAGACATTCATGTTCTATCCATGGTTTGACAAATTGGCCAAACTTCTATCTTCACTTCTTCACTTTTCATAACCCCGTTCTCACCTTACCCCATCACCCCAAGCACCTATTCATCAACACATCTTCATATTTTCATGAAACATTCTCTGTTCCATTTGCACACCACGACTCTACTCCGATTCTCGACCTTGATAATTCAGCTGCATTTCCTATCCGACATGCCTCTTCCTAATCACTCCTGAGTGTTTCAACCCTGCTCTCATGTCGATGTTCCGCCCAATTTCGTAGACGATAGTCTGCTGTCTTGTCGGAGAACATTCATGTACCCAAGGCCACTTCCAGGTAACTCCTAATCTACATGACCTGATTCTCATGTTCTACTTCACCAAGCGAGCGGAAGGATTCCATGTTTTCGTTCATTGGCTGCCGTAGGCCCTTCAACAGATCCACTGATTGATGGCTTAATGGGTTAAAGTGCGTGAAATTTGATGTGCACATTCCAAGGCCAAAGCCTGTCTGAGGGATGATGCCCGTTGTCATGGTAACGTGACAATGTGACAGAGAATGTTGTCGACAGAAGATACACGGTGTCTTGACTTTTGTTAATGTGATAATGATCATGATAACGGCAAGACGCCTCTTCTCTTTGCTTCAATGCAATGTTTGATAGATGTGATTGATTATTACAGGATGCTGAGGTGGGGGGGGGGGGGGGGGTGGGTTCAGAATCATCCATACCTTCATCTATATATGATTGTGAAGAGCTGTAGTACTTCTAAATCTCAGAGTGTACCTTAAGAACTCACCGTATGTACTATGTATGTATCTTGTCATTAAAGGTATGGTCCAGTTGTGGTCATGCGATTGCATTGTGAAAGAAACGTTGTGGAATCGATCAGAAAAGGTTGATCATCTTGCATACAAGTATTAAGTATTGGTGTGTACTGCAAGGTTCTGGAATCATCAAAGTGATAAGAAATTTGGCCCATTCTTGGTAGAGTTACAAGCACTGTACACAGAAAGGATAGATATAACAATTTACCAAATATATCAATTAGTAGGCGGTTTCCCGGCAAAATTCGTATCATCACGTATTATTCAACACATATTTTTTCACATGATTGGTAATAACAGCTTTCATTTCATATTTTGAGAGGGGCGTTTCCAAAACTGGTCTTTACCTTTAAGGTTTAAGAAAAAACATTCACGTACCGCTGTGTTAAAACTTGAAACGAGGAGGCGCGATAGCTCAGTCGGTAGAGCAATGGTCTCGTAATCCAGTGACCCGGGTTCGAAACCAAGGCGATGCACCAGTGCCCTTTGATAAGGCATTAATCCTCATTACCAGGTCCCTCGGAGAGGACCTAAATCCGTCAGCCGTCTGGTTGCTTACTTACAAGCATTTACGTTTTCTTAGCAGTCAGGTAATATAACAACCACCACCAATATCTTACCTGTAGTGAATATGATGACGCTGTTATCATAAAGACCGTTATATTTTGAGTGCCTCTGTGACGTTCCTGACCGCTTCATCCAGAATGTTGACTAGTCCTGCGTACCTGCGTCGCTTGGAGTTGTGGATGATACCCTCGTAAGGTTTGGCGTATTGTTCGGGAACATTGAGTGGTGTGTGAACGGCCTCGTAGGATAGGTAGAGAAACAATGGCTAAGAGAGATAGGGAAAAATAATATGTTTAGAAAGTAAAATCCAAAAAAAAATGTGTTCTAGTTGAATATTTTGATTTGATCGAGATATACAATAAGAGCACACTAGGGAAAATAGGTGAACCCGAACTCGGATCTTTTTCCAAAACTTATTTCTTTTAGTCTGTCATGGGAAGGTGCCATACCAAAGGATTTCCATGTTTTTTTGTGCCACATCATTATTATTGTCATCATTACTACTGTTATTAGTATTATCAGTATCATTATTAGTATTACTATTACTTGTACCATTGTTATCCTAATTGTCACCGTTATTATTAGAAGTATGGGTAGTATTACATGTAGTTTTAGAGTATAAGTAGTAGTAGTAATAGCAGTAGTAATAGTAATAGTAGTAGTAGTATTAGTAGTAGTAGTATCAGTAGTAGTAGTAGTAGTAGTAGTAGTAGTAGTAGTGTTACTATTATTCCATTAAACTGTTTTTGTAGGTCATTGTGGATTCACATTAGATATTGTCAATTGTGAACATAATAACCAAAATTATGCGATATTTTGTCTCCCGTATTTTTACATTAAATCGACCCGATAACATTTCAGAACAGATTCAAATTCAATCAGAATAAATATAATTTGGGTATAACATTTACCAACACGAACAAAACTAAATTTTGTTGTAAACATTCACCTTATTTCTTGGTTGTTTTCGAATGAGTTGTCTTGCTCTGTTGGTGTAGAGTGTAGTAGAGAAGGTTCCTTCGTGCTTCCAGTATATTCTTTCATTGTAGTACATGGACTTGCCCATAACCAGTTTATCGCCGAAGAGAGCAGTCTTATTGTGAGACCAGTGATCTGCTGAGCCCATAATATTACCTGGTGAGAAAATGTAAACAAGCCTAAAAGTGAGAACAGTATTGGATGAAATTCTTGTAAGATTTAATGCGACACACACCTAACATCACAGACACATTCATTCGAACAGCAAAATCAAATGCAAGGATATTAGCGGCACAAGCTTTCCAGTTTGTGGTCGATGTTTAATATTCCATACACCAACTTACATAAACATTATTTACAAATTGTCCATGTAAGGAACATATGTACATATTCAAATATTCATGATTTTTTATCCGCAATAGAGTGGTTAAGGCTGTAAGAAAAACAAATAGTCAACCTATAGTCTTTGTTTTCCCTCGTCATGTGTCTTTTTTCTAGATTGAAATGTGCGATTTCTGATGAAACTATCATTACCGGAGTAAATTACTATTCAAACAAATAAAGTGCATTTTACAAGATTATACGACATTAGAAAGAACTTCGTGCATTTATATTCCAGATAATGAATATCTTTTGGTCGGGAAAAAAAATATCGGCCGGGAAAAAAATCGGGAAAATGTTTTCCAATCCTGGCTTCAGAATTACTAGGAAGTCATAACATCATAAAATCAACTTCTCGAAAGCCTTTCCTTTTTTGGAAAGTGAAATGATAATTTCAATCGTAGATGGTTTTAATACTCAAGTTACCGAAAATAATCGCAAAACCGTTATTTCCACAACCTCTAATATCCTTCTGGAGGCTATCTTCATGATGACTACATTCTGACCTACATTTTGGGGCCTTCGATTTAATAGTTAAATTACCTGCATTATGTTTTTAAATTTCCTAACTTGTCTTCGATTTAATCTTTCATCCATGACCTAGTTCCGAGACAGCATGTATGACATCTTGCTGTTCCTATTAAACATCAGCCGCGTCTACACATGATCTTCATCGAGCATCAATGAAAAGTGATACAATAGATGATGGCAGTTACATTTAGACCAAGGAGTGTTTAGACTAGACAGTGTATATCGAGGGCATTGGGTCAACAAAATGACGACCGGATGGTATAGGCCAACTGTATATACAGGAACCAAGGCTGACTATAGTTTTAACATTTCTGAGAATTGATATCAGGGTATCGAACATCGTTCATTCCGGCTTAGGAAAAAAAAACGGGGATCAAAATTAGCTAGAAAGAATCTCTTTTGACTGATGTGATTTGACATTTGACTCATTATAACCCATTTCTGTTAACCATTTAGATACAACATTTAACCTCTCTTGACATTAGTATGCAAGAATGGCACGAGAAACATGTGATGAGGGGGGAGGGGGAAGGATAATTGAGACAAAATAAAAATATTCTGAGAAGTAAAACGTAGACTGTATAAACATGATAAATTTCCAGATAACTACCACCACCCCCCCCCCCACCACCACCGCCTCCACCACCACCACCACCATTTGGAAAGGTAACATCCTATTTCAACTTTGCCCTCGAAAAAAGGGAAAGCATGTGGTTTGTCCCAATTTAACAAAATATCCCTTCCAAATTATAGCAAGCTGTTGTCCTATATGTCTTTGGGGATAATAGAGATAGTCCTATGTGAGACATGTTCCTCTAGGGACAGTTGACCAGGACCCCGTTTACCCCATCCTCTTTTCCATGACAAATGACAAATATGCTGATAACCAATCAGAAGCAAGGATTTCAATAGCTTATAACCATTGCTATCATTTGTCACTGATGACAAGTTTTGTGAAGCGGGTACCAACGGGAGCTGTCCTTTAGTTAATGCTGCACACAAAAAAAAGATATTCCTTTTGCAAGATCAAAAATACCTTGCCTCTGTTGCCAACATGTCAAAATATCACGTGACCAACACTTACCGAAGAACGACTCGAAACCACGCCTACTCGGTAAGCAATCCTTCCAGGCGTAACCGAGATGCCACTTCCCCACGGCATGAGTGGAATAACCCTGTTTCTTCAAAGCTTGGGCGAGAGTAGTCTCATCCAGGGGGAGGCAGCACGGTCTACCGGGGAATAAATTTAAATGTTGCATTCCCGTATGAATCTAGAATGAAGAATTAAAAAGAGGAAAACACAATGAAAAGGAAAACATCCACGTGAAATTAAAATAAAGAGTGACCAGAAATATAGCGTACTTGCTAATGATACTCAATTGTTAGATCTGGACAAAGTCATGATGGGGAAAAGATTGACCATGTCCAGCAAAATATGGTCCTCGGGCGGATTTAGGTGACAGTCGGAGAGAACCTAAAGCCGTCGGTCCTATGGTTGCTTACTAACAAGCATTTTGCTTTCTTTAATATCAGTCAGGTAAAATAACCAACCACCACCACCAATTCGGTAAGAGCATCAGACGTGAACGGTGGATCAAAACATAGAAGTTACATAAATGCGCATTAATGATAATAAGGGAACACATCTATTACATAATAGTAATCGAACCTGGTCCTTTTTTGTTAGTAATTAGGAAGATACATCTCACAAAAAAACCAAGAACGATAAGCCGGACGGATCTGGTGATGACTCCGAATCTGCTAGGCGAACCATATCTGCCGTGACACCAGAATAGGCTGATAATGGATAATAACCAACGGCAGAGGAAAATGACACTCATGTTATCGGTTCGAGATCTGGTCACGGTGAAATACGAGTTCGAAGTCAATTTCACAGCTAATTTAATCTGCAAAAAGTCATTTTCTGAAACACAATGCCTTGCCTCAAAACTAATCTTTAATCTAAGGTGAAATTCACTTTTGAAGAAATGACTTTTCAAATAAAACTGAAAGCTATTATCATGTAGCAAAATTTAGAAGCCATGATCACCGTGAGAAACTTGTGAAAATGTCACGTAGAGTGAAAATATCAATCAACCCCTTTAACTTGTCAAGGCCAAAGGCTTTTAATATATTGGTTGTTATGGCAAAGAGAAACAAATTGGAAATTGCATATTATTCTATCATTGTTTATGTCGTCAAAGCATCATCATTCATCACCATCATCACTGTCGTCGCCTTTTATCTAATAGAATATCAAGTTCTTAAATGTATGAAGTGCCTTATATCGGGGCCACGACAACGAGGGGACACTGGCATCATCGGTGGCGGGGGAGGGGGGGGGGGGGGGGGGGGGGGGTATGATCTTATTTCATGGAGAACTTACAAATTAACAAGGATCATTGATTTGGGGTGGAGAAGAAGAGGGTCGTAACGTCTGATTTTTATGTTTCTTTAACCCCCCCCCCCTCCCCCTTTATCTTTTTTTCTTTTTTTTTCTTTTCTTTTAATTGTTAATTAATTGTTATCGCCCCGTGGTCCCCTGGGGCTTCGCCACTGCATGTAGGGCCTCGTTTTCCATACAGCTATTATGTTACTCACATGTTTTAACAGGTCATATCGATTGCAGGAAATATCTTACAATTTGAAAAGCTTGTCGAATCTTTGAATTCAGCAAAGATCGCAAATATTGGAACAGATTGGAGGATTTAAAAAGCACAATAGGCCTCATCCTCATTCTGCGTTCTTTTGTATGGTCTATTTTGACAAAAACACGAAAGGAAATAAGGGTGCAGCGAAAATCATTCCATTAGTGTTCTCTTTCAGTATTGTTTAGTCAGTTTATGAAAAATTTCCTTTCCACCAAAATCGGCTACAACGATGACGATTGTCACCGTTAGCCTGACCTTGAGATGCTTGTAGTTCATTGTCGAGCTGTTTTTGGAGCACAGGCCGAGAGTAAAAACACGTGTAGAATTATCCTGAGGTGGGTGGAAGCGTTGAGAGATGGTATTTTCAATGTTTAACATCACAGGTCAATACCAGGAAAGAAAGTCTCAAGCATGACAAATTGGTAACGAATGTATGCCGAACATTGCCAAAGCATCTCAGAAAAGTTGCATCGTCAGTTGAATATGACAACGGAAACACGAAGGAAAAAGAAATGCAATCCTTTCTCTGTCTGTCTCTCTCTCTCTTTCTCTCCCTATCCCTCTCTCTCCCCTCCCCCTCTCTCTCTCTCTCTCTCTCTCTCTCTCTCACACGCAGACACACACTCTCTTTCTCTCTCTCTCTCTCTCTCTCTCTCTATATCTCTGTATTGTTTCCTTCCTTTTTTCGCCATCATGCACGATAACAAATTGACAAATTTCTATGAAATCTCCAAAA
The DNA here is from genome assembly GCF_000002235.5 of Strongylocentrotus purpuratus. Taxonomy (NCBI): domain Eukaryota; kingdom Metazoa; phylum Echinodermata; class Echinoidea; order Camarodonta; family Strongylocentrotidae; genus Strongylocentrotus; species Strongylocentrotus purpuratus. Next base: position 31,030,129 of record NW_022145601.1, on the reverse strand, counting down.
TGAATTCTGATTTCAGGTAAACTAGATCCAATGGCAGTGACAATGAGTTTACTATCTCTTCAAACAGAAAAGAGCATCAGTCGTCCTCAAAGTCATTAATCAATTGAACCTCTTTCCTCCTCATCTAATAATAACATAACAATAAAAACGTTACTTAGAAAGCGCTTACCTGCCACCGAAGTCTCTAAGTGCTATGTACCTCACATTCTGGTTCTTTTCTTCCTTTTTGCAAACATAAACCCTGCATAGATAGTACCTCGTTTAATAGCGTTTGGCTTTGAAGTTTTACACCTAATGTGGAGCTAGATAATGTAATTGTTTTAGAAAACTTGGTTTCAATATCGGTTTTGACAGTCCTCCGTATTCTGACTGAGACAAAAAGGTTAGCACGAACGAAGATACCGGATTTGATATCAATTGATTTTAGTGTCGGTAGTGCTTTGATCATTTAATCGTCCTTAACATGCTTAAAAGTAGAGTTATACCAAGGAAAAAAACTTTAGAGTGAGGGATAGCGTTTACAACATGATACCTCGGACAATGACGTACCGTGAGTCCATCCATTGAGAGGGCACTGGAATGATTGGAGTGGGGTGGGGCTGTGGCACCGGTCTTACCAGGAAAATGACATGCGAATTAACGAGGCTACTGGTGTTAGAGGAGGGTGGGGGAGGTGTTTCAAAAGGTCCACGAGGTCGACAAAACAAAGAACAAAGAAACACATGAGGAGGAATAGAATATGCCGGTGTGTGTAGTGAACCATCAGGAAAGTTGTCCGAATGCCCACAAGACCGACATGGTCGGTCTATATAAAGGATGTCGGTCTCGTGGGCAGTGGGATTGATTTGTGTGACGAGAACTGGCATTAGAGTACGGGAATAGCGTTTCGATTGTATCTCTGTGTATTTTGGTAACTTCAGGAGGTATTTTCCTCCGGTAGAATGACAGCCTGACATCAAAATACACTGGAGATATCAGTTACAGGGAACGTTGAATTTTTGTACAGAGGTAAAACAGTCTGTAAGCTTTCTCGATTTTTATTTCAGTTTGGAAGAAGTCAATATCACCATAAACAAATTTACAATTTTAAACGCAGGAGAGCCCGCAGAAAAATAAGGAATGTGCGACTATAGTCTAGAAGTAGAAGAGAATGGAAAAGGCAAACTTAGAAGAAAGTGTGGAAGTACACTGTGAAAAAAAGAATGAACAATGTGGAACGCTTAGATGGGAACAAAGAATATGAAGAGAGGTAATAGTAATAGTGTAGAGGACAGAGAGAAATAGAGAGAGGCTGGTAATGGATTGAGAAAGGAGTAGAACTAAGGAAAGGCAAACATTGGCTTAATCATACGGGTCAGCCAACTGTCACGCCTTATGTTTCCTCACGAGTGATGATGAATCATCACTTCATCACTTTCACTGTTCATTCAACATCACAGGAGTCACCAAGAGTAAAGAGTCATCATACCTCAGAAAAGGTCAACAAAGGTGCAATTCATATCGTACCTGCATCGCACAAGGCACACTACCCTTTGCTTTAATACGAACAAAATTACGAGTATGATTTTATTATCAAACGAAACCTAACGAATATCAGCTGGAAAACGAAATAAATAGGTGTAAATTGTAAGTTGTACAGTTGTTTTCTTTTCACTGTGTCCTCAAACTATTCGGCAGGCTCCTGGTCATTTTCCATTCTATATTAATGTAGTGGATAGGTAGGCGTAGTTCGTGAATGAGTAAAAATCAGTCGGGCAATTAATCATCTCCTATAATCAAAATCCTATAAACTTGCACCCCCCCCCCCCCCCCCATCCACAACTAACAATATAATATAGATGCCACCATTCTAAAGTATGCCGAGTACATGTACAATCCGCAAAGTATACTACTTCCGAGTGTGTATGTACTCCCGAAAAGCTAACCCCCCCCCCCCCGAACAATCATCCATAGGACAATTTAAATTGCCCCTTTCGCAACAATCTCAAGCCGAGGCGACTGCCCATTCAGGAAAACTGCCCACAAAATGACTATACCTTGTATACTAATAATTGATAAGTATGATTATAGTAATAATTTGGTCTTTATACAATTCACGGTCATGAGTGTAGTCACATAAGTATTAATGAGTGCTCTTCCTGAAGGCGCTGAAATTATAATTCCCCCAGCATTGACCGTATCCATTCACACCTGGTGGAGAGGGACACCATTTGTGGGCACAACACATTGTCCAAAGATGTAAGCATCGAGCAAGGATTGGACCCAGAACCTCTTGTAAGAGAGTCTAGAGCCTTCACCAATATACCAAGGTGCTCCTACCAGCTACTCCTCCCGAGAGTATGCATTGGTAATCGGTATACATGTATTAACACTCTGATGGTCCTAGGTGTCGTGGTATATAGTGGTTCAATCATTTCACTCTCATCCGAAGGGTGGAGGGTTCGAATCTCAACACCCTGATGGTCCTAGGTGTCGTGGTATATAGTGGTTCAATCACTTCACGCTCATCCGAAGGGTGGAGGGTTCGGATCTCAGCGCGGTGGTAACGTCCTATTAAATAAGACATAAATCCACAGCTGCCACTCTCCTCCCTGGTGTAAATGGGTACTTGGCAATCACTGGGATAATAACAATTGTAGGGTTCTCAGGAAGAAAAGCATTAAAGCTGATCATGCTGATAATGCTTCCTTCGCTAAATAAAATTATTATTAAAGGGTAAAGGTTTCGCAGGGCTATTTCGTCCGGGGGCGTATGTCGAATTCTATAATCATTCCAAGTGCAGTTGCCTATATTGTTGTTGTCCATGCAGGCTTCAGGTTTTTGACGAATCTTCCGATAATCAGGCAATACGACAGCTACGACCGAAGTAATTGACATTGGTATTAACCTCAAATAAACATGTTTAAACTAGAGTTTCACAAACAACTGTTCAAACCATTGACATGAGTTGAAAGGCCACAGTAACAATTTTAACCGAAAAACCAGGCGCTCTCCATTATTTCGCAACGGTGATATGACCGCAACGAACTTTCAGGTTGTTGAAGTGTTTAAATTGATGGATATATAGTATTATTTGCCTAAAACATATAACATTAATGAACTAGCTTACTTCAGACGGACTGATGTGTCAGCATATTATCATGTTTTAAAAAGTACAGATCAAGAATTCAAGTGGGCATTCAAAGAAAATCACAAATAATGTCAAATAATGTATCACTAGAAACTGGCATGATAACAGATGGCCATCGTACAAGTTTTAGGCCAACTACATATCGGGTGGTTTACAAAAATATTTAAAAAACATCTCCATAGCATCTGGGATATAATCGACAGATTCGCCAGAAAAATAACGATGTTTTAATGACGTTACATGATGCATCAATACTGCCCAAGCAGACGACACCCTATAAAAAATGACCACAATTGCAATGCTATTATTTCTCAAATTTTAATGAGTTTAGTATAAATGTGATGGCATTTCACTATTCAAAAGGGGATATGAAACCAATTCTGATAATTAAAATGTTTTGTTTGTAAATACACGGGATAGGGGTTAATTAACAATCCTAGAAACCAGACTTTCAAATTAAAAAAAAATGGAATGATACAACATGGACCTCATTTGTTCCCTCTTGAGAGGCCGAACATACCGCGATGTACATGCAGCTGAAAATACAATAGCGTCTTTTTTTTTTTTTACAAGCGACAGATTCCTTTATTTTGTTATCGATGCATTTTTAATTAAAAAATACCATGCGCGGGGTTCAGAGTGAGACAATAAATTAAACATTTAGACTGTCTGTAGTGAAGTAAGAGAAAATGACAAAACAGGCACTGAAAATGTGTGAGATGTCATGGGACATCGTCTGCTTGTGCAAATCATGTCCATCCTGTGATGTCACACATCTCAGCAGCATTCAGAGAGCTCTTCAGGTGCTATGCCGGGGCTGTATTTAAGCGTTTTGTAATTCATAATAATCATTACTTTGAATGTTTCCAAGCATTGAATTTTTATAATGAAAATAAAGTTAGTTTTTAAAATTAAAGAAAAAACTCCTTAAAATCTCCCCGGAAATCCCAAAACACTTACCATTACAATGCGGAATCAAGGACAGCACAGCGGGAAATGACAAAACGCAACAATACTTGATACAAATGTTGTCTACATGATCTCAATACGATACACATGAATAAGTTGCCATAATTACTGGGGAAGGGGGCACAGATGTGTGACATGACTCGCATCCCCCCCCCCCCCCCCCCCCCAAGAGAACTCATGGTAACACAGCCCAACCGATTTGAAGAAAACGAAAGCAATCTCCTGGACTGGGGAATAAAAGGGAAGGGAGGGTAGCGCTACTAGGGAAACGAACACGGGGTTATATCATTCAATTCACCACGTTTCATCTCTCTCTCTTTTTACATCGGACGCCCTCCCAGATGTAGGACTATTCATGTTCATAATAAGGTAGCAGATAAGAAGAAAAAATATGTTTGTCAAAGAAAAGGGGTTTTGATTATCCTCGGATTCTAACACATTCACGAAATAAAATCCGCTCAATTTGCTCCAATCATCCACACCGTTTCATGTCATTAAACATGGAATTTGGCATTCATATATCTTTTTTTTGCCGATTGAAAGAAGCCGACTTGCGTTCATTGCGTGCTAGTTTCTCAATCTTTTACGTGCCAGGGAGATTATGGTGTCTCTAAACCATCAAACAAAACCAAATGACGGGACATTACTCCTCTTAATGACATTCGGAAGGTGAGGCAATCCCATAATCCCACCAATATCAAGGTAATTATAACTACATTATGACATCTGTGGAATACAATACACATTGAAATTGGGTAATACTCTTTTGGTTCGTATTGTGTTCCACAATCATAGCGAAGTCAGCACTTTTCGATAAAAAAAGAGGAACGTGATCTACATTTTGAAAACAGATTTGAGAGCACAAAGTCAAAGTTTCATGATTTATGGATTATGGTATACATTTTGAGTTCAAGACGTTTTGCTGTTCATCGCCCTGATTTTCTAAGCATTTCTAGGTAATCTAGCAAACAAGATTCCACATTATACTGTGTAGATACAACTTAAAGGTAATACAAAGTTTTGGAAATTTTTAAAATTGGGTGAATGGTGATTCTTTACAATTTTGATATATTTGGATGCCTCTGTGGATGTATTATGAGCATTAGAAATTTTTAGCCCCTAAAACACTTCTGTTTTTGAGAAAAATTGAATATAAAAATTTACCGGTGCTCCCGGTAAATTTTGATAAATTTCAAATAGCGCCTACGGCCGTACAGTGGTAGCTGCGACCATGGAATTCTCAGAATATGTAGTTGTGATATATAATTTCCAAACGGGAATAGCTAATCGGTCGATTTTAGTCAAGAAACATTGTTTTACGGCTTAATCAATATCTTGACCTTGAGAGGGAGCTATACAACATAAAGAATTTATTATTTACAATTGCATAATTTTAGACTCGATTTCAACCCCACAACGATCACTGAATATTGTAGGATCACATATGCATGACCCCATACCAAAACTTTGTATTACCTTTAATAGTTTGTCGGATATCGTGAGCCTATTTATTACCCTCGTTCATTTTGTCATCAGCTCGTTACCTTTGTGTGACAACCACCCCCTGGAAGTGCAATTAGCCATTCACATCAACGGAGACTCGTGTTCCTATGTATGATTTAAACACAAAATATAGCTACTTGCTCCCTCGGTAGCTCTATATGGATATAGGTACAGTTATGCACAATAACATGTTATAGCCTACAATACCAACGTCAAACGAATCAGAGGGAGGTATCTTCCTTGATAAAGACATTCGATAGGTTAATTGCACAACTGAGCAACCTTGAAAGCTAGAAAGATTTAGGGGATTGCCACACATGGAAAGCTATTATACTCTTTACACGGTATACAACATAAGGGCAAATGTTGTGAATAACTTGTGCCATTTGTGGAACAAGAATTTTCCTCTTCTTCTGTCTTTAAAGATGAAGTTGAGTTCTGGTCATGCGATTGCATTGTGAAAGAAACGGTGTGGAACCGATCAGAAAAGGTTGATCATCTAGCATCTAGCATCTGCAAGGTTCTGGAATCATCAAAATGATAAGAAATTTGGCCCATTCTTCGTAAAGTTACAAGCACTATACACAGAAAGATGTATATGGGACTACCCTATATCTCTCACAGACCATGAGAGAAACAAATTTACCAAATATATGAATTAGTAAGCGGTTTCCCGGCAAATTTTTTATCATCATGTATTAGTCAAAACATATTTTTTCACATGATTGGTAATGAGAGCTTCCATTTCATTTTTTGAAATTGGGGCGTTTCCAATACTGGTTTTTACCTTTAATATTAGTGTCTTCTCTACCTCCAGTGCTGTCTGGAAGATGACACGATATATAGCAACTACTTTCGACAAATCAACCTTAGCCATTTCAAAAGCCTTGTGCGTCACCTATTGAAATGAGTGTGCTAACATGTAAATAATAACGCATTACGTAATCCAATAATGATTTCTATGGAACAAAGAATATGGAACAAAGAATATGGCACTGAAGTGGCACTTAGTTTGATTTTTCGAAACATAGGTGACTTCGTGTAAGGTGTGTGAGAGAGGCCCCAGTAAAAGAACGTAAGTCATGTGCATGCTGAAGATGACAATTGTTCGATTGTCACAAAGTAGATGAATTCTCAACTTAAAGCCTCAACCAAATACCCCACCTAACCATGAACCTAAACTTAACCATAATATACTAGGCCCTCATTCAATAGCAACGGATCGAATTGAGTTTAACAATACCACATTACCAATCTTTTTTTCTTTTGAGGGAATAAGGGTTGTGTGCATCGGACCATTTGGCTTTGCTACAGTGTTCTGTATATGTCTCATCAGAACGTAGTCTTGGAAGGACCAAGGACTGTACGCCTAATCATGCCATTATGGCGCAAGTGTAAACAGCCTCCGTCTCCTCGGTCCAACAAAACTGAACTACGTACTGGGACTTAACCTGAAACAGGGGTCAATACGTGCCCCGGTCCCGATATCAAAATATCTCATTAGGACCCACAAGTAAGTCCCCCTCCAGAGTCTTGTAAAGTTACAAGAATGATCACGATTGAAGAAATAAAAGAATGGTTCTGAACTGCCTAGATGACTACGGTTAGGAAGGTGATGAGCTTCCATTTTCCTGGAAGTATTCGGTTTGTTCACAAAAATAAAACAAGCTTTGTGATAAGTTAAAAGGGCATTTTGATACCACTGGGGTCATCTTTTGCCCCTTAGGCTTAGGACACTCATAAGTTCCGTTGTCACAATTACTTGTCGAGGAGGATTCTGAGGTCAATCGCCTGATACTGACATCTCTGTCTCGACGGGTTCACGTCCAGGCCACTTGGGTAACCACTGTAACTGATAATTGCAGACGATACCATACCAGCTTCCGTATACCTTGGCAATTCTCCAGGCTGCCCTTTAACGACACCTCCTAGTCTGACTCTGAAGACCCATGATGAGATTCCTCTTAAAGTAACATTGCCGATAGACTTAGAGCCGTACCTGCTGGACGGTGATTTGTCAAAATGAAGTTACCGTTGGTCTTTGGGGAAGGCAGTAAAAGTGTCTTATTCTGCACTTTCCAAGAAATATCACGGAAAACATGGATAATAGGGACTTTAGATATCTTTAAGTTGTCTCAACAAAAAAGGTTCTCATATACAGAATGACCAATTCCAATGGAAAAGATTGCTCCTGCATTCAATTCAGTTGATGTCATGGCTTACAGAGCAGTTAAAGAGGATACATTAAGACGCCCTCTACGTCGGTCCATTGCCACTATCTTTCTGTCGGGCTGCAATGATTTGTACCTCACTAAATGTTATCCTTCACTATTGTTTAAGAAATAAACTCTCAGCTCATTCAACATAAGAAGTTGAATGAATCACACTGGAAAGAGACTAAAATATAAAGTGCATTATCATCATAATATTGGGTTCTTGTGTATCACTCGTGTCTGTCAAACTTGACACTTCTGGTGCTCTACAATATGCTATTATTACCCCGTAGATAATTTTTTTTTTCATAAGACATTCGTGCCTCGATGGGACTCGAACTGCGAACCATGCGATCCACAGTCCCGTGACTTTTCCACTAGACTACGACATCTCTATAACAACAAATGGGAACAAAGATTTCGTAATGGTGTATTATACCAGCTTTTAACTAAATATTACTTCTCTAAATATTATTTAATTCTACGTTTTTAAAATGCAAAGAAATTCACATGTAAGTATTGAAACTGGATAACAAATGTTTAAAAAAAGACGAAAGAAGTCAGAAAGTAAAGACCCACATAGATTTTAAAATCAATAGACATTTTTGATTTTCAGTATGAAATAATTATTTCTATTTGATGTTTAAAGACTAATAATTTTATTTCAAAATCCCCATTAGCCTTAGATTTTTCTCAATAAATTAAGCAAATAGAAAATAAAAAGGGCAAAACTGGACACTTTTCATGCTCAACTGGGATCCTACCATGATACGGTCTATCCTCCAGATATATGTCAAGGTTAGATCAGTGCAGGAACAGCAGGACCGCCCGTCTTCAATTCTTGATATTTTTTTTCTTCGGGGGGAGGGCGGAGGATGAAATGAGAATAAGGAGCTTTCCCTCTCTCTCGATCTATCATATTTCTCGCTTGAACATTTTCTTTCCCTTTCGCATTTTCCAAATCTCTCTAACTCATACATGCACTAGGTCATTTTCCTTTTCCTCTCTATAACACTTTACCCCCCCCTCCCCCCTCCCTCTCTTTCTCTCTCTCTCTCCCCTCTCTTGCTTTCTCTGTTCATATTTCCTTTTCTCTCTTTCCCTCCCTTTCCCCTCCCCTCACTTTATTCACATTCTCTCTCTCTCTCTCTCTCCCTCCAGTCTTCCGTGCCTTCGGCCTCAACATTCAACCTCAGTGTGTCCTTTTCTAACACTTCGCACGCCTCCACTCCTATCTTCCTCACAAAAAATATTTTCAAATATCGAGTGTGGTCGAACGTGCTTACGGCGCCCCTAACGTGACTTTGTCCTCACCTATTCTCATTGTCAAAGACACCATATCAGGGAATACCACCGGGATAATTCACCCGGAAATAACCTGAAGTTTTCATTCACCAGAGGCGGAAATATGGAAGAAATGGAAAACAAGATAGTAAAGCAATAGGCTGAAATGATTGGGGTAAACAAAGTGTTGACAGAACAGAGTGTGACTTTGATAGAATGAAGAACAAGTTTTAGAATTAGAGAGTGAGACACTAACAACAAGCGATACGATTTCAGGTGCTTATTGAAACCACAGGTACACGGTCGATCAAAAAAATTAACAATTTGAAAATGCAAAGATTTCAAATATCCCGGGTCTCCAAACAGTTGTCTCGGGCTATTTTCATATAAGATATAGAACAACATTAACGTAACTATAAAAGCTTTTGAAGCATAAAGTGGTATTGTGTGATAATCGCTTTTGCTAAAGGTGTGTTTTTGTTGCTATTGATATCACTTTGGAGACCACGGGAATTCGCACCTATACATTTGTATAGTCTTACTTGACACAAGTATGAAAGAAAAGTCACCATCGCATGACGTTTGTGGTATTTTGTTTGTAAGAATGCACGCTTTCAAGTATAACAAAGAAAAAATTGTTTATAAAGCTCTGGAATGTCAAACGATGAACTATTATAACTCTGCACATGTGTCCTTAAAAGTTCAATGTGATGTTCTTCTAACATGCATTGGTCGTAGAAGGATTGCTTTAAAGATACTATGTCCCTTTTGCAGCCAACATTAATTTCTGTAGAACTTTACAGGAATTATGAATATGTGACGTATGTCGTATCTGTGAAATTTAAACTTAGCAGTGTCCTAATATTCAAATTATGCAAGGCAAGGAAACCTGTTTACTTGCTAGACTTCACTGTCAGACAATATTGAGTGACTGACTGGCTTTTTTTCTTCTTTGGCAATAACGTACATAAAATAAGCTGTAAAGGGTACATGAGCTTTTGTCTACATCAATAAACCCACTTCTTGTAATGGCCAAAATTAAATTGATTGAATCTTTGCGCAGCATGACATACGACCATTCGGTATATTGGCCTGAAAATCAGAGTATTACTTACTGGCTCTATAGCTCTTAAGTCGATTCGACAACTTATAGTCGTTATTTTCCCACTTAAAGACATTTTCAAGCCCCCCCCCCCCCCTTTTTATAGGGAGGTTCTAAATTAGTATTATCTTTCAAATGCCGTTGCAATTTAACCTTTTCATTTTTTGTGCCCTGCAAATGGGACATAGGACCTTTAAACTGAAATGCTGAGAAAGTTTAACGACTGATAATGTATTTCAAAGCAGTATACCCCCCATTCTCCAACATGCCCCTATCAGTCAGCACATTTCAAACATGACAAACTTGAATCAAAGCAACAGTTTGAATCGAGGCTCACGTACCGCTCTTGTGCAGCTTACATGTTTCTCGAGGGACAAACTTGAAGCCGTTTCCTGGTAAACAACTTTATAAACAACTTTAAATCGACTACAAAATACTTCTTAATATCAAGATCCTCATATTATATTTCCTGAAAAAATGAACATGGTAGCTGCGTATCAATTTTAGTGAGCATCGCAAGGGGTATTGTCCGCGTCTTTTAGATCCTCTGCATAATTAGTTTAGAAATAACATCATTTTAAATACACAAAAAACGGTACTTAGTATATGAAGTTGTTTGAAACAATGTCAATATGTAGATGTACATGTCATTAATGTGTAGATGATAAGCTTTTGATGTTTTTTCGGTCTCTTTTTTTTCTATGTCGGTAATTTGAAAATCTGAAAACTTACCTGTACAACTCCTCTTAAATTGTCGAAAGTCTAGGAGAACAGCGCCTTGTAACCTTTGGAAAAGGCGCTATATAAATCCAATTATTATTATTATTATTATTATTATTTCTATCAACTTTCATATTTAATACAGTATTGGTAGTACTGACATCTGATTTTATAGACAATGCTGTTGATTGACATGTGAAACCAAAAAACCTCGACAGAGGAAAAAAGAGAGAAACGAAAAAGAAAAGAAAACCTCTCCAATATGTCATGATATTTATTAGGTCTTCAAACTAGAACGGAGTGGGTACCGTACATTATGTTTGAATGTTATTTGAGGAGTCATGTGATGGATCAACTCTTTTTTGGAATTGAAATCAACACTGAAAAAGGGTGGAAAAGGGTATCTCCAACCAACCAATGTTTTGGAAAGGATTTCACTATAACTTGGAGTTGATTTACCTAGAAAACAAAGTGATTCCCTATAAAGATAACTCCTAAAAAAAGAGTGTAATAGCACTTCTCCTCATTAAAAGAGTTCGATTATATAATGATAGCGGTGTCGTGGTCTGGGAATCACATGGTTTGCAGTTCAAGTCCAGCTGTGGCAGTAATGGTAAACATTAATCTTCATTTGCCACTCTCCACCCAGTTGAAGTAAATGGATACAGGATTATTCGGAAGACATTCCTTGAAATGCTTGAATACCAATGCCATGGAAATAGATTCAGAACATGTCTATCAAGCAAGCACAGTACCAATAATTTGTCCATGTATATAGCGCAGCTACAATATGAATATATTTTACTTCGCTTAAAGCCCCACTGTCCTACTTGTAGCTACTTGCTCCCACTATATAGAAAACATCCCCAATCGGTGCCTGTTGGTCCCCCATGATCCTCTTTTTATTATGTTAGTTGATAGCTGAGTTATTGAGATAGCCACCTGTCAGTGACCTCGCTGTGTGGTATAATCCCTTCTGGCCCAGTAGTAGTGACGGTCTTTAATAACAAGTTAGACATTGTTACCCCCGGCTGCAGCTAAGCTGCCATGAAAAAGCGCTAAAGTATTCAAGGAACTAAATCCTACCAAGTATCCATGTACTTCATCTGGGTGGAGAGTGGCACACGTAGGTTAATGTCTTGCCAAAGGACAGTGCCGGGAACTCGAACCGCAAACCATGTGATCTTCATGCCGGTGACGTACCCACTAGACCACGACACTTCTACAATATCCCTGGTTTTCCAAAGTAAATTCTTTATAATTTTTATTGTTGATTAACAACAGTAACGTAAAACTGGAAGAAACGATTGTGCGATGTGAATAAAGAGTGATTGGTAGTCGGAGGAAACTTGTAATGAAGGAAGGCGAATACTTCCTAAAAGAAAAATTTGTTAGCTTAAAGATGAAGTTGAGTTCTGGTCATGCGATTGCATTGTGAAAGAAACGGTGTGGAATCGACCAGAAAAGGTTGATCATCGAGCATATAAGAATTTGTGTGTATTGCAAGGTTCTTGAATCAGAAATTTGGCCAAGTCTTGGTAAAGTTTCAAACACTTGCACAGAAAGATGTATAATATACACAAACACGTGGCGTAAAAAGCCGGCCCCCCGATTTTTACGATGTCACATGCATATTTAGAATATAAAGGCATTTGAAGAGCCATGCTTTTCAGGGAACATGTCTTAACTGATGTTCTTCCACACTTGCATAATAAGAATGGGTAATGCTCACAAATTATTTTTCACCTTTTCCCAGAACTCAACCTTCTCTTTAATGTTTATGGAGTTTCACTGTTTCATCAGAAATTCGTATAGCGATTTTGAGGACTTATTGCAAATTGAGTCACTTCAGTCTAAACCATGGAAAATGCTTAATACTTCTCCTTTAAATTATTCCCACTTCCTTTCTTTCTTTAAATTCTTTTTCATATCCAATAATTACAATGTTGTCTCACTCCTATACCAAATAAATTCCACCTCTGCTTGTACCAACAACAACAACAACAAAGAATCGATTGTCATTGTTTTAGTTTCCTATAGGATTCTTTTTAGCTGTTCATTTCAGATGATCGAGATAGAAAAGAAATCATGAAAGTCGTTATGTCCTCTCCTGTAAAAATTGATAAGAGAATGAAGTTTGAAATCAAATTATAAAAGAAAGGATGCCAAGACAAATAGGTAGTTTTATCACCGAAGCCATATATTATGTTACCGGGTTTCATATCATTTGGCAGAGATAGTGTATTATCAATAAGCCACGATCGGTTATTCTGTATGTTATCATTAGGAGTTACATGATACAGCAGAATTGCGGACACAATATTGGCCTACTGTCTCATAATGATGATTTCGTCAATATAGAATTTTACAATGATTATCTTGCCTCGGATATGGTAAACAGCGCTTGAATGTGCAATATTCCGGCCAGAAAACCTATTCAAAATGTCACTTACCGAAACCCTGATAATCTAATCATGTCATGAACGTGTGTTTAAATCCCTCCGTTGACCTCGTTATCTATCTTGACTTTAGGCCATATTAGTTACGTTTATTCATGCACAATGGTGCAAGTCACGGCTATCATTGAAACATGATTTGCACCCCTCCCTGATCCCACTCAAAGCATCAAATACATTTGTTATAACATCTACGATCTTGTGGTGCTTTCTTTTTTTATGTTCTCGCTCCTTCTCTCTCTCTCTCTCTCTCTCTCTCCTTTTCACCCCTCATTCTTTCTTCTTCTTCTCCTCCACCTCTTCCTCCTCCTTCTTTTTCTCCTCCCTCGATCCTCTCCTCCTCCTCCTTCTTCTCTCATTTTCCTTTTGTTACCACTCTTTAGTCTATCCTGACAACATATCAATGTATCCCCAATCCCAAACCCAGAGTTTCTCTAGTCATACACGAGTATAGTAATGTTGTCTCCGAATCTAGAATAGAAAATGTAGTTCGTTTACTCCCATGCTGCGATTATAACTAGATTCAATTTCTCGTTCTCTATTGGAAGAACTTGAATAATTCTGTCATATTGCAGGAAGGATTATAGTGATGTAAATGTATATCGTTTACAATTTGCCAAATCATCAGAATATTGCCAGACCTGGTGTTCCTGGAAGTGCTATGCAAACACATAATGTGCCGCATGTTAATTCTCCTGTTGCCTTGGTTACGTCAAACTAGAAAACTTAATTGAGGTAAATATCCATCTCTAAAGGAAGCTCGGAGGGGAAACGTTATCCGCTTTTTGTATTTATAAGTGTAGTGACCAGACATTTATTATGTTGTTATATAACCGATGTCTGATGTTCTTCTATGTAGTCTAACAAAAAATACATTGCTGAGTTTATGTGTGCGGTTTTTTTTTTTTTTTGGGGGGGGGGGGGCGAAAGGGGGGCGGGGAAGGGGTGTTGGTGCTTTAGGATGCCTCGGACATTTGATTTGAAATGGACATGATATCTTACAAAGCTCATATATCATTATAATTATTACAATTAGTATTACTATCATCATTATTATTCAATGTAGACTTGAACATTTCATTCATTTAGTCTTGTTGCTGTGGTTGTCTTTTCTGATACCACGGTAGGACATGAAATTGGATTTAAAAATATATGCTGATGTTTATACGAAGTTTCTATTTCATCAAATAAAAACCAATCTGATCTACTAATCACAATTCATGCCTCTCCTATTTTGACATGTTCGAGAAGATTTTTATGAGTACAGATAAGATGTGATACGATGAGAAAAAAAGTATTATACATGTGAACTCCGGGCCAACAATATGCGGATTTAAATTTAATAAAAAACAGAAAGTGAAAGAAATCCAGGAAAACATATTTAAAGGAAAATTTGGACAAGTTAATAGTATTTGATAGTGACAATAAATAAATTGTACGCCTAGTAAGACTGGAGATAAGGATACCACGTGAAATACTTTGATTTTGACTGTTACTTCATCCTTTTTCGCTGTCATGAATTATGGTTTTAGGAATTGGACACAAATTATTGACAGTTATTGGTCACCCACAAAAGTTGAACAAGCGAATGCATTTTTCCTCGAAATGTTCAACTTAAGGGAGGAAGCTAAAGGCATGGTATCAATTAGACAAAAGGAAGTAAGAGAGTGCCTTGTCTACCCTCAATACAACTATAAAAAAATTACTGGCGTATCCAGCGTACGATGGAGCCGGGGAACCCCCCCCCCTCCCCCTCCCTGTAAAGGCCAAGCTTTAAAACAAAACAATGCCCAAACAAAAACAACAATCATGCGAAGGGTCTCTCCGTCAAACGAATCCGCCAAAATTATTAGTCTCCAACGCAAAAGGGAATTCCGCCCCTAGCCCCATCCCATTTTCGATGTCTGGATACGCCACTTTATAAACAAAAAAAAGGTTGCAAATGTGGAGAAGACTTACCTGGTATCGACCGGTTATCAGCTGGCTCCGTGTAGGCGTACACACTGGCTGTACATAATAATTCTCTAGCCTTACTCCACTGTATGCCATCTCGTCAATATTAGGTGTTCTTATCATAGATCTGCCATATTTTGCATGATATCCAACATCGTTATAACCCAGGTCATCCGCAATTATCATAATAACGTGTGGTGGTTGTTTCTTTTTCTCCGCTTTGGGCTCGCTTTTCTTCTTCTTCTTTCCATTCTTGTAAATTTCGGGGTATATATTTCCAGCGCTCAAGCTTATGGTTGAAGTTTTCCTCGAGGCTGGTCTTTCTTGAGTCCTTCTCCCATTAGTCCTACTCCTAGGGCTGGACCTAGCCCTGGCCCTGGCTCTGTTGGCAAAGACCGCGTACTGGTCCAGGAACATTAGAAGAAGAAACAAAACAACGGAGAGTGACTGAATACAACGCCTGAGTTGGATCCTCATTTTTGGAAGTTCGTGCCAACTAAATCCTATAATAACCTCAGTCAGCAAATCGCCGGCTCAACAGGACCGGGTAATGAACTTGAGTTGTAAATAAGAAGTTATAAAAAAAATACTTCGGAGAACCGGCAGGAGAAACTGAAAGTATGTATCTGTAGTCTGATAACGGGTCGCCTATAGAACTCTAAGTCGACAGGAATATCGCGTTAATGTATCGCTGGTTCTAAGAGTAATGCAATCTGAAAGATGTCTTGCTGTGAGCGTTGAAAGCCGTGTCATCAAATTGATCCACATTCAGGTATTCTGAGACAGTGTCGAGCTAGACTGAACTTTTTGACATCATAATAAAGATCAACCCCCTCGGCTAGCCGACCTCGCCCACGATACTAGGCACAGCACGCCCGCTGCCTCTCCTCTCTCTACCGTCTACCAGCTCCTCTGCCCTCCCCTCTCAACTGCATCTCTCGATGAATGCGTCCCGCTTCAAACCGCTCCTACATCCATTCTCAGTTCAATTACTGCTCGCTAGAAGTCTCAACACACCTGTAAATGATAGACAAGTTTAAGATTCGATAAAAAACGCGGAGTCTTTCGTTTCGATGTCTTCATCATATCATGAAACATTCAACCTCGTCACTAGCAGACGATCATAAAAAAATTATGATATCCGATGCTTGAATATACGAGCACATATTTAACAAGCATAGGATGCTTCCGCGGTTTTTTGTTCCGCGCGCTTTTCTAAACTTCAGCACTTTGTCGTCTGCTTGGGACAAATCTGTGAACATATCAATGTGACTCGATTACATGTCTACGAATTCGAACACTGGCCTGGTTTTTCAGCGGTAAGCAACTACAGCTGTTTACATGTCTCTCTAACTAGCATCCAAGGCTTTTACTGTTTGATACAAAGAACTCCAAGCAATGGTAGTTGCATCTTTGATCCCATATTTAAGGAAGGACATACCTAGATATAGATATCAAGAGGTTAATCATATGAGTGAAGGAGACAGAGGGGTGTTGGCACGTACCGCTCTTATGAGTGCACTTTTCAGCCAGAAAGTACAGCGAGGGGGCGCGCTCCCTCTGTTTAAAAATTCTCATCATTCACATTTTGTTACTGTTGTAGCACTGATATGTGTATTGATTAGTCTTAAAATATAAGAAAAAACATATTTGGCAGATTTAAGAAAAATGATGAGTATTTCGTAAGAGGAAAATAATGTTTAGATTTATTTTGATTTAGAATGGTATTAAAACAATTAAAAAGTCATTCGTAAAATTACATATTTCTTGAAATTTAAATTTGCAGTAACGGTGGAAAATGAAGAATTTCGGATTAGCAAACAATTTTGATCCCATTTACGTTCAGAACGTAACATTTTAGTTCGATATAATCTAAAGCATTGTGAACAAGCTCACTAGAATTCTGGCACACGGCAAGGTGAACATTATTTTCTGAAACAGTATACAGCGGGCGCTATTTGGTTGCTTTGAAGGAAGTATTTGCGGAAGTTGTTGATATCAATAGCTCACAGATGACGAGTGAATGAACGGGGCTCTTTCTCTCAGGGGTTTCAATTCAAGGGATACATTAAGACTAGGGTTCTAGAAAGGGTTTCACCTCATGAATTAATGTGCATACACTTTAGTTTCAGAGATGGGATTAGTGTCTCTAAACTCTTTCCTAGTATTTTATTTTGTATGAGGGAGGGGAATGGATGACCTACATCAAGTGAAATTTCTTTTCACCGAATCGAGAAAGGATATGTATAGTTTATCCATTCACTAGAGTTGTGAATGTTAACAACGGTGTTATTTAATTTCAATGCGCGCTGCCATTTGACATGCATTTTGATTTCATAACCACAAAACGTCTTTTTGTCAAGAAACTTGAGGTGTCATAGGAAAAGGCAAAAAATGAATGCGATTTTCTCTTTGAAATTCAAAAGATACCGTCCGCCAAATGACTTTTTGGTACCCTATCTTCGAATTGTTTTTAATCACTCTGGCGTGAAACATGCAATCATATGAGTTGCATTAAATGAAAGAAAAGGATCTAAGCTTTACCAATATGTGTCATTTATTAATTATAATAGTGATTAAATTATGATAAAATTCTCGGTTTCGTTTTTTTCTGGGACGCACTGTATATATACCGACTCTAAACCGACCGATTTGTGTTTGCCAGTGGTGCTAATATAATGTCTTGCCCGGTCTGCTGTTGGTCTGGTGTCGGTCTTGATGGTGTGACTAAGGTATTACATGTAAGATGCATACGGTTTGTATTTGTAATTTTTTTTTTAAAGTAAAGAGGTAGGAGCAATGAAAGCTGACCCCCCCCCCCGTCCCATTTGCCATACTACCTCTTAATATTAATTTCATGGCAATGTTTTTCTCAACTGTTTCCTAACCAAAAACATTGTCTGTGGATAATTAACCACTCAAAATAATTGAATTTCTTGTTTCTTTCATCAATAAAAATAATAAAAACAGGAGTCGCAGGTCTCCTACATTAATCCCTGCAGCCTGTACAAACTTATTTCTTTCACAAATGAACTGGTGAATCCTTATTCCATCTCTCCCTCAGTCCAGCTAGTTCTTCACCCCTGGGAGGGGAAATTGACCATCACCTCCCCCACAACCTCAGCGTTGATACACAACTTCGTCACCGCTATGATCTCGCTGAGTGATGGTATACCGAAGGGATTTTTCTTCTTTTCTTTTTTGTAAACCAAACTCTCGACCCTCTTGACCAAAAACAAGATTATTGCGGTGATGATGTCATGTTTTTCCTGTCCCTTTTCATTTTGCCGCCGCGAATAGTTTTGTGATTGTATTGGCAAATACTGTCATGCAGTTTCGATCCTTTAGGAAAACACTGCTTGCAAACGTCATCTTTGAAATATTTCGGAATCTTATTTCTTTTCCGAGGTTTTGATTTCAATATTTGCTTGAAACTTAAAGATTGGAAAACTCTTATCCAGTGAATCTATAGCTATTGTATGAAAATGATCTCCCCACACAATCAAAATCATTTACAGACATTCCAGCTATTCCTTTAACAAAGTACGACAAATAAAATAACGAGTAACCATGTAACAAGAAAGAAATGTTGGTTGTATATATTCTTTGATGACTTTGAATAGTGTCCTTTGATAATCCTTCATCGAAAGTTCATTGTTCTGCAATAAATATCATCATGGTTGGTGCAACTATCATGACTATTTATATTTAAGTTATCAGACTTGTCAGCACTTTGAATCGTCTCCCATTCGATATTGTTTAGTACATTGCGCCCAACTTTTTTTTAAATTTATTTCATGTGAACCTTCCCTTCATGTACTCCTTCTGAAGGTGTGAAATTGGTGATCATAGACCAGCAGTAGGACGTCTCAGCCACTTCCCACACCCACATTGCAACTTCTTAAAGCTTAGATTTCCCCCATTTCTGTCTTCTTAGACATTACGTCCTTATAATTATTTCGTGTTATTTTCTTAGTCTCCTTCCTTTGTCCATTTCATTTTTTAAATGTTGTTCATCTCTTCTTGTTGCTCATCTTTCTTCATGCTTCTTCCTGCGAGTGTTTTCTTCCCTCTTTCATTTGTCTCTTTACCGCTTGCTTGTTGGCTGTACCCCTTGACGTGTTCACTTACTTCAACCGTACACGCATTTCGTTATCGCACCTTAAATGACCTTTATTGTCCAGTTTCCACTTGTGTTGAATCGAAGTATAACGAACGCACCTATTTTTTTTAAAAGTTTTCTTTTCTTTATTTAAAGTGCAACACGGCTAGTAGACATAAGTTCCTTACAGTATTTGCCAAAAATATTACCTACAATAGTATCTGCCCTTTGTCACCTCTTCCCCGCACACCGTGATTGCAAGGTGTTAAAGTAGGTCACTAAGTGTGAACCCTTATAAATAGGTTCAATATAATATTCTCATTTCTGTAGTGTAGTCAGATTGCTCCTATATAATGGTATATAATGATTGATAATTCATTTCTCGACTGAATGCTTGATCAACTAACTGTTTAAATGTGTCTGACCTCATAAACACAAATAATGTTCACAATGTTCAGTTATGCCATTGTGTCACCTATACACCCAACAAAATTAGAAAAGAGCAAGTGGACACTATTTATAATCAAGAATTTTGATACAAACATGAATTAATGCTCTTTAAGATGATATGCAATTTAAATCATACCATTCACGCACGAATGAGCATATAACTATTAAACCTCGGAGAGGTCGCGAATTTAAACCGTGGTAAGGACTCACGTAGCAATCACTGGCAATATTTCTGAAGAAGGTTTAATCCCGAGTATTGCCACGGGACTTTTGCATGAAGTGCTGAACATTTTAATGCTCAACTCACATATTAGATAACTGAAAGCCTTGAAATGGACGTTTCTCATTGGTTAAAAGTAATGTTACGTAATTTCGATTTACGTTTGATCGTAATTTTTTCAACAAGAGGCCTAATTGTCAGCAAGCAAATAAGGCACTCTCTATTTTGCGAGTGGAAATAGATAATAGCTGCTGATTATTCCTCTCCAGCTGTTGTGTGGCTGTTGCTCTCTATCATTGGTTTAATCTAGCTGGCACTAAACTACAGTATGCTGTAATTAACCCTATCGGTAATGAATCATCTCGTAGGCTTATGCCCAGTTCATCGACATAAAATCAAAACAACGAGATCGGAGGCGAGTTTGAAATGCAAACGAGAGCAACCCCCAATTAACATGCCAGGCAACTCCACCAGTTTGCACTAATAAAGATATGATGGGCCGCTAAGATAATTGCTGCTAACTCGATCGTTATGTAAACCATCCGCTACATTCGATGATGAGTGTGTGTCCGTGAATGAATGCGTGCTATGCGTCTAGAGCAGGGAGGCAATGAGACCCAGAAGGGGGTGCCTGTCCCGCGTCTTGGAGAGGGTATACATCATTAAGCGCTGCAATGATCAAAATGATTGTTTGAAATAACATGACTGGTAATTAATTAAAGCATCTGAAGTGATTCGATGTCAATTCAGATTGACCTTTTACCCTCATTAGCGAGTGAAGGTGTGAGTAGCTTTCAAACCCTTAAATGAATTACGAAGCATGCAGGGGCGTCTATCGTCGAGGGCATTATTAGGAAGGGGCGGTTACCCCCCCCCCCCCTCCTCCACCCATCCATCATTCCTATACCAATAGAATCTTAGTATGCAGTGTATGCTTCAAAATTAATGTGCTCGCCTCCAACCCCCCCCCCCCCCTCCTCGTCCGCCTTGAAAATGGGCCAATCCTTCCGATATCATTGAAAGAATAAATTTTTCTGCATTGTCCCTGTTCTCGCATTTGATGTTATTTGTGTTTACTACATTCGTAATGTAATTTGAAGGAGAATCACTAAAAGGACAAAAGAAAGCAATGTTGTGTTGACATTTTAATGTTATCACCACACACTTACATCCATAATGTTGAAGGTGTTATGAGGAATAGAACAAATGAATAAACTTAGCAAAGTGTCACTACCTCTCCCCCCAGGAAATAACAGTCTTGAAAATATAAAATTATAGCATTTATCTTTTATGAGGAATGATAAACCGTTTTAACATTTTGTTCTTCTTTCAAATCGATGACCTAAATGTTGGCATACCCCATACAGCATCAGACGATTTTGTCAATTGTCAAAGGTATAGACCAGTTTTGGAAACGCCCCCTTCTAAAAAAATGAAATGGAAGCTCTTATAACCAATCATGTGAAAGAATATGTTTTGACTAATACATGATGATACACATTTTGCCGGGAACCCGCCTACTAATTGACATATTTGGTAAATTATCAAATCGATCCGGCCTGGATAAATATCGCGAATGCACTTCAACATTGAACTTTTGGGCATATATTTCTGTTTTTTGCGAATTTAGGTTGAAGTATTGCCATCTAAACCTCTGAAGGCAATATTTAAACAATATTGAATGGATATTTTGCACCAAAAACCCTTGAACCGCAATTTTACAACTACCGGTCTATATATCTTTGAGGGGTGGATGTGGGTCAGAAGATCAGACTTGGCAAGAACGTCAAATTATTCAACATGTCACACGATAACCTCTCCACCTAAAGTTGTTAAAATGATGCAACTGCCTACATGATGAGCACTTATCCCTCTCCTTGGCTCTAGTAACATGACATTTGACATGATGTTCATGTTGATTTGTCACTAATAACCCCAAGGCTGTATCGTATCATTCTCGGAAACATTAGTATTGCATTCTTGTCACAAGATAGGGGCCATAGACTGATGCCCTATGCCCTCATTGATAACAATCGCATGTTTAACCCAAATTGACGTCTAGAAAATGTCATGAGTGAGGTCGTCGCCCTCTTCGTGCACCCCTCTTTCCAGACATCATTATCTTCCCCATCCACTTGACGAGAGAGGTAATATAATACCACTCAGAGGTAGATTCAGGACAGTCCCTAAGATCTGGGCGGGGTACGTGTCATGAGGGGCAGAAATCCCGAAAACTGCGAAATTCAACGATACATCTTGAACATAGGAATCATCTCGTAGATAGCGATGCAGCGAGTAGGTGACAGAGATCCTATAATTGATCCATACACATTTACCTTAATCCAATACCAATGATGCGATCCAGGGTGGCAATGCTACCCCTCCGCCTAACAACGTACCCCATGAGTTGGTATATAGGGAACACATCACAGATGAACTTTGAATGACGGTAATCTATTAGGGCATATAGTTTGATGGTTTATGTTACAATGTGTAATACAATGTGACATAGCAATGCCAGCTGGTCATGAGGACTGGTCGAGGGGCGAGATATTTAATCAGAATCGAATGAAATGGTTCTACCCTTAATACACCTCTATGATTTACTTTATGTAACCCAAGTTTGTCTGCTCTTCAGACCCCCTACTCACTATACCCAGTATACCGCATCATGATTATCTGCGTTTGAATAATATTAATGTTTGATACAAGCTGGATATACAAATTAATACGCCCCAAGCGCTTTAAAGTTAAATGTATACCCCCTCGCCGTATCCATGCATATTTATAGTACATTTATGCACCATGTTGAATCATAATTGGGTCTGATTTATCTTCTGGAAGATTATTAGAGCCGTGCTAGGTCCCGAACCCATGAACTTCTACTCCACGGGCAAGAGTTCAACCACTCAACCACTCAACTACGACACATCTATTGTTTATTGCTATATACTTCGGGTAACATCTCTTATTAGTTTCATTATCACTTTTTTCCCTAATTAGTAACATGATCTGAATGTGAAAATTGTTCATAGATAAGTGTAAAGTATTAATTAGCTTTGGAGGTAACTTACCTATCATGTATGATCGTCCAAAGTGAGAACAACGAAGTTTGAAATAATAATACTGAGAATATAAAGTAATAACATCCCAATTTAAACAATATAAAGTAAATTGGTTAAAATCGAAACAAGTCACCTCTATTATAGAAAGTCACGTCTCCGCATATTTCATCAGAGTCCCATTCAATTTCAGAGGTATATTTGAAAAGAAATATTAATAAATCTACCTCGACTTTAAGACATCTGCCCTATTGCATGAGTCACCACGAAAATTGGCGGTCAGTACCATGGTCACAATACCAATAAATTGGTCTCAAATAGCCGTTCCATATCAATAGATGTGTGGGCGCCATATTATGATGGGGTAAACAAGAAGTGTTTGTATTGGGTATCTAAGAAACAGAAGTATACAATATATTGTTCGGTCTGTGGTTGGTGTTATTTTAACCAATTTTACGAGACAGGGGGTGGTAAATGAGAAGTAAGTAAATCGTGCGAGTCGCCAGGCCAAGCTGATCTTTCATTTATTTACAATGACTTATTCATTTCCAAGCGTCAAGAATTGCATATTCCTTTGGGAAGTATTTGGAATTTAGGTGTTGTTTTTTTGTTCCTCCAAAATACAAGCATGGACAGGAGACTCTAATAAAGTTGCAAGCAGGCAAAAAAAGTTATCCATGGGTAATTATAATCTCTGCAATCTACAATATAATTATAATTCTATCAACATGACTTGTGTTAATGGTGTATATATCAGTCCTATTTAATCATAACGTAACTAGACATGCTATGGTATGTGGCTGGCCTGTCAAGATTAATTCTGTAATCTTTTCTATCAGTTTGATCACAAAAACCTGACCATTAATGTGCCTCAAATATATACCGGGCGTGACAAGTGATAATGTGTAAGGAACGCCGCTGTCAATCTTGTATAGAGAAAACAAAATATGTCACAAGATAATGTTGTATATCTTCTTAATGACGTCACCGTCGCCGTCCTCTCAACTGTCAGAGCTATCATCCGGTTCTCGTCATACCAATGATTTGATTGACAATTACATCTCTAAACTAAATAAAATATAAAGGTTTATGATGATGATGATGATGATGAACAGCATTTGTATGGCGCCATATATCTGTTTCAAAAAACATTCAAAGGCGCGAGCTCCTCCAATAAAATTAGCATTTAAATGTCTGGAGGAAGATGTGAGTTTTGAGTGAAGATGATGATAATGCCTGCTGATATTAATGTGCTCTATAGATTTTTTTATTTCTCATTACACAACCCTTTACTTTTGAAAAAAAACTAACGACTATTGACACAAATGCCGAATCTCGTCTTTTTTGTTTTGTTTCTTTGAATGACAGCGATAAAAGTAGAATAATAAGAACCTTTGATCGACTTCAAGTCATCCCTCATCGTTGGAATGAATGATCTTTAGATTCTTGATTTATAACCAGGTTATAACCCGCAAGTCGACCCGTCAATGACTCCGACGATGTACTCCATCATGATGACGCGGTGATGAGGATGGGAGAACACGTTCCATATGTGCATATGGCGAAAAGGTCATCGAAAGAGCATCATGCTGGCTCGCCTGGCTGGAAAGAGAGATAGAGATATAGAGGGAGGGTGGAGGGAGGGGGCTGGGAGACGGGGAGGGGGATAGAGAGAGAGAGAAAGAAAAAAGGGAGAGAGAGAGAGAGAGAGAGAGAGAGAGAGAGAGAAAGAGACAGAGACAGAGAGAAAGGGGTCAATGAGGGTGACATTTAGAAATAAGGTAAACAAAATCAGAATTCAAAATGAAAATTGCAGAAATGGATAAGACTCTACAGGGTAAGGAAGTTAATGAGGAAAGGGTGTATTGATTGAAATGAAATGATGAAGAAAAAGAAGAAAAGAAGAAAGAAAAAGAGAAGAAGAAGGAGAAAAAGAAGATGGGAAGGAGATATAAGGGTAAAGAAAGAGAAAAGGAATGAAAAAAAATAATATACTAAGAAAAGGTGTAGAAGAAAACGGGATGACTCGAGAAAGAACATGAACATGAAGGAAAGAAGGGAGGAAAAGAAGAAAGAAGACAAGAAATTGAAATCAGACAAGAGTTGAAGTGCACTCTAGAAGTGAAGGGATTGAAATCAAATTTAAAACTGTACATGAAGCCGACAGCGGCCTAAATAATTACACATGGTAAATGTAACAGCAGCCGTTCAGGCCAACCCTGAAAGCTTGAGGGATGAAGAGGCACAGGCAGAAACAGCTGGAGCAAGACAAATCTGACGTCATAATCTACACCTTTGCGTCATCTTCAGAGCGAGAGTCCCTAGATCCAGATCGAGCATTTCGAAGACGGCGACAGTTGCTTCAGATTCCAGTCTCAAAGATAAAGTTGAGTAGTTGTCATGCCGCGATTACATCGTGAGAAAAACCGTTTGGCCATTGGCGTAATGAACAAAAACTGGGGGGGGGGGGGGGGCAAAAATAAGAAAACAAAAGTATCATTTACAAAAAAATGAGAAAAAACCCCGGAAAATCATGTCATTTTAGCAAGATTTGTAAGTCACTGGTATCAAATGAGAAACAAACCACGTTTACATTTTATTGAGGGGGACAACAACCTTGTGGCTTTAACAAGAGTACGACCATGATTTTGTTTTAATATAACTAAATGATAGAACTTGAATCATATTTTGTTTGCAAATAAAAATCACATGCACTGCGCATACAAATGGGTATATATGTGCGTGCGTCGGTGTGCGTGCGTGCGTGTGTATATCGTGGTGTGTGTATGTGTGTGTGGGGGGATAGGGCTATGGGGTAGGGGTGTTTAATAGGGTGTGCGTTTGTGAGTGTGTGGCATGAAAGTTAGGCACAAACTTTCCGTTGTTTCTCGTCATATTTTACATTTAAGAGCATTTGAAGAGCAACCCTTTTAAGGATTGACAGACAAAGAATTAGGAAGCTCTAAATGTATTCTCAGTTTTACCAGAACTCGATGGGTTAGAATATTTAACGAAAGTCAGGACAGGAGACCATCCCAACCAGCAATTGAAAGTTCAACAACCCATCGCCGACAAAGATCACTCCATGTTGCCTTGATTGTGATGTCATAATGGATGAACTTTGGTAAATGATATTTCGTTTTAGAGAGTGAGGAAGTAGGGCTGCGATTAGAAATGGATGCGCTTCTTTCTTTTTAATGTAGCATTATCTTATTAACAAGGATCGATGTAGGGCCATTATCTGAGTCGGTTGCTTTCGGCGTCTAATGATTGAAAAAGAAAGTAATGAAATTAAAGATAGATGTGGAAATTGAAAGCATTCTCCTAAACCCAATTCTTATTTACGACACTTAATTATCTTGAATCTATGTTTATGGACCATATCGCTGAACTCTCCTCACCCCAATCGTCCTTGTGTATTTCCCTCTCAAATTTTTCCCTTGTTCTACTGCCCCCCTTCACTTTCTATCTACTTTTCTCGCTCCATTTCCCTTAAGCTCAAATCTATCTCTTCCTAAATACTGACAGAATAATGTTTCTTTCAAACAAGGATTTCACAAAATACAAAGCTTGATTTCCAAAGATTTCCTTATATTTTGCTTAGTTTCCTTTGTATAATCTAACATACATGTATTTAGTTATTTGTAAAGCTTTAGAAGTCACTGACATAAAATGAAAGACTGCTTTTGATTGACATATCAACAAGTTTGCAGAATAGGAAAGAAAAACAAACAGGCAAGCATACACAAATTGTATGCAGCTCATGAATATATTCTTCATCAGCAATTAATGACTTAAACGAGCAATAATTGGATAAATTATAAAGAACAAAATATATTGTAATATAATAATAATAATATTTGTTCTTTTATAGCGCATATCATCATGTCTATTGACATTTCAATGCGCTTTACATTATATGTATATTTATAAAATATAACAAGATCATAAAAGGAAGTGGAGTGACCAGACGCATTACCGGGTATATACAAAGAGAAACATTACAACATTACTTATCCTTCAGTACCACTCATATATTATTGTTCAAATTCAAACTTAAATACCATATAGGAAACAAAAATAGTACTGTTTTGTATTTTCCTACAACTATCGTATTATTTTATTGATATATATTGCATAACAATTATCTAACTTTATCACCTAGTTAAACATGATGATTATTTAATGTAAAAATTGCATTGAGAAATTACATTAATCGCACTAATCATTCATCAAAATAAAAACCTTTTATTTAAACTTTTATCACATGAATAAAACTTATTGTTAAACCACTATCACATCAATTCAGTACAAAATATTGACTTCTCTTCCCCCCTACAACAGTTGCTACAGCTTAAGCGTATCATTTATCGATTGCCGGAGGGGCGTAACATCTTCTGTAAAGACAATTGAGTTAATGCCCTTTTGGCTCTAAGCACTTGATATCTTTCTTTCAAGTACTAAGCCAAGATCTAGGACAGAGCTTCTTCTTTTTTTACCCGACTGACAAGAAGGACGAGTATGCTTGTAAGTTAAAGCAACCATGGGACAGACGGCCTCAGGCGCGGATCCAGGGGGGGGGGGGGGCCGAGCGTGCCTTGGCCCCCCCCCCCCCCCGCAAAAAAAAAAAAAAAAAAAAAAAAAAAGGAGAGAGAGAGAAGGAAAAGAAGGGAAAGAGGAGAGAAAGGGAAAAAAAAGAAGTGGAAGAAGAAAAGAAAAGAGGGAAGAGAGGGGGGGGGGGGGGGGGGGGGGGGGGGGGGAAAGGATTTGCCTCCCCCCCCCCCAATAAAAAAATAAAAGAGAAGGAAGGAAAGGGAAAGAAAAAAGATAAAGAGGAGATAAAGGGAAGGACAAAATAGGAACCCAGAAGGAAAAACCAGTTGCAACTGGTCCAGTTAAACCAGTTAAAGCCAACTTGTAACCCTGGAAATTGAAATGGGCCAGTTGAACCAGACCAGTTGAATTTTAACTGGACCAGTTAGAATTCGACCAGTTGAAATCCAACTGGACCAGTTAGAATTCAACTGGTCAGATTCTAACTGGTCCAGTTAGAATTCAACTGGCAATTTCAATTTCCAGGGTTACCAGTTGGATTTAACTGGTCTAACTGGACCATTCAGACCAGTTAGAATTCAACTGGCCCATTTCAATTTCCAGGGTTACCAGTTGGATTTAACTGGTCTAACTGGACCAATCAACTACCAATTGAAAACTTAATTAGTAATTAAAGGCATAAGTAGCATTTGTACTAATTAATTTTGCCAATTAGCAACATCCCAGTATAACTAGATCGTCTGCAATTTCCATTGTAAAGGCATTGGTAATAGGTAGACTTGTTAACTAAATATTTTGAATATACTTGTATTTTATCGAAGCTATTTTAGTTCATAGTTAATGTTTTCCCTAATTCATGTTTAATTAAATGTTATTTACACGAAGTAATGAAATGTTCTAATAATTGGCAATTTGTAGTATTTTCGAAAAGAATTGCACATAACTAAATCAGCAGTAATTAAGGAATATGCTGTAAATTCATATAAATTGTATTGAAACATAGATATGCATGCACCCCATATCCATTATGCAAATTAGCTGGTATCAACTGGCAATATGCACACGGACCAGTTAGAATTTGATCAGTTGAATTCTAACTGGTCCAGTTGAAATTCAACTGGTCAAATTCTAACTGGTCCAGTTGGAATTCAACTGGTCAGATTTTTAACTGGTCCAGTTGGAATTCAACTGGTCAAATTCTAACTGGTCCAGTCGGAATTCAACTGGTCAAATTCTAACTGGTCCAGTTGGAATTAACAGACCAGTTATCAACTGGAAATATGCCCACAGACCAGTTATCAACTGGTGCAACTGGAAATATGCCCACAGACCAGTTATCAACTGGCGCAACTGGAAATATGCCATGCACAGACCAGTTATCAACTGGTGCAACTGGAAGTATGCAAACAGACCAGTTATCAACTGGTGTAACTGGTCATTATGAGGACTGGTTCCAGTTAAATGAAATGCAGTCGCACCAAATATCCGCTTGATGTGCATCATGGACCAGTTAGAATCAACTGGAACCAGTTGAATCTGCCCCCTGGATTCCACCTAGGGCCCTAAGGCGGGCCCTTAGATGCTCATATGAGGGTCATTTAATGCCTAAAACCCCTGATTTCTTGGGGCTCTGCCCCCTGGACCCCACGCCAAATAGTGTCCTGCTAGTGTCACAAATAATAAGGTATCAAAAATGCTCATCTGACCGTAATTAAACGCCTAAAACCTCTGAGCTTCTGGGGGCTCTGCCCCCTGGACCCAACCAACCTTGGGCGAGCCCCTCGATACTCATCTGACCGTAATTGAGTGCCTAAAACCCTTGAGATTCCGGGGCTCCGCCCCCTGAACCCCAAGTCAATAAGTGACCTGCAATTAGGTATCAAAATAATGCCCATCTGACCGTAATTAAATGCCTAAAACACCTGAGCTTCTGGGGGCTCTGCCCCCTGGACCCCACGCCAAATAGTGTCCTGCTAGTGTCACAAATAATAAGGTATCAAAAATGCTCATCTGACCGTAATTAAACGCCTAAAACCTCTGAGCTTCTGGGGGCTCTGCCCCCTGGACCCAACCAACCTTGGGCGAGCCCCTCGATACTCATCTGACCGTAATTGAGTGCCTAAAACCCTTGAGATTCCGGGGCTCCGCCCCCTGAACCCCAAGTCAATAAGTGACCTGCAATTAGGTATCAAAATAATGCCCATCTGACCGTAATTAAATGCCTAAACTCCTGAACTTCCGGGGCTCTGCCCCCTGGACCCCGTCTAGGGCGCTAAGGCGGACCCCTGAATGCTAATCTGACCGTAAATTAAAACCTTAAACCCCTGAGCTTCCGAGGTGGACAAGGTATCAACATAATCTGACAGCAGGCGCGTAGCCAGGGGGGCGGTGGGGTGGTCCCCCAATAAACGCCGGCCAAAAAAGAGAGGAGTGTAAAGGAAGAGGACGTAGGAAGAAAAGGGAATAGACAAAGAACATATTTGAAATTCAGACAAGGATTAAGAGTCGAGAACGGTACAACGAATCGTCTTCTTTCTCTAATGAATTAATGAAACGTCAAAGTAAAAGGGGGAAACTAAATTATTTTCGAGAGCGGAACAACGAATCGTCTTCATTCTCTAAAAATTTAATGAAACGTCGAAGCGGGGGGAAAACTGAACTTAGACAAGGATTAAGAGTCGAGAACGGTAAAACGAATCGTCTTCTTTCTTTAATGATTTAATGAAACGTAAAAGCTTCCGCACTTCCCGTGGGAGGGGGGAAACTGAATTTAGACAAGGATTAAAAGTCATAACGGTACAACGAATCGTCTTATTTCGCTAATGATTTAATGAAACGTAAAAGCTGTATTCAGACGAGGATTATTTTCGAGAACGGTACAACGAATCGTCTTCTTTCTCTAATGATTTAATGAAACGTACAAGCTTCCGCGCTTCGCGCGGAAGGGAGGAGGGGAAAACTGAATTCAGATGAGTATTAAGAGTAAAAAACTGTACAACGAATCGTCTCCTTTTTCTAATGATTTAATGAAACGTGAAACCTACCGCGCTTCGCGCGGGAGGGGAAAAACTATTTTCAGACGAGTAGGCACGTACGGAAGGGGGGGGGGGGGGAGGGGGTTAGGGGGTTGACCCTCCCCCTCTTCGGTTTTTTATGTGTGTATTTTGGAGCAACCCCCCCCCCCCCCTTTTCTGTGATTTTTTTTTTTTTTAATTAAAAAAAAAATTAACAAAAATGTGCCAATGGCTGACCTAAAAAGGTGACCTCACCCCCCCCCCAACGGAACAAAATGTCAAATTTTCAAATTTCGAGACCAAAGAAAAAAAAGTGTTCTCTTCCCCCCCCCCCCCCCGCTTATTTAGCGGCTGGCTGAGTCGTTGTCGTTACGATTTTTTTCGGACCCCCCCAAAAAAAAAGTGGGCCCCCCCCCCCCCCCTAAGAAATCCTGGATCCGCGCCTGGACGGCCTTGAGTTCTCTCAAAGGGAGCTAATCAAAATGTAAAATGAAAAAGAAAACAAGTAGGCAAAGCTGCCGTACAGTAATAGATTTTCTCACATTTACATGTACCAACTACTAGTCTTTAGTAAATATGTTTATTATTCAATGAAAGTAATTCATTTCTTAAATCACTAATAAAAGCGTAAAAAGAGTATATAAAACAGGTAAACAAAGCTGCCATACAGTAATAGAATTTCTCACATTTACAAGTATCAATTACTTAATTGTAATTTGTGCTATATAAAATTGAGTATTATTATTATAATTATTATTATTACTAATCTTTAATTTAGTCTGTAATAAATACTGTTGATAATGATGATGATGATAATAACAAATGATAAAATAATAATAAAAGATAATATCAATACCATTTCCAAATTCTACGCAATAGTACATTTTCAATAGTGTTGGAAGTCCATTTATTTATTCTATTTTCTTATACCATTCCACTATGTAAAAACGATTTATATCTGTGTTTCCATATGAATATGTCATTGTACATATGCTACTGTGTATTATATATTTGTGTATATTATTTTCTATTGTATATTGTTCATGTGCTTATGTAATGCCAACAACTGAATTTCCAAATGGACCAATAAAATTAATCTGAATCTGAATCTGAATCTGAATCTTTAGTAAATGTGTTGTTATTCAATAAATGAAATTCATGTTCTTACATCACTGAAGAGATGCATCTGATTGGTGATGTGAATTCTAAATGACTTCTTTCTTCACAACCAGCAGAAAAAAATACCAGTTCTCATAGGTTTTACCAAAACAGGTAATTTTCCTGTAATTGTGAAGAAATAAATCATTTTCAAATTCATGTTCTTTCAATATTTAAAGCTGTTTCGAATTAACAAAGAAATAATGACTGTGATAGTCATAATGCTTGTGATAATCACTCATAGCAGGCATTGAACCAAATAAGTTTCCAGTCTTGATTGTCAACAACTATATTTTTTAAAACTTTGAATACAATATTCACATACTTGTGATTATACTAGCACTTACATTGTTGTGATATAGATCTTTATAAAACTTTACTTTCTACAACTAAAGAACTTTTAAATAGTACTTTTGGCGAGTAATATTGCATATTGCATGTTTCAAACATAATTAATAAGTACTGTATAATCACTTTCACTGGAATTATTCTCAGAACTGACAATAGTATTTTCCAAAATACTCTTCTGAACACATATTGGCTGGCAATATTACAAGCACTGTAATATCACTCTACTTTCGTGATCAATATTACGCTATTGGTAGAACTATGTCTTATACTACTAGAACAGGCTGGCAATAGTATTTCAGTACTCTATTAGCTAGATGGACCTTCGACTGCGCGCAGTCGAAAATGATGCCCCCGCCATGAAGCAATTTTACAAACCAAAACAGAAGCGAGCTATTTTTGCAAACATAATGAGCCCTGTGACCTGTGACATTGGGCCTCGTTACCCCCAAATTTAGTCAACTCATTGGCTCTGCAAGATAAATACATGACCGAAGTTTAGCTGGAATCCATCAATGAGCTCTTGAGATAACGCGATCACGAGCTATTTTTGCAAACATAATGAGTCCTTTGACCTTTGATCTTGCGACCCCAAAATCAAATCGGTTCATTGGCTCTGCAAGATACATACATGACTAAAGTTTGGCGGGAATCCATCAATTGATTCTTGAGATAACACGATCACGAGCTACTTTTGCATACATAATGAGCCCTGTGACCTTTGACCTTGGATCTCGTGATTCCAAAATCTAATCAGTTCATTGACACTGCAAGACACATATATGACTAAAGTTTGGCGGGAATCCATCTTGGTTCTTGAGATAACGCGATCACGAAAACGGGACGTACGGACGGACGGACGGACAACCCGAAAACATAATGCCTCCGGCTACTTTGTAGCGGAGGTATAAAACATACTTTTAACAAGTAAATGTATAACAAATCTTTTGGACGTCAATACAGTATTTTCTTGAATAGAATTAACACACACTGTACATATAATATACTTTAATGATTATATTTCATATTTCTGATATACAATATGGTGTACAGATGGAAACTCTCTTAGTGCTAGCACTCCTACAATTCAAGGCCAGGATCATAGAATAAGAATTAATTTTAAATTCATAAAGGAAAACATATATTTATCTAGCAAGACATACTTATAGTTACCAATAACGGCAGTTTTTAGCCCGATAGATAGAATTTCATTTTACATGATATGCTTTTTGAAAGTGAAGTTAATGGCAGGCTTTGTAGTGTCTAAAGGTTATAGGATTCATGTAGAAATTACCCTTCAGATCATTACATGAACTTTAAGCTTCTACCAAACTTGCAATTAAGTAGGCAAGCTTTCGTCCACTTATGTGGATTTTCTCAAGCCAAGTGATAATCACAGAGTTTCTTGCTGTCTGCTGCCTTGAGATCACTGGAGTTAAGATAGGTGACAATGAATAACCAGAGTCCCTACACCATGAAGGATGAATTATTTTTACCCGGATGGATTCTTTCTTTCAGCTCTGTTTGATATTTTCTCATCAATGCATGCATAAAATTATAACCAATAGCTTGACTAACCGCGTCATTAGTGAAAACAAAATATAACAATAAAAAGTTGTTGTCAAAACCTCTAAAAATGACCCGATAATGCTTTGGCAGAGGTTAATTGCAAAAGCTTTGATTATTTTTTGTTGATTCATGCAGCATATTATGAATAATGTTCTAAATTAACCAGTCAATAACATACACTACTTTACTCAAAAGAATGCATCCGTCTTAGAGGTAGAGAGGAATGACTTTGGAGGCAGGTTGAC
Source organism: Strongylocentrotus purpuratus (assembly GCF_000002235.5). Classification (NCBI taxonomy): domain Eukaryota; kingdom Metazoa; phylum Echinodermata; class Echinoidea; order Camarodonta; family Strongylocentrotidae; genus Strongylocentrotus; species Strongylocentrotus purpuratus. The sequence goes on along the minus strand of NW_022145601.1, from coordinate 30,996,077 downwards.
GGCAGACGGGGCACTCGGGCAGTAACTCTGCACACTCCTTACAGGTACTATGACCGCATTCAAACACCACGCACTTCTTGCGCTGGAAACACACCGTGCAAGCCAGAGCCATGCGAAACTCGCTGTTCTGCCGCCGGAGGACAGAGACGACTCGTTTGGTTGGTTCCTTTCTCTGAGTGGTGGCAGTGGGTAAGGCACTCGCCTCTTCACCTGGTATAGAGGAGGGCGATGAAAGGAAATTCAAAAATACATCTCAGGATATCATTTCAATTTATATAAGTTTAAAATGAGTCCATTAATCATAGTGATACACTATCATTTTTTTTTCTCTCAAGTACTTTGCTCAAGAAAGGAATAAACATCTGGAATAAACGAACCTTAAAATTGAATCTTTCACTGCAAGGTGGAATGAAGACAATCACAATATCTTATTACAAGCTACACCAATGGTACATGTTTTATATTTCATGAAATGATAACACCAATTCAATAGTGATTATATAATAATAATAATAATAAAAACGTTACTTATAAAGCGCTTTCCACCGAAGTCTCTAAGCACTATACACACAAAATAGACTGATATACAATTACATCTTATACAAAACTAAAAATCCAAATAAACATACAAATTACAATACATATGGAATACACGTCAAAGTGAACAGAGTTAATTAATCATCGAACGCAATTTTGAATAAATGTGTCTTTAGACTAGTTTTGAATAGGTTAACAGTTTGACAGTTTTATACATTTAAAGGTAATCTGTTCCAAAGTTCAGCAGAAGCTTCGCGAAAGGAGCGATTACCATAAGAAAGAGTTGACACAGAAGTAGATACGAGGTTTAATTGTGAAGATGACCGTAAACTGTGTGAGGGTTTGTATTCCTCGATTAATTCTTGCAGATAAATTGGTGCCAATTCATGAATGCATTTATAAGTTAAAACTAAGATTTTGTACATAATGTGGTACGTCACCGGCAACCAATGCAATTCGCGAAGTACTGGGGTGATGTGTTCACAAAAACGCGTGCGTGTTACAAGCCTGGCAGCAAAGTTTTGGCTTCTCTGGAGTTTTGCAATGTGCGAGTCCGAAAGGCCATAAAGAAGGCTATTGCATTGATCAAGACAAATTACGGTGTCCTTCTATTTCCCTCAATCTCTCCCTTTCTTTGTGATTTCCATTTTCCCTCTTTCTTCCTATTTATCATCCACAGTGACAGGTGACAATGCTTTTCAATCATATGCACATCACCACCACCTCTGGAATCAACTGACCTGTAACTTCCGTACAGCACCCACACTAGACACATTTAAGAAGCACTTGAACACGTATAAATTTAACTGATTTTCCTAACTTTATACCATGTAAAGCAAGTGTGAAACTAATTGTGTAAGAACGCTATATACATTAATATTATTTTATTTTTCATCTTTCCCCCTCATCCTTCACACCCATCCTCACCTGGCCATGTTTGTCTCTCTCTCTCTCTCTCTCTCTCCCATATGATTCTCCCTTTGCTATTCTCACTTGTTCAAGTCTGTCTGTCTGTCTGTCTCTCTGTCTCACTCTCCCTATCTCTCCAACATGACTCTCCCTGTGCTATTCTCACCTGGTCAAGTCTGTCTGTCTCTCTCCCTCTCACTCTCTGTCTGTCTCTCTCACTCGCTGTCTCTCTCTCTCTCCCCCTCTCTCTCTCTCTCTCTGTCTCTGTCTCTCTCTCTCTCTCTATCTCTGTCTCTCTCTCCGACATGATTCTCCCTGTGCTATTCTCACCTGGCCAAGTCTGTACATGTTGGCATGGGATCCCAATCAGTTGAGTCAACTGCTCTTCACAAACACTGCAAGCATGCTCAGCTGCCTTCTCCACATTCTGTGCAATGAATTGAAAAGAAGAGAACAAAATAGATGTATGTCCAGGGGGGTGTTTCTTAAAGATCCTAATTCGAACTTAACTCTAAGTTGGACTTAAACATTATAAAGAGCCATTTGTAACCTTAAAATATTATATTAAAAAGAACAAATTTGAAGTATTTTAGACTTTTTATAAATTCCACACCAAGAACATGAAATCTCCTTGATAATAGAAAATATAAAATGATTTGAATCAAAATGTTATGCCTTTCAAAATAACTTTTACAAAATATTTTCAAAGATGCTAACGGCTTTCCATAATTTTTCAGTCAAACTTTGAGATAAGTTCAACTTAGTATCTTTGTGAAACACCTCCAGGTCATATAGCCATCAGACATTCAAAATGGCACCAGGGGAAGGGGAAGATAGATGGGAGGGTGTAGTCTGGAACGATACATGTACAGTTAACGCATAAATGATTTATACCCTTACCAAGTTTTGTAATTTGTAAAGTATATGAACAATTAGTTTGTCCCAATATATGTCTCTTGAGAAGGTGGTAAACTTACATCTGAACGTATTCAACAAACGCCCTAATTCCACCAGTCCACCTTTCATTCTTGAGTAACCGATACACACAAAACATCAAATTTACGAGGGGTATGAATAATTCAGTTGCTAAATGTATGTGTACTTCCTCTGTAACGGTGCTAGTTGTCTGTACATCAATAACCCACTACTTGTAATGGCCAAAATTAAACTAATTGAATCTTTGTGTAGGACAAAACGTACAACCATTCGGTGCAAGGGTCTAAAAATCAGACTGTTACTTAGGTGATTGCAATCACTTATGTCGATTTGACAACTAATGGTCGTTATTTTCCCACAAAAAGCCATTTTCAAACCCTTTCGTTTTGAGAGAAGTTCTAAATAAGTATTGTCTTTCATATGCCGTTGGAATTAACTTTTTCATTTTGTTGACCTGCAAATGGGACATAGAACCTTTAAGTTGTGAAAACATAATTCAAGTCTACTGACCTAAAATGACTTTTGACCTTGACTTTGTGACCTGGAATTTGTGTCATATGATTTGTGATACTTGATAACCCTTGGGTACAAGTTTCATCGAATTTGAACAAACACTTTTGAAATCATTAAAATTCTAAATCTGGATGTTGATGCCACAACAAAGTCCAAGTGTGCAGACCTGAAATGACATTTGACCTTGAATTTGTCACCCAAAGTACTAATCACATGATTGGTGATACTCGATAACCAATTATGTTAAAGTTTCATTGAATAGGAACGTATAATGCTAAATATATTACTCATTGCGGATATAGTATCAAAAATAATATCGCTAGTAACATTCGTTTGTCTCGCAATGTATGGTCAACAAGTGATCTGAAAGATGACGTTTCTTGTGCCGCTGCTAAACTTTGTCAGGTTATAAAATATATTGTAAGCAACCGTCTTTTATACTCTACTGGTGGACCGGTGGACCGGGTAGACCGGCACATAGTGGGCCAGGGAGGAACCGAAGTGCGCCAAAACTCATTTTGGGGGAGTTATTTTTCATTAACCCAGAGGAAATGTTTGGATTTCCTGGGATTTCCGTTTAAATTTTATTACCAACATTTTCTCTGACGTCTAAGCTTTAAGTTGATACCAGATTTGGCTGCCTGATTCTGGCCGTTATTATGTAAGAGCCGTTTTCATTGCAACATTGCCCCGAAAAATGTGTTTATTTTGGTCGGCGGTGTCAGAACAAGTGTCACGCGCCCCATCGCACCGTGATTTATGTGAGAGCAATTTCATATCAATATCATAAAAACTTCATGTTAAATTGAAAGATATATAAAATAAGTCACTTTTGCACTAAAACTGTGAATATGTAAGATTTTGTTGTTTGAAGAAGTAAATATGAGCCCTTATTGTGCATACCGGAATTAAATATTTTACTGAGGTATTCTTCAATGTATTATCTTTCAACTGAGCAAGAAAAAAAATAAAAAATAAATCACCAAAAAAAGAGTTTTGGTGCACTTTGGTTCCTCCCTAGCCCACTGTGCGGCGGTCCAATATCCCATGTCTGATGTCCGATATCAGAAAGAATCACTCAGCATAAGAGGGGCGTCAGGCTCCGCAAACTGACAACTCAGCCGTAGCCAAACATGTTTGGGATAACTAGCATCAGCAAGACTGGGACGGGGTTCTATGCGTTTCCCAAGAACGAACTTTAAAGGTAAAGACCAGTTTTGGAAACGCCCCCCTCTCAAAAAATGAAATGGAAGCTCTTATTCCAATCATGTGAAAGAATATGTTTTGACTAATACGTGATACGAATTCTGACGAGAAACCGTCTACTAATTGATATATTTGGTAAATTAATATATCTATTTGGACCTGATAGATATCGCGCATGTGTCGCGCACATGTCGCGTAGTCCCAAATACATCTTTCTGTGTACAGTGCTTGTAACTTTACCAAGACTGGGCCAAATTTCTTATCATTTTGATGGTTCCGGAACCTTGCAGTACACACCAAAACTTATATGCTAGATGATCCACCTTTTCTAGTTGATTCCACAACGTTTCTTTCACAATGCAATCGCATGACCAGAACTGGTCTTTATCTTAAAAGTTACAAACTGCACATGAGTTGATGAATATAATTAGTACTTAATATAAAATCCACTATGACAAATAATGAAAAGGTGTTCATAAAAGTTAGAATTGTGATTGTGGGAATTGTGGGACGGGGTTCAATGCCTTTCCCAAGAACGATATTGGTACACACGGAGGATTATATCATAATACATCTCAATCCCAATAATTTCAACAGAGACAACGGGATCGATATCCCCAAATTTTGGATGCGTACGATACGTCGCCATGACACTCCCCGTCCAGCCGGCCGGCATCGAGCCAGCTTGATTGGTTGAGCACGCCATTGTTCTTGCCTGGCAGGCGAACCGAGCCAAGGGCCAGTTGATTGGTTGAGCACCCGTGTGCTTCGACCAATAGGCCTTGTCCATTATTGTTCTAATTATTTGACCGCAAGTCCACCCGGACGCTTGCTTAAAATATATTTTATCACCTGACGAAGTGTAGCAGCAGCACACGAAGCATCGTGATCTTTCAGACCCCTTGTTGACCATACATTGCGAGACAAACAAATGGTACTAGGAATGTATGCTTTCAAAATTATGATAAAAATTCAAAATCATAACCTGATGCCACAAGCCCACAACATAGTCTAAGTTTTTTATAAATGTAATGCTTCCTGGGAGAAATTTCAATAGTTTAAACATATGTGTGGCTTACACCCAGTAAATAAGATCGATTGATCGATCTGTAATTGTTTTTTCAATTACAGATCGATCAATCGATCTTATTTACTGGGTGTAAGCCACAAATATGTTTAAACTATAGTCTAAGTTGTTAACCGAAAAGGACCTTTGACCTTGACTTAGTGACCTGAAATTCTACTCACATGACTGGGGATATTTGATAACTCTTTAGTCTAAGTTTCATTGAAAAATAACTTAAAATTTCAAAATTATATTAAAAATTCAAAAACTTAACCTCAGGTTAAGTTTCTTTATCTTTCCTCAGCTTCGCTTCGGAAAGATAAAGCTACATCTAGATCGCCTCGGAAGTGAGTTTGTCCCATCACCTTCACCAACAGTAATTATTTGCTTAATATGTAAATTATGAAATGAAAGTCAAGAATAGTCTTCTATATTTGAATTCCCATCACTCAACAAAATTTGAATTTATTCATGAGCCCTTTATCAGAAGTAGGGGGTACAACTTTGATTGAGCTTCCAAATGCCACTGTTGGGAGATACTCCCAAACAAAAACAACTCCCTCCCCCCCCCCCCCCTCCCTGTCATACAGTCAATGAAAAGCGTAGCAATATGATTATTACAGTGGGCACTTCTTTAAAAAGCTTATTTTAAGGACATGTAAACAATTGAATTACCATTTGCTTTTGGTCAATAAAATGTAATAATTTCAGTAGCCGTATATCAATTATTTTAACAAGTATTATTGATAACAAGTTTTTTTTTAATGGAGCTGATCACTTACTGCCTTGAGATCTTCATCTGTCACCATCTGATCTGATGAGATGGCATCCACTGTAAAGTCATCCAAGGGAGACTTTGGTAGCTCATCACTTATGTCTGGAAGATGGTTATTAGAGAGATAAACAGAATATTAATAGAGAGACCGGCAGAGGAAAACAGAGAGGGGGAGAGGGGGAGGGAGAGAAAAATAGGGAGGGATAGAGATGGGCAGAGGGAGACAGAGAAAGAGCAAGATTGAAGAACAAACATAGAGGTACACAGAAAGAGAAAACGAAAAAACAGAGCTAGCTTATCGGCATTCCTCTCATGACTGCATAATTAAGTAATATTACAAGGCACACAAAAGCTCTACTAAATTATACCTCCTTTATGCCTCAGTCACACCTTTGCGTATTCGGCTTGCGTATTGCTGCATATTTATGGCAAGCCGTTTTAACAATTATTCCTATTTTTTGATATCAGGAAATTAATGTCTGTTGTAAAGCAATGGTAATTCTTGATATCAGGAATTTGATTACTTGGTGTCAAGAATTCACTCCTTGATTTAAAAAATTCAATTATTGATATCAAGAAATAGGAATAAATGTTGAAACGGCTTCCCATAACTATGCAGCAATACGCAAAGGTGTGACTGAGGCATTACACCCTTATCTGAACCCATACAGAGATGTGTACTGTTTGAATGCCCTAGTCCTAATAGTGTATTCAATACATTTACATTTTCATCATTTTCTTCTAGCAATTAAACAGGAGCTCAAGGATCGTGAACTTTGCCTCCATGAAAAGCCCTTTTTTATCCAAATGTGTATAGAAAGAAATGACAAATGATTACAAACTTGTTTCATTAAATTTGGAGTACTACTTTCGAAAATCAACTCAGGTGCCATTTTAATATCCTATTGTATGTCCTATTGAAATCATGTTCAGATCACGTAATATGTCTTTGCAATGTTTGCACATTTCAAAGGGTGATGTACAAGGCCATTGAAATTGTCTTAGTTGATTTTTTTTAAACAGTTGCGATCGTGTTGTATGACAATTCTTATTCAAACTTGGTATCACAATAGGGGTTGATTATTGCTATTTCACACAAATCATGAGAAAGATGTGATGCTCATCTCGAATGTATCCTTAATCCTGGTAAACTCACTGAAAGGATTGATAGAGAGCTCCACCTCTCCCTCTGTTTCCAAGTTCTCCACTTCATTCATCCCTTCAAGGTTTGATGCAGGCCTCTTACGTGCCTCTCGGCGCTTGTTCAAGAAGGGAAGGATCCTTGACAGAAGAGGATTTCTTTCTTTCTTGGCAGCAGGTGCAGGAGAACTATGAGGGCTGAGGAGAAATCAAAGAAATTCAGTTTGCAAAATGGATGCCAAAGTTAACCCGATAAATACTGAATTCTCTAATTCCCATGGACCTAACACAGGGACCACCTGGTTCATGTAGGCAATGGGTTAAAAAATAAGCTACTTAAAGGCATACATACATACAATTGTCTTTTATATAGCGCAACATCCAACGAATTGCTCGAAGCGCTTTACAGAAATAATGACATAGTAAACACAAGATAATACATGTATAAAAGAGTAATTATAATAACAAACAAAAATATTAGAATTACAATTTACTTATTGAAGAGGTACGTTTTTAGTTTTTTCTTGAAAATTTCAACTGAGGGAGAGGTACGGAGGTCGAAAGGGAGGGTATTCCAAATTTTGGGGCCATAATAAAAGAAACTACACTCCCCCGATCTTGAATTGATACGTGGTAATCGGAGGAGCGTGGGGTCGTTAGAAGAGCGGAGGTTGTATTGAAGTCTAGGAGGAGTATGTAGAAGCACAGACAGATACATTGGTGCACAATTATTCAAACATTGGTAGACAATTAGGGAAACTTTGTATATGATTCTGTTATTTACGGTTAACCAGTGTAATTGCTTAAGTAGAGGAGATGCTGATTCATACCTGCTCCCTCCCAAAACAACCCGGGCAGCACGATTTTGGATTCGTTGTAATCTTTGAATGTCTGTCACATTAGCATTCAAAAGAAGAGAGTTGGCATAGTCTATTCTACTGAGGATTAATGATCTTACGACATGATGGCACGCATCAGAGGTCAACAGATTCTTGATTCTAGAGATATTGTACAAATGAAAGTTAAGCGATTTACACAAAGCAGTAATTTGTTTAGACATGGACATTGAAGATTGAAAGAAAATACCTAAGTTTTTGACATTGTCAGACATTTGTACTCTACCATTTCCTATGTTTATACTTATATCACGCGGTAAGTGATGTCTAAGCTTTGGTGACATGGCCAGCAGTAGTTCCGTCTTTCCTTCGTTCAGTTTGAGTTTATTTAAGGTCATCCATATACTAATTTCAGAGATACATTGTTCCAGTTTACTTATTTCTTCTTGAAAATTTGCAAGACTTTTGGGGTTGAAACTTGTGTATATTTGTGTGTCGTCAGCATACATATGATATCTAAGACCGTAGCGACTAATAATTCTTCCCAAAGGTTTGACGTATAGCGTAAAAAGGAGCGGGCCGAGTACGGACCCTTGTGGAACTCCATAATCTAAAGTATGAACATCAGAGTAAGTGCTATCTATGCGAACCCGATAGGTCCGACAGTTAAGATACGACCGAAACCACTGCAGAGCCGTGTCACGTATTCCAAATTCTGAGGAAAGCCTATCAATCAAAAATCCGTGGTCAATGGTATCGAAGGCTGCGCTTAAATCTAATAAAACTAGTATCACACCACGCCTTTTATCAATTTCACATAGAATATCATTTCTAACACGGGTTAGTGCAGATTCAGTACTATGATGTCTCCTGTATGCCGACTGAAATTCATCTTGTAAGCTAAGCTCTTCGACATGGGCTGTCAGTTTTGAGGACACCACGAGCTCAATCACCTTGGATATGTAAGCAAGATTAGATACAGGCCTATAGTTTTTAAGTTCCGAAGAATCCAACGAAGATTTTTTCAGGTGAGGAAAAACTATTGCATATTTAAGTTTGTCAGGGAAAACTCCATTCACTAACGAGCAGTTTATGATTGACGTGATAACGGGTACCATTACCTCTGAATTAGCTTTAAGCAGCCAGGTTGGCATGACATCCAGGTCACAGGACTTGTTTGCAGACTTCTTTATGACCCTCTTCACATCTTCATCGCTGACTGGTGTTAAAGCCAGCAGTAAGTCGTCATTCGCTACTGGACCAAGAGGAGGAGGAACATTATCCGGATCTGGAACAGTCCATACTGTTTGCTGATTAGGTGGATGTGCATCAAGTAACCGTCTGATACTCCTAACCTTGCCCTCAAAGAAATTGGCAAAATCATTGCAGAGGCGAAGCGGTTCATCGGACACTGGGAGGACATGCTTTGAACGACCCAGTAATGAACTGACTGTTGAAAACATATTCCTGCAGTTAGACTCAAGAATAACATTTGTGTAATAATTACGCTTAGCTTTCTGAATGATAACATTTAGCTTATTCTTTTGATTAATGTAATTCTGTCGATCCGAAACAAGTTTGGATTTTCTCCATTTTGACTCCAGCGCTCTCTTTAGTTGTCGACTTGCCATCACACTGTCATCATACCACGGAGCACATGGTCTTTGTTTCCGTCTTCGCGTCGTTTCTGGGCAATGTTGATTCAGCACTCCCTGGACAGCACCATACAAGGAAGTCAGCATGTCGTTTACATCACTCTCCGGAAAATCCGCAAAACGTGATGAAAGATCAGCTAGAAACTTCTCACTGTCAATCTGGCGATAGTTTCTGGATTTGATAAGCACTCTGTCAGTACTCGAAGGGGGTGTCTGGATATTCAGATTGCAACGCACTACAAAGTGGTCTGACATGCCTTTGTCAATGACGTTGTAATTGCAGACTATGTCATCTCCAGTCTTCGTAATGACCAAGTCCAGCGTGTGATCACCATCATGAGTAGGTTCTTCAACGAGCTGGGAGAAGCCAGATGAAGTGACTGATTCCAGAAACTGGCGTGGGGTCGGTAGATGTGCCTTATCAACGTGTACATTGAAGTCCCCGAGAATGATGACGCGACTGCCCAACATTGAACATAAGCCTAAGAATTCATCAATCTCATCGAGAAAGGCCTTTACTGTAAAGCCATTAGTCGTAGAAGGTGGAGGCCTATATACGGCAATGATACGATACTGTTCACACCTGTCTACAACACAGGCAAATTCAAAAGTTTTAGGGGAAAATTCAATCTGCTTCAGTCTGAGATCTAGGTGAGTTCTGAACAGAAAACCCAAACCTCCATGAGCATCACCATGACGAGCAACATTGTGAAAGGAAAAATCGGGTGGCGACAATTCGGTTATGACAGTAGGATCACTTTCACGGAGCCATGTCTCTGTAATGACCATGATGTCAACATCATTTTGAAGTACATAGTCATATAGTTCAGTGGTTTTATTCCTCACAGATCTGGCATTCCATAGATGAAGTGCTACAGGTGACGGAGCATTTGATAGAGTCTCTACAAGTTTAAGATTCTCGAAGTTAACACCATTCCGCCTTTCATGCGTGTACGAATTTCGAGTGTGGGGCCGAACACGAACTGGAATCGGACAGTGAGCAACTTTCTTTCTTTCATCATTTCCATCAACAACTGATCCGAGTCGTGTTCCAGAAAGTTGACTCCTTAACCAGGCTTTCGTCTTAACACCTCCCCTGGTACCCCTTTTAGTTGGAGGTTTGCAACTAATACCTAGGGCTTTCACTTTGTCATATACATCACTTGGAAGTCGCTGATAACCAGTGATGTTCTTTAAGCGGTGTAGTTCTGAACCAGTGAATGTTGTCCGTTGAGGGTAGTACAACTGTTTACATTTCTGTGAGGTGTCACTGTCAATTATAGTTGGTCCAGGGTTGGGGTTGATGTCCCCTGCTTTGAACAGTTCAAGTTGAAAAGTTGAATGGCTATTTGCATAATAGGCTATTCTAGTCTTTATGTAGTTCTTTCGGACAAAAGCTTGCCCAAATGAAGCTTCTTGGTTTGACTGATAGATGGTGCACAGTTGTGAATCAGTCAGGCAGACGCTAAAGCCTAGAATAATAGCCAGGAGGACATTGAAATTGATCATGGTGAAAGGATTACTCTTGTAATCCTTAAATCCTCCCTATTGTCCCATCAGAGACACAAAAGTATAACTTACTCTGGTGTATCAAAATGGTCCAGCAAAAAGTCTCCTTGTATCAGTATACATGTATATCATCAATCCCAGAAAAATGATAATCATCAAATATCCTCCTTGTAGGCAACATACATGCTTCAAAAGTTGTCTAGTCTGATCTCTGGCCTTAGATCTACAAGCTGATGTAAAAATCTCAGCTCGACTCTGCCAAAAATTCAGAGTAAATTTGATGAATATTGGAGCACGATTTGGAGAGCTGCACTGATGCGCTGACCCGAACTCGTTGCCTTTGTCGAGCACAAAGGCATCGTTTAAGAATGTTAAATCTGAGATGCATGGCCCATCATGTAATCAGTGTCTGTGATATGGTGTAATATTGAAGCCCTAAAATAATTGCACTTCAAAATGAACATGAATTGCCTCAAAAAAATTAAAATCTTTGAGTGACAGGTTTTACCATACTGATTTTCCCCAATAGACTGCATTGTTATAAATACCGTTAGGAAGACGAAATATGAAATTTTGATGTCCAATCATAAATATCTTAAAAATCAGACAGGCTTGTAAAAGTCATGGGATTCCTGATTGTCTGACCTAAAGGTTTAAAATTATGATTACAGCATGAGCTAAATCCAGGATTTTGTTTCAGAATCTGAGGCAAAAGACTGCACATGAGTTGATGATTATAATTAGTACTTAATATAACATCCACTATGACAAATAACGAATAGGTGTCCATAAAACTTAGAATTGTGATCATTATTGCTTGATGCATATTATTAAAGGAGGTGGAAAATGTGAACCCGAACTAATCATGGAACACTTAAGGAGTGATTATTCTCTGGGTCAATTAAAACATGAGCCATCTCCAGACAAGTCTTCTGCTTCAATTTACAATCGTGATAATTCGTATTACGATTCAAACCGCGATCGTTCCATGATTGCTGGTAATAATGGGGGCAGCATATCCTCTGTTCAGAACCAGAATGATATTACATGTACCTCTGTGTAAAGGCCTTTCTGCCTCTAAATAAATAATATTACTGAATACATATTGTCCTTCTCTATAAAGAGGACAAATAATAAGAATGTACATTGTTCTAACCTATAGAGTTCTAGACACTTCTGCAGACATTCTTTGAGTTTGGGATCCACCACATGATCTATTGGTTTGTTTCCTTCTTCGTCAAGAATGTCCAGTTTCCCTCCGTTTCTGACAAGGTAACAGGCAAGGGCGCCACCAGGTGACGAGACTCCTATCTCCCTCATGGAAGCACGAATCTAGAAAAGGGCAAAAACACTGAAAATGCATTTCTCAGATAACGAGCATTAGGTGAACTTTGCGGACACAGTTAAACATCATCATCATAATCATCACCACCGTTACAACAAATTGCCTCAGGTTTTTATTTGTACACTATTGTGCTCATGCTCAGAATCGTACAACTTCAGGATTGCACGCATGGACTTCAGTACCATAATCACAACCATCATCAGCCTCACCATCATAGTCTTCCTCCTCTTCTACCCCTCCTCCCCCCTCCCCCTCTCCTCCTCCCCCGCCCCCTCTCCCCCTCCTCCTCCTCCTCTTTCTCCTCCTCCTCCTCCCCCTCCCCACTCCCATCCACATCACCATCACAACAGGTCTAATGAGCTAATTTACCTTTCTCAGGGTGAGATAATCCTCCTCCTCCTCCTCCTCCTCCCCACTCCAATCCTTATCACCATCACGACAGGTCTGATGAGCTAATTTACCTTTCTCAGTGTGAGAGAATCCTCCTCCTCCTCCTCCTCCTCCTCCTCCTCCATCCCCTCCCCACTCCAATCCTCATCACCATCACGACAGGTCTGATGAGCTAATATACCTTTCTCAGTGTGAGAGAATCCTCCTTCTCCTCCTCCTCCTCCTCCTCCTCCCCCTCCCCACTCCAATCCTCATCACCATCACGACAGGTCTGATGAGCTAATTTACCTTTCTCAGTGTGAGAGAATCCTCCACCTCATACTCCGGGTTCATCAGCATCTTAAGAATGGCATGCATACATGTCCAGCCTGATTTGTTTTGTTGGTTGATGTTTGCACCGTGTGTTACCAACACCTCGACTGTCTCAGTGGCACCCCTTATCACAGCCAAAAACAGAGGGCTTCCATTATTGTTGGCGTTAGAATCAATTGTGCATCTTCCCTTCAAAATATTAAGAACAAACTAAATTGATACTTCATATCCACAGATTCCTTGAAATTATATTAATGCAATGTTTCTCTATTATGGAACAATAGATATCTAAAGAAAAATATAAAATTGTCATGTTTCTGACAATTTAATACTGCGTCATGAATTATTAACCTACATTACATAGGGGGTAGTTGTCTCCTACGGGGTAGGTGTCTGGGAGGTAGTTGTCCGGGGGTAGTTGACCTTGTCTGGGGGTAGTTGTCTTAGGGGGTAGTTGTCCTAGGGAGTAGTTGTCTGGGGGGTAGTTGTCAGGGGGGTAGTTGTCCTAGGGGGTAGTTGTCCAGGAGAGGGTGTCCTTGGGGGTAGTCGTCCTAGAGGGTGGTTGCTCTAGGTGGTAGTTGTCATATAGAGGGTGGTTATCCTAGGGGTGGTTATCCGGGGAATGGTTGCCCGGGGGATAGGTGACCTAGAACCGCAAATGTTATGTGTATTCAATAAGTTAGCATTATATAGAGATCAGAGTAAATATTTATAGCTCACAAACAACTATTGAGTAATCTTTACAAAATTTATCAAGCATTTTACATATAGTGTGTTCAGAGCCAGAAGGGTTTTAACTCTATGTTAAAATATACGAGTTAAAGATACTACGGGTATGTCCCTTTGGCAGCCAACATTAAATTCTGTAGAACTTTGCAGGAATTATGAATATGTCATGTATGTCCTGTGTAGTATTCAAATTATGCAAGGAAACCTGTTTACCTTCTAAACTTCACTGTCAGACAATTTTGAGTGACTGACCGACATTTTTTTCTTTGGTAATAACATACATAAAATGAGCTGTAAACAGGTAGATGAGCATTGGTCTACATCAATATTCCACTACTTGTAATATCAAAAATTAAACTTATTGAATCTGATATTTGAGCGCATATGCGCACGCGTAAACAAGACGGCCGTCTCTCTTTCCAAATTAATTAATTTATATAATTTTCTCTAAAAAAAAAATAATATAAAAGAAAATAAGCAGAAAGAAAAGGGATGGAAGGAAAAACAATCTTTAAAAAAAAGTCATTTATGACATGTAATTGTACATATGTAAATGTATAAATCATTCACAAAAAAATTGTGGCAAAAATAGTCAACTCTTGCCAAACAAAATCAAATCAAGAAAGAAAGAAAGCAATCACTTACGTTGATTCAACAATTACTGGTCGTTATTTTCCCACTAAATGCCATTTTCAAGCCCTTTCGTTTTGTGAGAAGTTCTAAATAAGTTTTGTCTTTCAAATGCCGTTGGAATTTATCCTTTTCACTTTTTTGGCCTGCAAATGGGACATAGTACCTTTAAAGCCCTTCTGGTTCCTAATAGACAATATGTTCAATCCAATTTAAATTCCATGTGGATGTACTTCATAAACTCTGAACAATCATAAATGGGTAATCATAATAATATAAATTGGGATGAAATTGAGAAACCGGCCGTTCCTTTTATGCATACCTTTTCAATAAGAATCCTTGCAATGGTAGAGTTATTGACAAGTGCTGCAATATGAAGACATGTGACGCCATCTTCTTTTCTGTTTAAGGCAAGGACAGGCATCTTATCCAAGATCATATTCACAGAGCTGGAAAGGAGTAAAGATAAAACTATCACATCTTTAATCATCATCATCATCTTCATCACCATCATCATCATCAATCATCATCATCTTCATCACCACCATCATCATCAATCATCATCATTATCATCACCATCAATCATCATCATCATCTTCATCACCATCATCATCATCATCATCATCAACATCATCATCATCATCATCAATCATCATCATCTTCATCACCATCATCATCATCATCATCATCATCATCATCAATCATCATTATCATCTTCATCAATCATCATCATCTTCATCACCATCATCATCCTCAATCATCATCATTATCATCACCATCAATCATCATCATCATCTTCATCACCATCATCATCATCATCAACATCATCATCATCATCAATCATCATCATCTTCATCACCATCATCATCATCACCATCATCATCATCATCATCAACATCATCATCATCATCAATCATCATCAACATCATCATCATCATCAATCATCATCATCTTCATCACCATCATCATCATCATCATCGTCATCGTCATCAATCATCATCAATCATCATCACCATCTTCATCACCATCATCATCCTCAATCATCATCATCATCATCAACATCATCATCATCATCACCATCTTCATCACCATCATCATCGTCATCATCATCATCATCATCAATCATTATCAATCATCATCATTCATCATCAATCTCTCCATCCTCAAACATCATCATCAATCATCGTCATCATCAATCATCGTCATCATCATCATCATCATATAAACTGTGTAAATATGATTGTAACATTTATTGACCAAGTTATGACATCATAAAGCTGACGTTGGGCCGACATCGGACAATGATTAAAATCAAGTTTCTTGGTAAAGGATCAGCAAATTGATGTTGGGTCAACGTTATTGGACTTGTTAAAATCAGGTCTTCTTCTTTTTTTTAACAACAACTACAAAGTACTCAACATTGAGGGTTAATGGACGGGGGAAGAATACAAGTTTACACTTAATACGTATCTTAGCTAAACAGGATACTGTTATCACAACTCACAACTCTGAGTCTCTGAGAGCAGCAAAGTGAAGAGCGTTGTCTCCATTTAAGTTCCTCAGCATCAGATCAATCATTGGGGATTGGATGAGAAGCTTCTGGCATTCCCGACTTCCTCCTACAATGGCAAAATGAAGAGCCACATCACCACCCACAGCCTGAGAGAGAATGAAAAGCAATCCATATGAGCTATACTGCATGCACAGCAAAAGAGCACGAAAATATGCAGATCCAACACATACTGTTCTAGAATAACTCTACTAAAATCTTGCTTTGCATTCATCTGCTAAACACATTCGGTCCACACAGTATTTGAATTGTTATACAATGAAACCTTATGGCCCGGTCCCACTGGCCGATGGACACAAAACGTATGCATAAAGGACACAGCGGACGAGCAAAATTTCGCGGGTGGCTCCATCCGTTTTCATCCGCTCCAGAAATAAACAAAATTTGCGAAAATTTGCGAAAACAGAACGGAAAATAACGGACGTGGGTAGTATGTAGCGGGGATGTTAAACGGATGTTCATCGGAAGCCTAGCGGAGGAAAGCGGATGGAAGTGGATGACAGCTTTGAATACTTTATATACGAGATGCATACGCTTACATCCTTTCTATTTCCGTGCTACTAACGATGTATAGACGTTCCATGTACCTTATCTTTCCTCCCTCTTTCCGTTTTCAGCTGCAGCGGATGTGAGTTGCAAGGATGCCCAGAGGATGCAGAGAGGATATAGCGGACGTTTAACCGATGATAACGGACATAGAACGTTTGTTGCTCGTATTTGTCGCGGATTTACATCGTACACGGCGGAAGTTCATCCGTTCTAAAAGTTTTGTGCAGCTCAAAACTTTTTGCGCGGATGAAATCACAGTGGACGGATGCTCGAAGGATAGAGCGTATGAAACACGTATGCAATGAGTACACAGCGGATGCATAGCGTTTTCCAACGGATGGCAAGATTTGTTTACGTTTTACATCCTCTTTGCATCCGTAAGTGCAGTGGGACCGGGCCTTTAGGTGGTATCTTCTTCATAGTTTTTCTCTCTCTTTTCATTACAAGGACTGAAATGTTCTCACCAGTATTTGCATAGGTATCTTATTGATATAATTACAGTACCAAATGCTAATATAAAAAGTTCACACATTGTCTTGGATCTTGATTTCGTGGTCGAGTGGATACGTCATCGGACTGTCGATCACAAGGTCCGCGGATCGAGTCCCGCTGCAGCACGTATGTGCTTTGGCAAGACATTGATCTACATTTTCCACACTCAACCCAGGTGATGTGAATGGGTACCTGGCAGGAATTAATTCCTTGAAATGCTAGAGCGCCGTAATGGCCACCTTGCTAAAACCCAGGGTAATAATCAAGGCAGCGCCAGGAGTGTCACAACGTGACGGACACGTGCGCTATGTAAGAAGCCAGAAAATTAGAACTGTTTTAATTATTTACTATATAAATTGAGAACTTTAAACTTTAATTTGTGCATGCCCCGCCCCCAATACATCGCCTTCCCAGGGTTCATGTGCGCAACGCAGGCCCACCATTCATCCTCTTTTACGAGCCGCCAGAGACAACGCTTCGGACATGTTTCAAGGAGAGGGGACGGAGGGAGGGACATAGGTAGATACCTAGATTTATATAGTAAATAATAAAATCAGTTCTGATTTTTCTGATTTACCACAATAAATCAATGTATCTACCTATTATTTGCTAGACCAGCACAGAAAGGACCAGGAGGCATGTCCCAAAAAGAAGGAGATCACTGGGGATCAATGGCAGACGAAGGCCCCCTTATGGGGTTGCTAACAAAACCTCTCAAGAGGGGACGTCCTTAACATAAAACAATGTAAAAGAATTGGGAGACTGCCAAAATGCGGCATTAAAAATAACGTCCAAACCCACTCCCTGGAAAAGCGCCCAGGAAGTGCTGATACACCTGGCATCGTGGGCCCCGGCCCTGCCCTCTGGGAGGAGGGCCTTAGGGCCAGCCCCCTGGATGGCCTCAACGATCCACCTAGAAATGGAATCGCGAGAACAGGAGAGAAATGCTCTTGAGTGATGAGAAATAATTGATCATCCCTCCGATGACCCTTGGTCCTATCCAAGTACCACTTAACCGCCCTCACCAGGCACCAGACCTTGTCCTATGTGACTGAGGAGAAATCCAAAAGAGGGCTGAGGAAAACCCTCAACCGACGCCAACTGATTCTTGGCAATAAAGGAGGGTCGTGGAATCAACCGAACCCCCACCTCTCCCACTAGATGTGGCTGGGGGAGGTAGACAGGGCATGGAGCGTACTCCTCCTCTGTCCAGATGCTATCGCGAGGTCTTCACACTAAATAGAAAAGTGCTCCAAACGAGAGTGATAAAGGGCCCTCATGGAATCCCTACGACTCTAGACTATAAACTGAGAGGCTCTCTCAGAGAGTCCAGAAGTCATAGCGTCCTCCCCGATACCGGCCGGCGGTCAGAGAGAGCATGCACCGCGAGACGGTAACGAAGAACAAGTCCAGCCTCAGCGGCAGAGGGAACAGATGTCCGCAGCAAAAGGGACAGAAACCCCAAACAGCAGCGAAGGACTCTGATTACCCTCAAGGTTAGCTGGGGAATTGTATCCAAGAGATAATTCCCCCCAAAAAGGCGGCGCAACAGCCCTCAAGGACTGGTCAGCCGCAGGGCTTAGCTTCAACCAAACTAAAATGCTCAAGGGCCTTGCTAAAGCTGGAAGGTTTAGCTAAATACGCTCAGCATGGTCACTACTAGACCACGCCTCACCATATCAGAGGCTGCAAGAGCTTGGTGCGAAAAGCTTACAAGTGACCGAAACCTTTCGGTTGAGTGGTGAACACATCTGAAACCTGTTGCAGATGCCGAAGACAACCGCGAGAAAAATCCCCAGTCAGACTGACAGGCCAGGGGCACCCATCCCCACGGGCAGGCACGTACGCAGGGGGGTGGGGATTTGGGGGGGGGGGGGGGTTGAACCCCCCCCCCTTTGGTATTTTTGATGTGTGTATTTTGGAGAAAAACGCCCCCTTTATACCAATGACTGACCTAAAAAAGTTGACCCCTCCCCCCGGAGCAAAATGTCAAATTTTCAAATTTCGAGACCCCCCCCCCAAAAAAAAAAAAAAAAAAAATAAGTGTCCTCTTACCCCCCCCCCCCCCTCCCCCCCTGTACAGTGAAACCTTCCTAAAAAAACTATTAATATCTTTTGTGGTTTGAGAATTTTTTCAGGATTTTTTGCATGTTAGAGGGTAAGTACAGTAAAAGATAATAAGTAACATTTCATACAAAAATTACGCAATTTTTAAATCAACCTTCAACAATGTTACTGAGTCACTTTAACCCAGTCTTCTCTACCTTTGACCCAGGCGGAGGCTGGACGTCAGAACGCTTGCGCTTCTTACCCGCAGACACAGGAGAAGAAGCGAGCATAGCGGCCTTACTAGACTTTGTAAGCCCAGAATTAGGCTCAGCGTGACCAGGTCCGACCCGCTCCACTGCGCCAGAGGCTCAACAAGCATGGCCCGGGATCTTTGCGTTTCACGGACGTAGATCAAACAACGTCGTGCGTGAAATCAGGGCCACTCCCAAACAAGAATTTGCGGGTCGTTGCATTGCAACAAAGCCATGAGACACAGAGCTTGACCCAAAGGGGGAGCTCAGTGTAATAACTTCTACATGACTGGCCGACCCTAGGGTGGCGCAACCGGAATACCCGCTGGAATGGGGGAGAGAGAAGCCCCCTGTCAGTCGATCCAAGCTCACTCACTAGTGTGCTGGACACGGCCGCTATATAAAGTAGAAGAGGGGAAATCCCCTTACTCACAAGATAACTGTCACCGGACTGGCAAACCACCGTGAGCGATATTCCTGCGGAGGGAGAAGGACCATCTGGCAGAGCCAGTTTGAAGGCCTCAGGAAAATTTAGACTCTAGGAGAGCCTGCACGTTGGCTGCCAAACCACGAGGGGCATGGGAGCTGCGGTGACTAGTGACTCAGAGTCACCAACCTGACCCTCAAAATCAGCTATGTGGAGAACATGGCCCCAACGGGGCGGGTGTAACCACAATCATTAGTCTCCTTGCCGAGAAGAGACTAAGATAGGAGGGGCCGCCTTGGCCAGGCGGCTCCGAGGCGCCGGGAAAGACCAAAACTGGGCAGCAAACCAGTATTAGAACAGGATCCTGAGAATCAGGTACATGTAAACAGGTCCGGATACTGGAAGGAGAGATCCAAAAGGTCGTACACAATCCAAGCCAACTGGTACCAGATCAAGCCACAATGTCGAAATGGGTCCGAACCCGGACAGGGTCAAACCGGACGAGGTCCTGGGTGCCCGTGTCCAAATACCGGACAGGGCCGACCCTGTTCGATGAAGACCTGCACCACCAGAAGTCGGCCGAGAGGCTGGGGATTTGGCCCACCAGCTTTCTTCAGCAAAGAGCTTTAAGAAATCGAGAGGCTAGCTCAGCTTGATTGATGGCATCGGAGAAAGGGTTGGTGTCTAAAAGAGGCCGTACCCCTCCTCCTAGCCATACTCTAACGTGTGCCCAAGGCAGACATCGACTTAGAAAGAGATATGACCAAGATATGGCCGAGACATGGTTAAACTCCATGACTACCCACGGATGGGCCCCCGGCAGAAAGTCTGCGCTTTGGCCTCACCCAACAGTTCATGCTCAGCAGAGCTGTCGGATGGTTTCTTACAGCTCCCAGTCTGAGACAGGGGGAACCGGCTCTTGAGGACTCAAGGCGGCACAGGGTGCTGCGGAATCTCTCAAACAGTACACATCACTGTCTGGAGCTAAGCCAGTGATTAGGGTCCGATTGTCAGTGGTCGCATTATCGACGATACTCTGAATAACTGTAGCTGCACAAGCACAAGCTGAGTCACTCAGGGCTTTTGCATAAACTCTCACGGTTCTCAAACACCCATGACGGGCGAACCGGTAACCGGGACTAAAGCCAAACTGGTAATCAGTAGTCAGACCAAAGCCAGACCGGTAATCCACGGTCAGAGCTGAAGTCGCACCGGTAATCCGAGACAGGATCCGAAACCAAATCGGTAACCCGAGACCGAATCCGAAAAACCAAATTGGTGACCTGGGACCAAATCCGAAATCGAACCGGCAACCCGGGACCGAATCCGAAACCGAATTAGTAACCCGGGACCGGATCTGAAACCGGACCGGTAACCTGGGACCAAATCTGAAAATGAACCGGTAACCCGGGGGCGGTTACAGATAACCGCCGGGTCCATCATAACCACCCGTCTGTGACGGGAGCGAAAGAGCTAGCAAGAGTGTACTTCTGAGTTATCAAGGCGGCACGGGGTGCGGTGGATTCACTCAAGTCAACAATCGAGACTTGTCGGACGCCATGGGTGGGTCGGTCGAACAGTCTCTTACGTCCCCTTGCCGGGTCCACGGTTCCGAACAATATAGCCGTTATGCCGAGCCCGACAGGAGTTGAGTCAGCAAACTGCAACGAAGTTGTCCGGAGACAACGTTCACTCCCGGCCCGTCACGCTCTGATGGGGTCCCTCATGTTCTGATGGGGTCCCTCACGTTTCTCACGTTCTGATCAAGTTCTGACACGTTTTTCACGTTCTGTCAAGGCTTTCTACGGATGAAACGTGGACGCCGGGCAGCTTTGGAGCACGATTGTGCCCAAGGTATAAAAGGAAGGCCTCCCAAGCCATATTAGCAATCACTGTATCCTGAGATTTTTGACAAGACAACATCATTAATGCCAACGATGAAGAAGATCTTGTGTTTGCATGTTTGCTGGGTGCATACATGTACATCCAGTCTTTGCGTCAGTAGCATTTGCTGAGAGGAAATGCCAGAGTAAGCAGGCAGGAAGAAGGCGAAGAAGGCGGATGAGAAGGCCAAGATCCATGTGGGTGCGCAAATGGCTATCGGAAGATAGAAGGCAGCAACTGGGTCACTACTCAACCTTTCTCACCAGAGAGCTCGACACCAAAGATACCAACGCCTTCCAGAACTATCTGAGGATGCCTCCAGAGCTCTTCGATGAGATCCTGGAAAGAGTAACACCAGCCATCGAGAGACATGACACTAAGTTCCGCTCTGCACTACCACCTGGACTAAGCTGTCAGTGACTCTGAGACATCTGACCACTGGACAATTACTTGTCACTCTCCTATACGTTCCGGTGCAGTAAAGCAGCCATCTGCCATATGGTGCTAGAAGTGTGCAAGGCCATCGTGGAAGCCTACAAGGACGAAGTGTTCGCCGTTCATGTGACGCCCGATGAGTGGAGAGCCCTAATTGCCCAGGAGTTTGAAGACAAGTGGTATGTGCCTCATGCGGTGGGAGCTCTGGATGGGAAGCATATTGCCATCAGCTAGCCACCCAACACAGGCTCCTTGTACCACAACTACAAGGGCTTTTTTTAGTATCCCTCTCCTCGCCTTGGTGGATGCCCTGTATCGTTTTATATGGATTGAAGTTTGTGGAGTGGGACACATGTCTGATGCCCAAATCTATGATGACTCAGAGCTCAGTGAACTTCTTGAAGAAGGTCGATTAGGGTTGCCACCACCATGCCCTCTGCCTAACGATGACCAGGACCAGGACATACCTTACTTCATCCTGGGAGACGACTGTCAGACGCCGGGATGCGCCGTGATTCAACGCGACAAACCGGCTACCGTACACCCTAGCCTACCGTGAGAACCATGGCAAACCGTGGCAAAACGTGGCAAAACGGGACAAAATGTGCAGCAACCGTGAAGCAACCGTGACAAAACATGGCAGAACCTGAAATAACTTGAAAAGACCGTAAGATGCCAGGGAATTTGCGGGCCTCCCGTCTCACTACGGACCACCTCCAAGTTTTGTTACGGCATATTACGGACTGTCACGTTTTGTTACGTTCACCCAGTTTTACTACGGCCTACTAGGTTTCTCATCCGCACCGTGACTGCCGTGGCAAATTTTTTGACAGTTTAAAAAAACTGACACGATATCCATGGCAATTACGGCCGGTCACGTTTGCCCATATGGTCCCCCGCGTTGTGTGCCGTGGCTGCCGGGAACATAGTGTAAACGTAGCATTAGGCAGGGGAATAAATTAATCGCCTAACCATACGTAAAAATCCCAACCAAACGCCTTAACCCAGCGGCATAACAAAGTTTGCAAAAGCGGTCGCGAAAGTGGAAATTGCAGGGCAGAAATGAAAGTCAAATTTCCACCTTAAAAAAAAATATGTGACCGCTAACCCGTACTGGCAAATTAATAGTAATTAAAATGAGGACGGAATTAAAAGCGTATAACTAACTAAGCCTTACGTAGGACAAAATCCTTAATTCAAAAGCAGTGACTAAGCTGTATGTCGTTCAACCCGGCAAGCAAGAATAGAAAGAGGGTGAATGGCGGGTGTGCATTGAGCACGTGCAACCTGTGAAGGCGATGTATTGGGGGCGGGGCATGTGCGAATGTGATGTTCTAAGCTCTTGATGGTGGCGTAGTTTAGATAAAATAGCAAATAATAGGTAGATACATTGATTAATTGTGGTAAATCACCATTATTATTATTATTATTAGGTGGTCTGTCAACGACAGATCACCTATTGTTTTCGTCAGAATTTTCTTTCTTTATTTCTTTATTTCTTTATTTATTTATTTATTTTTATTTTCCGCACTTTTTTGTGTAGAGGATAACTCAAGATCAGTTTGGTCAATTTCTTTCAAATTTGGCACAGTCATAGGACATTGTCATAAGACGTGACAGTAACATTTTCAAGGTCATCAAATCTTCATGACGTCATCCAGGCGCCATTTTGTGTTTTTTTTGGTACTTTTTACTCAGGATCATATCTTCATAACGGAAAGGCATTTTCTGTTCATATTTATCATGATTAAGGTCAATATCTGTCCGGTCAATTTCAGGTCAGAAAACGCGCGCGCATGCGTACGTCCGCGCGTCAGCGCGCGCGCAAAAAATAAAAATGCTCAAAATCGTGTCAAATTTTGTTTGCATACGTTTGAGGCCATTTTAAGCATTTCACAAAAAAACTCGCACACGCACATGCGCGCGCGTTTTCGCGCGTAATGGCATTTTGCAACATAAAATCGTCAAATTTTTTATGTCATCATATTTTTCACATTTTTCCAAGCATTTTGATACCTTGTTCACCTTATTCTGCCCTCTAATAACGGAATGAACGTCCGTTTAAGATAATGTCCGTGCGTGCGAGCTCTTGTAATACATAGCATACATGGGCAAAAACATGCCTATACAAAATCCATTGTAGCGCGTTAGGATGCAAGATGAACCCAATTTTGTTTTCATATTTTGATAGAGTATGAATTAGAGATATGATTTCATGTCTCATTTGACCCTCAATTAACTCATGACGTCATCATAATGGCCTCCGAACTCAAAATTTAAATTTGCATATTATGACGTCATCATATTTTTGGAAAATTGATTGTATCTCTGTAAATATTGATCAATTTTCATCCAAATTTTGATATGTTTTAGCTGAGACAATTTCCTACAGATACAGTAATCCCGAATTTTCATTTTAACGAAAGTATCATGGCGTATTTTTGCGATTAAAGGAGGCATGTCAATTTTTTACATTTTGCGTGTATTCTCTACGGGACATGACTTTTTCTGAAAACTGGATTCTACATTCCCGTCTTTCACGAGCAATATCTCCGTCGTCTTAGCTTCGTTTTCGCTGAGCATCGAGTATGTTGTAGCTGGGAGAATAAGCTATCACAAGTGTGCCATTTGTTTCTCGATCAGATGCCGGGATCATGCTCATATTTCACTTGCAAAGTGGGTTTGAGAATTTCATTTTCCGTTTACGTGTAATCGCTATGGGAAATGTTTTGGTATATCGGTAACGCACTTGACTTTGGACCTCGAGATCCCTGGTTCGAGTCCGGGAGTCTCCAACAATTTTTTTTCTTTTTTTTTTCTTTTTTGACTTTTCTATGATCATAAAATTGAAAACAGACCACCTAATTCGTCCCCATGACGAATTAAATTTCTAGTTATTATTATTATTATTAGAATTGTGCCAAAGTGATTACAACACATACAACTAAGAAAATAGACACCTTCCCGATGTAGTGTTGCATGTGAACTGAGAGGAAAGACACTCTTCCTTTGGAATTTTACTGAAACTCACCAAATTTGTGATGTCACATTTCGTCAATATATTATTATATTTTATGTAATGGTAATTTTATTCCAAATCTGTCTCGCAGCCTAGGCTCAATTGTACAATTTGTTAACAAATCAAAACAAAATATATATAACAACACATTACAATTAATACTATACCAACATACTATAGGGAAATAAACAAGGGACATGCTCTCGGCGGTCTCGCCTGCATCATTCAATTCGATATGATGAAAAATTGAAAGTTGGGACATTATTTCTGGGCAGGATGACCCTTTAACAGGCCCCCAAAAATGAAATCCTCTGAATATAATCAGCATTTTGAAGTGAATATTGACTATGCATCATTTGAAGAATTATTTACTATTATTTGGACCAAGATTGATAACTTAAATGAAATATGAACAAATAACAAAAATGGATTTATTAATTCTCATTCACTGTCACTCATATAGTTGGAATATTTTTGTTTTACCCCAATTTATGTAATTTTTTTAAAAATAATTTAATAACAATAGATCTTGATAATAGTATACATTCTCAGATTTTATTGAATAATAATTTGACAATGTGTGTTTTGCGTGACTGCTAAAGCATGTGTATGCTACTGTGCTTATCAAATAGGGGACCTATGCCCTTAAGTCATAAATGACAGAACTGAGGATTAATGCCCCACAAAAGGGCACTAAAATAGCACATCAACACGGTTTTGATCCTGGGGCCTCACAGTTACGAGGCCACTGCTTTGTCACTGAACCATGACTGTACGCAGTGGGGGCTAGGGAAGGGGGCAGTTTCCATAAATGAAAAAAACACAGAAAATGCAATAATTTTTCAATAATTTATTCCATTTTACCCCTGTCCAAATCCTCTGGATGGCCATGCATAATGGCTCAAGGCATGGGCACACAGAGGATTTTTTTATTTTAGGGTTAAATGCAATAAATTATTGAAAAATTATTGCATTTTCTGTGTTTTTTTTATAGGAAAACTTTGACTGCACGCAGTCGAAAATGATGCCTCAGCCATAAAGCCATTTACAAACCAAAACAGAAGCAATTTTTAATACTCAAGTTTGATTGTAATCCATTAATAGGTGCTCAGAATATATTTGACCTTTGACCTCGTGACCTCAAAATCTAATCAGTTAATCGGCTATGCAAGATACATACATGCCCCAAGTTTGGCAGGAATCCATCAATCGGTTCTTGAGATAACGCAATCACAAGAACGGGACGTTTGAATGGACAACCAGAAAACATAATTCCTCCGGCTACGTTGTAGCGGAGGCATAAAAAGGGTACCGAAAAAGGGTCAAAATAGAAATTTAAAAAGTAAGGAAAAGAAAAGGAAAGACCGATGAAGAGAAGAGAGAGACTGAATGTAAAAATAGTAAGGACAACCAATAAGTGTGATCCTGTAATAAATATTCATTCTTACTGTACCTGAATGTTGATATTGCATCCGTGTTTGAGGAGGATTGCAACACAATCTGTGAAACCCTTGGCAGCAGCCAGATGTAGAGGACTCAACCATATTTTACTCACTGAACTAGGGTAGGCTCCTTGCTGCAATAAATACTCCACCACCTTCAGCTTGTTCCTACATAGTCAATAACAGTTGAATGAAATTCAAAAGGAACAGTCTATACTCATAGGCATGCATTATTCTATCATTTATTATCAATTCATGTCTAAACTAGATGTAACTTCGACTACACGCAGTCCAAAATGATGCCTCCACCAGGAGCGATTTCACAAACCAAAACAGAATTCAAGTTTAATTGTAATCCATTAACAGGTTTTCAGAATATCATGATTACAAGCTATTTTTTATATACATGTATGACCCTCTTATCTTTGACCTCATGACCCTAAAATCTTATCAGTTCATTGGCTTTGCAAGATACATATAAATAATAATAATAAAAATATAATGACTCCCATGACCTTTGACCTTTGACATCATGACCCCGAAATCTAATCAGTTCATTGGCTCAGCAACCCAAAAACATAATGCCTCCGGCTACTTCGTAACGGAGGCATGATAAAAACTAAATGGAACTAGACTGCGCGCAGTCGAGAATGATGCCTCCGCCGTAAAGCATTTTACAAACCAAATCAGAAACAATTTTTAAATTTCAAGTTTAATTGTCATCCATCTGTCGGATTTAATGATAATGCATGCTATTTATAGGCATACATAATGAGCCACATGACCTTTAACCTGATGACCCTAAAACCTAATCAGTTGATGGGCTCTGCAAGATACATATACATGTCTTGAGTTTGATAGTAATCTGTCTATTGGTTCTCATGATAATGCGATCACAAGCTATTTGTGGATACATAATGAGCCCTGTGACCTTTGACCTGGTGACCCCAAAATCTAATCAGTTCACTGGCCATGCAAGATACATACATGACCCAAGTTTGGCAGGAATACATCAATTGGTTCTTAAGATAATGCGATCACAAGCTATTTTTGCATACATAATGAGCCCTGTGACCTTTGACCTTCGACCTCGTGACCCCAAAATCCATTCAGCTCAGGGGCTCTGCAAGATACTTACATGATCTGAGTTTAGCTGTAATCCATTATTTGGTTCTTGAGATAACGCGATCACAAGCTATTTTTGCATACATAATGAGCCCTGAGACCTTTGACCTTTGAACTTGTGGCCCCAAAATCTAATCAGTTCATTGGCTCTGTAAGATACATACATGACTTATTAGTTTGGCAGGAATTCATCTACCGGTTCTTGAGATAACGCGATCAAGAGCTATTTTTACATACATAATGAGCCCTGTGACCTTTGACCTTCGATCTCGTGACCCCAAAATCTAATCAGTTCATTGGCTCTGCGAGATACTTTATATGACTTAACCCTATTTAGCCCGGGGGGGGGGGGGGGCTTCTAAACCCCCCCCCTCGACATTTTTCGCGATAATTTTTTTTAACGCAAGAAAATCTTGCACTGAAATTTTGTGACTTTTTTCTTTTGAGTCTTGCGCATCTTTTGAAAGAAATTTTTCGAAAATCGGACATACCATTACAAAGTCACGTGTCCTTTTGTCTTTGCATGTCAGCCCGAAAATCGCGCATTTTCGTGATTTGTGTACAAAACATATGGAAATCTCATTTTTCAAATAAAGAGATAAAACATTGGTTATTTGGTCTTGTTTATAGTTAAGGTGTTTATTTTGGGGTCAAAAAAGTTGTTTTATAGTTGGAAATGAAATAAAAAAACAAAAACAATATAATACATAAGTTAAAAAAACAAAGAAATACATAAGAAATTATCAAAACAATAGATAACATAAGGAATAATCCTGGTTTTTCAATTTTTTGTGTTGTATTATTATTCCAAATGGTCTAACAAATATATGTAGTGAGAAAGAATGCTTAAATATGAATAATGTCTGATTTATGGGCAAAAATGTGAATTTGATGACCTTATTTGCATAAATTACCATAAATATGCCAATGAGTGAATTTTTCAAAAAATTGAAATTACCATAGTATTTTATACACATCACTTGACATGTATGCAAATTTTCGCGGCGATCGGTCGTTTCATGGACGAGATCATGGGGGGGGGGGCCTTAGAAGCCCCCCCCCCCCTCCCTCGGGCTATGCAGTTTTAAAATAGCCCGGGCTAAATAGGGTTAAGTTTGGCGGAATCAACCAATCGTTTCTTGCGAACGCGATCATGAGTTCGGGACGTACGGACGGACGGACAACCCCAAAACATAATGCCTCCGGCTACTTCGTAGCAGAGGCATTATAATAAGAATGGATATTTCTATAGCGTACATATCCACGACGCAAGGTGCTCAAGGCACTCCAATATTTTCCAGCTCTGCTAGGCTACCAATTTTGGGTTCTCACAGCATTCAAGGAATTCCTTCCTACCGGTACCCATTTCACACCTGGGTGGAGAGTGGCAAATACAGGTAAATGTCTTGCCAAAGAACATTGGCGCCATAGCTTGACTCGAACCACAAAACATTTGATCCACAGTCTGATGACTCACCAACCAGACCACAACACCTCTACAAAAGCTTAATATACTTACGATCTTACAGCGTAGTGGAGCGGATGGAATTCTGTCTCATCTATGGCCTCTATCGATGCATTCTTGCTGATGAGATACTTGATGACCTCGAGCTGACCAGAACTGCAGGCATGATGAATTGCAGCCATGTGGGACACCTGTATGTTCACCTGAGGATGAAGAGAGCATAAAGGGAAATCATAATACATGTTGGGTCCTAGGAACATGTCATAATGAATTGGAAACTAATATTATAATAATAATAACAATCTGTTATTAATAATATATCTAGGTGATTTGTATTGCTCTTTAATTGGATATTTATATAATATTGACTGGCCTTGAGGGGTATATCAGAAATATTGACCAAGCTCAGATCATATTGCCCCGAGTCGAAAGACGAGGGCAATATGGTCTTAGCGCGGTCAATATTTCTGATATCCCCTGAAAGTATAGCCAGTCAATATTTTTATTGTTATCCAAATCAGACATCTAGAGCAATTACAGAAATCCACCGTGACAATCTCAAAGAACTGAACAAACTTTGTCAAATCAGCACTGTGCATCCAGTGCTTGAAGAAAGTGTTTGATACGCTGCAAACAGTGTGCATTTGGTGTGATTATTACGTCACAATAGTGTGCATTTGGTGTGATTATTACGTCACAATAGAGTGCGCGCAAAGTGCGCAGGTTCTCGTACGCATAATAGATGCGCAATGAAATGACAAAATACGGCGCGGTCAATACAAGATGTCCGGATGCGAGACCGTGGAAAATACCAAGGTATATTTTCACTCGTCTCTACACGCAAAGTCTATACGAGCAAGGAGACCAATGAAAATACAAAGAATATACCCCTCCGTTCCCACTGCTAGTGAAAACTAGGGCAATACGGTTTTGTAAATGACCCGCTTAGATGTCTGATACGGGTAATAATTATTTAATATTGACTGGCCTTGAGGGGTATATCAGAAATATTGACCAAGCTCAGATCATATTGCCCCGAGTCGAAAGACGAGGGCAATATGGTCTTAGCGCGGTCAATATTTCTGATATCCCCCGAAAGTAAAGCCAGTCAATATTTTTATTGTTATCCAAATCAGACATCTAGAGCAAATAGAGACATCCACCATGACAATCTCAAGAACTGAACAAACTTTGTCAAACCAACACTGTGCATCCAGTGCTCGACAAAATTTTCGATACACTACAAACAGTGTGTATTTGGTGTGATTATTACGTCACAATAGAGTGCGCGCAAAGTGCGCAGGTTCTCGTACGCATAATATTAATAGATGCGCAATGAAAATGCGAGACCGTGGAAAATACCAAGGTATATTTTCACTCGTCTCTACACGCAAAGTGAATACGCGCAGGGAGACCAAGGAAAATACAAAGAATATACCCCTCCGTTCCCACTGCTAGTGAAAACTAGGGCAATACGGTTTTGTAAATGACCAGCTCAGATGTCTGATACGTATCAGACCCTTGACCCTTGACCCTTGACCCTTGACCTTTGACCTACGTACTCCAAAATCTAATCAGATCATCTTCCTATGGTGATACATACTATCCTTAAGTTTGAAGTTTAAATCTCAAATGGTTCTTGAGATATCGCGCTAACAAACTCAATACAAGGAATTTCATAAGTTGACCTCTGTGACCTGTGACCTTTGACCTACGTACTCCAAAATCTAATCAGATCGTCTTCCAATGGTGATAAATACTATTCCCGAGTCTTAAGTTTAAATCTTAAATGGTTCTTGAGATATTGTGATAACAGTCAAACGGGACGGACGTACGGACGGACGTACGGACGGACAACCCGAAAACATGATGCCTCCGGCACCACCTTCGGTGGCGGAGGCATAAAAAGACATGAGGAAATAAGTTTTTGGCACGTCAATTATTCCATTGAGAAGCTAAAGTTTCTCTGATTCATTCAAAAAATGTTTTGTGTTTTGTAAAGTGACAAGGTTAACTCCTTGCCCTCATTTGCCAAAACAAAAGAGGGAGCCAGCTGTAGAATATAGGTGTAATATTATGGTCTTTGCTTGAATCCCTGACACATGCTCCGTCAACGATTGCTCCGCCGACATTTACTCCGCAAAATGAGACAATTGCTCCGCGAACATTGGCTCCGCGACATTTGCTCCGACGTCAAATGCTCCACCGACATTTGCTCCGCCGACAATTGCTCCTCCGATATTTGCTCCGATGATAATTGCTCCGCCAACATTTGCTCCGCCAACAATTGCTCCTGCGACACTTGCTCCGCATGAAGCGGCAATTGCTCCGACGACGCCCCCAAAGTTCCCCGTAAAAAAAATGCTACTTGTACTACGACAAAATAAATGCTTCGCCGATAATATTTTTTATTCATGGGTTATTTTTTTATATTTCTTTAACAGTTTTTTTTTCGTTTTTTGAATGCAATTAATGAAATAATGTAGATAAAATGAAATGAATGAATCTTGATGATGTGGGAGAAAAAGGAGTTGCCTAAAATTCATTTCGCATATGCTGAAATAACTTTTCATCAATCACTGTACGTCCCAGATAATGTACACTATAAAGCAATCATTGCATGTCAGGGAAAGTAAAAGCTTCTTTTGCAAACTTTCTATTTCAGAGCAGTTTGATACATGTATCATAGGTTTCCTGTTTGAGCTGTTATTGCTTTCTAGATTTGTATTGTTATTAAGCCGTTGACTACTGAATTGTATAGGTCCCATAGGCTTAACACAGGGACCCCCAGGTTCCCATAGGCTTAACAGAGGGACCACCAGGTTCCCGTAAGCAAAGGGTTATGGATATTTACCATCCAACAATTGATATGTAGGATTGTTTTTATGTTATTATGATGCCTGTTGCATCACCATTTGAGAGTGTTTTGGCTATTGTTAGGTTAGCAGGAGCAAATGTCGGCGGAGCAATTGTTGGCGGAGCAATTGTCGTCGGAGCAACTGTCCAAGGAGCCACTGTCTGCGGAGCAATTGTCGCGTTTTGCGGAGTAAATGTCGGCGGAGCGACCGTCGGCGGAGCATGTGTCGGGTTACCCTCCGCTTGTACATGTACTTAAAGTTAAATTGTATTTGACATTCATATTAACACTTCCCTTGCTGTCTTTGCCTCTCTGCACGTTCACTCATTTGCCACACATGTAATTTTGCACACAAACAAAAAAGGCTCTGATTGATAGAAGGATTTCTTTCTGCAACACAATGGCTTTGCAAAGTTACCAATTTGCGGTCTTGATTAGCTCCATGACAATCCTCATAACACCAATATAGATTAATCTTGTACTGGGAGAAGTTAAATAATCTTGAAGGCTTTGGTATAATTATCTAAAGATAAATAAAATATGGCACAGGGAGATTATTAGTGGCATATAAAGAGTAAAAAATGTTCATAAGGTTTATTGGGTCTATATGGTTCATCTTTATTGTCAATGTAGGGCAATGGAAATATGTGTACTTGCATGGGACAGAAACAAATATCAGTGTAATAAAAATGTGAGGAACTTACCCAGCTTGGATTTTTCTCCAGTGCTTCCTTGACTCCTGTCAGGTTACCGTCTTGAGCGTTCTGTACAAACTTGAGGATATCTTCCTTCATAGAATTGATAGACGAGAAACCAAAACCCATGGGACCTAAGATCATTTCATCCTGCATCGCTTTCATCGACATCGCTGATTAAGAAAAACAAATTGATACAATATGATCTTACTTTCGTGGCCATTAATTATATTTATCATCTAATGTTATCATACCGCAGAGCTGAATTTCTTTTGAGGACCTATTCCATGCATTCTTGCTTCTGCCATCCATATTTATAAGGTATGGCAGTCTCATGTCTTCTGGCATCCATTTTTATAAGATATGGCAGTCTCATATCTTCTGCCAAACTTTCACGATGTGAAATGCTTCACAAATAGTAAAATTCATTAAACCGAGCCCTGTTACCAATACTGGTCTACTATACATTGTGAGTCAAAAAAAAGTTTACACCTAGAAAATTGCTCAATTATATATGAATAGTAAATTATTATACATCCTATGAAAGTGTATTTTATCCCAATTCATTTGGTATCATTTTTGTGTGGTATGTTTTCACATTTGGATGAGCAGGAGGCGTTGTTTGCAAGAGTGCAAAAATCGACTTGCGCCAAAGTTGCTTATGTGATGTTTGAATAAAAAATTTGGGATTCAGGTATTAATTCAGTCTTTGCAGATCCAAATAACATCACAAACAAAATTAATCAAGCCACATATATCAAATATTAAATATCAAATATCAAAAACGTTTGTGCGCGCATCTGTGTGTGTTTGTGTGACTTTCCTTCTGCAAAAAGCATATGTAATGCATTTGATTTGATACAATCAATTCACTATCTCATCCGCTAATCCCAGCATGATGCATACTGTAGGCATCACTTTGGCGCAATTCAATTTGGGATAAAACACTCTTTCTTAAGATGTATCATAATTTACTGTTCATAGATGAGTTTTAAAATAATTAGCAATTTTCTAGGTGTAAACTTTTTTTTGACTCAAACTGTATTCAAAATGTTAGATATAAAAATATTACTTATGTAAAGAGATATTGGAAGTTGGATTACACTATAACATATGGTAAGAGTGACTTCTATTCCATTTTAATGTCTGATGTATATTAAGGTATGGTTTTTATGTCTAACAATCTAGAAGTAAATACTGAATATAATGATCTTACATTCCTGTACTTCCTCCCAGTCAATAGAACTCCCATTTTCTTCAGCTTCTTCAACCAGTGTCACACAGGCTGGATGTAATGTCAAGGGATGACCGTTGACCAAAACCTTGATATCACCTGTGCTCTGGACTGTCAAGACTGCTCCTTCTTGTCCAAGATCCTAAACAATGGACAGCACATACATGTATCACATACTGATATAGTTACGCCAGTTCCCAAGAGCAATCGCCCCAGCGCGAATGGGGATTTTCGCCCTATCACACTGACATCGGTTGTTATGAAAAGCCTGGAAAGACTGGTACTTGAAAAGCTGACAAGCTCAGTTCTTTCGTTACTAGATCCAAACAAGTTTGCATATAAAGCGAAGCGTTCCGTTACCGATGCAGTTCTTACCTTGACAAACACGCTGTACGAACACTTAGATAAGGCAAGGTGTTATGCCAGAGCAATTACTTTCATAGACTTCTCGTCGGCATTTACACTATAGAACCCCTCATCCTACTACATAAACTTCAACATCTACAAGTTCAGCCATCTCTTATATTGTGGATGCAAGACTTCCTACATGAAAGGACACAGAAGGTCAAGGTCAATAGTGTTCTCTCTGACAAACTTATCACAACAATTGGTACCCCACAAGAGTGTGTCCTCTCTGCGACCCTCTGTACCCTGTACACAAATGACTGTATATCAAATACTCCATCTGTTCACACACTTAAATATGCAGATGATACAGTAATAGTAGGATTGATTGAAACTGAAAATGAACTTGAGTACAGAGCTACCATTTCATGTTCGAAAATTGGTGTAGGGAAAACTATTTACTGCTGACCTCAAAGAAAACAAAAGAAATTGTTTTTGACTTTAGGCAAAAGAAATGTTTTGAACCCATTGATAGACCTGTATACTTTAATGATGATACCATTGAGAATGTTGAATGTTATAGATACCTAGGTACAGAAATCGACGATAAGCTGTCTTGGAAAGACAAGTCAAAGCGCACCCTAACAAAATTGAGATCTGTTAAAGCAAGAACTAGTCGCCGCATTAATTCATTCATTCCACTTTCCATAAGAGTTGTTAATGAAACCCAGTAAAGAGAAGAGAATGTGAAAACCATGCAAAATACCCTCATTGACATGTTACACGAATATGTAAATATTTTTTCAGTATACTTACTTTACTGTTGTACCCCTACTGTTATAC
The DNA here is from genome assembly GCF_000002235.5 of Strongylocentrotus purpuratus. Lineage (NCBI taxonomy): Eukaryota > Metazoa > Echinodermata > Echinoidea > Camarodonta > Strongylocentrotidae > Strongylocentrotus > Strongylocentrotus purpuratus. The sequence continues at coordinate 30,960,907 of NW_022145601.1, read as the reverse complement.
CATATCAAGAAATCATTTTTAACACAAAATACCTACTTCACATTAGAGCATATAAGAATAAAAGTAAATGGAGGGTTTTTAAGAAGAAAGAGAGAAGAAGGAGAAAGAGTATTTAAATGTATATTCATCATGACCATGTATATCATATCAAATGTATACTAAAACAGGGCCCAATGAATGTCAATTATATGTTGTTCCTATGTTCATATGTTGAAGCAAGATTGTTCATGTGCATATAAACAATTCTCCTATATGGACACAATAAACAAATGAAATGCAATGAAATGAAATGAAATGAAATATAATGAAGGGCTCAACATTACGGTGGTCTAGGACAATGTACAAAGAGGCTCCCAAAGTTTCAAATGTGGGCTGCAAACAGAATAAAAATACTTGTTACTGCAGACCTCCTGCCTCTCAAAACAAACAAAAACACCAACAAATAATCTATCTATTCTCCCTGTGAAGAATAACCCAACAACCATATGGTAAATCTGATGCTATTGGCTGTATACATTTTTAATACATAATGGCACATGTGGACTAATGACATGCCTGTTTCAAAAAATAAAACTGGTCACTCAAAGATTTGTACTTTTTTGAGGCACTTCATGATCATTTTGAAGCACAATTTTTTTAGGACTTCAATATTACACCATATCTTACCATATATTACAGGTACTGATAACACGTAGGGCCATGCATCTCAGATTTGTAAAACTAGTAACATACGGTAGTTAAACAATGCCTTTAATGAGACTTCTTCTTACCTGAGACATCTCTTCTTTCCAGTCTCCATGCCCAGGCTGAATCTTCTTTATTTTCTCCTCATCGTCTATCAGTTGTACTGTGTCTCCAGTACCAAACTTCTCCAACTGTACAGGCAAGAACAAAGAGAAATCATGATGAATAAATGCACACATGGAGCCACACAAAACAAATATACACAATTTTATCTCTTAAGAGTTCCTATAGATTCTACAACTCAAGCAAGTGAAATGTTTGATGATTACATAACATTGTTATATAATCAGTTAGATGCTGCCTGTAAGTGTCGGCTTGCATGGCAATGTAGATATACAGTAGGCTTGCGGGTGCACCATGTGAGAGAGAGAGAGAGAGAGAGAGGAGGATTGAGGAGTCCTGAAAATGACTCTCAGTAATCTTTCTTGAGGATGTGAAGTCCTGAAAAAGGACTGTTTGTGTAGTCTTAAAAAAGACTGTTGGTAATTATCTTTCTTAGCTTATAGTTCTAAGGAAAACTATAGCGCTTGGAGAGGATGAGTGGCGGGAGTGGCTCGACGTTTCAAACAGGTTGACTATCCTCTCCAAGCGCTATAGTTCTCCTTAGAACTATAAGCTAAGATAGATAACAAACAGTCTTTTTCAAGACTACACAAACAGTCCTTTTCAGGACTACACATCCTCAAGAAAGATTACCAAGAGTCCTTTTCAAGACTCCTCAATCCTCTCTCTCTCTCTCACTTGGTGCACCCGCAAGCCTACTGTATATGTTGAAGTTGTTCACTGTTGGCTCAGTCAGAAAAGCATTTACCAGATGAGCCAGATTGAGGGCTCACATACAAACCACAGATAAGAACTGAAACCTTAGTTGTTAATAGGCCCCTCCCCTGTTCTCAATATATACATTTACATGCAAGCTAGGGTAAATGTAGGTCCTATATGTCCTTTGTTATTTGGCATCTTTTGAGCCTCAGGGGGGGGGGGGGCAAAAGTCCTAGAGTTAAATTTCCTTTTTTCCCCTTTCAGGCAAAAGGGAAGCCAATTACAAGTATGTCTAAATAAAGATAATAACAATCATTTAGTCATGACTAATAGCCTACCCTGGTTACAGCTTCTGTGTTGAAATCCCAATCCAGGCCTAGAACTGGGAAATGGAGTTTGCAATCACCCTTGTAAGTTACTGCAGTAATGATGGCAACCTGTCGTAGAGCCTGTGAACAGACAAAACAAGAGTGAACATGCTACTTTCATCCTGATGAGTATAAACATCTTACACCATGTTTACACTATATATAAAAGGGGAATTGGGTGATGGAGGGGGGATACCACATTGGAATAACTGTTCAGGGCGGGGGGGGGGGGATAGTCTTAAGGATTATTTTTCCCGGGATTATTTTACAGGATGTAGTTGTCCAGGGTCTAATTGTCTAATGGGGATAGTTGTCATATGAGAGGTAGTTACCCTATCAAGAGTAACTGTCCATGTGTAGTTGGGAAAAGGGGGTGGAGAGGTATACAGGGGTCATATTCTAAGGGGCAATTGCCCTGATACAGAAAATGTATGCCGTAGCTTATGGTAAAACTTTAACAAATATATAGCTAAACAGATGGAAAACCTTGTAACAAAACAGCTGTGAACTACTATGGCCGACTCAGCATAAATCAATAACTTTATTGAATGAGGGAGGGTTGCCCCCTCCCCCACCCCCCCCCCCAAAAAAAAAGTCAGGAGGGCACATCTAGGGATTAACTTACATCTGTCATCTGTGGAATCCAGTCTCCATGTCCTTCTTGCAGCTGTTTGATTTCATCAACATCAATAAGGACTGAAGCCAAGTCGCCTACACCATTAAAACTTCTCTCACCTAAAATAAGTAGAAATAGAATGAACAAGAATCTCTTACATTCATCATCATACAAGAATTGTAATCTACTCAAAATGTAAAATGTAAGAGAAGCATAACACATTACCAAATCAGAAACACTTCTTGATAATTTGAAATCAATATTGGGAACAGCTAAAGAGAATGATGCACTAATGAGGGAAATATATCTATCCATTAAAGACATGCAGTGAAACCAGCAACATTAATTATAAAACTTTTGAGAATTCTTAAGATTTTGCAGTGATTATATTTGTGATACAAATCATGCAGCATAGAACTATAATGAATCTGGAAAATTCAAAACATTTCAGTTTCTAAACTAAACTATACAAGCTCAAATTTAACAACTACTTTTTGCCTTTTATATAACTACTTCTAAATCTATTGGGGACAATTCGGTCTGAACATCCAATATCATTGTGGACTTAGGCTTAAATAGATATGCCCCCCCCCCCCAATCAGCCCACCCAAAATAAAGGGAAAATCAAGTCTTCTCCTCACCAAAATTTGCTAGATGGTCCTTATAGTAGAGCCCATATTTAGCCGCCTCTTCACATTTGATGTCGATCACACCATCTTCCGTACGAGCGTGGACGGAAGCCTCTTCCTCCCCATCCCATAACACCTTGACTCCTCCCCATTGAAGCTCGTTTCTGAAGCTTAGGGTCTCCACCACACTGCCTCGCTTGTCGTCTGTAATGATTCAAGGCCACAGGTTTGTCAATTAACATGAAGATTAGACTTCTACCAACCTTATAATTTTTGTCAATTGCCTGCGCCAATCAGTAAACAAACACACCTAGGTATACACAAATGTACCGCATGAAATATGTGAATTACCTGGAAAATATATATACTGAGACTATAAATTAAGGATAATAATCACTATTTATATACCTCACTTAAAAAATCCAGCCATCTGATTGGTAGAAATTGGAGTCGTGATTTTTAGCCGTTCCCGTAAAGAAACGAAAAATGCCAATAACGGTCAATAGTCCAAAAGTGAGATCCCTCAAAATTCTGGTTACCATGAAAATAGTAAAATTTTGCTGTGATACCCATTGGTTTACATGTTAAAATTGTCTTTGTGCTAGCGCGGACACCATACAATGCTTTTTGTCTGCGATTCCCAATTGATTGAAACTTTCAGTCATTTTTCCAGCGAAGATTAACAGACAGTGTCTCAGATTTTCTGTGATGTTTTAACCAATCTTTACTCAAGAAAAGGATAAGGTAAGAATTCTTGGTAGATATTTGGGTCAATTCGGTATATAAAAGAGATATCGACTGCTTTAATAATAATCAAGGACTGGCTGTTTCTATACTGGCTCGCCGGAAAGTTGCATCTGTATAGAAGTTTCTCCCTATAAAACATGAAACTGAAGGAAAATAATGTATCATGCAGTGGATGGTAACTTTCATCAAATATATTCTTTTAGATTTCACTCTATGTGAGTAATAATGTTAAAGAATATATTCTACATTCCACCTAAGTTTTGGGAAATATAATTGAATATACAGTAAAACCTGCTTCAGTGTCCATTAGTATAGAAAGACTTTCTTTACGTAAAAGGCCACATTTTCTGTTTCCTTGGCGTGGTGTTCCTCATTGAGACATATACTAAAGGAAACTGTACAAAAAAGACCAACTGCCTAAAATGACAATTTTTCTGTCTCCCTGGAGATGTCTTAATATACACGTTTATCTGTTTTAGACTGCTTTTTATACTTTTTAATAAGAAACATAGTTGAAACTTAAATAGGTCTATCTCCACTGTTAATGGTATGTGCGATATTTATTCCATTAAAAAAGAGGAAGAAGGAAGAGAAATATGAATTGATTTGTAGAGAAAAATTAATCTAGCCTTGAATGTAGTATGGGGTGACTCATGACGAAAACTCGTTGTTTAAAATTGAAACCCCCATTTTACTTTCAGTACTCCTAGAGCTACGCATTAAGTAATCACTAGCGCTAGACAATGTAATCCCCCTGCCGAGACCTTGGCGAGGTGATGGACAGGGAAAGAGAGATAAGCATGATAGAGGGAGAGAGAAAGGGAGAAAGAGTGCTAATTTTCACAATTAAAATTGTTGTTATATCGCCAATTCTGGGTTATTTTGCTTCGTTTGAACTTTCATTATGGTCTTCATCTAAATTATAAGTGACTTTTGGACATGAAAATATCTTTAAAAAAGTAAAATATATATTTCCTACTTCTCATTTCCTTTCAGGCAGAGCCCCAGTAAGATTTTGTTTACACTAATACGTAAAATGATGAAGAGTACAGCTGCCATCTCTCAGGCAGAGCTGCAAGGCTCTGTCCAAGTTTTAACGAGAGAATCGAAATTGGGGTAGGGATACCCGACTTGATTACATTGGTTCCTGTGTTATAGTGGTGGGGTATTAGTGGCTCTGTCAAAGTTTTAACGAGAGAAACGAAATTGGGGTAGGGATACCCCACTTGATGAGGCCATTCAAAAAAAATATACATGTTTAGCGTCCCCGCCCGCTTCCTTTTGGGGGGCCGCCTCCTATTTTTTTTTTTGAAAGAAAAAAAACATGAAAAACACTGCTAAAATGGCTCTATTTCTGATTTAAAAAAAAAAAAATTGTCGGCGGCCATCTTGAAAAAAAATAGCCTCGACTGTCAGGGAAAATGTACCGAGCGGCCATTTTGAAAGAAAAAAATAAAAATAAAAAGGGCCTCCTCCTTCCTATTTTTCGAAAAAACAGGACGCTAAACATGTTTGTTTTTTATTTGGCCTTACATTGGTTCCTGTGTTATAGTGGTGGGGTATAGTTTGAGTTTGAGTTTGAAATTTATTATCCAAATAAAAGTACATCAATATAACCATCAAATGTCAATGGTTAACATTGAAAGAAAGGATAAATGGGACCAGAAATAGCATTTAATGCTAATCGTGTCTCGTACATCTAACACACAATAGTATCAAAGCAATGAATGAGAATGTAATGAATAAAATATAAATATGAATAACTATTGAATACATACTTAAGCTACAAGCTATTCTACATCTAGGGTAAATATGTTCTGTGATTAAAAACAAAGCTTTGGTATTTTACACTAAATAAAAGATAAAGAATTATATAACATAATTATTTACAAAAAAGGCAAGAACCTTGGTTCAAAATTTAACAAAATTATTTTATTAACATTTGTGATATTACAGTTCTACCAAGGCAAGACACTGATGCTTTCTCCCGTACAGATAGGGGTAGATCATTCCAATAGCGTGTGCCTCTGAATGACATTGTAACTTAGTAACTTAGTGAATCAAAAGCAATGGGAATATTTGATGTTATTTCACAATTTCATTGACCACAAACATAAAGAAGAAGGGAAACAACTGACCTAAAATTGAAAACATAACTTCCACTCTCTCATTTAACCCTTCACTATAGCTTTGATCGACCATGGATCATAAAGGGGGATGCCACAGTTGACTTTTGGGGCACATACGGTATACATGACATATATAATAGACTGCAAGCAATGTTGCAATCCAGGATTAATGATCAATGGCGGCAAACAAGTTGAGGTGTTCATACCTACATGTTGTTGGTCAGGCAGGCAAGAAATATTTATCAAATTACTTAATGGGCAACCGAGTAATACATACCGTACATGTATACCATAAGCCCATCAAGGGGCAACACACTTTCAAAGCCGGTTTCAGCTTCCAGACAAGGTACCCCTTTTAAGGTTCCATGTCTTTATTCCACACTGACCTTTTGAAACTTTAGCTCCCACAAACAATCCTCTAGCTTCTACACGGTTGTTGAGACTGCTCTCTCGTGTTGGAGCACGCACACTGTATGGAAGACCACAGAAAGTAGTGAGAAAGGATTAGTATCACGTGGTAGAATAGAAGAGAAAAAAATCCTGAAACATTATTCTTACATTTTGTATTTCCACTTGAACATAAGCTTGTACATTACGCATATCCTCAAGATGATAGGGACGACTTACCGAAACGTCGTGGGCCACATATGCATTCTCAAAAGAATACGTACTAGGTGTAACCACAAATCTCACTCTGATACTTATTGATTCAATAATTAACATAGAGCAATGTAATAAGTTAATTAATACGGTATATCAGACAAGAAATAAAAATATTGAAAACTAACGGTTCATTTTTTAACCTAATGTATACATTGAAACAGAGAGGCGTGGTTAAAAAACAACTATGATTGTATGATAAAAACAATAATCGGGGAGAATAAGTAAGGGCTACAGATTACGGAAATATATGATAACAGTGTGTGGTGGGGTGGTTGGGTAGAAATTCATGTCTGTTCTCAATTTCATAAAATAAATATGTCTTCAACCATACCACCTAACAGCTTAACTCATATCCTGCCATAAGGCCGCAAGCACGCTACCGTTATAGTGCTTTGTACAAGCGAGCGCGCTATCGATTGGCTGCTTAATTCACGTGAGCGAGCCACTGCTTTGCTACTTTATGCATGCATGCTCGCATTCGTAATAGCAGTTATTGTTCATGCTCATTGTACTGTGCTGAGTGCTTCGCACGTGCTATTGATCGTACCATCGCGTGCATCAGATTATCTCAAAATAAACTCGGCACAGGGGGATTTGTGGCTTGGCACAATGGGGATTAGCCCTGTGGCAATGGGCTGTATTCATTATGGCAGGATAAGAGTTAATGCACTAATTCCAGAGTACTACGTGACTATATAGAGTCTTCAAGTTAACCTACGCAATCTCTTAAGTTGCTTCGTATTGAAGATATAATAAATTTCAACAATGTACATTATTATATAAATGTCTTCTCAGTTCTGCGGCCAATTCCAACATGTTTCAGATATCCATAAGTATGGTACCAGATCATCTGAAGAAATCTATATTCCCAAACACTGTAAATGTATTTTTCAAAATAATATCCAGTTTACCGGTCCTAAGCTTTGGAAGGATTTACCTGAACCTATGAGGAAATCTATATCTCTGTTATGCTTCTCTTGGAAAGCTTAAAAAAATGTATGATTTTGAATTTCAGTGCATAAGTATTAGCCCTATACCCGATTAGGGTGATGAGTATGTGTATAATTATGTAAACATATATGTATATATTGTGTACTTGTAACAAAATACATATACATACATATATTTGCATATATCCTGTTAATCTCAACAACACTTGTTAAAATATATCAAAAATATATCTGTATCCTCTAAAACTATAAAAATATTACTCTTTAATAAGAATCTCTTTTATTACTGTTATATCGATACCCATACGGAAGTAGGGTGATAAATCCAGTATTACCCTATATAAATGCAGTCAAATATTTCCACATTATAGCTTCACCTATATCTTGCCATTGTGTTGTTTGTGCATGTCATACACTCCATTGCTACTATGTTGCAGTCCTCTTCTTTCCTCTTCTTTTCTCTTTCTCCAAGCTCTCTTTCCTCTCCTCCTCCTTGCCTATTCCTTTCTTCCTTGCTTCCATTTATAATGTATATTATGTAGTTGTGTATTCGGACATACACATTACAAGCTTTGATTACCAGGATTTGTGCCTTGTACAAGTTCTTAAATTATTGTTTGAACAGATGTCAAATATGTTGTCAAATTGAATGGAAGAAAATAAAAGTTCAATTGAATTGAATTGAATCTAACTTACAATGAACAGGAATATGTTCAATTTACAGTCTTTCAAACCTTGTATAAAAATATGAATGCTGAAGAAGCAGACCACATGGAATAGGGACATAGAGAAATTTCAACATCCTGGCCAACAGTGAGGGGTCGAAACGGATGATAACAAATGACACTAATAGGAAATGATGACGATGATATCTTACCTGGATCCGATGGGAGATGAGAACCTTACAAACTGGTGGTCCAGATGATGTTCATTCTTATTATAGCATGCATCACACAGGTCAAAGGTCTCACATACTGCACATAACCATCTGTACCCTAGTGGATTACGGGAACACACGTTACATATGGATATGGGATGGGGCCGACCTGACGGTGAAAGATAATTAATGGAATGCAATAAATTCAAGGAAGTGAACTGAATCTACATGTAGAACTGGACATTTGGGTGAAAAGAAATATTTTCGTTATCTACACTGTATTAAAGCTCTTTACAACTGTAAAACAAAAAGTAACAATTTTTTTTAGGGCCTCTAATTGTTTAGAAGATATAATATATTTTATATTTCATATAACATATTCTAAAATGGACAGAGCTTACATTTACTTTAGCCATGCCCTTTGCAATTATATATTTTGTTTTTGCCTTGACTATAAACCAAAGGGTATTACAAATTTCGAGGTACATTGTTCATCAAATTTCTTCATCAAGAAGCACCGCTATGTTTCCTTATCACTGAGATGTAGGCTTTAATATACCCGAGTCGGTATTCAATTTCATACTTGAAATCAGAAATATGAGTATTTTACTCAGTTTTCACTGCAGATTAGATAAAATACTTAGCCAACTTTGGTATTCAGTTTATGATAATTACCATAAATTTTAATACGGCTTCGTAGCAGACTTAGCCTGCCAATTATTTTGGAAGCCTAATGGATGGTGATAGTGGTTATTTTACCTGACTGCTAAGAAAGCATAAATGCTTGTAAGTAATCAACCAGACGGCCGACGGCTTTGGGTCCTCTCTGGGTCACCGGATTACGAGACCACTGCTCTACCGACTGAGCTATCGCGCCTCCTCTATAAAGCTGTGCACAATTATTAGCGTGCATTTGATGCGACTCGTAAATTGTGCATTGTTTTTGATTGACCGTGTGATGTCACAATGCTTATCAGTAAGTATTTTGCCATAAAGCCATAAGTAATAGTTTAACTCAAACAAAGAATGGAATTAAATACTGGCCCAGGCCCTTATTCACAGTGACAGCTAGTGCAACAAATTTACAGGGTCGAAGATAGCATGCCAGGGACAACTTTTAAATCATACTTCCTTTCTTTTATAGTTCAGAGTAATTGTGAAACTGGTTTTACGTACCTAAACCAACATCCATACATGCTAAGTCATACTTTCCATCTAGTCCTGTCCTGTAGTCCCCGATGTGGGCTAGGTCCCAGGCTACAGTCACCATCTGGACCTTACAGTTGGTCCTTGCTGTCTCGTTGGACCGAGATTGCCCAGATCTTTCTTTCTTTATGGCTACAACCACAAAAGAATATTACGATATTCTATCACATACAGTTTTCCGTTTATAAAATAACAACAACAACAACAAAAAAGAAAATATTTTACGATTTCAAAATAATTATACTTTGGTGTGATGACTGATTGAATTAGAAATAAATATTAATTTTCGCCTAAATCATAAATCCTCGCCCGCAAGAACCAAAAGATAAATACTGACCGATAACCGTTCCGACACAGCCATCGCCCCCATCATCATGGTTGTATTCCCAATCTGGTCCACGTACCACACGTTCACCGATGTACGAGAGCATGGTGCCTTCCTCAGATTTGAACGTCGAACCTCAAACTTGTGCTCCTCCTGCAAATATCAAATAATACATTTTACTTTGATGACAGAAAAAATAAATATGTAAATTGGAAGTAGATGGGTCTGCAGTTGATATTCAAAATGTGTTCTAGAATTTGAGGCCAGAGATAATTTGGCTTAAAATGAAAATCTCCAAAATATATATATATACTCTGCATATTAACTCATGCAGTATTGCAAATTAAGACAAGACTGAATTTAAAAATAAGCTTGACTTATGTCAGGATGATGCTACATGTACATGTATGTTGGGGGTTAACGTGTCCGGACACTTAACAAACATAAAGACTTCTCTTTGCCTTCGAATTTACCAGAAAGTATTCATTAAATAGCACTATAACCATCATGAATATTTATAACATTATCCAACATAAGTCTTAAAAGATTTATGTAATGTTGCTTGTAAACTTCTTCACTGTTTTTACTCGCCCAACTTGTATAATATACACACTATGCACTAATCAATCGTGACCAATATGAGAGACACCACACCACAATATCCTTGTTGAGTTGCTGAAAAGGCTTTTGACGAGTACCAGCATAGACATAGACATTGCTGTTTCAAATCAACTGTCGGGATTCACAACCTGTCTAGCCACACAATGTCTGGGTATATGTGTTACTTACCCGTTTGATTACTAGTTTGCTAAGCTAATGCAGGGGATGTCTCGAGTTGGAGTGGCAGAAACAAATCACGAGCATTGAGGTTTTTCTAATGCCAAACATGCGCATGGCATTCAATACAACAATATGCACTTATTAATGATTTTTGGCACGTGATGTTTATTTTAATACTGGAGTTTGGACTTTATACTACTGCATGCATATACATGTATGTATATATATACAACAATAAGCACTTATTAATGATTTTTGGCACGTGATGTTTATTTTAATACTGGAGTTTGGACTTTATACTACTGCATGCATATACATGTATGTATATATATACAACAATATGCACTTATTAATGATTTATGACACGTGATGTTTATTTTAATACTGGAGTTTGGACTTTATACTACTGCATGTATAATTTAACATTTGTATCATTTCCAGGCACAGCATGCATGAACGCACCAGACTGACTGTTCTCCTCGTGAGAGAATACATCAGATGGTAAATCAAGCAGTTATTCATTATGTCTATGGTTATTCAAAGCGTACCTCTGGAAATATGTCCGTTTTAATTGTGAATTTAGCTACTGGTAATACTTTAGGTCCAAAACTTCATAATCATATTAAACGATTTCCTGGCTTCAAAACTACTACTAGTTCAGAGTTCAGACCATGCACTAAGTTTAAGTTCAAGTTTGAATGTAATGAATGAAATACGATTTAACAAATTTATAACATGTAGATTATATAAAAGGAACACTTATAAGGACCAAGTTCATGTAATGCATTTAGGTGAGAAAAAAAAGAAGAAAAGACGAGGAGACCTAATTAAAGCTGAGCTTGTAGAGGTCAGGTCCCTCACAACAATAACGTATAGACAAAACAACAACAAAAAAACAGCCTGGTTATATAATAGATCAATACCAAAATGTTCGCCAAAGACGCTAAAGTACTAAAACAAATAACTGTTAACTATAACCATATGATTATGAACATAGTTAAACTGAGTAATAAAAAAGGGTGAGAGAGAGCTCGATCGAAAGATGGGGGGAGAAAGAAAAATGGACACTCTTTCACTGTAAGCTAAACTGAAAGCTAGCTACAGGCAAGAAAAGGAAAGGAAAAGGTAAGTCGGCAGTTGTTATACAGTAGTGAATTGAGGAATGGATTAAGTTAAAAAATAAATCACGACAAATCACGTAAGAGCACATATTTTTTTATTTTTTTTGTCCTGAAAATTTGAAAATTATGCCGACCGAGGTTTTGTGGGGGAGGGGGGGGGGGCACAACAAAAATAATATATATTTTTTTTAAACATTTGAAAAAAAGTGAGGGGTTGGGGGGTTATGCTCTGTTACCCACACATTAACAAAATTTGAGGGGGGGGGGGTTAACCCCAAACCCCCCTCCCCCGTCTGCGTACGCGCCTGATGGGTGCACGGTAGTATGTTTCTCACGGAAGCCAAATTGAAAGTTGGAAAACATTTTACTTGTATTGAGAAACCGTTACAGTTCTCACATAGATAAGTTTTTCAAGAATTTTAGAGAAAGATGTTAATAGGGAAATGGGCTGGTAGTTCATCAATAGTTTTGGGTCACCCTTCTTAAAAATTCGGACAACCTTTGCAACTTTCATATTCCTGGGTACAATGCCATTTGTCATTGACAGATTAAAAAGATGCACTAATGGCTGTACGATTTCTGCAGCTACATTTTTAACTAGACTGTTGGAGATAGTATCACAACCTGGGCTTTTTCAAATCTTCAAAAAATGTACTATACTGAGTACTTCTACTTCATTTGTTGGGATTAAAAACAAACTTTGCTGGTTAGGTTTTTTTAAGAAGTCATGGAATGAATTATCACAATTTGGAATACCCTCCGACAAATTTGGAACCAATACTACAAAAATAATTACTGAACTTTTCAACGATAGAAATTGTATCGTCTATTAATTCTCCCTCAATATGCAAAAATCTTATCGTGCTGGATTTTTCTCATTGATCGATTTCAATAGCGATCTTCTAATCCATGGCATTTAGGGGATCTTCCTATGATTTCCGCTATCCCTTTTACATATAGGTATATTCTCATCATACAGCAATATAAATTGTCCAAAGAAGTTATCAAAAGAGCTATCAACATTTTGATCAAGTAAAAAAATCCAGTAAATAAAATCCATGCTGAAATTAAATAGCAGGGAGTGAAGGAGAAATAAAGTTTTCTTATCTTTTTTGGAGTATTTTTCCTAAACACAAAGACTTATTATATACACTTTCTCACAGGATTCACGGTAAACTGCTGCACTAATATAATTGCATACCGTACCGACGGTGGGGTTCGCGCGCGCGTGTGTTAAGTTAGCGACCGTATTGTTAGTAGGGAGGCCAATGCCCGGGCGCGACTTTGCGTTTTACACCCTGGCCTGGACCTTTTCCCAATAAATTTCAAGGAACCGACTGGGAAAAGTCTATCCATGACAAGATATTGCGCGCGCACGTAGCTCTTCTGCAATGCTCAACGTACGTCCTATATGTCCAGTGTCGCGGTACGCGGTACATGTACTTTTGTATCGAGACGTACGAGTGAGAGAAAAACAACGAATAACAACAGAAGGAAATAGAGAAAAACAATAAATAATTAAAGAACAGAGAGGAAACAAAGAATGTCATAAGCAGAGAGAGAAAACAAAAACTAACTTGAAAGAAAGAGAGAAATTAGAGAAGGAATTAATCAAAGTAAGGAAAGAGAGAAACCAAATAATATTATGGTTTTTGTGGTTTAATTCCGCCTTCTTCAGGGTTTCAATTTTTGACGTGTAGCCTACTTTCAAACCATTTGCTGATTCGGACCCCCCCCCCCCCCCTAACACACGTGTACACACATCGACACATACACAGACTACACTCGACATAATATGTGTAATGGTAATGTAATACATAAACTGTGATTTAAATATTGCACTCGTACCATTTTCTATTATTGTGGGATCACGTCTTTCATTTTTTAAATTCATGTCATTTGTTTCTAAGACCTAATTTCTCTAATTCTCTTGACCCCTCTCCCTTCATATTTGTTTTCTAAGACCTCCCCCCCCCCTCATCTCTCTTCATATTTGTTTTCTAAGACCCATTTCTCCCCCGCCCCCCCCCCCCATCTCTATTCATATTTGTTTTCTAAGACCTCTCTCTCTCGACCCACTCTCTCTCTCGTATGTATTTCTCAGACCCCTCTTTCTTTCTCTCTCATTAACCCCCTCTTCATATTTGTTTCTAAGGCCTCTCTCTCTCTCTTCATATTTGTTTCTAAGACCCCCCCCCTCTCTTTCTCATTTCTTGATATTTGTTTCTAAGACCTCTCTCTCTCTAGCTCTCAATTCATGATATTTGTTTCTAAGACCCCCTCTCTTTCTCACTTCTTGAATTCATATTTGTTTCTAAGACCTCTGTCTCTCTCTCTCCCTTTCTCTCTTTCTCATTTTAAATTCATGATATTTGTTTATAAGACCTCTCTTTCTCTCTTTTTCCATTCATCACTTTGTCTAGTGTAATGTACAGACACATAACATATAAAGGAAATTATACACCAGTTTTACATGAATTCATTTGCACTTTATTTACTGCTTTACATTCATATACTTTTTTTTTTCGTGAAGGTAATCTAATCCTTCAATGTCAGAGAAGTAATACAAAAGATACAGGAGTATGTGTATGCATAAATAGTTATATAAAGAAGAAATATGTAGTAAAAGTGAAAGCAAACAATAGTAGAAATTTGAACAGATAATTTGACAGTGTGTTAAGATTTAGATGCAAGAAATGACTATAAGAAATTTTTATTTGAAAATACATGCACATGTAGATAAAAAGAGATCTGAACATAGGCGGATTCATGGGCGCAGAGGCGTGCACCGCACTTTACTTTGGAGATAACGAACTGAATACACATAATAATGGATGATACGTGAAAATATTTTTCTTCAGCGAGTAACAATATTTCACGTATTTCGCGAAAATTGATCATCCAATATTATAATTATTATTTAGATACTCCACAGAGATATTGTGATTTATTCACCATTTTTTATAATATACTAGTACATGTACTTGTAAACTGCATCTTGGCAATTGAAGCTTGAAACGAGTGCAAATATGAAATTTCCCAAGCATTTATGTGGTGCTGGTGCACAACTAACATGAAAAGTTAAAAATGTTTGAATTTCAAGAAAACAGTAGGCCTACCGTAACACTAATATAATCATTTACCTGTACAAAGTCGAACATCTAGAATTTACATATCCCAATCCAAGTTGTTACTTGAAGTTATTGAAAACGAAGTAGTTACTTGGATGGTGCAATTTCATATGGTGACGTCACGTTTAATAGCTGCATGCGCACAATCACTAATAATGGCGTGGCTTAAGAGGAAAAATAAAAAAGAGCAACATAGGTTTTATTGTTACTTCACGTTAGCTGAATGCACACAATCATGTATTGACCAATCATAATGCAAAACCATAGAAACAAATTTACCAACACAACATGTAATAGTATATATCAGAGGTTTCTTCAATTGGGGTAATTTGTTTTTTTTATCAGAAACAGCATTAAAAAAATTGCCTGCAATATTGTTTTGAGTTTTTACGGCGCCGTCAATATAAAATATGAATATTTACGTCATTCATGTTGAAGCAAGACAAGTCTTTATTTGCCAATTGAAAATGGTGGAAATCACATTTGCAGTTGTAGATCTAGACCCTCCTCCCCCCTACCACTACCAGTATTTTTTTTTTTTTACTTTTACATGAAAATGTCTTGTCATTGGACAGTTTTGATTTTGATATGCAACAGAAAGAGGATTGCTAAACCAATACCTTGAAGAGCACATATTTCTTCGCTGTCGGGCAGGCTCTGAAGGGACATCGCGAATCGACTAAATCGTGAACTTTTCACGATAAAGTTCACGATATCGTGAATTTTATCGCCAATTTTTCACGATGAAATTCACGAAATTCACGATATCGTCAATTTCGTCGTGAAAAATTGGCGATAAAATTCACGATATCGTGAACTTTATCGTGAAAAGTTCACGATAAAGTTCACGATAAAATTCACGAATTCGTATATTTTATCGTGAACTTTATCTTAAACTTTTTTCTCCTGGCTTGGGCGCTTCGTAAACAAAACCAGCCCTAGCTGCTTGATTGAATGAAGACGATTAAATATTATGACGAGACGTTTTTACGATGATTTCTGTGAAAATGGTAGGTTTAACTTCATATTATGCTCTATTTGTATTTTATCTTTGACAAGATAGGGATGAAAGTAATTGCACAGCGGAAAAATTACCCGGCATGCAATTAATTAATGGTCTAACAGTTAGAGATGCACTGTTTTTTCCCATACATTCATTTCCATGTTGTAATAGACTATTGAGTAATGTAATTGATCTAGATCTAGATCTAGGCCTACTCTTATTAGTAGGCCTACGTACTAGCACACTCAATTTCTCAAACTGAGTCAACAAAGACTGACAGAGTCGATGTAGAACTAATACTAATAAGTAATAGGTAGCAGCGGCTAGCAGAATATAATAGTAGCACCCATTCTAGTGCACTAGTAGTAGACCTCTAGACCGAATTTTCCGTCTCTTTCGTTCGTTAGCCTCTTAAGTCTTATTGGGGTAGGGTCGGCTCCCTCTCTTATTGGGGTAGGGTCGGCTCTCACTTTAGAGAGAGCCGACCCTACCCCAATAAGAGGCTAACGAACGAGAGAGACAGAAAATTCGGTCTAGTGCACTAGCTGCATCTACATGTAGACTATAGGCTTCAGTGATTATTGCATTGGCAGACATTTTATTTTTAATATTTTTTTCAATGCTTGCAACAACATGAATTATTAATTAAGCTAGGGCCTAGCCTAGGTCACTCCAGTAAAGCATAGGAATTCCAGACAACTCGCCACAAAGACAACCCGCCCCAAGACAACCCGCCACAATACCCTGGACAACTCGCCACAGGCGAGTTGTCCAGGGTGGGGTGCCTTTTCGGACAACTCGCCACACTTTTTTCCCCTCATGATTTCTAGATTTAAAATCCCTCATCTTAGATGAAATTGTCATTTTTCATGATTTTCGTGCTTTTATAAACACAGTCATTACAAAGAATAAAGAATAAAGCTGATTTCCCTTGCAACAATAATATATTTTTGACAAACCGAAGGCGTACGATCGCCATATCATTGGGATAACTTGGTATTTAGATCTCGAGGTCTATAGCAGCTGCATCTTTCTGTCTCAGAAATTTTTTAATGGTAGGATACTGGAAGCACTGGTGTACTGATGAGGGGGGGGGGTATTTGACCTGCGAAATAAAATCGAAATGTGATCTATTTCTAGATTTTCTGGGTTAGTTTCGTCAGAGGCGGCATTCTTCATTTTCAGATTCCCCTAAAGGGCCCCTTTATCCTTTGTACATGTCCTTTTTCTCTTCTGATAATTTTTAATGGTAGGAATTCATGAAAGGGTACTGGAAGCACTGGCGTCCTGATGGGGGAGGGGGCAGTTGACCCGCGAAATAAAATTGAAATATGGTTTATTTCTAGATTTTCTAGGTTAGTTTCGCACAGTCCAAAATAGATTCTTGTTGCGGGTCTTGTTGCAAGCGCAAGGAAAATCATCTTTATTCTTTAGAACAGCTCTCAAAATATTCACAATTTCCATGTTTCCTGTCATGACAGTGTTTATAAAAGAATAATGAACAAATAAAATGACAATTTCATCTAAGATCATGAAGATGAGGGATTTTAGATCTAGAAATCATGAGGGGAAAAAAGTCTGGCGAGTTGTCCGAAAAGGCACCCCACCATGGACAACTCGCCTGTGGCGAGTTGTCCAGGGTATTGTGGCGAGATGTCCAGGGTATTGTGGCGGGTTGTCTTGGGGCGGGTTGTCTTTGTGGCGAGTTGTCTGGACCCCAAGCATAGTAGCACTAGTAGACCTCTATAGCGCTGCATACGTGCTGAGAGGGCAATCGATTGCACACAATTACACACTCGTGGACACAATGAGTACGAAGTGGCTGATATGATCGGCAAGTTTGACAGTAGACTCGCGATTTTAATTTTCAAAGAATTTTTTCTAACATCGGTTGGTTGAAAAGACTATTTTACTGCTATATAGGTGTCATCAATTGTCACTAAAGTACCAATTTATTTTGAGTGATCTCAGTTGAGTTTTGTACAGTGTTGTTTAAAATGTTGAGAATCAATAGAGGTAATACAAAAAAGTACACTAATGCTGCTATGTGTGGCCTAGGTCGGATATTGTTTCCAGAGTGATGGTACTGCAACTGCAGAGCAGGGTTTGAAAGATATTTATTTAAAAAATAAACCAAAATTTGTACATGGCCAGGCCCATGCATGCAGACACGGACTGTTAACCGTGGTAACACTAACAATATGTAAAACTGTATCGGAGCTTGGAGATAATTGATAATTTATGACACTGATGCAGTGATAGATCCAAACTTCTGGAGCAAAATCAAACTTGTCTTCAATCCTGAAAATCTCTCTGCCAAATAATTGTCTAAATTCTGTTTCTCTGTGTAATCAAAAATGTATTCTTTATGTTATTATTGCAGGAACTACTGACTACAAGCATGAAATAGATGTGACGCAATTGGATTTAATTGATCAACAGTACGTACTGTTTGGCAATGGGAGAAAGTGGTAACGGGAGGACCTTTGCTTATTTGTTCCTCCTCGATTTGGCACCATTCAGTATCCAGTGATATTTCTTTTGTATTGTGTTGTTTCGGCAATATATCAATAAAGCAACAGTTTGACTGACTTGCCTGCATCATCACTTTTGTGCTGAAAACCTTATTTTGGTTGTTTGAAAGTCGCCATTTTCCTTTTTTATCCTCAACATTGACCTTCCGTGTCTTCATTCATCATCAGAACTCTACCTTTGACATCGACCATTCGTTTCTTTGTTCATAATCATCATGATAACTTTACTTTCGCCATATCGACATCGTTTCTTTGTATGAAGACCACGCCATCTTTCTGTTTAACAGTATACAAACCCCAGTTTGTATATTTACACCGTCGATTTCCGTTCTTTGTTTGAAGATCAGGATTTACGCTTACCTTCCACATCGTCAGAAACTTTGCTATTCTTTTCCACATCGTCTCTTCTTGTTTCTTCGACATCGTCAGAAACTTCGGTCTTCTTTTCCACATCGTCAAATCTTGTTTCTTCGAGATCATCAAAAACTCTACCTTTGTCGTCATCAACAGAATAGACCCTAATTGTTTCTTTGACATCGTCGGTTCATCATCATTGACAATAACATCAACGCATTCGACAAGTTTGATGATAATGTAGTGTAATTTGAAAAGCGGCAGTCTTTCGCTTTATAAATAGACTACCTTAATTGTTAACATGTGACTGTTATTGGAATATTTCCTGGCTAGATTTTAGCACGGATTTGAATAAACGCTCATGGTTTAAATGATATATCTTGTGTCCACTATTTTGTATTATAGCTGTCTGGTCTCTCGTGAATCACAGTAGAGAGAAAAGGAAGAATTAAATTAGGAATTAATTGGGATGTTGACCAAGTTACGATCATCGATCATGATCATTCAACTCCTAATCCAGTTCTTGCCAAAACTCTATATGCAGCAACATCTTTTCAAAAAGCCACAAACATGCTCTGAAGCACTCATTTTTTATGGTAATTTGATCAATTATTTGATTGTGTTTGTTACAAGGACACGTCTGTATAATTTCTGAACGTATTTTACACCGTATCAAAGATTGCAGTAACTTCTTCCTTTACAATATACTGCTCTAAGGATAAGCCATGTTGGGAGGGCCACAGCCTTCTGAAGTCTTAATAAATGCATATTCCACATTCTTACTCTTTTTCTTCCTGTTTCTTGATCCCCTCCTTTTCTTTCTTTCTTCTCTTTTCTCCCTTTTTATTCTCTTTCTGTCTATTTTTCTTCTTCTCTTTCTTCTTCTGCCCCCTTTTCCTCTCTCATTCTTATTTCTTCTTCTCATTCTGCTTCCTATCATTCCTCTTGGTCATGTTTCTTGTTATGCTTAATTCATCATTCATACTTGTTCTACAGCTTTTGTATGAATGTAGAGTTCAGATAAAATCAATTTGTTTTCTCTCTCTATAATGTAATTTACACATATCAGTCACATATATTGTTTCTAAATTCTATTTATTAATTTTGAATGCATTGTCTGTTTGGAGCCACAGTGGCATTGATCTGTATTACTTTGACATGGAGTCAGGGCCCTTGTGACCCCAAACAGACGATATGTTAAACGTGTCCGTTAATATTTGTCTACATTATGCATCACAAATTCCATTAGGAATAATATGAAGTATTAGCCCTGCATTGTTAATAATAAAACATGACCTGGGCTTCTTCTCTTTTCTACTTGTAGTATCTATACAAGTGTATGTACTATAATCATGTTTGTTAATAAAGTGATATTGAAACAAAAACTGCTGCAAAATTTAAGAAACTGAAATTGGGGTTTTCTGCCTACAACAATAAACTCAAATAGGGCATTCTGTCATCAATATTCATCTTCAAACATATTTGTTTTAAAAAATATTTGCAGAAGTGTGTGTTAATTTTTGCCACAAAACTTGGGCTGCTAACACTTTACATTTCTTGAAACCTCTCAAAAACTTATTACACTTGAAACGTGTAGTGTTTGTTGACACATGAAGTAATAACCAACACCAAACATGATTATGGTAACATTTGTTAGGTTATTTTAATATAAACTGTATAAACAAGTATGAACATAGGAAAATAGATCTGTAGTTGATACACACAGCTTTTGTAATAGATTTTCAAGAACATTTAAAAAATGTGCTTAAAAATGCCCATCTATTTAGTGTGGAAGACAAAACAGAAGTACATTTAATAACATAATTGGCGGTAATGCTTATTTGTAGGGGTGGCGATTTCTTTTCATGACCGGGGGGGACGAAATGCGAAGGACGGGGGAGCAGTGGCGTATATTGAACAAAAAGGTTGGGGGGGGGGGGAGAAAAAAAAATCTGCATCCCCACTCTAACATTGTACATGCAGGCCTCGCGGAACGTTTTTCATAGAGGGGGAGGCTAAAGTATTTTATTAGGTAGAGCAAAGCGAGCATAGCAAGTGGAGCGTAAATTGGCATGTGGTCCAGGGGCGTAGGCCCGTGAAGCTCATGGGTTTTAGGCATTTAATAACGGTCAGATGAGCATCCAGGGGCTCGTCGTAGAGCCCCTGGTGGGGTCCAGGGGGCAGAGCCATGCCATTTCAGCAACATTTGTAAATCACTGGTATCGAGTTAGAAATAAATCAAGTTTGAATTTTATCACGGGGGCAATTGCCCCCAAGCCCCCCCCCCCCCTTATCATTACGCCAAGGCGAGGGAGCAAAGAGAACGAGAGGGGTAGAGGTTACGGAAGTGACTATCACCTCACAGGTTTTTGAAGTTTTGTTGTATTAACAAATTACATACTTTAATTAGCAAAAGAATAGTATAAAAACAAGCAATATACCTGTTTCACACTTCACTTTTCGAGAATATTTACTGTACACTTCGAAGAATATTATGCGGGGGAGCGTAGCTCCGGAGTGAGAAGATTTTGCATTTTTATTTGTCTAAACGCTGCACTCTAGGGCCCTCCAGAGCCTAAAAGTTTGTTACAGTCTTTAGTCAGTATTTGCTATACACTTTTTTTCTCACTTTTTCAATTTTTCAGGGGGGGATGATCCCCCCCCCCCCTAAAAAAAATTGAGGGGGGGACGGGATCGCCGCCCCTGCTTATTTGAGAATGGAAAATTGCAAACATACGAGTATCTTATATGGCATCAAATGACCATTTGCTTCAGCAATGTGAGAGCCGAACAATTGCTAAACAATTTACATGTATAAATAGTGGAGAGAAAACTTTGGAATGAACGCAAGTATTTTTTCCCCTTGAACCATAATTGCGTATCAATATCATTTCAATACCTTTATTACAACATACACATGTATAACAAGAGATCAATGGACCTTGTGTTTAACAGAGCCTGTAAAATTAGTGGCCACATCAATTATTACTATACTATATTACTATATTATCACTTGTGCCCTTGGGTACCTACATCGAAAATGTACCACAGATGATTATTTCTTTAATATACCCCCCCCCCCATGCATAAACATCTGGCAACACTACGTACAAGAGACCTAAAAGTAATAATTTTCCACAATTGAGACCCTTAGGGGAGCACTGCCCCCGAGTCCTCATGAGGGGCAAGGTAATCAATACAAACAAATTCAGATCCCCTCTCAAAATGTCAAATTTTATTGAGTGCCAGCATTAAGTTTTAGAGTCAAAGTAAAGAAATTGCTATATACATGTATGGACATTTTCGGGGGTTCCGTTGAGGGGCAAGGTACCTCAACAACCTATCATTTCTCATGAATAATCCCTGCCAAATTTGATTAAATTTTGTTGTACTGATGTATTTTTTCAAAGAAAAATTGAACAATTAACCTTAATGCTTCCTGCTGTAATATGTGCCGGAGGTATAAAAGTAAAGTTAATCTTTACTAAAGACCCCCCCCAAAAAAATATATATACAAAATTAAAAAATTAAAAAAAAATCCTCATATTAAAGGTACTATGTCCCTTTTGCAGCCAACCTCAAATTCTGTAGAACTTTGCAGGAATTATGAATATGTCATGTATGTCCTATCTGTAAAATGTAAACGTTAGCAGTGTCCTAATATTCAAATTATGCAAGGAAACCCGTTTACTTGCTAGACTTCACTGTCAGACACTATTGAGTGTCTGACTGGCTTTTTTTTCTTCTCTGGTAATAACATACATGAAATGAGCTGTAAAGGGTACATTAACATTTGTCTACATCAATAACCCACTTCTTGTGACGGCCAAAATTAAACTGATTGAATCTTTGCGCAGCATAAAACAGATGACCATTCGGTACAATGGTCTGAACATCAAGACTGTTACTTATTGGCCCATTTGAAGACTTTTTCAAGCCCAACTTTCTTTAGGGCAATTCTAAATTAGTATTATCTTTCAAATGTCATGGAATTTAACCTTTTCATTTGTTTTGGCCTGCAAATGGGACATCAATCATGAGTGTCCCATTTGATATTGGACTGCATAAACACTCCGAGCAGCTTGATGACATTGCAGTGTTGGACAGTGTGATCAGCAAGGATAAGGCGAGAGGGCATCGGACAAATAGCTCGGGCAATGTCATGCTCAGATGATTCTGGGCAGTGGCGTCGAAGTCTGAGGATTCTACAAATGCGCTTCACCTGCCGAACACTATAAAGGGAAAGATAAATATATCACAGTTTAAACCCTAAATACAATTAAATATATACTATAATAATATTAGGAGGCCCCAACAGTTGATTTAAAATTATGCAATAGCATTATCAGATATTTTATGAGCATGCCATTCAAAGCAATGATACATGAAGGTGGGTTTTATGTTATTAAGAAATGTTCCAGGTTTTTGAAAGATTTATATTTCGGGTTAGGTACATCCATGAATAAAATTATAACAAATACAAAAACATCACGTATAAAAAAAATTGTTTCATAGTTCATACCTCTCTTCCTGATGCCATCTCGATAATGCTCCATGAATACCCTGCTACCGTAAGATGCAATCTGGTAAAGTACTGTGCATTATAGAATTTGTGAAATCAAGGAGCAAAACTATTTTTTTTTAAACTTAGAAAAGCATCCACATATACACTAAATAACTGTTTTCACATCTATTATATCAAGAGGTTAGCTTTGGAATACTAGTTACTCATGTGTTAAGATCCTACCAATGGTTTACACATAAAGTGAAGTATTGCAGAACACTTTTGGGGTTGAAATCAAATGAATTGCACATTTACAATGACTTGAAAATATGTATGACTTGAAATATTTCAAAGGTCATACATTTAGGTCTGTGACATTGTTCCTGATTAAAAGAACATTAAGACTCGTAAGCATACCAATATACCAGTACAGTTCTCTTGATGCCAATATTATAGAAGTGGTAACCTTGCTTGATTCATAATGCGGAATGAGGATCGCTATTCATAATACGGGAAGAAGGTTGCTATTCATAATACGGGAAGAGGGTCGCTATTCATAATACGGAATGAGGGTCGTTATTCATAAAAATTAAATAAGCAAACAAAATAATAACAAGGGGAATTTTGAAAAGGGGACACCCCCACTCCCATGGCTGTGGCATAGCGATGGGGGGGGGGGAATGATACATGGCCTTGAATATTTGTCGAAAACATTTATTGAAAACAAATATTTTTGAAGAAATAAAGAAAAAAGGCGTGCTACAATAATGTACATCACCCCTACCCCCAATCAGTCCGACCACGCTGCGCCATTGGCCCACCCTCCCTGCAGCATTCCCTTAGGACAAGTACATATTACCAACAATTTTCGTCAAGGGGATAGACAAAAAAAATATCCGCACCACCCCACTCTTACATGCAGGCCCCGCTGAACGTTTCTAAAGTAGGTGAGGGGGGGGGGTAGGTACAAATTAGGTAGAGCATTGCATAAATTAGCGTGGGGTCTTGGGGGAAGCCCCTGCGGGAGTCAAGGGGTGGAGCCCCTAGAAGCTCAGGAGTTTTATACATTAAATTACCATCGATGAGCATATTTTTATACCCTATTTGTGACACTGACAGGTCACGAATTGGCGTGGGGTCCAGGGGCGGAGCCCCCAGAAGCTCAGGGGTTTTGGGAAATAAATTACGGTCAGATTAGCATCTTTTGATACCTTATTTGTGACATTGACAGGACACAAATTAGGTTAGCTCCAGGGGGCAGAGCCCCTGTAGCTCAGGGGCTTTGGGCAATAATTACAGTCAGATGAGCATATTTGTATACCTTATTTGTGACACTGGCAGGTTAAGAATTGGTGTGGGGTCCAGGAGGTGGAGCTCCAGAAGCTCAGGGGGTATAGGCATTTAATAACAGTCAACTGAGCATATTTTGATACCTTATTTGTGACACTGACAGGTTACGAATTGGCGTGGGGTCCAGGGGGCGGTGCCCCTGGAAGCTCGGGGGTTTCAGGCAACTAATTACGGTCAGATGAGCATATTTTGATACCTTATTTGTGACACTGGCAGGACATGAATTGGCGTGGGGTCCACGGGACGGAGCCTCCAGAAGTTCAGGGGTTTTAGGCATTTTATAACGGTCACATAAGCATGCAGGGGCCTGCCTTCGGGCCCCTGGTGGGGTCGATGGGTGGAGCCCCCCGAAGCTCAGGGGTTTTAGGCATTTAATAAAGGTCAGATGAGCAAATTTTGACACCTTATTATTTTGTGACAAAGGCAGGTCACTATTCTTTCTTTCTTTCTTCATGAATTTGCCATTTTCCAACAAACGCATAAAAAAGTATAATTTACTAAACATTGAGGGAAAAATCTCTGAAAATTATGCCATTTCAGCAGCATTTTCTACCTCTTTTTTGTTCCCTTTTAGCTCTCCTATTTCACTTTCCCTTCCTTCCCCCCGTTTTGGGGGGTGGGGGAAGGGGTGGAGGCAAGGGCTTTTTGCAACTCTTCTTTCTTTCTCTTTCTCCCCTCTTTCCCTTCTTTTCCTTCTCTCTCTCTCTCTTTTTTTTTTTGGGGGGGGGGGGGGGCAAGGCCCGCTGGCCCCCCCTGGATCAGCGCCTGGTTATATTAATTAAAATGAATAGCGACCCTCTTATTGTATTATGAATAGCCACCCTCTTCTCGTATTATGAATAGCGACCCCCTTCTCGTATTATGAATAGCCACCCTCTTCTCGTATTATAGCGACCCCCTTCTTCGATTATGAATAGCGGTTCTTACATGTATGAATAATGACCCTAATGAATAAAGACCCTTTTCTCAAATTACGAATAGTGGTCCTTATGAAAGCGGTCCTTATGAATAGCGGTCCTTATGAATAATGACCCTCTTCTAGTATTTTGAATAGCGACCCTCATTCCGCATCATGAATAGCCACCCTCATTCCGCATCATGAATAGCCACCCTCTTCTCATATTATGAAAAGCAACCCTCCTATTCGATTATGAATAGCGGTTCTTACATGTATGAATAATGACCCTAATGAATAATGACCCTTTTCTCAAATTATGAATAGTGGTCCTTATGAATAGCGGGCCTTATGAAAGCGGTCCTAATGAATAGCGGTCCTTATGAATAGTAAGCAGATCTCATTTTAACAGACCTTTAGATGAGCATACATGTGGTATGTACACTGCATTTCAACTTTTAAACAAAAAGGGTAACTGCCCAATTCTCCATTGACAATTCTAACAGGTCTTAAAAATAAAGTAGTCCTTTTTATATTTAAAGTGGTGTCTATTGGACATTTCTAGTTCATACCTTTACAAATAAAAGTATTTCTTGTGCAAGCTTCATTTAAGGTTCTTGTTAACATTGTTCAGATGATAGAAAATGGTAATAAGGTAGTGACTTCAATGCTTGATATACATTTAAAGATAATCTGAAAGTTTGAGTGAAAACAGGCTATCATTAATGATCAAAATTTGAAAAAATGATCTGCTTAATTCCGGAATTCTCCCAACTATATTATCATATGTATCAACTAGGTTTTTAGCAAGGACAATTAAAAAAAAAGTATTACCAGTCGTTCGACTGTAGTAACACTCCTTCATAAAGAAAACAACATCTTAGGCCAGCCCCCAGGGGTGTTAAAGAGAAGGGAATGCGAGGGATATGAAGGGAAACAACATCAGTGTCTGTAACAGCAGCTTAGCAATCTATAACCCGTCATTATCTAAGATAATTGCAATGATGAACCTTCGTCATTGCCTTGTTTTCGTTCACATTCTGCCCCATTAATATTTTCCTCCTTATATTCCTCGTCAGAAAATCGCATTCGTTTTGCACATGATGCTTGTTATTCCTAGTTAGGTGCTTTCCTCATGTCCTTTTCCTTTCAAATTTCGTAGGCATCATCTCTAGCATCTCATCAAGGTCACCTACTTTTTCGATTTTCGAAATCACTCATGCATGACCGTCCAGGCGCCATTTTGTCCGTTTCTGGTCCATTTTAAGGCCTTTCTTTCTTCCTTCCTATCTCCACTATCACAGATCCTACAAACTTCTAACAAATTCCTCTAGATAGTCTGAGAGATGTTCTTTCATCTGCGACACATGACTTGACCTTCAAAATGCCATCTTCATACTCGAAATTCAAATCTAAAACCGACTCCGTCAAAAATCTCTCAAGTTCTTGAAAAATGGACCCCTAAATAATCTAAAACTGCCATAACTTTCTCATATAAATTCCGTTTTGTATTTAAATCTTACAGTATCTTTATCTCATAATTGCACATAGCCATGCCAAATTTCACGCTCCAATGGCTTTGCATAACATAAATAGCGCCCTCTAAAGTTCTGGGAATTGGCTTTCTCTCTGTGGCCGTATCTCCATAATGGCTTGGCAAACCCGTACCCTTTTTTGGATTTACATACTTGAAGATATGCCCTTTCCAGCCATATACAAAATTATATACCCTATCACTGACCAAATTTGAGAAAATTGCCCTCCAAATTCGCCATTTTCAAGAAAATTGAGAAATAACTTCAACTTGCTCTAAAATGGCGATCGTTATACCTACATCAATGAAACTTTGCAGACATATGTATCCATATACGTGACAACTGTTTACCAAGTTTGGTAAAATTCGAATATGTCAGCGCAAAGTTATCGCCCAAAATGATGAATTTACTATGGATTACGTAATAGCGCGTTCAATGCGCGCAATACATTGAGCGCAGTTAACAATGGTGTCAAACTGACCGCAATGAAGAGCCCTTCGGATGATACCAAGTATTATATATGTTCACACAGAAAATTGTGAGTAAATCGCATTTGAACAAAGATCACTACACGAATTCCGCCGAGTTTCCGCCCGAACCTAACACGTTTCGGCTATGACGTCATTTTTTCAGACTGCTTTTCGCCCCTTAAACGTCCTTTTTTTTCCTTGAAAATTTGCAGTGACATGGCGAGTTCCAATACGCAGGGCACCTCTTGGCCGGATTTTTGAAATTGGTCAAGGGGGCCATTTAAGACGCCATTTTGTCCTATACATCTATTTTACATCACGTGTTTCGATAGGATTATCATAGAAAAAAAGAGAGTGGTTTACAATAACAACCATGAAATTCTCTTTCTAATGATACCAAATACGGCCAATAAAGAGACGTAAAGAGAGAGAGAAAAAACAATTTAACTCCGGCCATAATACAGATCCTGCACGTTTTCCGCCCATTCATTACACGCATTGTCTATGGGGCATATCGGGTTCACGCTTTTGGCCCCCACAACGAACTTGATTGCAATGTCAAACATGCACCAAATCCCATTGGTTTGTGCACGCAGTGCTTGCGAGCCCTTTCTAGGTTCTTTCCCCTATCCCAATTTCTTTCAAACTTCGTAGGCATAGTACCATCCCATCAAGGTCACTGTTGATGCCTTTCTTTCGCCCTACCTATCTCCAATATCACAGAAGCTACAGACTTCGTGCAAATTGCTCTGGATAGTCCGAGAGAAGCTCTTTCGTTTGACATGTAGAAACACGGCGTCATTGCACGCACATCGTTGTGACACGATTGCATTTCTAGTTTTTATTTTGTTATCATTTCAACGCATACACTTAATAAGGATACATTCAGCTTAGTTCCCATCATCCTGAGCTGGTTTGTATGGAGTGTTGATACATGGCAGTTGTACTACAAGTTGTAGGGCTTGCTTGCATGAATGCCAACCAGGTAATCTGTTGAATGAATAATAAAAGAAACATATGCAAACAAAATCTAGTGATAAACTTTGCACATTATAAAAGAAAAAGAAAAACATCATAACACTTTTTTTTTACTCCAAGAGATGAATTTTTGTAAGATAATCACACTGTAATTGGATTACCCTTTAGCGTTTACGGTTAGACTTCATGCATCGTAGGACTCTACAAGTTCGCTGCCCATCGACTAAAAAGTTATGAATCTTATGTTTTTATCAAGTTTATGACAGAGATATAACCGTGTCAGAGGCGTCATAAATACATACGGTAGTACTTAGTCAGGATGTTGTCCTTAATCTTGGCAAAGAGGTCTTCGTGAAACATGTAGCGGACAAGTAGCTTACTAAAGCTGATTTGGTCAAGAAGTTAGACTTATGACGGTTTCGAGAAACGGGCCCCTGGCCTGGGTGCTAGCCGTAATTCGCTAAATAGACTAGTGAATACCTAATAGTAATATAGATCTAACTTAAAGTGACTCGGTAACATTGCCTCAGATTCTGAAACAAAATCATGGATTTAGCTCATGCTGCAATCATAATTTTAAACCTTTAGCTTAGCCTCTGTTAGGTCAGTCAGGAATCCCGTGACTTTTACAAGCCAATCGTCTGTCTGATTATCAAGTTATTTATGATTGGAAATCGAAATCAAACTCTGCGTTTTCCTAACGGTTTTTATAAACTAGGGCCTAAGCCTAGTCTATTCAGGAAAATAAGTATGGTAAAACCGGTCACTCAAAGATTATTACTTTTTTGAGCCACTTCATGATCATTTTGAAGCGAAATTTGTTTAGGGCTTCAATATTCAGTAGGGAAGCTGGTACAAGAATAAGGATCAGCTGCATTTTCGCAGACGTTTCCAATTTCCAATCCGCGCGTTGGTGATGCGAAAAACGGATTCCGCAATGTTTTTATTGATGCATTTTACATTGACTTAAGTTTGTACAGAGACTTTCACATTAGGGGCGATAAATCCTCGAGAAGACGGACAACCCATAAAAGAAGATGGCGCTTGTTTAGAAACCTATCCAAAATTTGACCCGTAACTCTGGCATGGAGATACCCTACTAAAACATACCCAAAATGAAGTAAATATTCATTAAATGTCCAAATAAAAATCGTGAATTAAAAGTTGTTATGTTTATTACCTGTTTCGTGTCAATTTTCTTGTTATTTTTGGAGTATTTTTCGGAAAAACAATGATATCAGTATACCTACACTTTTTCACGGCAAACCGCTGCACAATACAAGTGCAAACCGATGGTGGGTTGCGGGCGGATGCATGCCTGTGTGAAGTTATGTCTTGGATCCTCATTACGGTAGATAACTTCACACAGTCGTGCGCCCGCCCGCAACTCACCATCGATATGCACTTGTATTGTGCAGCGGTTTGCCGTGAAACCTGAGAAAAAGTGTATAGTAATATCATTGTTTTTCCGAAAAATACTCCAAAAATAACAAAAAAACTGACACGAAACAGGTAATAAACATACCGGTAATGACTTTTAACTCATGATCTTATTTGGACATTTAATGAATATTTACCTCATTTTGGGTACCGGTATGTTATAGTAGGCAGTGGCGTAATGAGCAAAAACGTTTGGGGGGGCTGACAAAAAAAAAATCTGAATCACCCCACTCTAACATGCAGGCCCCGCTGAATTACGTTTCTCAAAGTGGGGTCTAGGGGCAAAGCCCCGGTGGGGTTCAAGGGGCAAAGCCCCTGAAGCTCATGGGTATGGGCATCAGTGGCGGATCCAGGAATTTCTTACCGGGGGGGAGGGGGGGCACAAAATGGCATGGGGTGAAATATATGTAAAACGATGAAGTAACAGAACGAGGCTTTAACGGCGAGGGAGCGGAGCGACCAAGCAGGGGGTGGGTCTGGGAGGGGGTCCTGGCCTCCTCCCAGAGTAAGAAGCATTTGCAATTTTAGAACCAAATTAGACGCATTTTCAGGCACTTCCTGGAGTAATATGACGTAAAATTGCTTTCTCCTACCCCTTCCAAGAGTAGGGATCTTTTGCAATTTGAGAACCACATTTGGCGCATTAATGTCCACCGGCACTTCATGGAGAAAAAAGAGGCCCTCTGATTAGTTAGAAGTTAGAGAAAAGTGATCTGTCACGTCGTGAGAAGTTGTATAAATGATGCTTTGATGCCGCACAATGCACAAATACGGTGGTCGGTACTTCACCAGTAGTACTTGCAAAAATTATCTCGAGTGTATAAACTGTGTCGTTATCAGGGGCGTTGCTAGATTTTTTCAGTGGGGGAGGGGGGGGGGAGGGTGTAGAGGCCGCCGATTACCGACAAAACGAGCCACCAATATTATTACCGACAAATATAAAAATGTCAATGTCCAAATGTCTACAAATTTTACCCTTTAAACCCGGGGCCAGGAACTAAGTTATTTTTCAGTTTTCCCCTCCCGCGCGAAGCGCGGAAGCTTTTACACTTCATTAAATTATTAGAGAAAGAAGACGATCCGTTGTACTGTTCTCAACTCTTAAAGCTTGTTTCGCCCCTCCCGCGCAAAGCGCGGAAGCTATGACGTTAAATTTAATTATTAGAGAAAGAAGACAATTCATTGTACCGGTCCCGACTCTTAATCCTTGTCTGAATTCAGTTCCCCCCCCCCCCCCTCTCGTGCTAAGCGCGGAAGCTTAGACGTTTAATACATTATTACTCTTAATCCTTGTCTGAAATCATTTTTGTGTTTCATTAATTATTAGAGAAAGATTAAGACGATTCGTTATACCGTTCTCTACTCTTAATCTTGTCTGAATTCAATTCCCCCCACTGCATGGGCCCCTTAAGGGTATATGTGCAGTGTTACATGGTGTAAGTATTGAACGCTCGTTCGCAAATCTGTGCATGCTCAGCCCGAGTGGTGGGTAGCATGTTATCTCCCGACAGTACCGTGCTTTGCACAGTAGCTTCTGGAAAGGAATTAGTGTTACTGTTGGTGGCCACTATCAGGCCCTTAGTGACTATAAACAACATACATGCTCTTCCTGGCTATTTGGGAATGGGTCAGTTTGCAAGAAATAATGGAGAAATTATAGCATTTTGTTGAAAATCATATGATATCACGAACATTTATACATTACTTGTGAAAATAAGTCATGGTTCAATTTTATTTGAGGGGGGCTGGCGCCCCCCCAAGCCCCCCCACCAGTACGCCGGAGTTACAGCTCAAATTTTAGATACGTTTCTGAACAAGCGCCAAGGAGACTGGGGTTATTTTCTTACAAGGAATCTGTTTTTTTGCATGCCTGATGCCCGCGCTGGGAACCTGAAACCTGCAGAGTGCCGATGAAAAAAAGACGTTCGCGAACGCAATTTGTCTGTTTTTACGACTCTAGGATATCCTTGTTTATGCAGACGATCCTCATTCTCTGACCAGCGCCCCTAATCATGTCATAAAATAATGATATTTATTACACTGTATCACAGACATAGTAATATTATAAATAACACATAGATCTAGGGCCATGCATGATTGCATCTCAGAGTGAGACTTAACATTGTTAAACGATCCCTTGGATTTATCTATAATCATGATCATGATTTGTAGATCTAGATCTGGTGCTTGCCTAGATCTAACTTTTCATTGAATTGAATCAGCTCAGCTCAGCTCAGCTCAGTTTGCGTCTAGTCGACGAGTACGAGTGTGCTATTGCAATGGACTCTATCAGTCTTTGTTGACTCAGTTTGATAAATTGAGTGTGCTAGTTCGTAGGCCTACTTATAAAAGTAGGCCTAGATCTAGATCAATTATATTACATTACTCAATAGGGCCTAGATATTACAACATGGAAATGAATGTATGGGAATTAAAAACAGTGCATCTCTAACGTTAGACCATTGCATACCGGTAATTTTTCCGCTGTGCAATTACTTTTATCCCTATCTTGTCAAAGATAAAATACAAATAGACTCTAATCTAGAGCATAATATGAAGTTAAACCTACCATTTTCACAGAAATCATCGTAAAAACGTCTCGTCATAATATTTAATCGTCTTCAAATTCATGTCAATCAAGCTAGGGCTGGTTTTGTTTACGAAGCGCCCAAGCCAGGAGAAAAAAGTTTAAGATAAAGTTCACGATAAAATATACGAAATCGTGAATTTTATCGTGAACTTTATCGCATATTTTTCACGAAGAAATTGACGATATCGTGTTATCGTGAACTTTATCGTGAACTTTTCACGAAGAAATTGACGATTTTGTGAATTTCTTCGTGAAAAATATGCGATAAAATTGACGATATCGTGAATTTTATCGCATATTTTTCACGATTTAGTCTTTTCGCGATGTCCCTTCAGGGCCACCATACATTACCCTCCATGTGGTGCGAGAAGACTCTGCAAACTCGCTCATCCATTTTTTTGCATCATCTATTCTTCTGCTTTGACATTTATCACCAGTGATGCTGTGAATCCAGATTCATCATGGCTCTCAAAGTTATTTACATGGTAATGGTATTCATGATCTTCATTATGGGTAGATCTAGGTAGAATTGCCTGCAAAACAAACAAACAAAACAAAAAACAATATTATTCCAAGATCTGTAGAGGGCAAGCTCTATACTATAACAGTTAGGCTAGGGCGTAGGGGGGCTAGATCAAGATCGCAATCTAACTGTTAGATACCGGTAGTAGGGGCCTTGCTTACTAGGTATAACACAGGCACAGCTAAAGTCGGGCAATTGCCACACACAGAACCATCTGTATGTCAGGCTGTGCTAGAAATGGCTGCATGCTGCCATCTTTTTGCTGAAGAATAATCAACTGAATCGCGGGAAGAATAATCAACTGAATCAGGTACAGATCTAAACCTACCTCAAAATAAAATAGGTTATTTTGGGACCATGCTTCAATCCTTGGGTGTTAAGTCTTAACAGATTGAATGTATGCACCTTTGCATGCAGGGGTTTAACAGATCTATCTTTAGTAGGAAATCCAGCAGGTCCTTGTAGGCTGTGCGACTACCCGTTCGAGGGGAGATGACAACAACAGACTCATCCCACTTCTATGCAGAACCCAATCGTACCAGCGCAGTTATCTACCCCAAACTATTACCAATTGGAACAATTTACCCATCGAAATAAAGAACCAAACATCTCATTCTGCCCTAAAGTTTCAAATAGCTCTTAGCAAAGAAGCATAGTCATGTCGCACAGCAGCAGCACCACTCTGGACGACGATGCTGAATAGCGATGTCCGGATATCATCCCGAGTAAATCCTGAGTAAACCTACGAGGTCAATTTTAATTGACCTTGCATAATTGCAGTTTGCACACACAATTCGCCCATGTGTATCGCAAACATCACTACTCAAACTAGATCTACAAGTGAATCCAGATCCAGCAGTTACCATGGTTACTGCAAACCTGAATAAACATGGAATGTTTTGCGAGCCTAATTCATTGCGTCACAGCCTTCAGGGAAACATCGACATGTGAGTTGATGAAGTAAAGTGACACCTACATTAACGCAAACTGAGTCCTAGCCTAGGCCCTAGGCTACGGAAAACATTGACAGTTAAAATTATTAACTGAAAAGTATTAACCATAGTCTAGATCTAGACCTAGTAGATCTAGATTCTATACGGTACGTAGATAGTAGAAGTAGTAAAGTTAGCTTTAGTAGACTTTATTGGAGAACTTGTTTAGCACAGGGCTAGATCTACTTCATATTCATAACTCCTAAGTTAACTCATGAACTGTATTAAGTTAGTAAGTTACACCTTAAGTTAGGCCCTCCTGCAGTCCTAGATAACGTTAGATCTAACGTTGTGTTTGTTTACATTGTTACTTATGCTTAGCTAGTCCAATTGACATTGCTGTTGTTAATGTTGACTGACAGACAGTACTGACAGTGACAGTGACAATGTGACACTGTGCAGCGACTCACTTAGTCTTACTCTTAGTTTTGCTAACTATGGATGCCTAACAGTTACAGTTAATCGTACTCATATAACTACAATTCAAAACTGGATTTACAGTATTCATACCCGCAAAGGCGTCTGCATTGCCACTCCGTCATCATCCTCGATGAATTCCATCGTGCAGCAAGCTTCTTAACTTGTTGTTCTGAACTTGAAATCCTATATCTTCTCCCTTAATCTTCAGTATTGCAGCTGCGTACGGTGTGTATAAATGCTGCATCGACGTACGTCTGTGCATGTACGATTCGATTTGGAACTGGCGCGCCCGATCGAGGAGCGTAGACTAGACTCATTCAAGCAGTTTCATTGCTATTTACCGGGAAAATGTCCAGGCCAGGGTGTAAAACGCAAAGTCGCTGCCCGGGCGTAAGGCTTCTACACCTACAATTTGTGCGCTCGTCGTTGACTTCAAAATACTAGCAGAGAGAAAAAAATGATGTAAAAATAAAAATTGATGAAAATAAGAAAAGAAAATACAATTATACATTTCACAACATACCTTTAATCACGGATCTGCAACGGTCTTTCACCATTTGTTGACGGCCAGATTTTGACGTATTTGAACCCAATAATTGTTGTAGCAGAAGAACATGACGCGCACGCACCACCGACTAAGAAAATCCTAGAGGGCGTAGAGGTTTGCTCACTAAAAACCTTCTCATTGGCAGAAGGTAGACCCTAAAAATATGGGATCCATTTTGAGTAAAGAACTTTTGATAGAGATCAACATTTCAGATGTTCACAATTGCCACTTCTAACAACTAGAAAATATAAAGAAAAAAGATTATATCTTTTTAAATACAGATTTTTACAAACTGGACATTCGAAGGTGGATAGAGTACAATGTTTCTGTCAATCTTGCGTTGGTTTGAGCCCTTTAGCTACACCCATCTCAAAATGAGAAGGAAAACTGTGAACAGTGACGTCATTGTTCGCGCCAAAAATAAAGAATAAAAGTTTCAACTTTGCAATAATGAAAATAAAGTTAGTTTTTAAAATCAATGAATATCTACTTTAAAAAAGATATTTCAGTACAAAAAAAAAGTTTATTTGAGCAGTCTATACTCCAATCAGTGGCATACGCAGGATTTTTTCAAGGGGGGGGGGTTAAAAATCAGGCCAACAATTTCGCAATGACTCAGCCAGCGGCTGAATTAGCGGGGGGGGGGGGGGGGGCAAGAGGACACTTTTTTTTTTTTTTTTTTTTTTTTTTTGGGGGGGGGGGGGGGGGGGGTCTCAAAATTTGAAAATTTGACATTTTTCGTTCCGTTGAAGGGGGGGGGGGGGGTAAGGTCACCTATTTTAGGTCAGCCATTGGCATTATTATCATTTATCTTTTTAATTATTTAAAAAACAAAAAAAAACAAAAACAAAAACAAAAAACAAAAGGGGGGGGGGGGGTTCCAAAAAACATATACAAAACATACACACACAAAAACTCAAGGGGGGGGGGCTTAACCCCCCCCCCCCTGTATACGCGCCTGACTCCAATTGAAAATTGGAATGAATGCCATGATTTGAAGGTGTGTGTTGTATGATATATGGTTAGTGAGTGTGTATGTTACGTATAGCGGGAGGGAGAGAGAGAGAGAGAGAGAGAGAGAAATATTACGTAGTACACGTA
Source organism: Strongylocentrotus purpuratus (assembly GCF_000002235.5). NCBI lineage: Eukaryota > Metazoa > Echinodermata > Echinoidea > Camarodonta > Strongylocentrotidae > Strongylocentrotus > Strongylocentrotus purpuratus. The sequence goes on along the minus strand of NW_022145601.1, from coordinate 30,924,623 downwards.
CGTCTGTACGTTGCATGCATGTTTCAGTCCTATTGTACTCTGTATTGTGTTCGCTGCAAGATGGATGTTTATTGGACCTCGTAACTTCTCGATCGTTGATAATGCAGTGTCAGATTGATCTTTACTCATGAGGAATTACTATTGGATTTGGAATACCACTCAAAACTAAGGTTGGCCTAATTATTAATTTTAATTCTTTTCTTGGATTATATTAGTATATTAGTAGATCCATGGCTCGATTTCAGGACTGCAGCTTGCAATGCATGTGTCGGTGTGTGCGACCGATTCAAGGCTAGCCGCTAATGATGAATGTACTTTTGCGCGAAGTTTTGAACTTGTTATTCGGGTAATGACACGCCTATCCCCTCGGGCCTGTCTTTATGAACGTAATTTTGCGACATGAAATATAATTGTTTCAAGGCTCTTACGTACGGATAGGGGTAGATCGAAGGAAGGGCCTACTTTAGAGCTGGATATCTCCTATTTTATGGAACTTCTGGAGTCGGCAGATGGGTGATTTAATTGTATTAGTGAAAGAAAATACTTGCTTTTAAACTTTGTTTTATTATAATTAGATTAGTAATTAAAAAGTTAGATTTGGGTATTGGCCTCCCTATTATTAGGTCTTAGATTATGTGTATGGGGAATGTCGACAAAGGTCAGTTTTATTAAAGAATGACCCATACTGCCATAGTCATCAGGTCATACCATATACCAGATGGTTGTTTATGTATAAATCTGGATAGACTTCTTAACTAGCGCCGAATATTTTAGTATTCTCTTTCCAGTCAATTCCAATACTCAATCAATAGATCTAATTCCAATAATTCAAATGAACGTTATATCATTCAAGATCGTCATGACATCAACACAATTTCAACCTACCAATACCAGTCACCAACCAACCAGCGCCAACAACAGCAAGACAGATGAGCTTTGACACAGTCGACTCGACTAAAGGCCCGGTCACACAGCCCTCCACGGGCGTATCGCGGCCGAATCACGGCCAAAAATTTCTGCCCGTGAAGCAGACGCTGTTGGACGCTTTGAGGTCGCGATAAAGACGCGATATACAGCCGTACTTTACCCGTCGTTACACGCGGTAAGAAATTCACACGCGGTTGGCCGCGCGAAAAAGTTTTGGGCTGCCCAAAAATTTAGACCGCGGGTAATCGCGGGCGGTACACGTGGTACACGTGGTACACACGCGGTAAAGACGCGGTACAGACGCGGAACGAACGTGCTAGGACGTGCTACGGCCGCGGTTAATACGTGGTTACACGCGGAATTGGACGCGAAATTTTAGCGGGTAATCGCGGGTTGAGCACGGTCATAGCACGTTTGTTCCGCGTCTGTACCGCGTTGTTATCACGTGCATTAGCGTGTGTACCGCGTGTAAGCGTGGTAGGCCGCGGTACCGCCGCGCTTCACCCGCGATAAGGACGCGGAACAGTCGCCGGCGTCTGTTCCGCGGGCATACCACGGGTAAACCGCGGGTAAGCCAATTTTGCACATTTTCCACCACGGGCAACCGCGGGCAAAAAAAAAATCGCGAAATTTTACCCGCGATACAGACGCGAAAGGCTGTGTGACCGGGCCTTTATGTAGAGCTGTGGTTGAATTGGCCAAACGTACGTGTGACGTGTGATGCTTATAATTGGCTCTTCTATGATCGAAATCATACTGTAACAAAGCTAAATGAGTGCAAACGTAAAAACATAAAATAAACAGAAATGGCAACAGCACAAAGTTACATATCTCTTCGTAAGCATGATATAGAGATGATAAATTACATTTGTCGCAATGCCTTTTACAATCTTATTTTGTTTGGCTGGGAAAGAAACAATTAAAAATTGTCAATTTATACAGATAAAAGTCATAAAACTATTCATATGTAAACGAAATGGAAATTCAATCTCAATTTTGTTGCTTAAAATCCAAAGGTTTAGGGTCTCTTTTTAAAGGTATGGTAAAGAAATACAGTTCACAGAGAATTAAAGTACAAGTTTTAGATTACAATTTAAAAAAACAAAATATACGAACTAGACGTTGTAGCTAGGTAATAAAGTGATGGGGTGGAAGCCATATAATTGATGTTGCATTGTTGTTGGATACTTGTTCTTAGTTCTGAAATCAAGTATAACAGCCTAAGTTGAAGAAAAAATTAAGTCGTCGTCCATATCCAGATTGTTTTAAAGGATACAGACAAGCATCAAACGTTGATTCAAGTAAGTCTATATTATTTTTACATGTATTGTATAAAACTTCATTGATGTACATCAATATTCTGTTTTTAAACATATAAAGCAATTTACAATGCCATGTAACAAATCAATATTCTGTTTGTAAACATATATATCATATAAACCAATTAACAATGCAATGTATTTAGCAAAACAGAAGGAAAATTATTATTCTTGTAATAACATGACATATAATGCATAAAATAAATAATATAATGTACCATAATACATCAAAAGACTTAGATATATAAAACCTAATATTTTCTAAATAAATTATAGCTCATGCTATACAAAAAAGGTAAATAAGGTACATGGAATGCCTAAAATAAATGACATAATAGTACTTATACATATATAAGACCTACGGTAGGTCTTATAATACTGTAAAATTAAACCAAAAACATAAGATTGTAAATTTATACTTTTTAAATCTATTACATATTTACTGTCTAATCTCATTTTAAATATGAATTTTTCTTGACATTCCAAGTTACTAAAATTTTCTTCCAAGTTGCTAATTTTTTCAATAAAATCTTCTCGTAAATCCTTGTACTTGTCACATTTCATAATTATATGGATTATGGAATTCATCTCCTACAAGATTCACAGAATCGTAGACTCGGGGGTGTTTTTTCTGGTCTTTTATATCTTCCCGTTTCAATGGGTATGTTGTGTGCTCTCAGTCGTAGTTTGTGATATTTTTTCTTAAATCTATATTTGGTATATGAGATAAGTATTTTTCTTTTTTGATTGTATTTTTTAAATTGTCTGAAGGTTCTGAGTTTATATCCTTTACGGGTATCCCTATCATCAAATAAATCCATTTTTAATTGTTCATCAAACTTCCGTCTTTCCAAACAAAGTTTACATAGCTCGACAAAATCTTTTTGAGAAATTGGTATATTTTCAGGGTCCAATTCCATTATTACAAATATTTAGTGAACTAAAGATATTCCGTATTGACATTAACCAACAGCTTTATTCGTTATTTACTAATTGTTTTGTTGTTTTGGCCACAAGGCCATTTTCATCCAAACTTAGAACACGTTCCATATGTGCATATGGCGAAAAGGTCATCGACAGAGCCAGGCGCGGATCCAGGATTTCTCGGGGGGGGGGGGGGGGGCTTTTTTTTTGCTCCCGAAAATTTGAAAATCGCGCCGGCCGGAAATTTGCTCAGAAGGGGGGGGGGGGGGGGGGGGGGGTAGTCAGCACATTTATTTTTTAACCCTCGAAAATTTGAAAATTTGCACCCCCCCCCCCCCCTTGAGCGGTAGGGGGGGAAGCCCATCCCCCAAAAAAGCTAAAAATCACGTGTTTTTACACGTTTTTTTCAGGGGGCCAAGGCCCCCCGCCCCCCCCTGGATCCGCCACTGGAAAGAGCATCATGCTGGCTGGAAAGAGAGATATAGAGGGAGGGTGGAGGGAGGGGGCTGGGAGACGGGGAGGGGGATAAAGAGAGAGAGAAAGAAAAAATGAGATAGAGAGAGACACACACACACATACGCACACACAATGAGGGTGACATTTAGGCTGACATTTAGGCTGACATTTAGGGTGACATTTAGAAATAAGGTAACAAAATCAGAATTCATAATGAAAATCGCAAAAAATGGATAAGACTCTAATGAGGAAAGGGTGTATTGATTGAAATGAAATGATGAAGAAAAAGAAAGAAGAAGTAGAAGAAGAAGAAGAAGAAAAGGAAGATGGGAAGGAGATATAAGGATAAAGAAAGAGAACAAGAATGAAAAAAATATATACTAAGAAAAGGTGTAGAAGAAAACGGGATGACTCGAGAAAGAGCATGAACATGAATAAAAGAAGGAAGGAAAAGAAGAAAGAAGACAAGAAATTGAAATCAGACAAGGTTCTGTACACACTGAGGAAGTAAAGGGATTGAAATCAAATTGAAAACTGTACATGAAACCGACAGTGGCCTAAATAATTACACATGGTAAATGTAAAAACAGCCGTTCAGGCCAACCCTGAAAGTTTGAGGAATAAAGAGGCACAGGCAGAAACAGCTGGAGCAAGACAAATCTGACGTCATAATCTACACCTTTGCGTCATCTTCAGAGCGAGAGTCCCTAGATCCAGATCGAGCATTTCGAAGACGGCGACAGTTGCTTCAGATTCCAGTCTCAAAGATAAAGTTGGGTAATTGTCATGTGATTGCATCGTGAGAGAAACCGTTTTGGCCATTGGCGTAATGAACAAAAACTGGGGGGGGGGCAGAAATTAAAAAAAACATAAGTATGATTTATACAAAAGTGAGAAAAACCCCAGAAAATCATGTCATTTCAGCAACATTTGTAAGTCACTGGTATCAAATTAGAAACAAACCACGTTTACATTTTATTGAGGGGGGCAACACCGTGTGTATCTTTTGAAGTAGTGTACCGGCCGTCGCCCTCGTTGAGGGCGTCGACCGCATCGCCCCTACCTTCTCTCACGGCGAGCCTGGTATTTGTGGCCATATCTCGTGGAAGAGAGATAGAAGCGATATATCTTATAAAATCCTAATTCGTTTCAGTCAAAATATATGACTATAGAAATACAGGTAAATGGAATATACTAAATTGACACTCAAAAAGAAGAACACATTTGTTTGAGACAAGATTTTAGTTTGAACACAAAAACAAAAACTTCATTTAATCATTTCTTTCTTACATCAATAATATTATCGCCACTGTTACAATTTCAAAGTCTTTATATAATATATGCACACAAGTTAATACTTATGTTTATAAAATCTGTTTGTTATTACACTGTAAATTGGTAATGGACTTTATATTAACTTTAAGGAACTATACCTGTTTGTTTATGAAGGAGAGTTTAGGGAATTAGTGAATGTTATTTTAAAGTTCAGTGTTAAGTTTAAGTTTGCAGACCTGCCAACCTCTGGAGTTCAAAAACTGTATTCTTTAGTGTCAAAAGTTGTATTTTACTGACAAAAGTTGTATTCTTGAAAATAAACATGGATTGTTACGCGGATCAATGTCTCTTACAGTGTCTACCTACAGGAAGAATTTTTTTTATTGATCATTGGTTGAATATGCATTATTTCGTCACGACTGGTGTGTTCGATGAACCAATAAACATCCCCAAATTGCTGATGTGAGATGCTTGTAGGATACTTTACACAACAGAATGGACATTTTGCCATTGAAAATGGCGGACGCAAACATATTAATTTATTTAAAAAAATAAAATAAAAAATAAAAAAATAAAAAAAATAAATCATTTTTTTTTGTTGAAAATCGTATTTTATTAAGGAAAATCGTACTGTCGTATTTGCTTCTAAAAATCGTACTAAATACGACTAAGACCCCGTTCTCACTCACTTCGTTGGAGCGCTCTGGAGCGCTCTAACTAAGACCCGCTCCTCAGGAGCGGTTCTTAGGTGAGTGAGAACGCTCAAAGTGGTCCAGGAAGCGGACTTCTGGACCGCTCCAGAAGTCCACCTTCCGAGGTGGTCTTGAGGAGCGGGTCTTATTAAGAGCGCTCCAGAGCGCTCTAACGTGCAATGTGAACGGAAAGCGTACTTTGAACGGAAGTGACGTTCCGCGCGATGAGCGATCGGGCAGGCACTACACATATACATGTATACGGGACGCGTCGCGAACGGGACATCAGGTGACATAGGGTTTGGATTCCGCGCGCGAAAAAATTGACCCGCCTACCTGAGCTGCCATAGCAACAAGACCACTTTGACTCGTGGAGCGGTTTGAGCCATAAAAACTGCTCGGAGTGTGAACGCTCGCAAACCGTTCCTCAAGACCCGTTCCTCTGGAGTGGTCTGGAGCGGTCTAAGACCACTTTCAAAGTGAGTGAGAACGGGGTCTAAATCGTACTGGTTGGCAGGTCTGAGTTTGGACCAATTTGTTTGGCGGCTCTTGCGAGTCGACGTTGGACCTGGTTTGTTGCGCGATTCTTCCGAATCGCCCCGAATCCGAAAAATCTATCTTATATATATATACACTGTATGCGTACGTGGGGGAAATCTACGCGCGTGCTGTAAGCAACGCCGCGATCATGCACAGAGCTAGATGCGCGCGTACACATTGCAACTGGTCTTTATATAGTTCAAAATCCTTATTAATTCAATATTAAATGCTTATTTATTCCAAACGTTACACTGCTTAAGTAATGGAAACATTACAATGTGTTTATTTGAAACTTTATACAAGGTATAAGATAAATATTTCAAGCTCTCCTTTGTAATAAGAACAGAAATTTAACAAACAAATATTTCATAGCATGAATTTGGGATTTACTGTCATATTAACATAATGCGCGTAAACCGCACAACCTGAATTCCGATCCTAGTTAATAAACTAAAGAAGTACAAAATTCGAATTCTCTTACGTTTTTGACAAGAGATTGTTAAGACAAGAATATGATATTAGGGATAATTTGCTTGTCTATCTGAATAAATATACAACTTAATCACATATTTCATAAATAATGAATTTTTAGGCATATTACTACGATTTATAGATTGGATCTAGTGAGTAGTGTGTTGGAAGCAACGTACGCGTATGCTTCCGGTTGTGTTTATACGTGAAGCCGTTCATACTAGACTTCTTCAAACTAGAAACTTTTGCTTGGAAGCAGGTATTTATACACAAAACACACACAATCCAGACTATAACTCGCAGCGGTACTTCTGGAATAAAGTTTTGGAATAATGTTTACCTATAAATGAAGAATGTGAAGGAATGATGAGAAATAGGCTGGCTGTATGCAAGATCTCGGAGTGAGCGAGAGAGAGAGAGAGAGAGAGAGCATAGTGAGAGGGAGACAGAGGAGAAAAGACAGAAATAAGACAAGATTGAGAAAAGAAAGGATGGGATGATTCAAGCTGCATGTTTCAGAAGTTTCAGATAAAAGATATAACAGCTAGCATGGAAATTAGTTTACAAGTATAATATTGTGAGGGTGGATCGTTACAGGATATACCATGATTTTTTTTTGAACAAAACTAAATGAATAGAAATTGAATCATATTTATCTTGCAGAAAAAATCACATGCGCTGCGCATAAAAATGGGTATATTATTAACCCTTTGCTTACGGGAACCTGGTGGTCCCTGTGTTAAGCCTATGTGACCTATAGCATTCAGTAGTCAACGGGTTAAGTAATAGTGACTGCCTTCTGGGCAATACGACATATCGCCCGAACCGAAGGTGAGGGTGATATATGACAAGTCGTATTGCCCCGAATTAGGCAGTCAATATTACTATTATTAACCACATCAGACATCTAGAGCAAACAAGAAATTCTTACTATCTTATACTCTTAAATTATGTAGGCTACACAGGGTTTCCTAGCATTAGAAGTTGCAAAAACATTGTCAAACCAGCACTGTTCATCCAGTGTTTGACAGATTTTCGATACACTGCAAACAGTTTGCCTAGGGTGTGATTGTTACGTCACAATGGAGTTCGCGCAAAGTGCGCATTTTCTTATACACGATGCGCGATGTAAATTACAATAGCTGATGCGCGATGTAAATTACAACTGGCACTATATTATTGCTCACTAGTTTAACACGCATTTTGCCATTGACTTTTCAGAGCGGGCTAAAATCTTTGTCCATTGACTTAATGTATAACCTATATTGCCCGCCAAATTACACACAAATCCCATTGACTGTTCTGAGCGGGCTAAAATATTTGCGCATTGGTTTACTGTATAGGCCCCCCAAGCTCCGCCATTTTGTCCGGATCCATTAGAAGCCAAAATAAGCCCCCTTGCATAATTCATGAGCATTATGAATTATGCATTCTGTAGGATGCTCCCCACGAAAAGTGTATTGGAATTATGTTCACTACATGGTAAAAGACAATACGCGTATCAGCGTAATTAGAGAGGTCAAATAATCTACTGTATGGAATTATGGGTAATTTATTCATCACGCTGCGCGCTAGCAACGCAAGTGATTGAGCGAATCAGCTTGGATTATTCTGATGCGATCACCGTTAGGTGAAATACGCGCTCGAACGTGTATTATCGATCACCAGTAAAACAGCTGGTGTACCCAGGATGCATCTGGGAAGTGGACCTTAAAGTTCCTCTCGTTGTTGTGTTGTTGTTGTTTTTTTAATATGGGGGAGTGGCCTTAACTTCATTGAATAAGAAATATTGATATTCTTAATGTCTCGATCTTATTCCCTTTTTAGTCTATCAATAACTGGGTCTGTTTTTGTTTTATTAAATCAAACATGCTATAATCCATATAACAACACATTCTCTGGCTATAATTATACATTTTAAATATACATAATGTATAAAGTTTCCTTTTTTTAGACAAACAAATTATGTGGCAAAGTGGACGGTTTTTCTCCACCCACTCTCGACGTACCTTAATGATTCCCTTTCTCTCTCTTTCTCTGTCTTTCGTAAATTATCTTCTGCAACTAACGGTTTTTTGTCTTGACTGAACAACCTGTTGCAGTTCCTTTCAGTCTCACTTTCAGTCGTAATACCACTCATTTACATTTACTCGTTATCAACTACGATCAACCATTCCATATTCACTCCATTACTGTCCACATTTCACTTGGATTATCTTCACTTTTCCTTTGTGCAGCCTTTACAGGAGCTTTGAACATTTTTAATGTAGAGACCAGAGAGATCGGAAAATATGTTAATCATTTATTCAAATTTTCTAACTTGAAAACGGAAAGTAAAACACTGTTTTCAACATCTTGACATCATTTTTGTTTAAAGACAATGGAATTTAACACTGGAAATTTTGAATTGGGTTGCCCCCCCCCCCCCAAAAAAAAAAAACAACAACAACAACCCAGAAGTGGTACCAGGGTTAGTTAGTTAGGAGGCCCATGTCCTTTATAATTTTATTTTTAAGAATAGTTTTCTCTTTTTTTATTTTACATTGGTATACCGTTAATTTCACTGGGAAAACCACCCCCTTCCCTTACACATCAATACTGCCATTACTTCTAGCAACAGTAGTTCTATGATTCAAAACGTTTTCATTTTCTAAATCCTTCTAATATAAACATATAATATAATATTGTTTACACTTTTGCAACCTGTTACATGGTCCATGTAGAAACAGCACCAGGAAGAGGATAACAAGCCCCCCCCCCCCCCGTTTTCTTAAGCTAGGAAGTATCAAAACATGATTCTATTAAAATTAGCAGTTTGGATACAAAAGGCAATGATGATTAGCAGTTCCCATATTTAGTGCATTTAGAGGGTCGTCTTTCAAACCTTCTTACATACAATACTTGAAGCAGCAATAATGTAATAATCTACAAACTTCAAATACAGAAGTCCATAGACTGATAATATAATAGTATAATTATAATTAAAATATCATGATTAATTCAATCTTTGATATAGACTGATAGATCTTTATCACTCAAATTTCAAGGAGAATCTTTCTGCCCAGTCCTCCTATAAGATGGTAGTTGACGTTGTTAAAATGTTAATGTTTATTCATTGATGATTAGTTATCTTTAATCATTTGAAAGTTGACATGATGATAAATTCATTAGCTTGATTGATTGTGGTATTCTACAAACATATAATACAAATAATAAATAAATATCATGTAAATATTCAAGTTTAAACCCATCTCTACTGTCCTCTTTCATTATATGAGGGTGGCATCTTCAAGACGTAGTCCCATGTAGGTGTCTCCTGCATTCATCAATAAAGTTGTAGCCTAGTTTTCAGAAGAAAGGGCTGTAATGATAACCCAAGTCTGTTGAATGGAAAAATGAAATAAGATACAGTGTATAAGATAAACAGCAATGACTAATAACATACACCCTGATACCTGCTCTGACAACATGACAAAGGACTGAAATTCACTTGGGGTTATAGTTGGCAAACCAAAACTATTTTTCCTACAAGACTAGTTACTGACCACATCTTAGATTATTTCTGATGATCCCGTTAAGATGATAGGCCTGCTGGAGCTTGGATCAGACAAGGTATGAAATAAGTAATACGTGTACAATGTACTTGTATTGTATTGTGAACTTGTGCTCATAATTGAATAATACTCGGTTAAGTATGGGACATAAAATGACCAAAGAACTTGGACCAGAGAATGTACTGGAAATAATGATATTGAAACATACGTAATGTAGACTTATATTTCATCTATATCAAAATTTTATTTTAGATCTAAATCACAATTGTGATATTCAGTATTCTTTTACAAGTAACAGACAATGAAAAATATCTTTGTCAGACCTATAACTTTCTGCATGATATGTGTTCTACCATAGTTTATTGGGGGTACCTACATTGTATATTAGCACACTTGCTTGTATGAAGTGTAGTAGGCCCACGCGCATCTCTAGATATAGTGATTCTGTCAATATCTGTTCTTTGTTCCTCTCCTGGGTTTGTAATCTGCATGCCTTCATCATCCACTGTAGAGAAGCATCATCCTACATAAGAGAAAACAATGTAGGTACTTCAATTAAAAAGTGATAATAATAGATACATATCAACCATTACCATAATACATGATACATCCTATAAACAGACTTTAATTAATCTTATGTTGTGTTCTTCTTCATCTTCATTGCTCCAGAAGTGAAAGGACCACTTACACAAAAAAAAAGTAATGAGGGGTCCTGTGTATACCCTACATGTATGATCATTATTATTATTATGTAGTGCTTTGAATGTGCATTAGACATCGTTCTTCTACACACAGGACCTCCTGTAAAAAAGGACAAATCCCTTTGTAAACAAAGAAAGGGAAGAACTAGAATAAAATATCCCCTCCACTATATACACCTGGAACATAACCTTAGTTCCATTTCCTTTTTTAGTGAATTAATAGGTGGTCGTTTAATATTTGTGTGCTAAATATCCTGAAAATTTTACCTGCATGGGACTTTCAGCTTCATCTTGCAAATATAAGAAATGTTGTAATGTCTACTCATCAGTTAACTCCTTCTAGCTCTTCATCAGTTTCAATCTGTTGGAACAAAAAGAAAACAAAATCAATATGACAATCAAGGCGTCCCTTTCTCCTTAACAAAATAAAAATAGATCTAGCATGAAAGCTATTTTTCATGTCATGGTTGGCCTTAATTTTAATATGGTGTGGAAATCAACATTCCAATTTAATGGACCACAGTACAAATTAAAATTAAATGGAAGATTTAACTTGTGCCTCAAAGAGTGCTTTATATGGCTTATACATATAAAGTAGTCTTAAGTAGAATTGGTTTATTAAGACAAGAAGAAGTGGACTACATAAGTAAACATAATTGTGGACTAGGGGTCTTCTCTTAGTCTTACACAAACAAATAGATTTATCAACATGAACTGCACAATTTGGAGAAGAAAAAAATCTCTAATATATTAAGAGAATTAATAGGGGTCAGGCGCGTACGCAGGGCTTTTTTATGTGTATGTTTTTCTGGAACCCCCCCCCCCCTTTTTGAGTGTTGATTTTTTTTAAATAAAATTTTAAAAAACAAACAATCCTAATGGATGACCTAAAAAAGATGACATTCAGCGGCTGGCTGGGTCGTTGCGAAGATTTTGGCCCGATGTTAAATGTTAAACCCCCCCCCCCCTTGAAAAAATCCTGAGTAGGGTCTACGCCACTGATAGCTAGGGTCTAGATCTAGATCTACTACTAGGCCTAGGTCTAGACTCTAGTACTACTAGATCTACTAGTAGTAGATCTAGTAGATCTAGATCTAGGTCTAATTACAACTTGACAAGCACGCTGGACCCACACAAAATCTAAATATTAAATAAACAATCCTAGTGTTGATGTTTTTTAAATATATTTTATCAATAAGTTTCAGGTTTACATCTAAATGAATACGATTTGGAGTTGTTTGATTATCAATGGTCACAGATAATTTTGGTCTAGGTCTAGAGCCTAGGGTCTAATTAAAATTGACACGCACCGCGTACCGATGATGCAACTGCGAACGGATGGCACCGATATTGATAAGTAAAGCCATCATAGTCCACATCTACTAAAGATTTTATCAAGAATTAATCCACTTCAGAGATTATTGTAAGGTGTAACGTTAAATCTAGATTTAAATTAAATCGGTGATTGGTGAATTAGATTCATGATGACGATCAAATCTGAAATAAAACTTGATTAGAAAGTTTGATCTTGATGCAAATGAGCACCGAAATTCCCCGGGGTGGGCCTGCCGGAACCCCGGGGCACTAACTGGAGTACTAGGGTGAAATGACGGCAAACCGCAGTCAAACTACTTCATGACGATGAAAATCAAAGTGCAATTTCAAGAGCAATGTTTGACTAGTCTTTTCCCAAAAAATCTGTTGAGAACTGTCTCCAAATGTAACGAAATTACCGTAGACTCTACATCACGAAGACTATTGCAGCTTTTTCAAAATTGATGACTAAATTTACTTAATCTACTCATATTTCAATCAATTACTCACCCATTCTCAATGAACTAACTCTTCTCAGTTTGTGCGAGTGTAGTAGCGTCGTGCATAAATCTGCATAATTAAAGTGATGCAATGAGGTCAAATATATTATCCGGTTTCTTAAACGATACTATCGATAAAATACATATTCATGAGGCACTTATCCAATCAAAAAGCCGCCTCGGGTGCTTATTTTGTCTTCAAATGATCCAAAAGAGGCGGAGCCTAATCCCATTCGTCTGCATGGTTTCCGCGCGTGCTGCTTTCCGTCTAGTAATTATATTTAAACGTCTTTGGTATAACCTATATTGCCCGCCAAATTACACACAAAATCCCATTGACTTTTCTGCGCGGACTAACTTATTGTAATTTTGTTGACTTATCCATCAAAACCTTGAGGGCGATAACAATTAAAAATTGCCCTGCTCAGATGTCTGATACGGTACTGAGCAGGGCAATTTTTAAATGTTATTGCCCTCAAGGTTTAATGGATAAGTCAACAAAATTACAATAAGTTAGTCCGCTCAGAAAAGTCAATGGGATTTTGTGTGTAATTTGGCGGGCAATATAGGTTATACAGTAAACCAATGCGCAAATATTTTAGCCCGCTCAGAAGAGTCAATGGGATTTGTGTGTAATTTGGCGGGCAATATAGGTTATATTATATTTAAACGTCTTTGGGTTATACAGTAAACCAATGGACAAATATTTTAGCCCGCTCTGAAAAGTCAATGGCAAAATGCGTGTTAAACTAGTGAGCAATAATATAGTGCCAGTTGTAATTTACATCGCGCATCAGCTATTGTAATTTACATCGCGCATCGTGTATAAGAAAATGCGCACTTTGCGCGAACTCTATTGTGACGTAACAATCACACCCTAGGCAAACTGTTTGCAGTGTATCGAAAATCTGTCAAACACTGGATGAACAGTGCTGGTTTGACAATGTTTTTGCAACTTCTAATGCTAGGAAACCCTGTGTAGCCTACATAATTTAAGAGTATAAGAGAGTAAGAGTTTCTTGTTTGCTCTAGATGTCTGATGAGGTTAATAATAGTAATATTGACTGCCTAATTCAGGGCAATACGACTTGTCATATATCACCCTCACCTTTGGTTCGGGCGATATATGTCGTATTGCCCAGAAGGCAGTCAATATTACTTAAATATATGCATGTATGTATTAGTGCGTGCGTCGGTTAGCGTGCGTATATTTGTGTGCGCGTGTGTGTGTGCGTTTGTGTGTGTGTGGTCGTGTGGAAACAAAGAGATGGTGGAAACAAAGAGATTTTGGGTAAAATATTTGCTAAAATTTGCTAAAAACTTATGCGCTTTCAAAATTAAATTGTATTTCATCTCTCGTTATTGTCCCTCATTGGGTATATAAAGAAGTTGCAAAAATTTCATTTAAATTCATATGGAGGGGGGAAGATAGAATTAAACGGGCAATAATGTATCAGGACTATGACTTTGGAGGATTAAGAATGATTAATTTTGAAATGTCCGTTAAAATACAGCGCATAATGTGGATAAAACGTCTTTTATATGGAGAGAAAAGTTTGGGATGGAAATTGTTTTTTGATCATTGCTTACAGTTTGTGGGTGGTAGATTTATTTTTTTATGTGATTATGATTTAAAAAAGATTAAACTATACTATATGGAAATGTTGCAAGCATGGCAAGAGACAAGTAATTTAAGATATTTGGAGGGTTATATTAATCCAATTATTTTTAATAATCAGAATATATGTATAAATGGAAAAAGTATATTTGATAGATACTTGTTTGAAAGAGGGATTGTTCAACTGAATCATTTGGTTGAGAAAGGTCATGTTAAGTCTGTTAAATATTTTATGAACCTCGGTATGAAAGGTAATACTTTTCTTATGATTATTGATATTTATGATGCGATACCCAGGTTATGGAAGGATGATTCAGGGTTAATAGAATTCCTCGAGGTTGATTTGATAAGCTTTAATACTTATTTCCATATTTCTAGTAAAAAAATACAGTTTGTGGATGTGGGTTCAAGAACAATCTATGATTATTTTATCAAAGCACTGCAACAAACGTATGATTTGCAGGTAAGGGATGGGCAAAATGATTATGATTTTATAGATAAAGAATTAAAAGAAATATTTGTTAGACCAAGAATTACTATACTCATTAGAAAACAACGTGAATTTCAATTTAAATTATTGCATGGAGCCATATACACTAATGAGCATCTTCATAGATTTGGTTTTGTTGGTGATAATTTATGTTCGTTTTGTAAGCAGGAAATAGAAACATACACACATTTATTTTTATCTTGTGGGAGCGTTCAAAGGATATGGCAGGCTTTAATACAACTTTTTGAGTAGATGAAATTAAAGATTTAGAATGGCGAGATATATTTGTTGGGTTGGTAGGTAGTTCATATAGAATAAAAATGTGTAATACTATCATTTTCATGGTGAAGTATGTTACATTTAGGTCAAGATCGGGGGGGGGGGGGGCGAGTACTAACTTTAGAAAAGATGAAAAAAAGCATTTTTAAGTATAGGGATGAGGAAAAGAAAATAGCAATTAAAATGGGAAAGCTAGGATCACATTTCTTAAAGGGGGAGCAGCTTAAGATTAATTAAGATTTGCTTTCTTCTCCACCGTGAGCCTGTTAAAAGCGTAACTCGATTTTGCGGCCTGGATAACTTATTTAGTATATTTTTCTTGAGTTGAGAATGTTGGCAGACATCCACTGAGTGAGTACTGTGTGTGTGTGTGGGGGGGGGTGGGTGGGTGGGTGGGTGAGTATGTGTGTGGGTGGGTGAGTATGTTTGTGTGATAGAGGGTGAGTATGTTTGTGTGATGGAGGGGGCAGGGAGGGGGCAGGATTGTTTCAGTAAAATTACCTCCAGATTTGTTTAAGTTTTTTTTGTTGTAATATATAAGTAAATAACATTTACAATTGACATATTATGTTTAGGTACTTATACGTTTACGTTGTTGCTAAGTTATATTATACTGCAAATAAGTTTGTGTTTAATTATGTTTATGTAAAAGCATCAATATTGAACACGTTTATTTTATTCAATTGTATGTCATGGTTTGTATTACACATCTGGAGAAATAAAACAAAATTGTTAAAAAAATAAAAAAAAGTGTGTGTGTGTGTGTGTGTGCGTGTGTGTGCGTGTGTGTGTGTGTGTGTGGAGGGAGTAGGGCTATAGGGTAATAATATGATTGCATATTGTCATATTTGAAATATGAGAGCATTCGCAGAGCAACCCTTTAAAGGTACTATGTCCCATTTGCAGGCCAAAAAAATTAAAAAGTTAAATTCCAACTGCATTTGAAAGATAATACTAATTTAGAACTACCCTAAAAAAAGGTGAGGCTTGAAAATGTCTTCAAGTGGGAAAATAACGACTATTAGTTGTCAAATCGACTTTAGGGCTATAGAGCCCAAAAGTAAAAGTCTTGATTGTCAGACAATTGTACCGAATGGTCATACGTTTTATGCTGCGCAAAGTTTCAATCAGTTTAATCGTGGCCATCACAAGAAGTGGGTTATTGATGTAGACAAATGCTCATGTACCCTTTACAACTCTTTTCATGTATGTTATTACCAAAGAAGAAAAAAAGCCAGTCAGTCACTCAATGGTGTATGACAGTGAAGTCTAGCAAGTAAACGGGTTTCCTTGCATAATTTGAATATGAGGACACTGCTAACGTTTAAATTTCACAGATAGGGCATACATGACATATTCATAATTCCTGCAAAGTTCTATAGAATTTGAGGTTGGCTGCAAAAGGAACATAGTACCTTTAAGGATTGACAGACAAAGAATTAGGAAAGCTCTAAATGTATTCTCAGTTTTACCAGGTCTCGATAGGTTAGAATATTTAATGGAAGTCAGGACAGCAGACCATCCTGACCGGCAATTGAAAGTTCAACAACCCATCGCCGACAAACATCACTCCATGTTGCCTTGATTGTTCAAGTTCAAGTTAATTTTATTTCACATCCAATAAAAACATCATTATAACATTCAAAATACAATTATACAAAATGCAATATATATAAAATATAATAAGAACAAATAAAACAACAACAGTAACACTAAAATTGATTAATGGGTGGAGTAGGGATGTGAGGGACCAGAAAAGGCCATTGACCTATCTAGGCTGGTCCCCTTTTTCTACAACCCCAAAAGTAAAATCTTCAGTAATTAAAAGCAAAATATTGACAATATAGACATTACATTAACTAAGACATATAAACACACATACAAGGACAGGCAGAATTAATAAAAGCTAAAAAAAAAGTATATTGTAACTTGATATTTGTTTGTGTTTAAAATTACGCTTAAAACTAGACAATGTTGGGCATGCTTTGAGAGAATCTGGTAAGTTATTCCAAATAATGGATCCTTTATATTTTATTACTGTTCTTGACAAATTATAGCGAAATGAAGGAACATAAAGTTTGTGTGAATTTCTAGTATTATATTGATTTATATGTCTATTAAAAATAAAATAATTATTAAAACAATCAGGTAAAGTAGTTATATTGTACATGTAAGAGAACATAAAAGCTCCAATACTTATATCATATAGATCATAAAGTTTTAAAAACTTCAGCTTAAAAAACATGTACCTGTATGTGCTCTATAATATGAGTTTGTTATAACCCTGACGGCTCTTTTTTGTAATAAAAATAGCTTTTGAAGCAGATACGAAGCGCAGTTGCCCCATACAATAATACAATAATTAAAATAAGGCAAAATCATAGAGTTATAAAATTGTACAAGTATTCGTAATGGTAAAATATCTTTGAGTCTATTTAAAACACCAATGACCTTTGACAGCTTGTTAGAAATATAATAAATGTGGTCCTTCCACGTTAAGTTTTCATCAATAATGACGCCTAAGAAAGTAACTTGGTGTACTTGCTTAATTTCTTTACTATTTATACAAATCTTGATAGCAGCTTCATTTACATATTTATTTCTTGTTTTAAAAATTACATAGTTTGTTTTTTCAAAATTAATCAACAATTTATTGGCAAGGAAACACTTGTGTATTTTAACAATTTCAGAATTCAATACAATATTTACTTCTACGGGATCTTTACCAGATAAAAACAGAGTGGTGTCATCAGCAAATAAAATAGAAGATAAAATATTGCTTACAGATGGCAAGTCATTGATATACAGTAAAAACAGGAGCGGGCCAAGATTAGAACCTTGCGGCACACCAGTTAAAGTAGTGCTGTGATCAGAGTAATAATTACCAAAGCTAACATATTGCTTTCGGTTTGATAAATAATTTTTAATTAAAAGAGGAGGAATTCCTCTTATACCATAAAAACATAACTTATTTATTAAAATATTATGATCAATACAATCAAAAGCTTTGGATAAGTCTAGAAATACACCAATTAAAAATTCATTAAGTTCAAAAGCATTTGCAACTTTGTCAATAAAATCAAGAAGAGCATGGCAAGTACTGTATCCTTTTCTAAAAGCAAATTGATTTTCATACAGAATATTATTTTTACTAATAAAACGAGTCAATTGATCACATAAAATCTTTTCAAATATTTTGCTAAAAACAGATAACACAGATATCGGCCTATAATTATTTAAAAGTGACTTATTGCCTTTTTTAAAAACAGGAATCACCTTTGCAATTATTAGAGCATCGGGGAAAATACCTTGTTCAAAGGAAAAGTTTAAGATATTGCACAAAGGTGTAACAATCATATAAATCGAGTTTTTCAATACCTTAGGGTGAATTTCATCGTATCCTGGACTTTTATTTTCATCAAAATTCAAAACCACATTGATAATATCTGCGTTAGTAACAGGCTGTAAAAACAATGAATTCAAAAAGTTACCCTTCAAGTACTCGTCGTATTTTGTTGATTCAATATTGCAAGTAATCAAATTATCAATACTTTGCTGTAGTTTTTGCCCGATTGTACAAAAATAAGAATTAAATATATTTACAATTCTTTGTTTATCAGTAATCTTTTCACCATCAACTTCAATATCATTGATCCCATGCTTTAATGTTTTCTTGTTTAAAATTGCATTAATAAGTTTCCATGTTGCTTTCACATTATTTCGAACATTATCAAACTTAGAGTCATAGTATGCACGTTTATTTTCCCGTATTAAATTATTTAAGACATTCCTGCATTCTTTATATGCCATTTCACGTAAAGGGGTTGAGTTTCTTAGGTATTTACGATATAATATATGCTTACGTTTACTAAGCTTGATTACCTCTTTTGTTACCCAAGGCTTATCAACTTTATTTTTAGTTTTAACTAATTTGACAGGGAAACATTCATCGTAAATATCCTTATATAATTTAAAGAAATAATTGTATCTATCATTCGCATCACAGATATAATTAAGTCGTTCCCATTTAACGTTGTTCAACTCACTACAAAAATGCTTCATATTTTCTTCACTTAAATCAGTTTTTCGCACTTCAATATCAGGTTCAGAATCAAAATTGTTTGACCTCAAAATAATAAACGGTGTTAAATGATCACTGATATCTGTTATCACTATACCAGATTTCAAAACTTTTCCAGGATTATTATAAAAAATATGATCTAAAGTTGATGCAGTATCATTTGTAATTCTTGTTGGTTTATAAATATATGGTAACAAAGACAAAGCAACAAAACTATCAAAAAAATCCATTACTTTCGTATTTTCATCTTTTTTCATGAAATCAACATTAACACCGCCCATAACTATACATTCTTTTTTTTCCTGCACTATTTTAATCAAAGATTCTTGTAATTGTGACATAAAGTTAGATGGGTTATGGCTTGGAGGCCGGTATACTACAGCAACAATAATATTTTTCACTTTATTACGTACCTCAATAAATACACTTTCAATATCCTCACTAAATATATCTAAGTCCAATATTCTAATAAATCTTAAGCTATCACTAACATATAAACCTACACCACCCCCTCTTTTATTCGGTCGACAATTTCCAACAAACTTATAGTTGGGAATACATATTTCTTGTTCTTCACCTTGTTTCAACCATGTTTCACAAACTCCAATTAATGATAAAGGTTTATAAAAAACATCAAGACAGTTTAAAAATGTATCAAAATTTTGTTTCAAGCTGCGACAATTAAATTGTGCAAGAGAGAGTGTACTTTGTTCATAACTTTTTAAAATATTACAAAATTCTAAAGGAGTGTAATATTGATTTTCAATAAGGTCACCAGTATCATTATCAAGTCTTGAATCAGATTTATTATCTAGTTTACATAAAAAAACAATTTCTGCATGTTAAATTATGTTGCCTGTTACACAAAATACAACTACATTCAGAAGACATCAAAGAACAAGAAACAAGAAAAATACAAAACAATATCGAATAATACTATCATCAAAATACTAAGAATACAAAAAATAGTTTACGATGGCTGTATACACATGGGAACTGATGATTATTGTCTCTGTAAAGTAGTAAAAAGTCATTTGTAGTTCATATCTTTAAGAGATCCCTCACCGACCAAATTCTTTTCCTGACTGATCTACCGTTCGTTGCTTTCAGTAACAGGATGATCCTGCCGTCAGTCGACCAAGCTGCATCTATCTTGTCATTTTTCTTTACTTCTTCCTTCGCTTTGTACAGGATAGTCCTATTTCTTACGGTCAGATCTTCTTCTATGCCTATGTGGGTACCTTTCAGCTTTCTGCGGTTCTTCAAGAACCTCTCTCTAGTGCGGTACGAGGTGCACTTCACTATGATGGGCCTCGGTTTTGCAGCGCTCCTCCCAGTTGTGCTATGTGCCCCTGCAGCTGCAGGCGCGCCTAAACGATGAGATCTGTCAATCTCATGTTGCTCCAAGTTGAGATCCATCTTCTCGCGAGCCAGATCAAGAACTAGCTTGTCGGTGTCCTCTCCTGGGTTCTCAGGTACGCCGTAGACACGAACACAGGTACGTCGGGAGTACTGTTCGGCTTCGTTGGACTCCTGATTGTGATTTCATAATGGATGAACTTTGGTAAATGATATTTCGTTTTGGAGAGTGAGGAAGTACAGGGCTGCGAATAGTAATGGATGCGCTTCTTTCTTTTTAATGTAGCTTATATTAACAAGGATCGATGTAGGGCCATTATCTTAGTCAGTTGCTTTTGGCGTCTAATGATTAAAAAAGAAGTAATGAAAATAAAAATAAATTTGGAAATTGAAAGCATTCTCCTAAACCTAATTCTTATTTACGACACTTAATTATCTTGAATCTATGTTTAGGGACCATATCGTTGAACTCTCCTCACCCCCTATTGTCCTTATGTATTTCCCTCTCATACTTCCCTTGTTCTACCTCCCCCCCCCCCCCCTCCCCTCCTCTTTCTCTCTCTCTCTCTTCTTTTCTCGCTCCTATTTTCTTAAAGCCCATCTGCACTAGTTTGGCCAGGAGGGATTAGACCTCCCTGCATAGTCATGGACAGGTGGTTATGTCATCAAATAAGCTCTCAAATAACATAAGAAAAAGGGGACCATATGGGGACCAACGGTTGGATTAGGCATTGTTTGATATATAGAGGGCGCAAGTAAGTAGTGCAGTAGGGCTTTCAGCTAAAATCTATCTCTTCCAAAATACCGAACAGAATATGTTTCTTTCAAACAAGGATTTCACAAAATACAAAGCTTGGTTACAAAGCTTCATTTAATTTAATTTTATAATCTAACATACATGTATATAAATAGTATAGTATTAATGACTGCTTTGAGAGAAATAGTTGTTTTATTACGCTCAAGGGAAGGTTAGAATTGTGCTATTCCCCGAGGCTTGCCGAGGGGAATAGCCCAATTGTAACCTTCCCGAGAGCGTATGAAAACAACTATTTCTCGAATATTAAAGCAGTCATTAATACTTTTATATGCCGAAAAAAAATAGACTAAAAAAAAAAAAAAAAAAATAATTTACATTTTTGTCGAAGACGGGATTCGAACTCTTGCGTACAACAAGAGGTGTATCGAAAACCAACGCTTAGACCACTCGGCTATCGCGCGCCGTTTACATGCTCGGCAGTTTTCTCCAATATATACATTAAAAAGGATTGAAAACGGCTCCGCGTGAGGGATGCTTCGCAAAAGCTCCATAAAACGGACCCTTCTTTTACTTTTGCAATGCATATTGGCACGAACTTAGATCAAGATCTATCGGCAGATGTTGTTTTTTTGTTTTTGAGAGTTAATTTTCGTCTTCATGTCAACAATGCAAGATAAAATTGTCGGTAAGATCGATCGAGATTCAATTGTATTGAAATTGCCGACCAATTTTTCGCACACGTATGGTATCCTCTGATGAGTTCGAGGGTCTTAGATTTGGTAGATACTCATGATAATAGACGAGTCGGCAGTCAGGTTTGTGATGATGGTGACCATGTTTATTGAACTACCACGGATACCGGATATATCGGATATCGTATATCGTAACATCCCCCTTCCTCTGGAAAGATTGGGAATCAGTGAACATCACTGATCGATGATTATTGACATATTGCTTTGATAACAATACTTTTGGTAGTATGCAAGTTTTGGTTATTTGCTTCCTAATGAACTTTTTCCAATCAGGTTATATAACATAAAATCTTGATTTGTTTTCAATACGTTTCTTTTGTATTGTATTAACGAATGAGTATTTAACTGTCTATATAATTATATCGTTCCACTTTCAACTTCACAGTTGATCTGCAAGATTGAACATAGTTTTGATATAACTTGATTCCTTTATAAAATGGATTTCCAAACGAAACATGTTTGGGCTAGCATCTGTTTAGACTTGTAAACATTATGCTTGTCATACCAAAAATACTGTACAATGATTATACATACATATGAACAATAAACTTCTTAGACTACATTAAACTAAGCGTCTTCTGTGTTCTTCTTTATCTTCTCTCTTCTTTGAAGAAATTTAAGAGTTCAGTTTCAATCTTCAAACATGTATCTCGCTGGTGTACGGATGTTGCGTCCATATCTTGTTGTGGTTTGCGAGTTTGATGTTGGTCCTTTAGATTGAATGTTCTGAGTTTCTGGTGTTGGCTGATGGTTGTTGCCATTCTGTTGTGGTGTTTCTGCTTGAGTAGATGAAGTGTAGTCTTCGTCGAACCTAACACGCTTTGGAGTAGGGTTGGTTGACGATGGAATCTCCCTCAGGTGAGATCGGTTTCGTCTCAGGATTCCTCCGTTAGGTGTTGATATTTCATACGACCTAGGCTCGTCGCAGACTTTGGATACTTTGGCTGGTATCCAAGTATGATCTTTGGGATGTAGGACTCTGACTGGTTGTCCTACGTGGAGTGGTGGAAGATCTGGACCCGCATGTCGATCGTGCGTTTCTTTCATCTTACTCTGTCGATTCAAGAGATGATCAGTGGTGGTAGATTCTCTTGAAAGATGATGACTTGGCAGTGTTGTTCTGATGGGTCTTCCAAACAACATCTCTGCAGGTGATCTCATGTGACTGTTAACGGGTGTTGCTCTTAGGTGTGACATAGCCAGTTGACTGTCTTGGCCAGTCTGTGAACACTTTTTCAACAGATTCTTGACGGTACGAACCATTCTCTCAGCTAGTCCGTTGGATCTTGGATAGTGAGGTGAAGAGGTTGTATGGGTGATCGACCACTTCCGGCACATGTCCTTGAAGTGCTTCCCGACAAATTGTGGACCGTTGTCGGATACGATCTCCTCTGGTGGACCAAATAAACTGAAGATTCCACTCATCACGTTGGCTACTGCAGCACTTGATGTGTCAGTCAGCTTGTAGACTATCGGATACTTGGAGTAATAGTCAGTGACGAGTAAATAGTCTTGTCTGTTTAGCATGAACAAATCTGTTCCTAGTCTAGTCCAAGGTGCTGAAGGTACATCATGGGGAAGCAACGGCTCTTTCGGTTGCCTTGCCTGGTGTTCCTGGCATGCAGCACATTGCTTTACGATCTGTTCAATGTCCTTGTTGATGTGTGGCCAGAACACTGTCTCACGAGCTAGTCGTCTCGTGCTCTCGATTCCCATGTGTCCAAGATGAAGTTGTCTGAGGATATCTTCTCGAAGTGTCTTCGGTATGATGACTCTGCTTCCTTTGAAGAGTACTCCTTGAGATACTCCAATCTCATCTCTGTAAGACCAGAATTCCCTGAGGGATGTCGGCAGCTCCTG
This sequence comes from Strongylocentrotus purpuratus, assembly GCF_000002235.5. Classification (NCBI taxonomy): domain Eukaryota; kingdom Metazoa; phylum Echinodermata; class Echinoidea; order Camarodonta; family Strongylocentrotidae; genus Strongylocentrotus; species Strongylocentrotus purpuratus. Next base: position 30,900,754 of record NW_022145601.1, on the reverse strand, counting down.
AAGAGTTTCAGGCCAACCCTGAGTGACTGTCTGCCACAATGACCTAAGAACAGGGTCATTGGATGTTTCCCTCTGGAGTTCTGTTCTCTTGTGTTGTCCGAAGAAGATCAAGTCGATTTGATGAGTGTCTTCTACTTCGGAGCAGATTGATTCCTCTCTGATGTCTAGTGGAACATCGCGTGCTTCCTTGGGGTTAGGAAGACGGCTCAAGGTATCTGAAAGAATCATTTCTTTCCCAGGTCGGTACTTGACTTGGCATCTGTATCCTTGTACCTTGATCAATAGTCTCTGTAGACGAGGTGGTGCGCTTCTTAGAGGTTTCTTCCAAATTGTCTCCAAAGGCCTGTGATCTGTTATCACAGTGAAATCCTTCCCGAATAGGTATGTATGGAATCGGGCGATACCAAACACTAGGGCTAAGGTTTCCCTCTCTATGTTCGAGTAGTTGGACTGTGCATTGGAGAGACTTTTGGATGCAAAAGCTACGGGTTTACCATCTTGGAGCAGGCATGCTCCCAGCCCTTTCATTGATGCATCTACCTCAACGGTTGTCTCTTTCTTTGGGTCAAAGAACTGCAGGCATGCACCCGATGAGACTGCGCTTTTCAGGCTGTTTAAGGCATGTTCGTGATCCTCGTCCCAGACGAATGGAATTTCCTTGTGAAGGAGTTCACGAAGTGGTGCTGACTTCTCTGATAGATTAGGAATGTATGGTGCTAGGTATGTGAATAATCCTAGGCATCTCTGAACATCTTCCTTGTCCTTAGGTGAAGGCATTGTATTGATAGCTTCAACCTTGCTTGGATCTGGGAAGATTCCAGATCTTGTGTACATGGATCCAAAGTAGCTGATAGCTTCCTTCTTGATAGTACACTTGGAGCTGTTGAACACGAGTCCTTCCTGTTTCGCTGTCTCCATGAGTAAGTGGAGATTCTTGTCGTGTTCCTCCTCTGTTTTCCCGACAATGGCAATGTCGTCTGCGATACATACGCAGCCAGGCACATTCTGGACGATCCTATCCATGTGTTGCTGGAAGATGTCTTGGCTTGTGCATAAGCCGAAGGGTAATCTTTGGAAACAATATCTTCCAAATGGTGTTCTGAAGGTGGTCAGGTCTTGGCATTCCTCTGCTAGGTGTACTGACCAGTATCCAGCCTTTGCGTCTAGCTTGGAGAAGAATTGAGCTCCTGCGAAGATTGGTTGGATTTCTTCCAAGGTTGGAATTTTGTGTGGACACCTTTTCAAGGCATCGTTCAACCTTCTGGGGTCAAGACATATCCGTATGGATCCATCTTTCTTCACAACGGTGGTCATCGAGCTACACCAATCTGTGTGGTGTTCTATCTTTCTGATGACTCCTTGCTTCTCCATGTTATCTAGTTCGGCTTTGATCTTGTCCTTCAGATGGACACTGCACTTTCTAGGTGCATCTATGGTTGGCTCTGCATCATCTTTCAGATGCAGCATTGCTTTCCCGCTAAAGCTTCCTATGGCATCAAACTGATCTGGGTATGTTTGTTTGAGGTCACTAACACTTGTGATAGGTGTATGTGTAGGTGTGTCCTTGTGCATTGTGTGGATTGTGATAATCCCGAGATCTGTGCAACCTAACAACCCTAAGATAGCTGGTCCATTCACGTCTGCTACGTAGAATGTATGTGTATACCATTCTGGACTCTTGTATCTACACTTTATGTCTAGTGTACCAACGCATGGTATTGATATTTCGCCATATGCTACTAGCTTTACTGGTGTACGTTTCACTACTTGCCTCCACTTGTCACCATATATTTGTTTGGCTGTGCGTACTGTGATAGTATTAGCGCTTGCCCCAGAGTCTATCTTCAGATATAGGTAATGCTGACCTGATTTCTGTGGGCATATGATGTCAATGTTTGCAAAAGCTACTGTACCCTTTGAGTTGATCACTGTGTGTGTTCCGATCGTGTGTATGGTGTCAAAATGTTCGAAGTTTGATGGACCTGCTGATTGTTGATGTTCATGATCTGTGCTAGTATCATGTTCAGTATCCATTTCACTAATCGGTTTATACTTTCGACCCTTTGATTTTGATCGTGATTGGTTACCGTGTTTCGGTTTACGGTCATCAGATTTATGGTCGTCTGATCTACGATCTGGTTTTCGACTACGATCGTTCTTAGCCTTTCTACAGAACTTGGCCCAATGGCCCTTTGTGTCACAGGCACGACACACATCGTTGTACGCAGGGCACTGACGAGGTTTGTGGATACGTCCACAGTTTCCACACGTCTTTCGTCCCTGGTTCCGCTTGAACGAATCTATGCTTTCTTTAGCCGGCTCAAGCGTTTCTAGGCATTTTCTGCTCGCCGCAACTGCCTCGTATTTTCGACCCTCTACAAGAATTGCTTCGATTAGATATCCTTTAGGCTGGTCCAATAGGAATTTCTGGAATTCTAGACTTGGTGTTGAGGTGATGACTACCTCCATTATCCGCTCGGCAAGCTCGGATTCCTCAAAATCGCATGTGTTGGCTTTGTCTCTACATCGAGTAACGAATGCGTCAAAGCTCTCATCTTGTCTCTGCCGATATTCGCATCAGCTCGAGACGATGGACCCGAAAATTAATGTTTACCTTTATTTGTTTCTCAAATAATTTCCACAGTTCTTGTGGTTTTTCTTGGTCGGCCTCTGATAGCCCAGACGCATTGATGCGGCGCAAACCTTCGTTGCCTACAGCGATTTTTATTTTTATAGCCTTTTTTTTGTTTTCAGTTATTTCTTGATCTGCCAACACAAGCTCCATTCTCTGCTTAAATAGCTTGAACTCTTCGGGTAGGTCTGGTACCTCCCAGTTCATCTCTGGATACTTAGTACTCATTGTATATGTCACGTGTGCGTATTGGTTACGACAGATTATATGAATGAGTGTAAATCTTTGTGTTGTTTATCTTAGTGTGAACAGGTCCTAACCGGCTGGTGTTGATAAGGTTCGTACACGTAAACCTGTGTACGCTCTCACACCTGTGTGAATGTCATTAGGTGTCTCATGCAATGAAAATGTTGATCACTCTCACTCAATATGTCCGACAGTGACAATTCCTCACACACCAGATATTATTATATAATATTGACTGGCCTTGAGGGGTATATCAGAAATATTGACCAAGCTCAGATCATATTGCCCCGAGTCGAAAGACGAGGGCAATATGGTATTAGCGCGGTCAATATTTCTGATATACCCCGAAAGTAAAGCCAGTCAATATTTTTATTGTTATCCAAATCAGACATCTAGAGCAAATACAGACATCCACCATGACAATCTCAAGAACTGAACAAACTTTGTCAAACCAACACTGTGCATCCAGTGCTTGACAAAATTTTCGATACACTACAAACAGTGTGTATTTGGTGTGATTATTACGTCACAATAGAGTGCGCGCAAAGTGCGCAGGTTCTCGTACGCATAATATTAATAGATGCGCAATGAAAATGCGAGACCGTGGAAAATACCAAGGTATATTTTCACTCGTCTCTACACGTAAAGTCAATACGCGCAGGGAGACCAAGGAAAATACAAAGAATATACCCCTCCGTTCCCACTGCTAGTGAAAACTAGGGCAATACGGTTTTGTAAATGACCAGCTCAGATGTCTGATACGGGTAATAATTATATAATATTGACTGGCCTTGAGGGGTATATCAGAAATATTGACCAAGCTCAGATCATATTGCCCCGAGTCGAAAGACGAGGGCAATATGGTCTTAGCGCGGTCAATATTTCTGATATCCCCCGAAAGTAAAGCCAGTCAATATTTTTATTGTTATCCAAATCAGACATCTAGAGCAAATACAGACATCCACCATGACAATCTCAAGAACTGAACAAACTTTGTGAAACCAACACTGTGCATCCAGTGCTTGACAAAATTTTCGATACACTACAAACAGTGTGTATTTGGTGTGATTATTACGTCACAATAGAGTGCGCGCAAAGTGCGCAGGTTCTCGTACGCATAATATTAATAGATGCGCAATGAAAATGCGAGACCGTGGAAAATACCAAGGTATATTTTCACTCGTCTCTACACGCAAAGTCAATACGCGCAGGGAGACCAAGGAAAATACAAAGAATATACCCCTCCGATCCCACTGCTAGTGAAAACTAGGGCAATACGGTTTTGTAAATGACCAGCTCAGATGTCTGATACGGGTAATAATTATATAATATTGACTGGCCTTGAGGGGTATATCAGAAATATTGACCAAGCTCAGATCATATTGCCCCGAGTCGAAAGACGAGGGCAATATGGTCTTAGCGCGGTCAATATTTCTGATATCCCCCGAAAGTAAAGCCAGTCAATATTTTTATTGTTATCCAAATCAGACATCTAAAGCAAATACAGACATATCCACCATGACAATCTCAAGAACTGAACAAACTTTGTCAAACCAACACTGTGCATCCACTGCTTGACAAAATTTTCGATACACTACAAACAGTGTGTATTTGGTGTGATTATTACGTCACAATAGAGTGCGCGCAAAGTGCGCGGGTTCTTGTACGCATAATATTAATAGATGCGCAATGAAAATGCGAGACCGTGGAAAATACCAAGGTATATTTTCACTCGTCTCTACACGCAAAGTCAATACGCGCAGGGAGACCAAGGAAAATACAAAGAATATACCCCTCCGTTCCCACTGCTAGTGAAAACTAGGGCAATACGGTTTTGTAAATGACCAGCTCAGATGTCTGATACGGGTAATAATTGTTAATATTATCTGAAAACAGGTTTAATGTTCACACCTCTGATTTAGTTTAATTTTAGATTTAAACTTTACTAGTTAAGTTATTATGCAGACCCCTGTGTCAGTGATTGAGCACAGTTATAACTTGATTAGGCTATTCTGAGCAGGCTTTATGAACCTTTATATGCTCATACACACATCACCATTCACGTACGAGTTCATCGGGATTATGCAGTAGCATCAGTGTCTCGGTACACTGTGCGGTATGTACGATGCACGTACTATGCATACGAAAAAGTGCGACGTGACAAATCGCTAATCGACGATAATTTTGCTAATTATACTTCCCAACTGTCGTGAACTGGATCAATTGTGTCTTCAAAAATCAAACTTGATTTCGAAGATCCCAGCAGCTGCCACCATGATGAGTTCGAGGGTCTTAGATTTGGTAGATACTCATGATAATAGACGAGTCGGCAGTCAGGTTTGTGATGATGGTGACCATGTTTATTGAACTACCACGGATACCGGATATATCGGATATCGTATATCGTAACATCCTCCATCGCTCAAACCATTTTTTAACATGTAAACCTATGGGGTAACCATGGAGACTGACCTATTTTTTTAATAACCATGGTTATTAAAAATATTGAAATGTTTTAAGCATGTTTACCGGGAATTTTACAGGAACAGTTGAAGTTTATGAATGCAATTCGACCAATCAGATGGCTGGATTTCTTAAGTGAGGTATATAATTCATTTTACAACTTTTTAAGTTACTGAAATGACTTAAAAAGACTGCTTTAAGATGGTTTGATTGACATATCAACAAGTTCGCAGAATAAGGAAGAAAAAAAATGGTAAGCATACACTAATTTTATGCAGCTCATGAATATATTCTTCATCAGAAAGTAATGACTTAAACAAGCAATTTTTGGATAAATTATACGAAACAAAATATATTGTTGTACAAAGATACCTACACAAAGAAGGATAAAGAAAAACATATTATTAGTCAGGCAAATTTGTCAAATGAATTATCACTGTTTACTCAATATTTAATAGTAATAATATTTGTTCTTTTATAGCGCATTTAATGTCTGCTGACATTTCAATACGCTTTACAATATAGGTATATATAAAATATAAAGACATATGAGTTCAATGCCCTTCTGGCTCTATTTAAAGCAGTTGATATATTTCTTTCAAGTACTTAAAGCCAAGATCTAGGACAGAGCTTTTTTTTTTACCCGACTGAAAAGAAGGATGAGTATGCTTGTAAGTAATGCTACGGTCACAAAGGTTCGTACGAACGATAATTTCGTACGAATCTCCCTGTTTTTCCATTGTCTTCCCGAATTTCCATAGTCTGAAAATCGTTCGTACGCCGTTCGTATCAGTTCGTAATGGCATTTGTGACCGAGGCTTAACCCTTACTGTACTGGGCTTTTTTGAGCACCTCCTGACTGGGGGGGGGGGGGGGGGGCCTGGGAGGCCCCCCCCCCCCTATGATCTCGGCCGTCGGATGTCCGATGAACACGAAAATTTGCATGTTTGTAGATATTTACGTAACGAACAAGATGGTGTAATTAGTTTTTTGTGAATATGCAAATTGTTGTGGTTATAGCCTAATTAATTATGCAAATGCTAATTTTATGCATTTTACAGAAAACGTGTCAAACTTCACTTTTTGAACGTTGAAACTCATTATTCATATGAAACTTCTTTTCTAACACAAAATATTTATTTGGATTTAATTAATAATGATAATTTATGCAAATTTGATGCGATTTTCAAATATTTATTTTTTTATGTATTTTATTGTTTTTTTATTTCTTATTATATCTATTGTTTTTATTTCTTATGTATTCTTTTGTTCTGGAATAGATCAAGTTACTTTGAGAAACATATAAAAGCAATTCGATATCAATTCATATCACCACTTAGGAAGGAATACATCTAAACCTGTATTCACATTTCTGCTTGTACATGAATATATGCAATTATAGCATATTTTTGATGACATGCGCATACTAATTGTTATGTAACACCTCACAGGTATATCCGATTGCGACGAAAATGGTATCAAAACGTGCGTAAGACTTGAGGGAAAAAAGTCATGAAACGACAATTCAAAATTTCAAGCGGTTGCGGCGCAATCTCCGAAAATGTCGAGGGGGGGGGGGGCTCCCAGGCCCCCCCCCCCCAGTACAGTAAGGGTTAAGCAACCATGGGACGGACGGCCGTGAGTTCTCTCAAAGGGAGCTAATCAAAATGTAAAATGAAAAAGAAAACAAGTAGGCAAAGCTGTCGTACAGTACTACATTTTCTCACATTTACATGTAACAATTACAAGTCTTTAGTAAATGTGTTGATTATTCAATGAAATTAATTCATTTTCTTAAATCACTAATAAAAAGGTAAAAAGAGTTAACAGGTAGACAAAGCTGCCGTACAGTAATAGAATTTCTCACATTTACATGTAACAATTACAAGTCTTTAGTAAATGTGTTGATTATTTAATGGAATTAATTCATTTTCTTAAATCACTAATAAAAAGGTAAAAAGAGTATATAAACAGGTAAACAAAGCTGCCATACAGTAATAGAATTTCTCACATTTATATGTACCAATTACTTAATTGTAATTTGCGCTATATAAAAACTGAGTATTATTATTATTATAAGTATTATTACTAGTCTTTAGTAAATGTGTTGATTATTCAATGAAAGTAATTCATGTTCTTACATCACTGAAGAGGTGCATTTGATTGGTAATGTATATTTAAATTGACTTCTTTCTTCACAACCAGCAGAAAGTTTTACCAAAACGGGTAATTTTCCTGTAATTGTGAAGAAATAAATCATTTTCAAATTCATGTTCTCTCATTATTTAAAGTAGTTTCAAATTTATAAAGAACTAATGACTATCACAATCACCCATAGCAGGTATTGTACCCAATAAGTTTCCAGTCTTGATTGTCATCTATATTTTTTCAATCTTTGAATACAATATACACATGTTTTTGATTATACTAGCACTTACATTGTTGTGATATAGATCTTTATTGACTTTACTTTCTACAACTAAAGAAGTTTTAAATAGTACTTTTGGCTAGTAATATTGCAGTTCCGAAAGCTTCAATGTTTCAAACATAATTAATAAGTACTGTATAATCACTTTCACCGGAATTATTCTCAGAACTGACAATATTATTTTCCAAAATACTCTTCTGAACACATATTGGCTGGCAATATTACAAGCACTGTAATATCACTCTATTTTCATGATCAATATAACACTATTGGTAGAACTATTTCTTGTACTACAAAAACAGGCTGGCAATAGTATTTTAGTACTCTATTAAAAACATAACTTTTTACAAGTAAATCTATAACAAATCTTTTGGCTGTCAATACAATATTTTCTTGAATAGAATTAACACACACTGTACATATAATATACTTTAATGATTATATTTCATATTTCTGATATACAATATGGTGTAGAGATGGAAACTCTCTTGCTAGCACTCTTACAATTCAAGACCAGGATCATAAAATAAGCTTTAATTGTAAATTCATAAAGGAGAACATATCTTTATCTAGCAAGACATACTTATAGTTATCAATAACAGCAATGTTTAGCCTAATAGATACAATTTCAATTCACATTATATGCATTCTGAACGGGCATTATCCCAAGTTAATCGCAGGCTTAGTGTCTAAATGTTATAGGATTAATGTAGAAAATACCCTTCAGATCATAACATGAATTTAAGCTTCTATCACCCTTAAAGTTAAGTAGGCAAGCTTTCATCCACTTATGTGGACTTTCTCAAGCCAAATGATAATCAAAGAGTTTCTTGCTGTCTGCTGCCTTGAGATCACTGGAGTTAAGATAGGTGACAATGAATAACCAGAGTCCCTATACCATGAAGGATTAATTCTTTTTACCCAGATGGATTCAAGTTCAAGTTCAAGTTCAAGTTCATTCAAGTTCATTTATTCAAAACCACACAAAACATCATATAATCTTTTACATACAAAAGAGACTGGTAAGAGTACATTAATCAACATATATTAACTTGATTACATCATTAAATGGTTTTTAGGACCCCTGTAGAAGCTAAGCTTGTGAGCGGGCCCTATAGTCAACATTTTAATTAAGCGCAACATCATGGCCTCCAACATTAAGAAAAGTAATACCATCTGGAAGCTTTTTACCCTTTGAGCGAAAAATAACACATTTGGTCTTTTGAACATTAAACAATAACTTATTACACCAATACCATGCATACAGTTTCTGAATCTCTCTTGATTTGCAATTAGTAATAAATCTTCAGCCTTCTTATCAACCAGCAGCAAGCTGGTATCATCAGAAAAAACAGTGAGTATGAGAATAATGTTGATGAGTGTATTATATCATTTATATAGATTAAAAACAACAGGGGACCAAGAACAGAACCCTCAGGTACACCATATTTAATAGAAGCAAGTTGGGAACTAGTACCATCCACCACAACAAATTGAGTCCTGTCAAACAACTAGCTTTGGAACCAAGACAATGCTACTCCACATATTCCATAATGCTCTATTTTCCTGAGGAGGATACCATGATCAATGGTATCAAACGCCTTAGATAGATCTAAGAATATCCCTAGACAATACTTGTCTCCATCAATAGCTTTTATGATATTACTTAATAAATTAAACACACCCATTTGTGTGGAGAAGTGCTAACGATAACCACACTGCTGAGGAATCAAGATATTCTTTTTAGATAGAAACTCATTCAAGCGTTTATAAATTATTTTCTCAAGCAGTTTAGAAACGATTGGTAACAACGCTATTGGCCTATAACAGGGGTGATAGTGAGCACTAAAAAAAGGTTTTTTTGTTTTCCCTCAACCACGCCCCCTTGAGTAAAAAGAGGAGGATTCGCGGGGAAAAAATGGCATATAACAACATTCCCCCCTTTCGGGTAAGAAAATTGGGACAAAATTGGGGAAAAATCGGGAAAAATAGAGAAAATAAGAGTGAAACCGGGAAAATCAGAATAAAACAGGGATAAAAAAAAAAATTGGTAAAAAAAATTGGTAAAAAAAAAAAATTTTAAATCGGGAAGAAAAAAAAAATCGGGAAAAAATCGGGAAAATATAAAAATCGGGAAACCGATTTAAATCGGGTTTTTATCAGGCCTGCTATAATTAATGACATTTTTACGGTCAGATTTTTTATACACTGGTACCACTTTGGCTACCTTGAGTTTATCAGGAACAACTCCTTGAGATAAAGACATATGAATGATTTAACGTAAGGGATCAATAAAAAGGTGAATGTACTCCTTTATAATTCTAGGTGAAATATCATCTGAACCACTAGATTTAGATGGTTTCAAAGATGACACAATATTGATAATCTCAGAGTTTGAAGTTGGTTTTAGAAACATAGATGCATTATCTTCACACTGTTTCATATAATCACAAAAAGATTGTGGTACTTGAGGAATATCTGTACTGATTTTCATAGGTAATCCAATGAAATATTTATTAAAACTTTCAGCCTTATCCTTGGCAGATGATAGGAGTACTCCATTAAAATCCATCTCTTGAGAAAGTGAATGCCTATTTGACCGACTTAACATATTCTTTCTTTCAGCTCTTTTTTTTTTTTTAAAGTTTTGTTTGTTAAGGTCGAATAATCTTTGATTCTTTCTCATCAATGCATGCATCAAATTATGACCAATAGCTTGACTAACCGCGTCATTAGTAAAAAAAAAATTATTACAATGAAAAAGTCCTTGTGAAAACCTCTAAAAATGACCCGATAATGCTTTGGCAGAGGATGCAAAAGCTTTTGATTCTTTTTTGATGATTTCATGCAGCAAATTATGACCAATGTTATGTTCTAAATTAACCAGTCAATAACATACACTACTTTACCCAAAAGAATGCATCCATCTTTAGAGGTAAAGAGGGATGACTTTGGAGGCAGGTTGACGGCAGACGGGGCACTCGGGCAGTAACTCTGCACACTCCTTACAGGTACTATGACCGCATTCAAACACCACGCCCTTCTTGCGCTGGAAACACACCGTGCAAGCCAGAGCCATGCGAAACTCGCTGTTCTGACGCCGGAGGACAGAGACGACTCGTTTGGTTGGTTCCTTTCTCTGAGTGGTGGCAGTGGGTAAGGCACTCGCCTCTTCACCTGGTATAGAGGAGGGCGATGAAAGGAAATTCAAAAATACATCTCAGGATATCATTTCAATTTATATAAGTTTAAAGTGAGTCCATTAATCATAGTGATACACTATCAGGTTTTTTTTCTCTTTCTCTCAAGTACTATGCTCAAAAAAGGAATAAACATCTTGAATAAACAAACCTTAAAATTGAATCTTTCGCTGTAAGGTGGAATGAAGAAAATCACAATATCTTATAGTATAGTATAGAATTTTATTGTCTTCTTCTGAAGAATGAAGAAACTTGCCTTCCAGGTGATACATATACATAATCAAACATTTGCATAAACATTACATAACTTATAACAAATGTACAATATAAGTACAATCATACCAAAACATTCAAATGCATACAGAATACAAAAGTATGAAATGAATAACATGTATACATAGAATACGAATGACATAAAACATAAGGATAAATGGAAGAAGACATAAGGAAGAGATAGAGAAAGTGAAAAGAAAGAAGGGGGAAAAGAAAGGAGAGTAACAGAAAGAAAAGGAGAGAGAAGGAGAGAAGGAGGTGAATTAGAGGAAGGTAAGTGAGAGTTAGAAAAGAAAGGAAAGAGGGAGAAAGTACATGGTATATTAAGGTGTAGTGGGAGGGCAGCTGCACTGCTGCTGCTCAGAGGAAAAGAACACACAAAAAAACAAAAAAAAAAACAGCTCCTAAGTACAAGTTGAAATGCAAGGTAAAGTCGGTAAAGTCGGTGGGCGCATGCAAGGTGGCTACCATGCCAACCATTGTTGTTAGCTTGGAGACAAGTTCAGCAACCCTGCACGCGCCCGTCGAGAATCCCGAGCTAAAAAGCTAAACAATAAAGGGCGGATTCATTCAAGACCAGTTACAAGAACTACTAAATCAGAAATCACCACATATTCAATGGGCACTAGTACGTGTTGTGTATTGAATGCAGGCATGGAAATAACGGCGGGCGCATGCCAGGTGGCCACCATGCCAACCATTGTTGTTAACTTGGAAAACATGTTCAGCAACCTGGCACGCGCCCGTCGAGGATCCCGAGCTTAAAACAAGAGGTTGATTCATTAAGACCAAAATAAGAGTTATAACAAGAGATAATAAATCACCATTAATGGGTACGAAAAATCACAAGAATATAATTATACATATTGAAAAGCATGGAAAAGTCGGCGGGCGCATGCCAGGTGACTACCATGACATCCAAGTTACACCAATGGTATATGTTTTATATTTCATAAAATGAAACACCAATTCAATAGAGATTATATACATAAATGGATGACAAATTAAGGTGTCCTTCTATTTCCCTCGATCTCTCCCTTTCTTTGTGATTTCCATTTTCCCTCTTTCTTCCTATTTATCATCCACAGTGACAGATGACAATGCTTTTCAATCATATGCACATCACCGCCACCTCTAGCTGTCTCTCTCACTCTCAATCATGATTCTCCCTGTGCTATTCTCATCTGACCAAGTCTGTCTGTCTATGTCTCCCTCCCTCTCTCCCTCCCTCTCTCTCTCCTCTCTCTCTCTCTCTCTCTCTCTCTCTCTCTCTCTCTCTCTCTCTCTCTCTCTATCTCTGTCTCTCTCTCCAACATGATTCTCCCTGTGCTATTCTCACCTGGCCAAGTCTGTACATGTTGGCATGGGATCCCAATCAGTTGAGTCATCTGCTCTTCACAAACACTGCAAGCATGCTCAGCTGCCTTCTCTACATTCTGTGCAATGAATTGAAAAGGAGAGGAAAATATAGAAATATGTCCAGGGGGGTGTTTCATAAAGATCCTAAGTTGAACTTATCTCTAATTTGGACTTAACAATTTTGGAAAGACTTAGCATCTTTAAAATTATTTTGTAAAATTGATTTTAAAAGGCATAAAATATTGATTCAAATCATACATATTTTCTATCATCAAGGAGATTTCATGTTCTTAATGTGGAATTTATGAAAAGTCTAAAATACTTCAATGTTTGCTTTTGAATATATTTTATTTTAAGGCTGCAAATGGCTCTCCATAATGTTTAAGTCCATCTTTGAGTTAGGTTCGACTTGGGATCTTTGTGAAACACCCCCGTTGAAGTTCTTGGACTGGAGGATGTGTACACAGTTATAGTTCAGAGTATGGCACTAAATATCCATGGAGCAGCTAGGCCATGCAGCAGGGTCACCAGGTCAAATGGCCCTCAAACATTCAAAACCACGCCAGAGGAGGGGAAAGATAGATGAAAGGGTGTAATCTCGAACAATACATGTACAGTTAACGCATAAATGATTCATACCCTTACTTTACTTTACATTTAATTACGGACAGGATATTGTTTCTTGCACATTTCATTATGGGTTTTGCCTATTGAAAACATAACAATACAGCGTCTTCTCATGAACTTCACAATCAATGACTCGCTTGTTCGTCGTGCACAGCCTCATGAGTGGGCTGGGCCTGTCTGTCAAACAAATTTTCAGGCTCGCTCATTTTTATTTCTTTTAAATAATTTTAGATATGCATTATACCCCCTTCACATACACAGATTTTTCTTACAAGTCCTTATGGATCGCCAACTCGTATTCAATCGCAAGCATCCGTAAATAACTCGCTGATATCCGTAAATAACTTGTCACAACTTGCAACAACTTGTAGACACTCTTAATGATCCGTGAAAGGAGAGGCAAATTTTTGACATGTCAAAAATCTTCTTACGATTGTCCACGGATTGATTTGTCCGTAAATAGCTCTTAAATAGCTCGTAACAACACGTAACCATCCGTAAACTGCTCGCAAGAATCCGCAAATGACTCGCAACAGATTTTTGTAACGATTTGTTACTGTTAGTTTACAATTTGTTTACAGATTATTTACGGATTATTGCAAGCAGTTTACGGATGGTTACGTGTGCTTACGGGTTGTTTACGATTTTATTTGGGTCATTTTTACGATGGCTTTACGGATGGATACAGGTTATTGCGAGCATTTTACGTGTAGTTACGAGTACTTTATAATAATAATAATAATAGATCACATTTATAACGCACCTAATACATTGTTTCTAGGGGCAGTGGTGCTGTTGTCCCAGCAGCCATAAAGTGAAGCAATATCCTTTATGATATACTTTATATACTTTATTAATAGATATGTATACTTTACGTATGCTTACGAACGGTTTACGATTTGGGGAAAGGTATAAAAGTTGCAAATTTGAACACTTCAATTTCAGTTGTTATTTTTTGGCTAAAAATCGCAATGACTCGTAAATACTTGTAACTTACAAGTAACATTTTGTTACAAGACGTAAACAGGTCGTAACTAACACGTTAGTTGCTGGTAGTTATCCGTGACAATTCTTAGAAAATTGAGGACTGTTGCCGTAAATACATTGTAATAACTCGTAATAATCTGTAATAAACCACGAACAGCTCGTAATAACTCTTAAACCGGTCATAAAAGTGGCCAAATCGTAAGGATTCGTGAAAGATCTGCGAATTTGTGCGATCCGTAAGGACTGGTAAGAAAAATCTGTGTATGTGTAGGGGGTATTATAAAGAAAATGCCATACAAAATCAAAGATAGAAAATTACGTTCACTCATTTCGTAATTTTATTTTGACTAAAAACCGTACCACTCTTTGTTTAATTTTTGAAAACCAAAAAATAAACGTTGTTATAAATACCGGTATTGATTGGCTCTCTGTCTCATTTTTGCCCAACTGAGCCCTTAAAAAGCCTCTGAGAACTTTTGCGCACTGGCGGAGTGCGAGAGGCCTTGCAAGTAGCCATGGTGGAGCGCTGTCAATCAATTATTCAAAATCAAAGTGGCTGCCGAAGGCTACCTGTCTACAACAAGCAATATTTGTGTTTCTCTTGGGTGGTTGCTATAGACAGGTTTGACTGTATGATAACAAGTTTTTTTTTTAATGGAGCTGATCACTTACTGCCTTGAGATCTTCATCTGTCACCATCTGATCTGATGAGATGGCATCCAGGTCATCCAAGGGAGACTTTGGTAGCTCATCACTTATCTCTGGTAGATGGTTATTAGAGAGATAAACAGAATATAAATAGAGAGACCGGCAAAGGAATAAAGAGAGGGGGAGAGAGGGAGGGAGAGAGAAATAGGGAGGGATAGCGACGGACAGAGGGAGACAGAGTAAGACATATACAGAGCAAGATTGAAGAACAAAAGATCGAGGTACAAAGAAAGAGAAAACCCATAAATAGAGCTAGCTTATCGACATCCCTCTCATGACTGCATAATTATGTGAAATAAGAAGGCACACAAAAGCTCTACTAAATTATACCTCCTTTATGCCTCAGTCACACCTTTGCATATTTGCTTGCGTATTGCTGTGTATATATGGCAAGCCATGTTAACATTTATTCCTATTTCTTGATATCAGGAATTTTATTACTTGATGTCAAGAATTCTCTTCTTGATATCAAGAAATAGGAATAAATGTTGAAACGGCTTGCCATAAATACGCAGCAATACGCAAGCCGAATACGCAAAGGTGTGACTGAGGCATTACACCCTTATCTCAACCCATACAGAGATGTGTACTGTTTGAATGCCCTAGTCCTAATAGTGTATTCAATACATCTACATTTTCATTCAAACTTGGTATCACAATAGGGGTTGATTATTGCTATTTCACACAAATCATGAGAAAGATGTGATGCTCATCTTGAATGTATCCTTAATCCTGGTAAACTCACTGAAAGGATTGATAGAGAGCTCCACCTCTCCGTCCATTCTGAAGTACTCGACTTCAATCAGCCCTTCAAGGTTTGGTGCAGGCCTCTTACGTGCCTCTCTGCGCTTGTTCAAGAAGGGAAGGATCATCGACAGAAGAGGATTTCTTTCTTTCTTGGCGGCAGGTGCTGGAGAACTATGAGGGCTGAGGAGAAATCAAAGAAATTCAGTTTTCAACATGGATGCCAAAGTTAACCCGATAAATACTGAATTCTCTAATTCCCATGGACCTAACGCAGGGACCACCTGGTCCATGTAGGCAGTGGGTTAAGAAATAAGCTACTTAAAGGCATCGTTTAACAATGTTAAATCTGAGAAGCATGGCCCTACATGTAATCAGTGTCTGTGATATGGTGTAATATTGAAGCCCTAAAAAAAATTGTGCTTCAAAATTAACATGAAGTGCCTCTTTTCTGTTCTGAAATTGTTTGTTTAATTGTTCATATGTTCATATTATTGTACTCTGTTTCTCGTAACATTGTTATGCTGGTGGAAAGCATATTTCCACATTGTGGACGAATAAAATAAAATCATAAAATCAATCAAATCAAATCAATCAATCAAAAAAGTTGAAATCTTTGAATGAAGGGTTTTACCATACTGATTTTCCCCAATAGACTGTATTGTTATAAAAACCGTTAGGAAGACGAAATATGAAATTTTGATGTCCAATCATAAATATCTTGAAAATCAGACAGGCGATCGGCTTGTAATAGCTAGTCATGGGATTCCTGATCGACTGACCTAAAGGTTTATAATTATGATTGCAGCATGAGCTAAATCCAGGATTTTGTTTCAGAATCTGAAATCTGAGTCACTTTAAAGGTAAAGACAAGTTTTGGAAACACCCCCTCTCAAAAAATGAAATGGAAGCTCTTATTACCAATCATGCGAAAGAATATGTTTTGACTAATACATGATGATATAAATTTTGCCGAGAAACCGCCTACTAATTGATATATTTGATAAATTCTTATATCTATTTGGACCTGATAGATATCGGGCACGTGTCGCGCACATGTCGCATAGTCCAATATACATTTTTTGTGTACAGTGCTTGTAACTTTACCAAGACTGGGCTAAATTTCTTATCATTTTGATGATTCCAGAACCTTGCAGTACCCACCAATACTTATATGCCAGATGATCAACCTTTTCTGATTGATTCCACAACGTTTCTTTCACAATGTAATCTCATGACCATATAACTGGTCTTTATCTTAAAAAGTTACAGACTTCACATGAGTTGATGATTATAATTAGTATTTAATATAAAATCCACTATGACAAATAATGAATAAATAAATAAATATATAATATTACCAAATACATATTATCCTTGCCTATAAAGAAGACCAATAATAAGAATGTACATTGTTCTAACCTATAGATTTCTAGACATTTCTGCAGACATTCTTTGAGTTTGGGATCCACAACATAATCTATTGGTTTTTTTCCATCCCTGTCAAGGATGTCCAGTTTCCCTCCGTTTCTGACAAGATAACAGGCAAGGGCGCCCCCAGGTGACAGCACTCCTATCTCCCTCATGGAAGCACGAATCTAGAAAAGGGCAAAAACACTGAAAATGCATTTCTCAGATAACGAGCATTAGGTGAACTTTGCGGACACAGTTAAACATCATCATCATAATCATCACCACCGTTACAACAAATTGCCTCAGGTCTTTGTCTGTATACTAGGGTGCTCATGCTCAGAATCGTACAACTTCAGGATTGCATGCATGGACTTCAGTACCATCATCACAACCATCATCAGCCTCACCATCATAGTCTTCCTCCTCTTCTAGACCTCCCCCGCCCCCTCTCCTCCCCCGCCCCCTCTCCTCCCCCCTCCCCCCCTCCTCCTCCCCCCTCCTCCTCCCCCTCCTCCTCCTCCTCCTCCTCCTCCTCCTCCTCCTCCTCCTCCTCCCTCCCCTCCCCACTCCCATCCTCATCACCATCACAACAGGTCTGATGAGCTAATTTACCTTTCTCAGGGTGAGAGAATCCTCCTCCTCCTCCTCCCCCCCCCTCCTCCCCCTCCTCCTCCTCCTCCTCCTCCTCCCCTCCTCCTCCTCCTCCTCCTCCTCCTCCCCCTCCCCCTCCCCACTCCCATCCTCATCACCATCACAACAGGTCTGATGAGCTAACTTACCTTTCTCAGAGTGAGAGAATCCTCCACCTCATGCTCTGGGTCCGTCAGCTGCTGAAGAATGGCATGCATACATGTCCAGCCTGATGTTTTTTTTTGGTTGATGTTTGCACCGTGTGTTACCAACACCTCGACTGTCTCAGTGGCACCCCATTGCACAGCCAGATACAGAGGGGTTGTATCACTGTTTGTGTTAGAATCAATTGTGCATCTTCCCTTCAAGATATTAAGAACGAACTAAATTGATACTTCATATCCACAGATCCCTGGGAAATATATTAATGCAATGTTTCTCTATTATGGAACAATACATATCTAAGAAAAATATGAATATACCTACATTTCATAGGGGAAGTTGTCTGGGGGGTAGTTGTCCGGGGTATTGTCCTTGTCTGGGGGGTAGTTGTTTTAGGCCAGTAGTTGTCCTAGGGGGTAGTTGTCCGGGGGTAGTTGTCCTAGGGGGTAGTTGTCCGGGGGTAGTTGTCCTAAAGGGTGGTTATCCTATGGGTGATTATCCAGGGTTAGTTGTCCGGGGGTAGGTGTCCTAGAACCGCAAATGTTATGTGTATTGGTTGTATTGAATAAGTTAACATTATGAAGAGATTAAAGTAAATATTTATAGCTCACAAACAACTATTGAGTAATCTTTACAAAATTGATCATAGTGTGTTCAGAGCCAGAAGGGTGTTAACTCTATGTTAAAGTAGATGAGTTAAAGATACTACGGGTATGTCCCTTTGGCAGCCAACATCAAATTCTGTAGAACTTTGCAGGAATTATGAATATGTCATGTATGTCCTATCTGTGAAATTTAAACATCAGCAGTGTCCTAGTATTCAAATTATGCAAAGAAACCTGTTTACCTTCTAAACTTCATTGTCAGACAATTTTGAGTGACTGATCGACATTTTTTTCTTTGGTAATAACATACATAAAATGAGCTGTAAACAATTACATGAGCATTGGTCTACATCAATATTCCACTACTTGTAATGGCAAAAATTAAACTTATTGAATCTGATATTTGAGCGCATATGCGCACGCGTAAACAAGCCGGCCGTCTCTCTTTCCAAATTAATTAATTTATATAATTTTCTCTAAAAAAACAATAATATAAAAGAAAATAAGCAGAAAGAAAAGGGATGGAAGGAAAAAGAATCTTTAAAAAAAAGTCATTTATGACATGTAATTGTACATATGTAAATGTATAAATAATTCACAAAATAGAGTGTGGAAAAAATAGTCAACTCTTGCCAAACAAAATCAAATCAAGAAAGAAAGAAAGCAATCACTTACGTTGATTCAACAACTAATGGTCGTTATTTTCCCACTAAAAGCCATTTTCAAGCCCTTTCGTTTTGTGGGAAGTTCTAAATAAGTATTGTCTTTCAAATGCCATTGGAATTTATCCTTTTCACTTGTTTGGCCTGCAAATGGGTAATCATAATAATATAAATTGGGATGAAATCAAGAAACCGGCCGTTCCTTTTATGCATACCTTTTCAATAAGAATCCTTGCAATGGTAGGATTATTGACAAATGCTGCAATATGAAGACATGTGATGCCATCTTTTTGTCTGTTTAAGGCAAGGACAGGCATCTTATCCAAGATCATATTCACAGCGCTGGAAAGGAGCAGAATTAAAACTATCATTACTTTAATCATCATCATCATCGTCATCAATCATCATCATCAATCATCATCAATCATCACCAATCATCATCATCATCTTCATCACCATCATCATCACCATCATCATCCTCAATCATCATCATCATCATCATCGTCATGATCATCAATCATCATCATCATCATCTTCATTCTCATCATCACCATCCTACTCATCATCATCTTCAACCTCATCATCATCATCATCATCATCATCCTCATCAATCATCATCAATCATCATTATCATCCTCACCATCACCATCATCCTCATCATCATTATCATCCTTATCATCATTATCATCAATCATCAATAATCATCATCTTCATCACCATCATCATCATCATCATCATCATCCTCATCGTCATCATGATCATCATCATCATCATTATCATCTTCATCATCATCATGAATCATCATAATCATCCTCACCATCATCATCATCATGTCTCATCGTCATTATTATCAATCATCAATAATCATCATCTTCATCACCATCATCATCATCATCATCATCATCATCATCCTCATCATCATCATCATCATCATCATCATCCTCATCATCATTATCATCATCATCATCATGATTCATCATAATCATCTCCATCACCATCATCATCATCTTCATCATTATCATCATCATCATCAATCATCCTCATCACCATCATCAAATCATCATCCTCATCACCATCATCATCATCATCATCATCATCATCAATCATCATCATCATCATTATGTTCTATCCTGTCTTCTTTCGACTTTTTAATTTCATAATGCGCCTCGGAATAGTCTACTAAAAAGATGGCGCAATAGAAGTGCATTATATTATTATCACCATCATCATCATCATCCTCGTAATTATTATTGATATCAATTGCATCTTACTACAATTATTATACTTGGCAGTAAACTGTGTAAATCTGATTGAAACATTTATTGACCAAGTTATGACATCACAAAGCTGACGTTGGGCCGACATCGTGCCAATATCGGACAATGATTAAAATCAAGTTACTTGTTAACAAGGTTCAGCAAATTGATGTTGGGTCAATGTTATTGGACTTGCTAAAATCAGGTTTTCTTCTTTTTTTTCAACAACAACTACAAAGTACTCAACATTGAGGGTTAATGGACGAGGGAAGAATACAATTTACATGTAATAGGTATCTTAGCTAAACAGGATACTGTTATCACAACTCACAACTCTGAGTTCCTGAGAGCAGCAAAGTGAAGAGCATTGTATCCATCTAAGTTCCTCAGCGCCAGATCAATCATTGGGGATTGGATGAGAAGCTTCTGGCATTCCTGGCTTTCTCCTACAATGGCAAAATGAAGAGCCACATTGCCACTCACATTCTGAGAGAGAATGAAAAGCAATCCATATGAGCTATACTGCATGCACAGCAAAAGAGTACGAATACGAACAAGATTTGGGTATTAATTCGGTCTTTGCAGATCCAAATAACAAATGTACAAATTTTTAATGCAAGCATGATTTTGCAGAATAAAACGCAAAAAAAGTTCTATTACGCGTTACCATGGACATCCATCGCGCGCGTACGTATAGTAAACCCTTTTCTGAGTGCATTGTAATTGTACGCGTAGGTAAGTATTGTACGCTCCATGATCCATCCCAGCGCAGCGCGCGTACGCGTAGCTTAGCTATATAGAGCGGGCCGGGGTATTATTAGAAAGCAAATTTTCATTTTACTTTATTTTGCCTTGGATTTAGGCCTGTTTTGACTTTGGGATTTTATAATGAAGCCAGGAATTTCAGCTGTCTGATGTAGACTCATCTCTAGACCCCCTTTGGATTTTATTTTTACTCAAGGCAATGAATCCCATGAACTTTTGGTAAGCCTGCAAGGTCTTTTACTCTAGTCTTAGTCTAGAACCAACATAACTCTAGATCTAACTCTCGTAGACTCTAACTTAATACTTTAGATCTAAACTTTTGTTTTTGTGTCGCTATTTTATAAAAACAAATAACGCACTTGACCCTGTTGTGCGAAATGTGAATGCAGTGTACGCTCGTTTTCTTCAGATGGTGCTCACTGTGAACTCGCCACAAGCGGCTCGTTGCACAGAGCGGCACCAATCTAAAGAAACCTTGCGCCTACTGCATTCACCACTATTGCACTCTGGGCCGAGCGTTATTTGTGTATACTGTAGGCATCACTTTGGCGCAAGTCAATTATTGCGCTCTAGCAAACAATTTCTCCTGTTCATCCAAGCGTGAACAGATACCAAACAAAAATGGTACCAAAAGATTTGGGATAAAAGACTCTTTCATATGATGTATTTTAATTTACTAGTTGTAAACATCATTTTTTGAATCACACAGTATAATGAAACTTCTTCTTCATAGTTTTTCTCTCTCTTTTCATTACAAGGACTGAAACATTCTCACCAGAATTTGCATAGGTATCTTATTAATATAATTACAGTACCAAATGCTAATACAAAGTGTTCACACATTGTCTTGGGTCTTGATGTCGTGGTCAAGTCGATGACAAGGTCCACGGTTCGAGTCCCGCCGTGGCACTAATGTCCTTTGGCAAGACATTGATCTACATTTGCCACGCTCAACCCAGGTGATGTGAATGGGTACCTGGCAGGAATTAATTCCTTGAAATGCTAGAGCGCCGTAATGGCCGCCTTGCTAAAGCCAAGGTAATAATCAAGGCAGCGCCAGGAGCGTCAAAACGTGACAGACATGTGCGCTTTATAAGAAGCCAGAAAAATCAGAACTGACGCCTTAGTCATAGGCTGAAAAGGAGGCTTAGCCAAGGTCTCCAAAACCTTTGGCAGGCTCCAAGCAGGAGCCAGCTTTGGGATAGATGGCCGCTGCAGAAAAAAGGAACGCAGTAACTTGTTGAAGAAATGGGAGATAGAAACCACTAAGCCGTCCGGAAACCAGACATGAGCGGTGGCAAAGGCCAAACGGTAACCACGAAAAGTGGAAAGGGCTCTACCCTTGTCAAACAAGTAAATCAAAAATTCCGCTATCACACCTACCAAAGTCTTACGGGTGAGACCCCGAGGTCTTCACACCAAATGGAAAAGGGCTCCAAATGACAGTTGTAAAGGGCCCTAGTGGAATCCCTACGACTCTGGACTATAAACTGAGAGGCTCTCTGAGAGTCCAGAAGTCATAGCGTCCTCCCCGACACCGGCCCGGCAGTCAGAGAGAGCATGCACCGCGGGACGATGACGAAGAATTCCCGACAGAGGCTGGGACAACAGGTTCGGCCTAAGCGGGAGGGGGAAACAGATGTTCGCAGCAAAAGGGACAGAAACCCCAAACAGCAGCGACGTACTCTGATTATCCTCAAAGTTAGCTGGGGCATTGTGTCCAAGAGATAATTCCCCCCCCCCCAAAAAAAAAGGCGGCACAACAGCCCTCAAGGACTGGTCAGTCCCAGGGCTTAGCTTCAACGAGAACCAATCACAGATGGCGAAGCCAACAGCGAGAAAGGATCCCAGACAGAACCGTAACCTGGAAAAACCAGAACGCAGGAAGAGTGAGTCCCGATCAAACTACCCACTCTTCTCTTGGAGGAGTATCAAAAGAAGCTGGAGAAGAGAGCTTAGCCATCACCAACAGGCGAAAATCCAAAGGAGAAATTCCCACCACAGAACAGAGCCTCTCAAAGTTCAAGCTTGGCAAGAAGGTCCCAAACTAAAACGGGTACCGGGTTACACCCGACAAGTGTAACTGTCCTTCAGACCAGACATATGGGACCAGGGTAAACCCTGTCGCCCACCAGCGAGAAGCCCAGTCTGAACGGCTTGAGAAAAGGCAGACTGAGGTCTAAAAATCACCTCAGCTCTCTCCGTCTAAGTCACAGTCGGGACTGGAAATCAGAAGGCTAAAAATCAATTCAATTCAATTCAATCACTCATTAGAAACCACATAAAATACAAACGTCTTAGCCCCCGCCGAAGCGTCGAGTGACGAAGCTTGCTCAAGGGCCTTACTAAAGCTGGAAGGTTCAGCTAAATAGGCTCAGCATGGTCACCACTAGACCACGCCTCACCGCATCAGAGGCTGCAAGGGCTTGGTGCAAAAAGCTTACATGTGACCGAAACCTTTCTGTTGAGTGGTGAACTCAACTGAAACCCGTTGAAGATGCCAAAGACAACCGCGAGAAAAAGCCTTAACCTCATGTAAGGACAAATGTTGCACTGAATTCCTTTCAATCACATGTATTAAAGAGTGGAACCAGTTAGACCCCGTTTACAGTGAGAAAATTGCCACGGCCTGGCCTAGTACTGTAAATGCACAAATTTACAGGGTAACAGTTGGCCCCGCAATTGGCCGCACATTTGGTGCGTTTACAGTGAGAAAAAGCCGGGCCAGGACGCGGCCTGGCCCTGCGTACTTTTACAGTGAAAAATTGCGGGGCCAGGCCGCGGCCGAAACTACCTCCACAGCAGGGCCAAATGCGTGGCCAGTTTGGCCTCGCATTTCGCCTTTTGCGCGTTTACAGTGCGAGGCCTGGCCCGGCCTTTTGCTCACTGTAACAGGGGTCTTAGATAGATTGCTGACTGTACTACCGTGTGAGTCAAAAAAAAGTTTACACCTAGAAAATTGCTAATTATTTTAAAATTCATCTATGAACAGTAAATTATTATACATCTTATGAAAGAGTGTTTCATCTCAAATCATTTGGTATCACTTTTGTGTTGTATGTGTTCACGCTTGGATGAACACGAGGCATTGTTTGCGAGAGTGCAAAAATTGACTTGCGCCAAAGTGATGTGTACAGTATGTATTATGTTGGGATTAGTGGAGTGAGAGAATGAATTAAATGTATCAAATGAAATGCATTGCATATGCTTTTTGCAAAAGGCAAAGTCACACCACCCACACACGCGCACAAATGTTCGTTGATATTTTATATTCAATTTTTAATATGTGTGGCATGATTAATTTTGTTAGGGATGTTATTTGGATCTGCAAAGACCAAATTAATACCCAAATCCAAATTGTTTTATTCAAACATCACATAAGCAACTTTGGCGCAAGTCGATTATTATTTTTTTTTTTTGGTGCACCGTGTATAAACCACACCCCGACTTTGAATTTTTTTCGGCGGCAAAAAGGTGCGGTTAATACACTGTTTATTACGGTAGTCTAATTTTCCGTCCAGAGGGAAAAAAAAAAGAAGAAAAAGCAATTTTTTAAGTTATTAAGAAATGTAGATGGAACTTCGACTGCACGCAGTCGAAAATGATGCCTCAGCCAGAGCGATATACAAACCAAACAGAAGCAATTTTTAATATTCAAGTTTGATTGTAATCCATTAACAGGTTCTCAGAATATATTTCACTATTGACCTCGTGACCTCGTGAACCCAAAAACTAATCAGTTCATTAGCTCTGGAAGATACATACATGCCCCAAGTTTGGCAGGAATCCATCAATCGGTTCTTGAGACAGCGCGATCACAAGAACGGGACGTACGAACGGACAACCAGAAAACATAATGCCTTCTGGCTACGTTGTAGCGGAGGCATAAAAAGGGTACTGATAAAAGGTCAAAATAGAAATTAAAAAAGTAAGGAAAAGAACAGGAAAGACGGATGAAGAGAAGAGAGAGACTGAATGTAAAGACCTTGAGTAAGGACAACCAATAAGTGTGATCCTGTAATAAATATTCATTCTTACTGTACCTGAATGTTGACATTGCATCCATGTTTGAGGAGGATTGCAACACAATCTGTGAAACCCTTGGTAGCAGCCAGATGTAGAGGACTCATCCTTTCTTCACTCACTGAACTAGGGTAGGCTCCTTGGTTCAATAGATACTCCACCACCTTCAGCTTCTCCCTACATATTCAATAACAGTTGAATGAGATTCAGAAGGAACAGTCTATACTCATAGGCATGTATTATTCCATCATTTATTATCAATTCATGTCTAAACAAATTCTCTAAGTACCATAAGCAGTTTGAACTGCCCAGATATTGATATGGTATCTAAAAAAAGAAAACTTGTCATGTTTCTGACCATTTAAAACTGGGTCATGAATAATTAACCTATATGTCACAGTACAATGTTTTATCAGGAAAAATCAATGTAAAGGGCATTGCAACTGAAAACCTTTCTCACAAAATATGTGATTCAGTCTACTCCCACTTTTAGTGCTTCTACGGCTTAAGTTTGCACTCTCATTTTAGTTTTAATTATCTTTCTTTCAACCCGAAAACATAATGCCTCCGGCTACTTCGTAACGGAGGCATAATAAAAGTAATAATAATATTGGACATTTCTATAGCGCAAATATCCACTGCGCAAGGTGCTCAAGGCACTCCAATATTATCCTAGCTCTGCTAGGCTACCAATTTTGGGTTCTCACAGCATTCAAGGAATTCCTTCCTACCGGTACCCATTTCACACCTGGGTGGAGAGTGGCAAATGTAGATTAATGTCTTGCCAAAGAAAATTGGCGCCGTGGTTCGACTCGAGCCACAAACCATTCAATCAACACCTCTACAAAAGCTTAATATACTTACGATATTACAGCGCAGTGGAGCGGACGGAATCCCGTCTCATCTTTGGCCTCTATCAAAGCATTCTTGCTGATGAGATACTTGATGACCTCGAGCTGACCAGAACTGCAGGCAAGATGAATCGCAGTCTTGTGTCCCACCTCTTTGTTCACCTGAGGATGAAGAGAGCATAAAGGGAAATCATAATACATGTTGGGTCCTAGGCACATGAATTGGAAACTCATATTGATAATATATCTAAGTGATTTGTATTGCTGTTGAATTGGATACTGAGTAATATAGAGAAACAATTAAAAATACATGAGGAAATAAATTTTTAGTTGAGTCAGTTATTACATCGAGAAGCTAAAGTTTCTCTGATTTTACATTTTAAAAATAGAACACCTGTTTTGTGTTTTGTAAAGTGACAAGGTTAACTCCCTATCCTCATTTGCCAAAACAAAGATGGGAGCCAGCTTTAGAATATAGCTGTAATATTATGGTCTTTGGATGTACATGTACTTAGAGTTAAATTGTATTTGACATCAATACAAGGTTCATATTAACACTTCCCTTGCGAGGGATGAAGTTGACCAGCAGATGCGGAGGGAAAACCTTCGTATCATAGGACTCACAGAGGGGCAGGTAGGACAAGTGGAGACAGAAGAAAATGCAGGTGAATCAGAAGAGGCCTTGATGGGCAAAGTTTGTCAGCTGGCAGAAGAGGTTGGAGTGAACATCACCCCAGATGACATTTCTACATGCTATCGGGTTGGAAAGCCAAGAGTGGGAGGAGGAGGAGCTCGCCAAACGATAGTTCGGCTCATATCTCGGCGAAAGAGGGACGAAATATACCAGCGGAAGTATGCTTTGAAGGGAAAAACTTCCTACAAGGGCGTTTTTTGTTAACGATGATCTTACCCCCTGCGATATGCTGTGCTGAGAAGCGCAAAAAACTCTCCACTTGTTAAAAATATTTCCACAAAAAATGGGAATATCGTTTGCAAAATGCAGGATGACTCCTTCAAAGTCATCAAAACACCTGATGACTTGTTTGATGTTGGGCTAAATGACATCAAATATGAAGATTTTAAACACTCTATAATGTAAATGACTTATAAATATGATGAGCAACAAATGTTTTATTATTTAAATGGAACAAAATGAGACATCTGTAATTCAATCACATAATGTTAGCCCTCATTTATTTGATAATACATTATCAGAGCAAATGTTACATTCATTCTGTATTTCACATGTTAATATCAGATCTCTTAATAAGAACTTTGATAATCTAAATTTGTTATATGAAGATACATTAAAAACAAAATTTGATATAATTGCCTTATCAGAAGTGTGGAATGTTTCAAACAAAGGTATTTTAGGTTTAAATGATTATGTCCTTGAGGTAAAGTGTAGAACAGGTGGCACAAGGGGTGGAGGAGTTGGAGCTTACATTCACTCTTCATTAAAATATGTTATTCTTGACCATGAAGTCACTCACACAGAAAGTCTCTGGTTAGAAACTGACCTGAATGGTAGGAAAATTACTGTAGGTATTATTTATCGTAAGCC
The DNA here is from genome assembly GCF_000002235.5 of Strongylocentrotus purpuratus. Classification (NCBI taxonomy): domain Eukaryota; kingdom Metazoa; phylum Echinodermata; class Echinoidea; order Camarodonta; family Strongylocentrotidae; genus Strongylocentrotus; species Strongylocentrotus purpuratus. The sequence continues at coordinate 30,873,156 of NW_022145601.1, read as the reverse complement.
CAATACTGATATTGATCAATTTCAAAACTCCTTGCTGGTAACATTAGAAAGATTGAAAATTGATAAATCAAATGTAGTTTTACTTGGAGATTTTAACATTAATGTACTACACAAGGAAGGAATAGATATGAAAGCAGAACAATTTTTAACTTCTTTACAATGTTTGGGTATGCAGCAACTAATCACTTCACCAACAAGAGTAACTAAAACAACTTCCTCTCTTATTGACCATGTGTACACTAATGCAACAATTTCTTCTATTCATGCTGGAGTTATAGAAACTGATATATCAGATCATTTCCCTATCTTTGTTGCATTTGAGCATCTTAGAAAGGCAAGTAAAACAAGCCACAAAAAGTCTGTGTTTCGTACCTTCAGAAATTATGATATTAATAAATTCCATGATGATCTAGGTAAAATTGATTGGAAAAATGTAAGTGGTTGTACAAAAGTCGTACTCTGTATTTTACGACTTGTTTACGCAAGTCTGTGACAAGCATGCACCAATTACATCATCAACTTCGAAGAACCTAAAAAAGGGGGAAAATGCTGGGAGAAAACCATGGATGACTAATGCTATTTTAAAATCAGTCAAGAAGAAGCACAAGTTGTATTCTAAACTAAAGGCATCAAATTTCCAACAGAAAGACGAGGAAGAATACAAGAGGTATAGAAATGTTCTAACCACAGTTCTACAAAATGCAAAGAGACAATATTATAGTAACCTCTTCTTCATTAATAAGAATGATAGTCGTAAAACGTGGAGAACAATTAACGAGTTGTTGAGTGGTGTAAATGTCAAAAATAAAGTGACGAATGTAGAGAAATTATTAAGCTCAGGTGGTGGAGAAAATAGAGTGATAACTTCTGACAATGAAATAGCTAACGAATTTAACAACTTTTTTGTAAACATAGGTCCAAAGCTGGCAAAGGAAATACCACCTGTGAATTCAGACTTTACAGAATATTTAGGATATAGAACAGAAAAATCACTATTTTTAAAACCAATAACAGAGAATGAATTGAAATGCCACTTACAGACTTTAGATACAAAAAAAGCATGTGGCTATGATAATTTGCCGGCAAGATTGTTGAGGGATGCTGCCCTATACATTTCAAGCTCATTAACATATATTTTCAATCTTTCCATATAGAAAGAGGTAAATTTCCAGACGCACTGAAAGTAGCAAAAGTGAAACCTATTTATAAAAAGGGGCAAAAAGATCTAGCTGGTAATTACAGACCTATTTCAGTTTTACCTATACTGGGTAAAATCTTTGAGAAAATAATAAATAGTCGTGTAATCGACTATTTGGAAGCAAACAATATCTTGTTTCAACACCAGTATGGTTTCCGTAAGAATAGCACTAAGTTATCTTTGATTAATCTTGCAAATACACTATTGAAATACTTTGATGAGGGTAGAACAACAGTTGGCATCTTTATTGACTGTCAAAAGGCATTTGATAATATAAACCACAGCATTCTCCTCAAAAAAATGTCACACTATGGAATACGTGGGTTAGCCTTGCAATGGTTTGAAGATTATTTGTGTAAACGATCACAGTTTATACAATATAAAGACAAAATGTCTTTGAAATTGAATATAACATGTGGTGTCCCTCAAGGCTCCGTTCTTGGACCAACATTTTTTTTTACTATATATAAATGACTTACCTAACTCCACAAACTTTTTCAATTTCAGATTATTTGCTGATGACTCAAATCTTTATAATACTTTTAATCCTAGACAAAAAGAAATTGATTTAGAAATTGTAAGTGAAAATTTAATGAAGGTGCAGGAATGGTGTAATGCAAATGAAGTCACAATTAACCTACAGAAAACAAACTATATGATTATGAAATCCAAAGGTAGATCAATAGACAAAAAGGGATCTGTGAGAATATCAAGATCAGATATTAAAGAGGTATCCCAATAAACAGAACACTAAAAAGTAACCTCTTTTGGGAGTGTATTTTAAGTGATTTTAAAGTATAGTGCCTTTTGAACTAGATTTAAACGTTATCGACACGTGCCTTCATTTAAACAAAAAAGGTACTCCTGTTCACGATTTCATCTAACCTAAAATCCACCAGTTTATCACGCGACTGGAGTAACGTGATTCCACTTACCTCTGTAAATCAAGTGTTTATGACCAAATAACCACTTGACCAAGCAACGAGTTTTTTGTCAGTTAACCGATGGTGGCGATAAATACGTAATTATTTGGTCTTGTAAGCACCTTTATTGATTGGTTTCACAGGTTATCTAAAGTTGATGGTAATATTCACGTTACTTACACCGGCTAATCGTCTTATTGTTCTGTCCGTGAATCTCTGGTTATATTCAACTAGTAATTCTGAGGTGTCTTACACACCTCTTTAAAAGGTTTCAAAGTTACCATAAAATTTCTTGGTTAAGATCACGTGGCTCAAGCTGATTACTAATCTAAGCTGTGAAAACGTGATATGTAGGTGTGAAAATTAGTAATTATTAAGTGTTTTAAAACACCTTTTTAAATGGTAGTCAAAGTTGCCATAAGTTCCGCGGTGATGATCTCGTGACTCAAACGGATTATTGATCTAAGCTGGTCATACGTGACTTTTAGGTGTGAAAAATTAGTCATTATTAGGTGTCTTAAAACACCTATTTAAATGGTTTCAAAGTTACCATTACTTTCTTGGTGATGATCACGTAGTTAAAACTGATTACTAATCTAAGCTGTAAATCCGTGATATTAAGGTGTGAAAAATTAGTAATTATTAGGTGTCTTAAAACACCTATTTAAATGGTAGTTAAAGTTGCCAGCAGTTCCGCGGTGATGATCTCGTGACTCAAACGGAATATTAATCTAAGCAGGGCATACGTGACTTTTAGGTGTGAAAAATTAGTCATTATTAGGTGTCTTAAAACACCTATTTAAATGGAAGTCAAAGTTGCCATAAGTTTCGCGGTGATGATCTCGTGACTCAAACGGATTATTAATCTAAGCTGGGCATACGTGACTTTTAGGTGTGAAAAATTAGTCATGATTAGGTGTCTTAAAACACCTATTTAAATCGTAGTCAAAGTTGCCAGCAGTTCCGCGGTGATGATCGCGTGACTTAAACGGATTATTAATATAAGCTGGATATTCCGTGTTTTCCATGTGTGAACATGAGTTATTCTTGGGTGTCTTGATGGTTTCACAGTTACCATTTAAGTTCCGTGGTGATAATCCCGTGACTGTTGGCATATTTCTATGTTCACCAGTTGATAACTGACTGTTGGCATATTTTCATTGCACCAGTTGATAACTGGAGTGTGCATATTTCCAGTTGCACCAGTTGATGACTGAGCGTTGGCATATTTCGAGTTGACCCAGCTGACACCAATTCATTTGCATATTGAATATGGGGTGCGTGCAGATCTATGTTTTTTTTAAACAATTTATCTGAATTTACAGCATATTTCTTAATTACTGATGATTTAGTTATTTGCAATTCATTTCGAAAATACTACAAATATAAATTACCAGTTATTAGGACATTTCGCTACTTCGTATAAATTACATTTAGTTTAACATGAATAAGGGAAACATTAACTGTGAACTAAAATAATTTCAATAAAGTACAAGTATACGAAATTTTTTGATTAATTCAATTATGTAAGTCAACTTATTACCAATGCCCTTACATTGGAAATACAGACGTACCAGTATTGAAGTATTGTTGCTGTTCAACTGGTTGGAAGTTTTACCAAATGGTTCTAATGGCTCAGCTAGACCAGTTGAATTATAACTGGCCTGGATCAACTGGATCATTTAGCCCATTTCAATTTCCAGGGTTACCAGTTGGCATTAAATGGTTCATCAACTGGACCAGTTGCAACTAGCTTTCTCTTCAGGGATGTTTGCACCCCCCCCCCCCCCCACCCAACCCCCTCTAATCCCAAACTGCTTCCGGCGCGCCTGGACGTAATTATGGAAGATCCAAGACACGATGTTCAGAAACGGGATGAGAACGTCATTATTGTGGTTCATTTATTGTGTAACATTTGCGTAATTATTGGGTTGAACGCGGGTTACAGTAACATCCTTCCTCTTCGACGTAAATTTCATGTGAATGAAGAACATGATTCTTCTCAAGTCAGCCTCGTAATATTCACGTGAATTTCACGCAGATATTTTGACTAAAACTATCACTAACGCTTCACCTGTTTCTGTGACGCGATAATTTCGTGTATGAAGATGTAATTTCATAACCAAACAAACACGTGAGTATTAGGTTTACAAACCATGGTCTCCAAGGTAGGGATAATCACGTTATTATAATGGTGATATTGCAGTGACAATTGCGTGATTTAGTGTACGTGTGTTTTAAGTTACCTAATGCAATAAACGTATTAACACATTTACGTAAATGTCCGGTGTTTGAAGAACGTAACTCTCCTCAAGTCGATACCTTGATATTGACGTGATTTTCACGTGATTTTGTTTATTGGGTATCTGTTGCATCATTTGTAGGAATTGAAATTGATTGTCACCTTTCATGGAAAGAACATATTCAGACAATAAACACATGCATAAGAAAGAAAGTAGGTATTCTGTTTAAACTGAGACATTTTGTTCTCAAGAATATACTTGTGTTATTATATAAGGCTTTTATACAGCCTCACCTCTCTTATGGAGTAGAAGTATGGGGAAGCACTTAAAAAAGTAATCTAAATTGTATATATTTAAGTCAAAAAATGGCAATGAGAGCAATTACATTCAGTCCACTTAGAACAGACTCCAAAGCTCTTTTTCAAAGTCTAAACATTTTAAATATTTTTCAACTTCATGAACTTCTTGTATCAACATTTATGTATGATTTGGTAAAAGGTTTTATACCACACTCTTTAGTGGATTATTGTCAGATGATACAGCACAGATGTGCAACTAGGAGAAAAGAAAGTGGCTTACTTTATCAACCAAAATGTAAGACAACGCAAGGGCAATTTTGTATTTCATTGGTAGGAACAAAGCTGTGGAATGATCTGCCAGATGAAATTAGATTAAAAACATCAAGGTTATCTTTTCGGAGACATCTTTCCACCTACCTTCTATGTAAATGACATGGGCTCAATCCCATCCCCCTTCGTTTTTTCCTTTTATATTACTTGTCTTCCTTTTATATAAGTATACACTTCCTTGTTAACGATTATAGCAGCCTTAAGCTTTTACAGGATTTGTGCATGTACGAACATGTGTATGATTATTTTTATTAATACATCCTTTTCATTTTTATGAACACATTAATGATTTTATTTCTTCAAAGATTTGTCTTCTTTCATTATAATGCTTTAACGCTTAAGCTTATTTATTTTTATTTTTTCATTTTAGTAAAGAAAAAAAATTACATGATATTGTATTATTTTGTTGTATATATGTAAATACAAAACAAACAAGTATTACATTCATATGTAAAAACAAATTAACAGAAAAAAATCTTGCCAAAGAATGGAACTAGGCTCGACTAGCACTTGTGCTAACTTCTAGTTCCCATTAACAACTTCACCTAAACATAGTAATATACATATTTACGTATATATCTTTTGTACATTTAATAGTATGCAGGTGTATGTCTAAAAAATATCGTTTTAAAACCATTACTGTTCAATCGACATTACTCTTATGTTATGTATACATGTATCAGTATTATTCTTTGCATTGTATGATTGTTCATATGTACTGTCATTATTGTGATGTGTTGTTGTTAATAAATTCAAATTCAAATCCTTGCTGTCTTTGCCTCTCTGCACGTTCACTCATTTGCCACACATGTAATTTTGCACACACACAAAAAAGGCTCTTATTGAAGGAAGGATTTCTTTCTGCAACACACTGAATGGCTTTGCAAAGTTACCAATTTGCGCTCTTGATTAGCTCCATGACAATCCTCACCAACGATTAATCTTGTACTGGAAAAAGTTAAATAATCTTGAAAGCTTGGTATAATTATCTAAAGATAAATATAATATGGCACAGGGAGATTATTAGTGGCATATAAAGAGTAAAAATGTCCATAAGGTTTATTGGGACTATATGGTTCATCTTTATTGTCAATGTAGGGCAATGGAAATATGTGTGTTTGCATGGGACAGAAAAAAATATCAGTGTAATAAAAATGTGAGGAACTTACCCAGCTTGGATTTTTCTCCAGTGCTTCCTTGACTCCTGTCAGGTTACCGTCTTGAGCGTTCTGTACAAACTTGAGAATCTCTTTGTTCATAGAATTGATAGACGACAAATCAGCACCCATGGGACCTAAGATCGGGTTATCCTTTATAGCTAACAGCATTATCTCTGATTAAGAAAAACAAATCGATACAATATAATCTTACTTTCGTGGCCATTAATTATATTCATCATCTAATGTTATCGTACCGCAGAGCTGAATTTCTTTTGAAGACCTATTCCATGCATTCCTGCTTCTGCCATCCATATTTATAAGGTATGGCAGTCTCAAATCTTCTGGCATCCATATTTATAAGGTATGGCAGTCTCATATCTTCTGCCAGAATCTCCTGCCAAGCTTTCACGATGTGAAATGCTTCACAAATAGTTAAATTCATTAAACCAGGCCCTGTTACCAATACTGGTCTACTAAATTCAAAATGTCAGATATACAACTATTACTTCTGTAAAGAGATATTGGAAGTTGGAATACACTATAACATATGGTAAGAGTGACTCCTATTCCATTTTAATGTCCGATGTATATTAAGGCGCCTTGGATCAATTCGAGTGGCAGTAATCACGCATGCTTCCTGCAACTCTATGGAATGCCCCAGACGTATGGAACGTGGCACACGTCTGCTAACCCTAGTAGTTTTGTGTGTTGCGAAAATATATTTTTTCCCTATTTTCTGGAAATGCAGACTATTTTTTCCCTATTTCCTTCAAGAAAATAGGAAAAAAATAGGGCTATTTTTTTCCTATTTTCAAGCACAAACTATTTTTTCCCTATTTTTTTCACCTATATTTTTTTTCAGACTATTTTTTTCCTATTTCCTATAAAAAAACAGGGAAAAAATAGTCCTATTTTTTTCCTATTTTCAAGTACAAACTATTTTTTCCCTATTTTTTTCACCTATATTTTTTTTCAGACTATTTTTTTCCTATTTCCTATAAGAAAACAGGAAAAAAATAGTCCTATTTTTTTCCTATTTTCAAGCACAAACTATTTTCCCCCCATTTTTTTTACCTTCAACTTTTGTGGACTATTTTATTCCTATTTTTTTAAAAGAAAAAAAAAAAAAAATAGTTCTATTTTTTCCTATTCGCGAGTACCAAACTATTTTTTCCCTATTTTTTCACCTTCATCTTTTTCAGACTATTTTTTGCCTATTTTCTCAAAAAAAATAGGACTATTTTTTCCCTATTTTTTCATCTAATCTTTTTCAGACTATTTTTTCCCTATTTCTTCACCTTAATCTTTTTCAGACAATTTTTTCCCTATTTTTTCACCTTAATCTTTTTCAGACTTCTTTTTACCTATTTGCGAGTACTATTTTCTTCCTATTTTTTGCACTTAAATTTTTTATGACATGATACAAATTTGTAAACTATTTTTTGTCTATTTTCTAAACTTGCATATTTTCATTGTTTATGACTGGCATCCTATTCAAAAAGCCCGCTTCTCCTGCCATTATCTCTGTTGTTCATTTTGCGACTTATTGGTTGTTTTTAGCTGTGGGGTCACATATTGAATAGTGAGCTCAAAGATGACCATAAATAAACAATGTGTAAAAAGAAAATGTACGAAATTTCAATTTTGTTCCTTTATTAATATTCTTGATTTTATTTACAAACTATAGTAGTGACTAGTGCACTCAAAGATAACCATACATAAACCATGTGTAAAAAGAAAATGTACACATAGAAATTTCAACCAAAAAAAATCTCCTTTATTAATAGAAAAAAAAGCATTCGATCGAGATATTCCCGTTCTATGTGTGCGCAAAGTTTCAACGTAGAGGACAGTACGCAAGTACGTAATTTGAAAATTACCCGTTATTTTTTTTCCCCACTGGCACTGCTGTGCGCATCGGACTTTTGCTGATTTTCGTTCATCAAACGTCTCCAAATCACACCAAAATGTCTTCCAGCAATTATTCTAGCGATGAAATTTCATCAAGAGATAGTGACTCCTCATACTCCGATGCCTCCTTATCCCATTTTAGTGATTCTTCCCAAGAAAATGAGCCCGACAAATGTTCAAAATATTACTAGTCCCACTCGTAGAGAAACGAGTTTGTTGTCGAATTACGGACCATCGACGAGCGGAACTGGCCCCAGAAAACAGCTGAAAAGGTACGTTTATTTCTGAAACTTAATTATATTATGATATATATATTTTTATTGTGTCTGTTGTTGAATATAATGCTACTTCATAGACATAATAGGCCTATAGAATGTTATTTTACGTATCAATATTCCCATGTACTAGTGTTGAGGTTGTAGACTACACAACTTCTTAGTGAAGTGTAGTGTAGTGATTCAGCCTGAGCCACTACGGTTCTGGCGGCATATGCGCGTAAGTCCCGCATTAGGCGACACCCGCGGTAGTTTCCGCGGGCGTGCTTATCACTGGGAACGTTAGATTGAACCTGAGACTGCACGCGACAAACACTGTTGATTGCCCGTCTCTTCTGTCTCTTCGGTCTACTACTACTAGCGACGGTGGAGCTCCACTCAACGAGCAACACTTCAAGCGCTTCTTGAGACAGACTTCAAGCAGTATAGTATACAGCCTATGATGGTAGGATAAATCCTTATTATAGTCGTTTATGTAATTATAGTTAAGATTTAGGCCCAGTAAGTTATATTCCGCTCCGTCACTACAATGGCGTAATCGCTAATTTTTTATCCGAACCTGTTCGGGCTATTTTTTTTTTTATCGCGCACGTTTTTGAGCCGCCATCTTTGTCGGTATTCACTCGTGTGTTGAAGGAATTTTCTATTTTTGTAATTTCATTCGTAGGGCCTTGTAAGCTTGTTTATTCCCTATTGGTAGTTGATTAGTGCTGTAGATTAGTATTTTAGGGACTCGTAGAGTATTTTCAGTGCTGTATTCCGATTTTTGTGTACTCATTTCGGTGTTTTGGGGATAATTTTTTGTGGTCGCACACATGTCCGAGCCGCCATCTTGGATACGTTGACTCGTGTGTTGAAGGGATTTTTTATTTTTGGAACTTTTTTCGTAGGGCCTTATAAGCTCATATTTTTTCATTTCTTGTCTACTTAGGGTTGTAGGATAGTTTTTTAGGGACTCGTTGGTATTTTTACGGCCGTATTTCGATTTTGACATCGGTTTCGGTCAGTTTTTGTACTTAAATTTGCTCGTTTTTTTTCTACTCACTAGACTAGTTGTACAGCCGTTTTTTGTCGTGCTCGTAGTTTTGATCCTCTCGCCAGAGTTTTATACTGTGGAGATAATTCCACGGTGTTCTTTTTCGGTGAGGTATAGGGTCGGTTAAGTAGAACTTAGTTAGTAGGGGTAGGCTCTATTTAGACTAGTTTCAACCCTCTTGCCGAAGTATTATTACCGTGGAGATAATTCCACGGTGTTTTTTCGGTGAGGTATACTATGGGTATAGGGTTGTTTAAGTAGGAATTTTTTAGTAAGAAACTAAGTAAGATTATGAAAGAAACTAAGTAAGATTTTGGAAAGAAACTAAGTAAGTTCTTACTTTTTAAGTAGGCAATAGGTCTTTCCTGTAAGAAACTAAGTAAGAAACTAAGTAAGTAAGCAAGTATTTTCCTTTAAGAAACTAAGTAGTCTAAGCAAGAAGTATTTTCCTTGAAGGAACTACGTACGTTAGTAAGTAAGCAAGAAGGAAGGATTGGGTAGGTACCTAAGTGGGATTTTTGACTGTCAGTCTTGTTTTGGATATCTGTGGATTTTGGGTTAAATCGTGGGTGGTATTTAATTTCATCTTCATTTCATCATTACTAATATTGTACGGCCATCTCGCCGAGCATTATACCGTGGAGATAGTTCCGCGGTGTTTTTCGGTGAGGTATATTGCCGGTTTAAGTGTAGTCCTTTAGTGTTACTTAGTAGGGTTTAGTTTTGGCCCGCTCGCTGAAGCTGTTCACCGTGGAGATAATTCCGCGGTGTTTTTCAGTGAGGTTTAGGGTTTCAGTATTTACCTGTCAGGCACTTAGTAAGCTATTAGGAAACTAAGTAGGGTATTATTAAGTAAGCAAGAAGGAAAGATTGTATGTGTATTTAATTTTATCATTTGGTTATATAATCGTTGCTGATTTGAAGCCGGTTATGACCTCGGAGAGGGTTAAAGTGAATTATGGGACTGAGGAGGCTTTACTGGCCGTTGTGGATAGAACTAAGTCCCACAAGATTTTTAGTTGGAGGGAGCAATGTGGGAGTTTAACTGAGGAGTTATTTTTGCAGTGTCCCCGTCTCCATGAAGCCAAGGAGCTGGTACATTTATTTGATTTTGAGCCTTATCGGGTGGATCAGGCTGAGCAGGCACAGGGGGTGGGGGAGGGGACTGGGCAAACCTTGACTGCACAAACCCAGTCTGTCCAGAGTCCGGGTCCCGTTCCTTATGGGCATACAGTGTACCCCCCATTTTCGGGTGAAGGCCCAGCTGGGCCTATATCCGGGTCTGCGCCCTCCCCAGCCGGGCCCTCCGCCGACTATCGGCTTAGGGATGATAGCAGTGTACCCTCCAGGGAACCCCCACGTAGGGATTATTATTATCCCCCGTCTAGAGAATCCCCTTCTAGTAATTGTGGTCCGCTTTCCAGGGAACCCCCACGTAGGGATTATGTATATCCCCCTTCTGGGGAATCCCGACCTGACATTCAGTATCCTCCCAGGGAATCCTCACTTGTGGGTCAGGGAGAGTACCGGTCGCAGGGGCGCCGGGATTGGCCCCCCGTCTGCCGAGGTCACTTAATTACGATGGGCGAACAAGTTGGCATTCCTTTCTCAGGAAGTTCACCAGTTATGCTGTATCGTGTCAGTGGAGTCCAAGCGAGTGTTTGGACGCACTGGGCTGGTGTTTGGAGGGGTCGGCCTCAGATTGTTTTTCGAACCTTAGGGATATGGGCACTAATTCTTATTACCATATGTTAACAGCGATGGGGCGTCGGTTTGGGGCTACCCGATTCCCGGAGGAGGCCATAGCCGAATTTCGAACGGCTCGCCAACTCCCGGAGGAGTCTCTCCTTGGGTGGTCCGATCGGCTCCAAGCTTTGTCCTTTGAAGCTTTTGGGTGGGACCAACGGGGTGACGGCACTCAAATGGTATTGCAGTTATGCCAGGGTTGTACGGATAAGGCGGCGGGTTTAACAGCTCTCAATACGCGCCCGAAGTCCGTCGAGGAGGCCCTGGAAGCCATCAGGTGGGCGCAACATACCCAACGTGTTGTTTATGGGAGCGAGGCTCGCCGTACGTATTCGGCTTCTCGGCAGCAGGTGCAGCAGACTTGCATGTACGATCAGGAGGTGGACAGGTATGATACGGTAATTTATCATCATAGGCAACCCCATCCCCTAAATCGTTCCCCAACAGTTTCCAAAGGTCAAGATGTTCCCCGTCCGGCTCCTGTGGAGGACCGGGGGAAGGTCACAACGCCTTTTGAAGTTCAGGCCAGGAATGACATTGGCTATTTAAAAGAGGAAGTCGCCAGTCTTAAGACGCATGCGTACAATACCGATTGTATGCTAGAAGAAATACTGAAGACTGTTAAGTCTTTGGAGTTTCTATGCTTTCCAATGCCCGCCCTCTATCTCCCGTGGCCACTGGTGTTCCGGAAAACCTGAAGGGATCGGAGAGCGAGGCCGATCTCCGATCTGGAAACCGAGAGGCCTACAATCGGTAAATACTGGGGTAGTTAATGTTAGTGACCCGCCTGACTCTTCGGTCGGTCCCTTGGACAAGGTAGTTAATGTAAGTGACCCGCCTGACTCTTCGGTCGGTCCCTTGGACAAGGTAGTTAATGTTAGTGACCCGCCTGACTCTTCGGTCGGTCCCTTTGTCAAGGTAAATAATGTTAGTGACCCGCCTGACTCTTCGGTCGGTCCCTTTGTCCAGGTAGTCGCTAGGACGGCCGTGGTGCCTCCTTCTAGTGGGAAGCGGGTAGGATGTAAGGTTGTTGGGAGTCCAGGGCTCCAGAGTAAGGACCTTTCCCTTTTCCAGCCCACCCACAGGCTCCCATTTTGGATTCCTCGGATCGTGTTTGATCGGGGGAAATAACATGTTAAGTATATATATTATGGTTCATTATCACAGCCATTCACAACGGCTCGTCCGCGAGGACATGGTGCCGGTTCCTGTTCCTGGGAAATAACATGTTTGTCTTAAATATATATATTTTAGTTCACTTTTGTTTACACTGTTTAATTTCATTGTAAATCGTCCATTCTGAGTTCCTGAACTTTAAGTGTTGATGTTTTTAAACTGAATAGATAACAATTAAATAAAACTGAAAAGTTTCTGCTTCGGTTAGCGGAGTTATCTATGCTGAATTAGCTGCTCCGCTTTAAGAGCTGACTAGGAAGCATTCTTTCCACAGGGAGACAGAGCACTCATGTGTGTTCGAGGCCATAAAACGGCCGGCTTTTGATATCTCCCAAGTGACACTACGTGGTTCCAATAATAAGTCAGAATATGATCATGTTTGGGGGGAGTAATTCCTCTGGAGTAATTCCTCTGGATCAACAAGAGCCTTTTGGATTTGCTTGATGGTGTTGTGGGCCTGGGTGCCCTGAATGATATCAGGAACTTGCCGGCAGTGGCTATTGTGCCCCCGGGTGCCGAGTGGCCCAGAGAATGTAATCTTATTTTGTTGGAAGTGTTTTCACCTTCTATATCATTTTCCATCTGATTTCAGTGATCTGCTTTTATCATTCTAATACTTCTTGTATGCACAGTTTGGACTGCCTGTAGGGAGCCGTTTGGCTCTCATGTGGGACTGCCCAGTTTCTGGACATTGTACCATCCAAACTGCACTTGGGGAATGGGGAGCCATCGGGCTCTTCCCCTTTTCTGCACACTTATTGCCATTCATCGTTTATGTTGATCACTCACACTTTCATGCTCGGTCACCTTGGGAATTTAATGTAATGCCCCGGTTAATCCCTTACGCCCGTGCCAGGACTGCTATTCTTTGTCATTTACACGTGACACCGGCACGGTAAGGGTTAACTGGTATATTTCTGTTTCTTTCTGTTCTTGATCCCTGGGACATTTCCGGGACTTGAATCCTATTTAGTACTTAAATATACCAAATTGTGGAATACAGTGCATTTTACATTTTACAGTGCATTTTACCTGTACTTTACATAATATTTCCCGTACCAAAGTTTGGAATACAGTACGTTGTAAGGTATGATAAAGGCGCCCGCCCCCTGGAACGACCAAGACTTCACCGGTGCTGGCAAGGAGGGTCCTTGACCCATCCACCAGCGGGAACGGCGTGACCCCGCACTGCGGTACGGGAGTAGTTTTAAGTTAGTTTTAGTTTAGTTTAAGTTAGAAGTAGGCTTTAAACTCATTAAGTGGGGAATAATGTAGTGATTCAGCCTGAGCCACTACGGTTCTGGCGGCATATGCGCGTAAGTCCCGCATTAGGCGACACCCGCGGTAGTTTCCGCGGGCGTGCTTATCACTGGGAACGTTAGATTGAACCTGAGACTGCACGCGACAAACACTGTTGATTGCCCGTCTCTTCTGTCTCTTCGGTCTACTACTACTAGCGACGGTGGAGCTCCACTCAACGAGCAACACTTCAAGCGCTTCTTGAGACAGACTTCAAGCAGTATAGTATACACAGGCGCGGATCCAGGATTTCTTAGGGGGGGGGGCCCAAATTTGAAATTATGCGAGCCAAATATTGGTACGTAATAGTGACCAACAGTGACGATTTCCCCCCCCCCCCCTCCCTCCTCCGCGAAACGCGGAAGCTTTGACGTTTTATTAAATTATTAGAGAAAGAAGACGATTCGTTGTACCATTCTCGAAAATAATTCTCGTCTGAATTTAATTTTTCCCCTCCCGCGCGGAGCGCGGAAAAAATTTACGATTTATTAAACTATTAGAGAAAGAAGACGATTCGTTGTCGAGTTCTCGACTCTTAATCCTCGTCTGAATTCAGTTTTCCCCCTTCCTCGTGAAGCGTGGAAGCTTTTACGATTCATTTAATCATTAGAGAAAGAAGACGATTCGTTGTACCGTTCTCGACTCTTAATCCTTGTCTAAATTCAGTTTCCCCCTCCCCCTCTTGCGCGAAGCGCGGAAGCTTTTACGTTTCATTAAGCCATTAAAGATTCGTATTACCGTTCTCGCCTCTTAATCCTCGTCTAAATTTAGGTTCCCCCCCCCCTTCCCGCGCGAAGCGCGCGCGAAGCGCGGAAGCTTTTAAATTTCCTTAAATCATTAGAGAAAGAAGACGATTCGTTGTACCGTTCTCGAAAATAATTCTCATCGGAATTTAGTCTCCCCCCTCCCCCTCTTGCGCGAAGCGCGGAAGCTTTTACGTTTCATTAAGCCATTAAAGATTCGTATTACCGTTCTCGCCTCTTAATCCTCGTCTGAATTTGGGTTTCCCCTCCCCCCCCCCCTCCCGCGCGAAGCGCGGAAGCTTTTAAATTTCCTTAAATCATTAGAAAAAGAAGACGATTCGTTGTACCGTTTTCGAAAATAATCCTCATCTGAATTTAGATTCTCCCTCCCCCCCTCCTTCCGCGCGAAGCGCGGAAGCTTTTAAGTTTCATTAAATCATTAGAGAAAGAAGACGATTCGTTGTACCGTTCTCGAAAATAATCCTCATCGGAATTTAGTTCCCCCTCCAGTTCCCTGTACAGTTCTCGACTCTTAATCCTCGTCTGAATTCAGTTTTCCCCCTTCTGCGCGAAGCGTGGAAGCTTTTACGATTCATTAAATCATTAGAGAAAGAAGACGATTCGTTGTACCGTTCTCGACTCTTAATCCTCGTCTAGATTCAGGTTTCCCCCTCTCGCGCGAAGCGCGGAAGCTTTTAATTTTCATTAAATCATTAGAGAAAGAAGACGATTCGTTGTACCGTTCTCGAAAATAATCCTCATCGGAATTTAGTTCCCCCTCCATCCCGCGCGAAGCGCGGAAGCTTTTACGTTTCATTAAGCCATTTAAGATTCGTATTACCGTTCTCGCCTCTGAATCCTCGTCTGAATTCAGGTTCCCCCCTCCCGCGCGAAGCGCGGAAGCTTTGGCGTTTCATAAGATTATGAGAGAAAGAAGATGATTCGTTGTACCGTTCTCGATTTTTAATCCTTGTCTGAATTCAGTCCCCCCCCCCTCCCCTCCTGCGCGACGCTGTGACGTTTCATTAAATTATTAGAGAAAGAAGCCGATGCGTTGTACCGTTCTCTATACTGTTAATCCTTGTCTGAATTTCAAAGATGTTCTTTGTCTGCTCCTTTTTCTTCCTACGTCCTCTTCCGATTTGGGGGGACCCCCCCCCCCCCCCCCCCCCCCCCCCCCCCCTGGCTACGCGTCTGCGGTCAGATAAACACATTTTGATACCTTGTCTAACCCCGCAAGCGGTCAGATAAGCATTCAGGGGCCCGTCTTAGGGCCCCTGGTGGGGTCGAGGCGGCGGAGCCGGCACTGGAAGCTCAGGGGTTTTAGGCGTTTAATTAAGGTCAGATGAGCATTTTTTTGTATACCTTATTATTTTGTGACACTGGCAGGTCACTATTTGGCGTGGGGTCCAGGGGGCGGAGCCGCCAAAAATCAGGGGTTTGAGGCATTAAATTACCGTCAGATGATCATCTAAGGGCCCACCGTAGGGCCCTAGGTGGAATCCAGGGGGCAGAGCCCCCGCAGGCTTAGGGGTTTTAGGCATTAATCACGGTCAGATGTGCATATTTTGATGCCTCATTATTTTTTAACACTGGCAGTTAACTATTCTTTCATTCTTGCTCTCATTCTATATTATTTCTCTTTAATATACTTTTTCAAAAAAGTGGGGGTGGGGGGGGGGGGGGAGCTCGGTGCTCCCGATCCCCGCCGTACCTCGGGCACTGACATGTAGGAATCTCAAGAATCATATTTCTTGCCTGGCTGTAAATTTAGGAATTTGTCATTTTCCAACAAACACATACAAACGTATAATTTACTAAAAAGTGAGGAAAAATCTCGGAAATTATGTCATATCAGCATTATTTGTAATCCACCGTTGTGGAATTAGAAATAAACCACGTTTGAATTTGATTTCCCCCCAACCCCCCCCCCCCCCCCCCCCATCGGTACGCCAGTATCTCCTCTTTTCCTTTTTTCTTTCCCTTTCCTTCCTTCTCTCTTATTTTTTTGATTGGGGGGAGGGGGGGGGGTCTCAACAGCCTGGGAGGCAAGGCCCTTTCGCCCCCCCCCCCCGATCTCCTTTTTCCCCCTTTTCTTTTCTTCTTCCTCTTCTTTCTTTCCCTTTCTCTCCTCTTTCCCTTTCCCTTCTTTTCCTTTCTTCTCTTTTTTTTTTTTTTTTTTTTTTTTTTTTTGCGGGGGGGGGGGGGCCAAGGCCCGCTCGGCCCCCCCCCCTGGATCCGCGCCTGAGTATACAGCCTATGATGGTAGGATAAATCCTTATTATAGTCGTTTATGTAATTATAGTTAAGATTTAGGCCCAGTAAGTTATATTCCGCTCCGTCACTACAGTAGTGAATCTCCAAGTGCAGTGTAGTGTCTGTTAGTGAATGAGTGAATGTAAACAAACGTGATTACAATAAATCCACGTAAAAAATTTCAGATTTTGTACCATTACTACGTCTGTCAATTATTTTGCCTTGCATGATATAATGTTTTGATGTGGTTTTAGGCTAAATTGTATCTCAAATTATTTTTCTAGGAATCAGAAAACACAACCTGCTAATAAAGCACCACGCAAGAAGAAGAGCAAGTCTTCCAAGTCCGAGAGTGTGTCTGCGAGGTATGTCCTTACTAAGTAGAAATCTAAATCTATTGTTGATAATTTGTTTGGGTTTATTTATTTCATGTTTGTTAGTTACGATCTGACATCAAAATATTAGAGTAGTTTACCTCATCATTATGCTAGAACAATAATTTGCAGGTGGCACAAGTTCTACCTAGATCTACATTATTTTTCTCTTTCCTTTTTATTTTTTTCTTCAACAAATTGTTCCTTTACTATTTTCTTTTCTGTGTTTTATGTTTTATTTTATGTATGTTCACCCAATATATCTAAGAATAAAATAACTCTAATTAATTGCCTACCTGAGTGGTTTACATTTCATGCACCTTGACAGCTCTTTGATGACTCCGTTGTTTCACCATCCGTTCGTCGTCAGCCTGGCATCTTTTTTGCTATCATACTTTTGTACACACATGTTCTGTGCCTTTGAATTTTTCATTATGAAATACATAAATACTTGTACTAAGTATTAATTGCATGTTCATAAATGTACCAATGCATGATTATTCTAACCCCTAACTCACATTTCATTTATATCTTTACAGATCAATTGAAACTAATCAAGCTACAATGTACATGTAACGTACAATCACCATTCGATGCCTGTGAACAGCATGACCAACATCTGTATCCTTTACATTAGTATTTGTTTCCATTTTATTATGTAATTCTTATGTCTAATCATTGAGATTCATAGGCAAGTACAACATGTACGTGTACACAATGAGTGCCTGCATATTGTGAAGATAAAGGACCATAAGACCATTACTTATGATACATGGTAATGATGGTATACTTTGTAAAACTATTTGAAAATAGTAGCATGTAAGTCTGTCATTTTCTTGTTTATATATATCTCAATGACATGACATGTCATTGATTTTGTAGTAAGTGTTTCTAGATTATGATGATTGTATTAAGATTTTGACAGTTCAATTGAGATTGAGAAAATTATGTAACATGTCAACTGTACAATAGAGCATGCATGCATTGTTGAAAAATCTGTTTTATGATTTATTTTATTTTGTTATCTTTGTAAATAACGAGAATTTTTTTATTACTTGTCATGATTTTCTTGAGGTTTGAAAATGTTATTACATTATTAAGAGCACTTTGCAATTAAATTGTAATAAAAGAGACAGAAAACAACACTCTCATGTCAAGAATACTGCTTTATTTGGTTACTAGTGAGGGAGAGAGCTTGTGATCGCCTGGCATATCCACATCGGCTCAGTAATAGTCCTGAAACTCACCTGAATACTTTATTTGAACAAAAATAGAAAGCTACATTCTAGGTGGATGATATTTTTTTAAGGCGGAGGCATATAGGAGACGCAGTCGCATTTGTCTTGTTTGTTTTTTTTTTAGAGTATAATCATAGCAAACCATGAACAACTCTATTACTACAACATGTACACTACAGTACTTAACCAAAGATTGTAAATATCAGTTAAGTTCTTTTATTTATTTGCTTACATGAACACACATACTATACTAAACTCATGTCATTGTGTTTACCTCTCGAAAATAAAGTACATGTATTTTATTTGACACGTTCCCTTTTATTCTTTTTGTTTGTTACAGTCCACTGCCATTATAACGAGGTGCTCGGGACCAAGCCAATTTCCTTGTTAAAATGAAATCATGTTATACTCAAGTTACTGAACACATTGGTTTGTTTAAAATTGGGACTGATGAGAATTGCCTGATAATAAAATCTTGGTGTATCCATGTTCGTTATAATAGGAGTGGACTGTATAACATTTTCCATATACCCATTGACTATTTTAAATGTTCTACTGAATGGATTGGACTGAAAGGATGAAGTGAATTTGGCAAACTGAGTAGGTGCATCGATGCAGAGAAAAGAGCTGTAGGAGTAGGGTGACTATTCTACAGTGGAAACTTTTGACAATGAGGTCATGTGCAACCAAGAAATCTTAACCCCCAAAAGCTGTTAAATTACCTTGTCATTTCAGGTATAACTGATCTCTTTATATCAAGTTTGCACTGTATGATTTAATTGAATGTACAGAGTCGTTGACTGGATGTGTGAGAAATCCATGAAAGTAAAGGATGAGTGACCCCCCCCCCCCCCTATTTCCTGACTATTTTTTTCTGATTTCCTCACTTATTGTCTTTTTTTTTTCCTATTTCCTTACTATTTTTTTCCTATTTTTTTTACTATTTTTCCCTATTTTCTTACTATTTTTTTCCTATTTTCTTACTATTTTTTTCCTATTTCCTTACTATTTTTTTCCTATTTTCTTACTATTTCCCCTATTTTCTTACTATTTTTTTCCTATTTTCTTACTATTTTTTTCCTATTTTCTTACTATTTTTTTTCCTATTTCCTTACTATTTTCCCCTATTTTCTTACTATTTTTTCCCTATTTTCTTACTATTTTTTTCCTATTTCCTCACTATTTTTCACTGTCCACTAGCACCTAGTTATCACTATTTTTTTACTATTTTCTTCACCATTTTCTACACTATTTTTTCCCTATTTTTTTCCTATTTTTAGGTCTGAAAAATAGGAAAAAAATAGGAAAAAAATAGAAAAAATTGTTTCAAACCTATTTTTTTCCTATTTCCAAAACTATTTTTTCCCTATTTTTTCCTTTAAAAAAAATAGGGAAAAAATAGAAAAAAAACATATTTTCGGGAGTATTTTTTCCTTATTTTTCCCCTATTTTTTTCCTATTTTTTTACGACTGGGGAAATAACAGGCAGACGTCTGCTAATTGACCAATCACCGCCTGTTATTTAGCAGACGTGTGCAAGGTTCGATAGCACACGTCTGCTAGTTTATTAGCACATGTGTGCCCTTTTCCATTTGTCTGGGGCGTGTGAATAAAGTCATCAACGGCCTTAGAGTTGCAGGAAGCATGCGTGATTACTGCCACTCGAATTGATCCAAGCGCCTAAGGTATGATATTTATGTCTAACAATCTAGAAGTAAATACTGAATTTAATGATCTTACCTTCCTGGGCTTCCTCCCATTCAGTAGGACTCCTCCCTTCTTCAGTCCTGACCAGTGTCACACAGGCTGGATGTAATGTCAAGATATGACCGTTGACCAAAACCTTGATATCCCCTGTCCTCTGGACTATCAAGACCGTTCCTTCTTGTCCAAGATCCTAAACAATGGACAACGCATACATGTATCACATACTGATATAATGAAGGGCTCAACACTATGGTGGTCTAGGACAATGTACAAAGAGGCTCCAAAAGTTTCAAATGTAGGCTGCAAACATAATAAAAATACTTGTGACTGCAGACCTCCTGCCTCCCAAAGCAAACAAACAAATAAGCAGATTTCCGCCATCTATTCTCCCTGTGAAGAATTGTACCTTATGGTAAATCTGATGCTGTTGGCTTTATGCATTTTTTTTAAGTTACAGAAAGGCACATGTTGACTTATGACATGCCAAAGAAAATAAATGCCCTAGCTGCCAGTCAAACTCCAACCCTTTAGTGGTTGATCCTCTAAGTCATATCCTGCCATAAGGCTGCATGCATGCTACTGTTATAGTGCTTTGTACACACGAGCGCGCTAACAATTGGCTGCTTAATTCACGCGAGCGAGCCACTTTTTTGGTGCTTTAGGCATGCATGCTCACCAGGGCTCAAATTAATTTTTTGTCCACAGGGGGCTCTTCAAAACAAAAAAAAGGGGCTCTTTTAGTACTGACGGGGGCTCTTTTTTGAAATACAAATTTCCATTGAATTGGTACCCATGATACTCCTCAATTATCTGCTATTTCATCATTATCATTTATTTAAGTCAGCATTTTCCCTCTTACAAATTTACAAGTTACATAGCTGTTACTGACTTTCATCCTGTGATGACATTTTCTCGATTTTTCTTGTTTTGCACATTATTTCCTCCTCATTATTCGGAGCAACCTTCACATTTTTTCTATACTTTCAGTCTTTACCCAGGGGCAGATCTAGCTTTTTGCTATTGAAGGGGGGATTTGACCCAATGCAGAGCATCGTCCACGAGCCGCATAGCGGTGAGGCAAAGTTTTTGCTATTTTGAACCCCCGTAAGTGATGTTTTCCTGGCATCTACTAATACTGTGTGGGTCTGGACACATAATGGCGTTTTTCTATGCACATCACATTTTCACTTGGTAGCCCAAGGGGGGGGGGGGGGTTAAACCCCATTCTCCCCCAATAGATTCGCCCATGTTACCATATCCTTCCACAACATCTTGTCTTCCTCTTCTTCTCGATATTGATTTACTGGTCGAGGTTCATTATTTGGAATCCCCAGATTTCAGAGGATTCACACTTTACACAACAAAAAATCTTCTTCATGACCATGTTTCAGCTCTTAAGCGATCCAGAAAGCTGTAGTGTGCGATCACCTCCAGCTCCAGCAGATATGGGGCGGCAGCGTGCACACGTAACGGTACTAACGGCGCAGTATAGCCACTGCTAATGGTCGCACTGCACTGCAAGCTTCTGTCGTTTGTATCAGTAATACTCATAGAGATGTGGAGACATAGCACCATTTTCAGGCGAATAAGCTTACATTTCTTTACAATAATGGCGGCCTTTACTCTTTTTAGACACGTTCAAGCGAGAAATCTTGCATGCTTATCTAAGTTCCATTTCATTGGTTTCAGGTTGGAAAATTGAAACTCAATGTTGTGTTAAAGTTATAACAGAAAAGATAATCTTTATTTTATAATTCCACGGGGGCGATATTTAATTTTGCAATCGCCCCCGTGAGCAACCTGATGGGGGCGAATCGCCCATCGCCCCCGTGTATTTTGAGCGCTGATGCTCGCATTCGTAATAGCAGTTATTTTTCATGCTCATTGTACTGTGCTGAGTGCTTTGCACGCGCTATTGATCGTACCATCGCGTGTATCAGATTATCTCAAAATAAACTTGGCACAGGGGGATTTGTGGCTTGGCACAAGATTAGCCCTGTGGCTCTGGGCTTTATTCATTATGGACGGATAAGAGTTAAAGGGATTGAATATCATTGCTTTAGATTCTATACAAAATCCTTGATTTAGCTTATGTTGCAATCATAAATATAAACCTTCAGGTCAGTCAGGAATCCCAATGACTTTTACAAGCCGGTCGCCTGTTTAAAAAACTGTTTCCCAACGGTTTTTATAACACCATAGTATATTGGGGGAAATGAGTATGGTAAAACCGGTCACTCAAAGATTTGTACTTTTTTGAGGCACTTCATGATCAGTTTGAAGCGCAATTTTTTTAGGGCTTCAATATATTATACCATATCGCAGGTACTGATAACACATAGGGTAATGCATCTCAGATTTTTAAAACTGGAAACATTGTAAACAATGCCTTTAATGAGACTTCTTCTTACCTGAGACATCTCTTCTTTCCAGTCTCCATGCCCAGGCTGAATCTTCTTTATCTTCTCCTCATCATCTATCAGTTGTACTGTGTCTCCAATACCAAACTCCTCCAACTGTACAGGCAAGAACAAGGAGAAACCAATCAATCGATGCACCCGTGGAGCCACGCAAAGAAGTGAAATATGTGATGATAATGTAACAGGTCAAAATTGAACTGTTTTGGGGTAAAAAGAATGATTCTATATCTATCTATTTCTAATCAATATCTCCTCAGGAAGTGAAGAACAAGAAACTAAGAAGTGTATATGTTTACAATCTTTGTACTTCAGAGAAGTATGACTCACACATATTCTTAGTAGAAGCTATGACCAGATCCCCCCTTCCAGAACACTTGTAATAACTTAGATAAATAAATCCCAAATTTTAAACATCAGATAAGAACCCCAGACTTCCTGTCTCCCTCCCAATAACAAGACCCTTTCCCAGAACAGGTGGTAGCTATACCACCGTGAGAGTGTAACTGTTATAAAAGAAGGCAGAGATCGAGGTATTTGTCAGATTCACTCCTGCACTGCACCCCCATCCATGGGGCAGGCAGGGAGGTCAACTCTGCAAGCTTTAGTTGTTACTTTGTACATTAATAGGTAAGAAGATTATTCTTTTGTCAAGTTTGATAATTATTGAGATAATTAGTATTTTTGTAGATGTATTCTGATGTTAGTTAGGTGATACGTACATAGACATATCACCTTTTGATTTCGTCAAGATTTTTCTTTATTATTATTTTTTATTTTTATTATTATTCTTCCTCGAATTTGTTCGCAAGATATCTCAAGAATGAATAAAGCTATTATCATGAAACTTGTAATGATGATAGATATTAGTCTAACTTAGAACTGTGTGACGTTTCAGAGTCTAAAAATCATCATGACGTCGTCTAGGCGCCATTTTGTGAAAATCAACTCATGATCATATCTTTATAACGGAAAGGAATTTCTCATTCATAATTATCATGATTAAGGTCAATATCCGTCCAATCAATTTCAGGTCAATAAATGCGCGCAAACATGCGCGTACGCATATATCCGCGTGTCAATGCGCGCGCAAAATTTTAAATTGCTCTAAATCATCTCAAATTCATTTTGCATACGTTTCAAGCCATTATAAGCATTCTATAAAAAAAAAATCGCGCAAACGCGCATTTTCGCGCGTTTTTGTTCGTCACGGCAGAACGCAAAATAATTACCCCTCAATTTGTTTTGACAGGATATTCCTCATTTTTTTCTGAACAATTTGATACCATGTTCATCTCTTTATCACTATTAATAACGAAAGGAGCGTCCGTTGAAGATATATATCCGTGCGTGCGAACTCATGTTTCATAGCATATATGGGCAAAAACATGCCATAAAAAGTACATCGGGATGAATAAGGACTGCCAATTTTTTTCTTCATATTTAGATTTAGTATGAGTCGGAGATATGATTTCATGTCTCATTTGGCCATTAAGTATATTTTTACATAATCATATTGACCTTGGAACTAAAAATACGAATTGGCATATTATGACGTCAACATATTTACGGAAAATGATATTATCTCTGCAAATATTGATCAATTTTCTTCTAAATTTGATATGTTGTAGCTGAGACAATTCTTCACAAGATTATTACCAATATTTATTCATTTTGATGACGTCAATAGATTTTTGCTTAATATGCGTCTTATGCTTATGGGAGGTGATTGATACTACATTCCAGTCTAGACTTGTTCATTATGTTGCGTATGTAGTGCGTCGAAATGTCAGTTCAATGATTGGTAGGCTCTGCAATCAGGCGAAAATTTGAGCTTGTTAAGTAAATTAATAGTTTAATCATATAACAATTGTCTATCGAATATCTGAAGGGGGCGCTATACCATTTTTAATCATTGTCATCATAATTTAAAACCAACAAATCATCAATATCGTCATTATCGTATTTATGAATATTATCATTAGATCATCATCGGCACACTTTCATGATACAAAAATAGCTACGTATCACCTAATTCGTCAAAGTGACGAATTAAAGTCTAGTTATTCTTCTTCTTCTTCCTATTATTCTTCCTCGATTTTGTTCGCAGGATATCTCAAGACTGAATAAAGCCATTGTCATGAAACTTTTAATGATGATAGATCTTAGTCTAACTTAGAACTGCGTGACTTTTCAAAGACTCAAAATTATCGTGACGTCATCCAGGCGCCATTTTGTGAAAATCAACTTATGATCATATCTTCATAACGGAAAGTAATTCTTCATTCATATTTATCATGAATAAGATCAATATCCGTCCGGTTAATTTGAGGTCAATAAAACGTACGCAAATTTGCGCGTGCGCGTTCGTCCGCGCGTTTACGCGCGCAAATTTTTTTTAAATGCTCCAAATCATCCCAAATTTTTTTTACATACGTTTCAGGCCATATGCAGCATTTGATAAAAAAAATTACGCACACGCGCATGCGCGCGCGTTTTCGCGCGTACTGGCATTTTGCAACATAGAATCGCCGAGTTTTTTCTGTCATCATATTTGGTACATTTTTCCAAGCATTTTGATAATTTGTTCACCTTTTATTAACACAATGAGCGTCCGTCAAAGTTGACAGCACGCGCGGATTTGCGTTATCTTTATCCACAATACATGGGCAAAAACATGCCTATATAAAATTAATTGTAACTCTTTAGAATAGATAGAAACTCCTAATATTTTTTCATATTTGGATAGATTATGAGTCGTAGATATGATTTCATGTCTCATTTGATCCTCAATTAACTCATGACGTCATCATAATGGCCTCCAAACTCAAAACTTCAATTTGCATATTATGACGTTAGCATATTTTTGGAAAATTGATTTTATCTCTGTAAATATCGATCAAATTTCTGTCAAATTTTGATATGTTCTAGCTGAGACAATTTTCTACAAATACAGTATCCACAGTTTTTATTTTTGACAAAAGTATCATGGTGTATTTTTGCGATTAAAGGAGGCATGTCAATTTTTCACATTTTGCGTGTATTCTCTATGGGACATGACTTTTTCTCAAAACTGGATTCTACACTCCTGTCTTTCGCGAGCAAAATCTCCGTTGTTTTATCTTTGTTTACGCTGAGCTTCGAGTATGTTGTAACGGAGACAATAAGCTATCTCAAATGTGGCTTTTATTTTTTGATCAGATGCCGGGATCATGCTAGTATTGCACTTTCAAAGTGGGGTTTGAGAATCACATTTTCCGTTTACGTGTAATCGCTATGTGAATTGTTTTGGTATATCGTTAACGCACTTGACTTCTATCCTCTAGGTCCCTGGTTCGAGTCTGGGCGTCTCCAACCATTTTTTTTCCCTTTACTTTTTTTTTCTTTTTGACCTTTCACTGTACCATCTCCTTTGATTATTAAAACACGTAGATCCGCAAATAATGTAATAAACTATTTGCTTTATTATTACTCTATTTTCACTTAAACGATTACTTTTTGTGTCTAATCCCTATGGGAGATGACTTTTCCTCAAATCTGGATTCTACATTTCTGTCTTTTGCGAGCAATATCGCCGTTATTCCTGCTTGCATTTTGTTGATTTTTGAGGATGTTGTAGCTGAGACTATATGCTATCTAAATCACCCCTCATTTTTTTAATAAGATATCAGGTTCACGCTCATGATCATGATCATCTTCATTATCATAATGATGATAATTATTTATCAATTACATTTTCATTTCTTTGAATAAGATAAAA
Organism: Strongylocentrotus purpuratus; assembly: GCF_000002235.5. Taxonomy (NCBI): domain Eukaryota; kingdom Metazoa; phylum Echinodermata; class Echinoidea; order Camarodonta; family Strongylocentrotidae; genus Strongylocentrotus; species Strongylocentrotus purpuratus. Next base: position 30,847,065 of record NW_022145601.1, on the reverse strand, counting down.
TCGTCAAAATGTGTTCTTCATGATGTAAATTAGAGTCAAAGGTGTAACGGTTACTAATCTATCTTCCCTAGATCCATAATGATCAAGGGATCGACACAATTTAAACTTGACATATGGATAGATCATAATGGGAAAAGTATTTTATAAAATAATATGATATAGTGTATTAAATGCATTCTTCGTTATGTAAACCAATATCATACGTATCACCTAATTCGTCTAAGTGATGAATTAAAGTCTAGTTAGGTGATACGTAACGAAGTCTACGTATCACCTATTGATTTCGTCAAGATTTTTATTATTAGGTGATACGTACGTAGACGTATCACCTTTTGATTTCGTCAAGATTTTTATTATTTATTTATTTATTTATTTATTTATTATTATTCTTCCTCGATTTTGTTCGCAGGATATCTCAAGACTGAATAAAGCCATTGTCATGAAACTTTCAAAGATGATAGATCTTAGTCTAACTTAGAACTGCGTGACTTTTCAAAGACTCAAAATTATCGTGACGTCATCTAGACGCCATTTTGTTAAAATCAACTTATGATCATATCTTCATAACGGAAAGCCATTTCTCATTCATATTTGTCATGATCAAGGTCAATATCCGTCCGGTCAATTTGAGGTCAATATATGCGCGTAAAAATGCGCGTACGCGTAGGTGCGCGCGTATACGCGCGCTAAAAAAATTAAAATGCTCCAAATCATCCCAATTTTTTTTTGCATACGTTTCAGGCCATATAGAGCATTTGACAAAAAATCGCGCTCACGCGCATGCGCGCGCGTTTTTTGCGCGTACCAGCATTTTGCAACATAGAATCGCCGTATTTTCTCCGTCATCGTATTTTGTACATTTTTCCAAGCATTTTGATAATTTGTTCACCTTTTAATAACGCAATGAGCGTCCGTCAAAGTTGACAGCACGCGCGGATTTGCGTGATCTTTATCCACAATACATGGGCCAAAAAATGCCTATACAAAATTCATTGTAACTCTTCAGAATAGATAGAAACTCCCAATATTCTTTCATATGTGGATAGATTATGAAATGGAAATATGATTTCATGTCTCATTTGACTCTCAATTAACTCATAATGTCATCATAATGGCCTCCAAACTCGAAATTTAAATTTGCATATTATGACGGATGCATATTTTTGGAAAATTGATTGTATCTCTGTAAATATTGATTTTTTTTTCTTCCAAATTTTGATATGTTCTAGCTGAGACAATTTTCTACAAATGTAGTGTACATAATTGTCCAGTTTGACAAAGGTATCATGGCGTATTTTTGCGATTAAAGGAGGCATGTCAATTTTTCACATTTTGCGTGTATTGTCTATGGGACATGACTATTTCTCAAAACTGCATTCTACATTTCCGTCTTTCGCGAGCAACATCTCCTTTTTTTAACTTTGTTTTCCGTGAGCTTCGGATATGTTGTAGCTGAGACAATGAGCTATCTCCAATGTGTACTTCATTTTTCGATCAGATGCCGGGATCATGCTCATATTTTACTTGCAAAGTGGGATTTTAGAATTCCATTTTCGTTTACGTGTAATCGCTATGGGAAATGTTTTGGTATATCGCTAACGCACTTGACTTCCGACCTTGAGATCCCGGGTTCGAGTCCGGGTGTCTGCAACAATTTTTTCTCCACTTTTTTTGTTCCTTTTGACCTTTCACTGTACCATCTCCTTTGATTATTTAAACACGTAGAATCGCAAATAGTGTAATAAACAACCCTATTTACTTTAGTGTTTCCCTATTTTCACTTAATCCATTACTTTTTGCGTGTAATCCCTATGGGAGATGACTTTTTTTTTCAAATCTGGATTCTACATTCCTGTCTTTTGCGAGCAATATCGCCGTTATTTCGGCTTGGATTTTGTTGATTTTTGAGTATGTTGTAGCTGAGACTATATGCTATCTAAATCAACCCTCATTTTTTCAATAAGATGTCATGATCGCGCTTATGATCATGATCATGATCATCATGATCATCATTATCATAATGATGATAATCATTTATCAATTACATTTTCATTTCTTTGAATAAGATAAAAATCGTCAAAAGGTGTTCTTCATGATGTAAATTAGAGTCAAATGTGTAACTGGTTACTGCACAGGGTCAAAGGTCATATATTGTTTCAAGCTATCTTCCCTAGATTCATGATGATCAAGGAGACACAATTTAATCTTGACATATGAATAGATCATAATGGGAGAAGCATATAAATGGGAGAAGCATTTTACAAAATAATATATCGTGTAATGCATTATTCGCTATGTAAACCACTATCATACGTATCACCTAATTCGTCTAAGTGACGAATTAAAGTCTAGTTATTATTCCTATTATTCTTCCTCGATTTTGTTCGCAGGATATATCAAGACTGAATAAAGCCATTGTCATGAAACTTTCAATGATGATAGATCTTAGTCTAACTTAGAACTGCGTGACTTTTCAAAGACTCAAAATTATCGTGACGTCATCTAGACGCCATTTTGTTAAAATCAACTTATGATCATATCTTCATAACGGAAAGCCATTTCTCATTCATATTTGTCATGATCAAGGTCAATATCCGTCCGGTCAATTTGAAGTCAATATATGCGTGTAAAAATGCGCGTACGCGTAGGTGCGCGCGTTTACGCGCGCTCAAAATTTTTAAATGCTCAAAATCATCCCAAATTTTTTTTGCATACGTTTCAGGCCATATAGAGCATTTGACAAAAAATCGCGCTCACGCGCATGCGCGCGCGTTTTTTGCGCGTACTGGCATTTTGCAATATAGAATCGCCGAATTTTTTCTGTCATTATATTTGGTACATTTTTCCAAGCATTTTGATAACTTGTTCATCTTTTAATAACGCAATGAGCGTCCGCCAATGTTGACAGCGCGCGCGGATCTGCGTTATCTTTATCCACAATATATGCGCAAAATCATGCCTATACAAAATTCATTGTAACTCTTTAGAATAAATAGGAACTCCCAATATTTTTTTCATATTTAGATAGATTATGAGTCGGAGATATGATTTCATGTCTCATTTTACCATCAATTAACTCATGATGTCATCATAATGGCCTCCGAACTCAAAATTTAAATTTGCATATTATGACGTTTGCATATTTTTGAAAAATTGATTGTGTCTCTGTAAATATTGATTAATTTCTTTCAAATTTCGATATGTTCTAGCTGAAACAATTCTCTACAAATAAGTGCCCACAATTTTTCATTTTGACAAAAGTATCATGGCGTATTTTTTCGATTAAAGGAGGCATGTCAATTTTGCACATTTTGCGTGTATTCTCTATGGGACATGACTTTTTCTCAAAACTGGATTCTACCTTCCTGTCTTTCACGAGCAAAATCTCCGTTGTCTTAGCTTAGTTTTTGCTGAGTTTCGAATATGTTGTAGCTGAGACAATAATCTATCACACGTGTGCCTTTTATTTTTGATCAGATGCCGGGATTATGCTCATATTTCACTTGCAAAGTAGGATTTGAGAATTCCATTTCCCGTTTACGTGTAATCGCTATGGGAAATGTTTTGGTATATCGGTAACGCACTTGACTTCCATCCTCGAGATCCATGGTTTGAGTCTGAGTGTCTCCAACAATATTTGTCTTCATTTTATTTTTTGACCTTTCACTGTACCATCTCCTTTGAGTATTAAAACACGTAGAATCGCAAATAATGTAATAAATAACCCTATTTTCTTTATTATTACCCTATTTTCACTTAATCCATTACTTTTTGCTTTTAATCCCTATGGGAGATGACTTTTTCTCAAATCTGGATTCTACATTCCTGTGTTTTGAGCAATATCGCCGATATTTCTGCTTGGATTTTGTTGATTTTTGAGTATGTTGTAGCTGAGACAAGTTTCCACGAGATTTATGTAGACTATCTAACATTATCATGACGTTATCATAGTCAAAAATTCAATCATAGGTGACATGTCAATTATCATATATAACAATCCTCAATCAGATACCTGAAGGGGGCGCTATACCACTTTCAATCATGGTCATCTGAAAGGCATTGTTCTCAATTGCATCTCTCTCTCTCCTCTCATGTTCTGCCCCTCTCCTTTTTTGGTCTGTCTCTGCATCTATCTATCTCTCTTCTCTTTCACCCTCTCCCTCTCTCTCTCTCTCTCTTGCCTTGCGTCCCTCTTATTCTCTTGGTCTGTCTCCCTCTGCCCTACAGTTGAAACTTGACTCATGGATAGACCATAATGGAAGTAGTAAACGAAATATGAAATCGTAAAAATGCGTTCTTTATTATGTTACACATGAGCATACGTATCACCTAATTCGTCAAAGTGACGAATTAAAGTCTAGTTAGGTGATACGTACGTAGACGTATCACCTTTTGATTTCGTCAAGATTTTTATTAGGTGATACGTAACGAAGTCAACGTATCACCTTTTGATTTCGTCAAGATTTTTATTTATTATTCTTCTTCTTCTTCCTATTATTCTTCCTCGATTTTGTTCGCAGGATATCTCAAGACTGAATAAAGCCATTGTCATGAAACTTTCAATGATGATAGATCTTAGTCTAACTTAGAACTGCGTGACTTTTCAAAGACTCAAAATCATCGTGACGTCATCCAGGCGCCATTTTGTGAAAATCAACTTATGATCATATCTTCATAAAAGAAAGCCATTTCTCATTCATATTTGTCATGATCAAGGTCAATATGTGTCGGGTCAATTTCAGGTCAATAAATGCGCGCAAAAATGCGCGTACGCGAAGGTGCGCGCGTCAATGCGCGCGTAAAATTTAAAATTGCTCAAAATCGTCTTTAATTTTTTTTGCATACGTTTCAGGCCATTATAAGCATTTCATAAAAAATCACGCAAAACACGCATTTTTGCACGTTTTCGTTCGTCACGGCCGAATGAAAAATAATTCCTCCGCAAAAACTTTTGACAGAATATTCCTCATATTTTTCCGAACAATTTGATACCATGTTTAGCTCTTTATCACTATTAAAAACGGAATGAGCGTCCGTTCAAGATAACCGTCCGTACGCGCGATTTTTGTAATACATTGCATATATGGGCAAAAACATGCCTATGAAAAGTCCATTGGGATGAATAGGGATTGCCAATTTTTTTTTCATATTTAGATAGAGTATGAGTCGGAGGTATGATTTCATATCTCATTTGGCCATTAAGTACATCTTAACGTCATCATAATGGCCTTGGAAGTCAAAAATACAAAATTGCATATTATGACGTCATTGTATTTATGGAAAATGTAGTGTATTTCTCTCAATATTCATCGATTCTCTTTGAAATGTCGATATGTTGTAGATAAGGCAAAATTCTCTACAAGATCACTGTTCACTAAGTTTCATTTTAATGAGGTCATCATAGTACAAAATTCAATTAAAGGCCACATGTCAGAATTTTCGTCATTTGCGTGTTATGTCTATGGAAGGTGAATTTCGTTCACATCAGGAATCTACATGGCATTCATCTATGAGCACTATCTATCTTATGTGTGCTCTGTTTTCTCCCAAATTGGGGTATGTTATAGCTGAGACCATGGGCTATAAAAAAGGGTGACTTTGTTTTTTAATCAGATGTTGGGATCATGTTAAAATTTTCGATCGAAAGTTGAAATTGCAAATTTTGAAGGAATCATTAGGTGATACGTAACGAAGTCAACGTATCACCTTTTGATTTCGTCAAGATTTTTATTTATTAGGTGATACGTAACGAAGTCTACGTATCACCTTTTGATTTCGTCAAGATTTTCTTTATTATTATTATTATTTCTTTTTATTCTTCCTCGAATTTGTTCGCAGGATATCTCAAGACTGAATAAAGCCATTGTCATGAATCTTTCAATGATGATAGATCTTAGTCTAACTTAGAACTGCGTGACTTTTCAAAGACTCAAAGTTATCGTGACGTCATCCAGGCGCCATTTTGTGAAAATCAACTAGTGATCATATCTTCATAACGGAAAGTTATTTTTCATTCATATTTATCATGAATAAGATCAATATCCGTCGGGTCAATTTGAGGTCAATAAATGCGCGCAAAAATGCGCGTACGCGTAGGCGCGCGCGTTAATGCGCGCGTAAAATTTTAAATTGCTCAAAATCGTCTTAAATTTTTTTTGCATACGTTTCAGGCCATTATAAGCATTTCATAAAAAATCACGCAAAACACGCATTTTTGGACGTTTTCGTTCGTCACGGCCGAACGAAAAATAATTTCTCCGCAAAAGCTTTTGACCGAATATTCCTCATATTTTTCCGGAAAATTTGATACCATGTTTAGCTCTTTATCACTATTAAAAACGGAATGAGCGTCCGTTCAAGATAACCGTCCGTACGCGCGATTTTTGTAATACATTGCATATATGGGCAAAAACATGCCTATGAAAAGTCCATTGGGATGAATAGGGATTGCCAATTTTGTTTTCATATTTAGATAGAGTATGAGTCGGAGGTATGATTTCATATCTCATTTGGCCATTAAGTACATCTTGACGTCATCATAATGGCCTTGGAAGTCAAAATACAAAAATGCATATTATGACGTCATTATATTTATGGAAAATGTAGTGTATTTCTCTCAATATTCATCGATTTTCTTTGAAATGTCGATATCTTGTAGATAAGGCAATTCTCTACAAGATCACTTTTCACTAAGTTGCATTTTAATGAGGTCATCATAGTACAAAATTCAATTAAAGGCCACATGTCAGAATTTTCGTCATTTGCGTGTTATGTCTATGGAAGGTGAATTTCGTTCACATCATGAATCTACATGGCATTCATCTATGAGCACTATCTATCTTATGTGTCCTCTGTTTTCTCCCAAATTGGGGTATGTTATAGCTGAGACCATGGGCTATAAAAACGGTGTACTTTGTTTTTTAATCAGATGTTGGGATCATGTCGGAATTTTCAATCGAAAGTTGAAATTGCAAATTTTGAAGGAATCATTAAGTGATACGTATCATTAGGTGATACGTAACGAAGTCTACGTATCACCTTTTGATTTCGTCAAGATTTTCTTTATTATTATTATTATTTCTTTTTATTCTTCCTCGAATTTGTTCGCAGGATATCTCAAGACTGAATAAAGCCATTGTCATGAATCTTTCAATGATGATAGATCTTAGTCTAACTTAGAACTGCGTGACTTTTCAAAGACTCAAAGTTATCGTGACGTCATCCAGGCGCCATTTTGTGAAAATCAACTAGTGATCATATCTTCATAACGGAAAGTTATTTTTCATTCATATTTATCATGAATAAGATCAATATCCGTCGGGTCAATTTGAGGTCAATAAATGCGCGCAAAAATGCGCGTACGCGTAGGCGCGCGCGTTAATGCGCGCGTAAAATTTTAAATTGCTCAAAATCGTCTTAAATTTTTTTTGCATACGTTTCAGGCCATTATAAGCATTTCATAAAAAATCACGCAAAACACGCATTTTTGGACGTTTTCGTTCGTCACGGCCGAACGAAAAATAATTTCTCCGCAAAAGCTTTTGACCGAATATTCCTCATATTTTTCCGGAAAATTTGATACCATGTTTAGCTCTTTATCACTATTAAAAACGGAATGAGCGTCCGTTCAAGATAACCGTCCGTACGCGCGATTTTTGTAATACATTGCATATATGGGCAAAAACATGCCTATGAAAAGTCCATTGGGATGAATAGGGATTGCCAATTTTGTTTTCATATTTAGATAGAGTATGAGTCGGAGGTATGATTTCATATCTCATTTGGCCATTAAGTACATCTTGACGTCATCATAATGGCCTTGGAAGTCAAAATACAAAAATGCATATTATGACGTCATTATATTTATGGAAAATGTAGTGTATTTCTCTCAATATTCATCGATTTTCTTTGAAATGTCGATATCTTGTAGATAAGGCAATTCTCTACAAGATCACTTTTCACTAAGTTGCATTTTAATGAGGTCATCATAGTACAAAATTCAATTAAAGGCCACATGTCAGAATTTTCGTCATTTGCGTGTTATGTCTATGGAAGGTGAATTTCGTTCACATCATGAATCTACATGGCATTCATCTATGAGCACTATCTATCTTATGTGTCCTCTGTTTTCTCCCAAATTGGGGTATGTTATAGCTGAGACCATGGGCTATAAAAACGGTGTACTTTGTTTTTTAATCAGATGTTGGGATCATGTCGGAATTTTCAATCGAAAGTTGAAATTGCAAATTTTGAAGGAATCATTAAGTGATACGTATCATTAGGTGATACGTAACGAAGTCTACGTATCACCTATTGATTTCGTCAAGATTTTCTTTTTTTTTTTTATTATTATTCTTCCTCGAATTTGTTCGCAGGATATCTCAAGACTCAATAAAGCCATTGTTATGAATCTTTCAATGATGATAGATCTTAGTCTAACTTAGAACTGCGTGACTTTTCAAAGACTCAAAGTCATCGTGACGTCATCCAGGCGCCATTTTGTAAAAATCAACTTATGATCATATCTTCATAACGGAAAGTAATTTTACATTCATATTTATCAAGATTAAGATCAATATCCGTCGGGTCAATTTGAGGTCAATAAATGCGCGCAAAATTGCGCGTACGCGTAGGCGCGCGCGTTAATGCGCGCGTAAAATTTTAGATTGCTCAAAATCGTCTTAAATTTTTTTTGCATACGTTTCAGGCCATTATAAGCATTTCATAAAAAATCACGCAAAACACGCATTTTTGCACGTTTTCGTTCGTCACGGCCGAACGAAAAATAATTTCTTCGCAAAAGCTTTTGACCGAATATTCCTCATATTTTTCCGGAAAATTTGATACCATGTTAAGCTCTTTATCACTATTAAAAACGGAATGAGCGTCCGTTCAAGATAACCGTCCGTACGCGCGATTTTTGTAATACATTGCATATATGGGCAAAAACATGCCTATAAAAAGTCCATTGGGATGAATAGGGATTGCCATTTTTTTTTCATATTTAGATAAAGTAGGAGTCGGAGGTATGATTTCATATCTCATTTGGCCATTAAGTACATCTTAACGTCATCATAATGGCCTTGGAAGTCAAAAATACAAAATTGCATATTATGACGTCATTGTATTTATGAAAAATGTAGTGTATTTCTCTCAATATTCATCGATTCTCTTTGAAATGTCGATATGTTGTAGATAAGGCAATTCTCTACAAGATCCCTTTTCACTAAGTTTGATTTTAATGAGGTCATCATAGTACAAAATTCAATTAAAGGCCACATGTCAGAATTTTCGTCATTTGCGTGTTATGTCTATGGAAGGTGAATTTCGTTCACATCATGAATCTACATGGCATTCATCTATGAGCACTATCTATCTTATGTGTGCTCTGTTTTCTCCCAAATTGGGGTATGTTATAGCTGAGACCATGGGCTATAAAAACGGTGTACTTTGTTTTTTCATCGGATGTTGGGATCATGTCGGAATTTTCAATCGAAAGTTGAAATTGCAAATTTTGACGGAATCATTAGGTGATACGTAACGAAGTCTACGTATCACCTTTTGATTTCGTCAAGATTTTTATTAGGTGATACGTAACGAAGTCAACGTATCACCTTTTGATTTCGTCAAGATTTTTATTATTATTTATTAGGTGATACGTACGTAGACGTATCACCTTTTGATTTCGTCAAGATTTTTATTATTTATTTATTTATTTATTTATTTATTATTATTCTTCCTCGAATTTGTTCGCAGGATATCTCAAGACTGAATAAAGCCATTATCATGAAACTTGCCATGATGATAGATCTTAGTCTAACTTAGAACTGCGTGACTTTTCAAAGACTCAAAATTATCGTGACGTCATCCAGGCGCCATTTTGTGAAAATAAACTTATGATCATATCTTCATAACGGAAAGGAATTTTTCATTCATATTTATCAGGAAGAAGATCAATATCCATCCGGTCAATTTCAGATCAATAAACGTGCGCAAATGCGCGCGTGCGCGTTCGTACGCGCGTTTACGCGCGCGAAAAAAATTAAAATGCTCCAAATCATCCCAAATTTTTTTTGCATACGTTTCAGGCCATATGGAGCATTTGACAAAAAATCACGCAAACGCGCATGCGCGCGCGTTTTTTGCGCGTACTAGCATTTTGCAACATAGAATCGCCGAATGTTCTCTATCATCATATTTGGTACATCTTTCCAAGCATTTTGATAACTTGTTCACCTTTTAATAACGCAATGAGCGTCCGTCAAAGTTGACAGCGCGCGCGGACCTGCGTTATCTTTATCCACAATACATGAGCAAAAACATGTCTATACAAAATTCTTTGTAACTCTTCAAAATAGATAGAAACTCCCAATATTTTTTCATATTTAGATTGGTTATAAGTTGGAGATATGATTTCATGTCTCATTTGACCCTCAATTAACTCATAACGTCATCATAATGGCCTCCAAACTCAAAATTTCAATTTGCATATTATGACGTCAGCATAATTTTGGAAAATTGATTGTATCTCTGTAAATATTGATTGATTTTCTTTTAAATTTTGATATGTTCTACCTGAGACAATTTTCTACAAATAAATAATCCACAATTTTCCATTTTGACAAAGGCATCATGGCGTATTTTTGCAATTAAAGAAGGCATGTCAATTTTTCACATTTTACGTGTATTCTCTATGGGACATGACTTTTTCTCAAAACTGGATTCTACACTCCTGTCTTTCGCGAGCAAAATCTCTGTTGTTTTAGCTTCGTTTTCGCTGAACTTCGGATATGTTGTAGCTGAGACAATGAGCTATCACAAGTGCGCCCTTTATTTTTCGATTAGATGCCGGGATCATGCTCATATTTCACTTGCAAAGTAGGATTTCAGAATTCCATTTCCCGTTTACGTGTAATCGCTATGGGAAATGTTTTGGTATATCGGTAACGCACTTGACTTCCAATCTCGAGATCCCTGGTTCGAGTCCGGGTGTCTCCAACAATTTTTTTCTTCACTTTTTTTTCCTTTTGACCTTCACTGTACCATCTCCTTTGATTATTAAAACACGTAGAATCGCAAATAATGTCACAAACAACCCTTTTTACTTTATTATTACCCTATTTTCACTTAATCCATTACTTTTTGCGTGTAATCTCTATGGGAGATGACTTTTTCTCAAATCTGGAGTCTACATTCCTGTCTTTTGCGAGCAATATCGCCGTTATTTCTGCTTGGATTTTGTTGACTTTTGAGTAAGTTGTAGCTGAGACTATATGCTATCTAAATCAACCCTCATTTTTTCAATAAGATGTCATGATCGCGCTCATGATCATGATCATTATCATCATGATCATCATTATCATAATGATGATAATCATTTATCAATTACATTTTCATTTCTTTGAATAAGATAAAATCGTCAAAAGGTGTTCTTCATGATGTAAATTAGAGTCAAATGTGTAACTGGTTACTGCACAGGGTCAAAGGTCATATATTGTTTCAATCTATCTTCCCTAGATCCATGATGATCAAGGAGACACAATTTAATCTTGACATATGAATAGATCATAATGGGAGAAGCATATAAATGGGAGAAGCATTTTACAAAATAATATATCGTGTAATGCATTATTCGTTATGTAAACCATTATCATACGTATCACCTAATTCGTCTAAGTGACGAATTAAAGTCTAGTTAGGTGATACGTATGAAATATACGTATCACCTTTTGATTTCGTCAAGATTTTCTTTATTATTTTTATTATTCTTCCTCGAATTTGTTCGCAAGATATCTCAACACTGAATAAAGTTATTGTCATGAATCTTTCAATGATGATAGACCTTAGTCTAACTTAGAACTGCATGACTTTTCAAAGACTCAAAGTCATCGTGACGTCATCCAGGCGCCATTTTGTGAAAATGAACTTATGATCATATCTTCATAACGGAAAGGAATTTCTCATTTATAATTATCAGGATTAAGATCAATATCTGTCCGGTCAATTTCAAGTCAATAAATGCGCGCAAAAATGCGCGTACGCGTTTGTGCGCGCGTTAACGCGCGCGTAAAATTTTAAATTGCTCAAAATCGTCTTAAATTTTGTTTGCAAACGTTTCAGGCCATTATAAGCATTTCATAACAAATCGCGCAAAACACGCATTTTTGCGCGTTTTCGTTCGTCACGGCCGAACGAAAAATAATTACCCCTCAATTTTTTTTGACAGGATATTCCTCATATTTTTCTGAACAATTTGATAACATGTTCATCTCTTTATCACTATTAATAACGGAATGAGCGTCCGTTGAAGATAAATATCCGTGTGTGCTAGCTCATGTATTACATAGCATATATGGGCAAAAACATGCCTATAAAAAGTACATCGGGATGAATAAGGACTGCCATTTTTTTTCTTCATATTTAGATAGAGTATGAGTCGGAGATATGATTTCATATCTCATTTGGCCATTAAGTACATCTTGACGTCATCGTAATGGCCTTGGAAGTCAAAATACAAAAATGCATATTATGACGTCATTATATTTAGGGAAAATTTAGTGTATTTCTCTCAATATTCATCGATTCTGTTCTGTCTCTGCCTCTCTCTCCCTTTCTCTCTGCATCATCTCAGCTTGTCTCATGCATATATGTATAACAATTTAATTCAAGGAAATTCGAGGCAATTTTTATCGTTTTGCCCCTCACTGCCATGCATACTAACAATCGTTTCTAGATTTAACATCATAGATGTTGGGTTATATGGATGGGTACAATATTTTACTCATATTTTATATTAAATCAGGACTAAATAAAATCACTATGTACATTTTGTTAAATTTGTAAAAAAAGTGTTTTGAGCTTCTTTAGTATAAGTAAAACAGGTTATTCCTCCATCGAAAACCTGAAGGGGGCGCTGTGCCACTTTTAATCATGGTCATCATTTTGAAATATTTGTTCGCAGGATATCTCAAGACTGAATAAAGCTATTATCATGAAACTTGCCATGATGATAGATCTTAGTCTAACTTAGAACTGCGTGACTTTCCAGCTAGTCAAAATCATCGTGTAAATCAACTTATGATCATATCTTCATAACGGAAAGTTATTTCTCATTCATAATTATCATGATTAAGATCAATATCCGTCCGGTCAATTCCAGGCCAATATAAAAAAAATGCATATTATGACGTCATTATATTTATGGAAAATGTGTATTTTTCTAATATTGATTAATTTTCTTTTAATTTTTGATATCTTGTAGCTGAACAATTTTCCACAAGATCATTACCTTTTTCTTTGTTCATTTTGATGATGTTATTATAGTGAAAATTGCAATTAAAGGCGACATGTCACAACCCTATGGGAAATCTGATTACCTGTCGTGTATTAAACCTGCTATATGGTTAAAGAGAAGAGGTTACCGAAAAATAAATGCTAGGAAACATTCGAAGTAATGATTATTATCAATTACGAAACGCTTAAATACAGCCCCGGCATATATAGCACATAAAGAAATCTCCGACACGCTAGCTGCTGAGATGTGTGACGTCACATGTTGAACATGATTTGCACAAGCAGGCAATGTCCCATGACATCTTTCACATTTGCAGTGCCTGTTTTGTCATCTTCTATTCAATTATTTCTCTTACTTCACTACCGTCAGGCTAAATGTTAAATCTGTTGCCTTACTCTAAACCCTGTGCATGGTATTATTTTGATGAAAAATGCAGCGATACAAAAAGAAAGGAATCTGTCACTTGTACACAAAATAAGACGCCGTTGTATTTTCAGCTACATACACCGCGCGGTATGTTCGGCGTTTCCAGAGGGAACAAACGCCCTCCATGAAATCATTCCGGGTTTTTTTTTTTCAATTTGAAAGTGTGTTTTTTCATTTTATTGTTCATTAACTCCTATCCTGTGTATTTAAAAACAAAAACAAATTTATTCATCAGAATCGGTTTATTCTTTATGGGATGTCGTCTGCTTGGACAGGATTTGTCCATACTGTGACGTAATTAAAACATCGTTATTTTTCTGGCGAATCTCTCGTATATCCCAGATGCCATTGAGGCGGTTTTATTTCTATTGTTCAAAATCACCCGATATGTAGTTGACCTAAAACTTGTACGATGGCCATTTGTTAGCTTACCAGATTCTAGTGATACGTTATTTGCGATATTTTCTTTTTTTGAACGGGCACTTTAATCTCTCTGATACATTATCAATTAAATCGTCCCATTTTTATAATGCTAGTTTCCTTTTTAGACGTTATTTTTTTCAAAGGTATATTTACGTCTCTCCCACGGAAATAAATTTATTTACTTGTCTATAACTTCTCTCCTAGTTTCTTTATATAAAATGTAAATATTCAATTCTATTCTTGCTGGAGATATTGAATGCATCTCTCTCTCTATCTCTTCTTCTGCTTGCTCTCCTTCTCTTGCTCTGTCTCTGCATCTCTCTTTTTCTATTTTCTCCCTTTCCCGCCTATGGCTCTCTTGTTTTCCCCGCTCTCCTTCTTTTGCTCTGCATCTCTCTTTTTCTACTCTCTCACTTTTCTGCCTCTGGCTCTCTTAATTGTTTTGTCCGCTCTCCTTCTCTTGCTCTGTCTCTGTATCTCTCTTTCTCTACTCTCTCCCCTTTTCGCCGCTGGCTCTCTTGTTCTGCCCGCTCTCCTTCTCTTGCTCTGTCTCTGTATCTCTCTTTCTCTACTTTCCCGCTTCTGGCTTTCGGCTCCCTCTATCATGCCTTCGGATGCTCCTTAATTTTCTCTTGACCTTCCCTTTGCCCCTTGTATTCTTATTTCACACCTACCGCGTTTCCTCATCGTCCTGCCTCCTTTCAAGTGCATGCAATCTGATTCCTCTTGTATCTCTCTGTCCAGCTCATTTATTTTTTACAGGACTATATACCCCGTCTCCCTCCTTCTCTCTCTATATATATATCTACTGCCATCTTTCTCTCTCTCTCTCTCTTTATCTTTCCGTTAACACCATAGACCCTTAGGAAAAAAAAACAGGCAGACCACCTCATTCGTCAAGTGACGAATTCAAATCTCGTTTTCTATACGTTTTAGACAATTATAATTTGTAACTTTTTTGATTGAAGTTATAGGAATCCAAATATGTTTAAAATAATGGGTAAACAGTTACATATGTGTATGCTGGTCTTAATTCTATAAGGACTGATGCTATCTACTGTCTTCATGACACGTATGTTTGTGAATTATGTTTTCATGATTTTGTTTTGATTTGTTTAGTTTAGTCGGTACGAGAAACATCACTATCACCATCATGCCACCCTTTTTTTCGATGGCAACACCAATAAGGCTCTTGCCTTTTGTAATTGAGCCGTCTCTTCATTCATGCATTGTTATTTCATGATTTCCTCAACAATTTGTGTCAATGTACTCTTTAACAAAATAAATGAATGGAATAAATGTCAAATTGAACTTGAACCATCATCATCATCATTTGCATCATCATTTTTACCAAGTCCATCATCATCATCAATTTCATGCACCATCACCACCATCATCATAATCATCACCAGTGCCATAATTTATCACCATCGCCATTACCAGCACAATAATAAAAGGAAAATCAGTATAAACATTATTTATGCAATCAGGCCATTTTTTATTTTATTATATAAATTGAGATATTTTAAAAACTTATATCTATTTAAACAAAAACACAATTAACTAAATGAATTCATATTCTAGATAGCCACGACTTCATGACAAAGATAAAATTGAAAAAACAAACAAAACAGAATTGATGTAATTCAATATACAAATTTGGCAATAAATATAAGTGAATGCAATATAAAACATGATATATTTGGCATTTCTGAAAAGATTTGGTGTTTGAAATACTTTGAGAGTGGAATAAAGTAGGTTCCATATATGATAGTCAGGATTTACACCCCACAACATCACTTATAAGCATACCTGAAGCGAAATAAAGTAAAAAATACTTCCAAACATTACTCCCTCCCAACAAAACCACCTAAACATAGCCATATTTTTTAGTTGGCATTAAAGTCCGAGCCGTCAACAATTAGTTTGAAGAAAAGAAAAAAAATCAACAAATGATCAGTTCTGTCGTGACAACAACGTTACAAACACAGCATTTCTAGATTAATTTCAGAGAAAAAGGCTAGTAAGCGATCACAGGGAGAGAATATTCTTAGGGTAATTCCAGAGAAGTAACATAACATATTAACAAATAGTTTCACGAGACATTGAAAAAAAATCGCATCGACACCCAAGCAGCACATTGAAAACAACACCTCCTCCATGTTTCGGCCTTTTACGTCTTACATCAACATCAAATTATGCAACTAAGAATCTACTGTTAAGCGTACACAGTATTTACAGACATTTATAGCACAATTAATATATAATGGTTAATAAGACTTTCTTAAACAAACATTGCCTAATGGCCACAAGATTTTTCCTTTTCGAAAATTCTAATTACCAGCCATTTGAATTCATGTTTTGCATAGAAATAGATATATTTTGTCCTCGCATGTACATCCCAATATTTCAATTCTCATAACTTATCATTGGGAATACACAATGGATCTTTCTAGCAAAGACATGAATGCAATAAGCTTAGATTAGATTTAAATGAGCTTGTGAGCAGTGTTCTGTTTATTGAAGGATTGGAATTTCATCTATCTTGCTTCGATGTCAACGAACTATGCCGAGGCGCAGTATGATGTAACAAAGCAACCCAGATAGAGAGATGATGGCGACGAGCATAATCGCCATGCAGCAGGTATTGTATCTGTAATAGACAGAAAGGAATTTATAAGTTATTTCAACTTTCAATGAAAACTTGGTTGACAACTTAGCATCATGAGACTAGCCACCAGTCATTTCGATGGCGTGGGTTAAAATCTCACCGCTGCCACCGTGTAATGTGGTGTTGTTTGTCTGTATTACTACAACACATGAACTTCATTTTGACAGTGCAGCAAGATTGTATTTGATCATGTAAGGTCAATATATAACATGTATGAGATCACATATCACAGATATTATAGTCGCTTTCACCTTTTAATAATTCGGTCCTATCAACCAGAGACCAACAAGAGACTAAACAAGAAATGACATTAACTCCAACGGCCAAGAATTGGTTGGTTTGGAGTTGGTGCAGAGGTGTAATCGAGGTATTACAGAGGCTGCAGGCATATGTGAATGACTGACTCTGATCGATGTCTCATCAAATTACATTACTACTGAACCATAGCTCAAACGCACAATCTTTACATCTTAGGTCAAAGGTTTAAGCACTGTACTACAACACCCTCTCAAAGGTCTCATTACTGTGTATTCCTCTGGTAGTCTTTCATCAGGTTCAGGACTTTATAAAAAAAAAATTGGGATTAATGATAAATGGTTTCAAAATTCCAAGATCCAGTGGATACAATCTTTGGACACAAGACGAAAAAATAAGAGACCGTTTTTCTTTTAACCCTATTTAGCCCGGGCTATTTTGAAACTGCATAGCCCAGGGGGGGGGGGGGGGCTTCTAAGGCCCCCCCCCCCCATGATCTCGGCCGTGAAACGCCCGATCGCCACGAAAATTTGCATACATGTCAAGTGAAGTGTATAGA
The DNA here is from genome assembly GCF_000002235.5 of Strongylocentrotus purpuratus. Lineage (NCBI taxonomy): Eukaryota > Metazoa > Echinodermata > Echinoidea > Camarodonta > Strongylocentrotidae > Strongylocentrotus > Strongylocentrotus purpuratus. Next base: position 30,829,437 of record NW_022145601.1, on the reverse strand, counting down.
ATACTATGGTAATTTCAATTTTTTGAAAAATTCACTCATTTGCATATTTATGGTAATTTATGCAAATAAGGTCATAAAATTCACATTTTTGCCCATAAATCAGACATTATTCATATTTAAGCATTCTTTCTCACTACATATATTTGTTAGACCATATGAAATAATAATACAACACAAAAAAATTGAAAAACCAGGGTTATTCCTTATGTTATCTATTGTTTTGATAATTTCTTATGTATTTCATTGTTTTTTTAACTTATGTATTTTAATGTTTTTGTTGTTTTATTTCATTTCCAACTATAATTCAACTATTTTGACCCAAAAATAAACACCTAAACTATAAACAAGACCAAATAACCAATGTTTTATCTCGTTATTTGAAAAATGAGATTTCCATATGTTTTGTACACAAATCACAAAAATGAGCGATTTTCGGGCTGACATGCAAAGACAAAAGGACACGTGACTTTGTAATGGTAGGTCCGATTTTCGAAAAATTTCTTTCAAAAGATGCGCAAGACTCGAAAGAAAAAAGTCACAAAATTTCAGTGCAAGATTTTCTTGCGTTAAAAAATTATCGCGAAAAATGTCGAGGGGGGGGCTTCTAAAGCCCCCCCCCCCGGGCTAAATAGGGTTAAGGGCCAATGAAATTTGCTGATTAATCCCAGATTTTAGCAACATTTTTTTTCTTCATATTCCATGATTTGCAGAATAGTTGGTAACCCGTTGATAGAACGGTTTCCCTATAATCTTGATGATTATCTTCGTAGAACAGCTAGTATGGAAGGAGTAGGTGTCTTACCCATCTCACAAAGCACACCAGCATTCACAGGTGGCCGAGGATGTGGCATCGTCTAGGAAACAAATATCGCCATTCTGGCAAGGGCAGATGTCTGTATAAAGAAAATAAGGCAACATCAGTATAAAACATTCAAATAAAAGATAAAAACTATAAATCTTTTGCTTATGAAAAATAGGTGTCTGAGAGCAAAGTCAAGTAAAAAAAATTCCAAAGCTGATATAATTTATTCAATGGCATGCAAACTTATTGAATGATAATTTTTGCTCATGCCCCACCAGGTGGTCAAGGCTTTCCATGAAAGAGCAACTAAATTTACCAAGTTGTTTTCAGTGACAAGTAACATTATAACTGTTATAAGATCCTGAAATCAACACATTTGATTGGCTGAGAGCAAATTTGTCATAGAATTTTAGCATTAATTATTGATAAGAGGTTTTATAAAACAAGGCCCAAGTCTGATGGATGGATGCCAAAGATAGAAAGAGGACACATTCAAAATAACAGAATGTTCCTACCGCTAAGGTCGAGCATCTCAGCTTCTCTTCGTCTCCTGCCGTTCTTGATACACAGGTATTGGGCTGGGATGTAGAAGCACTGTTCACTGGGAGCGCATGGGTTGCTGGAACATGGGTTGGCACCAACTGAAAATACACACAAACACATGACAATGAATAGAACAATAATAATGATAATAATACAGTGAAACCTGTATATAAAGAGCGCTCAAGGGAGACATTAAATGTCTTTAAAGACTGGTGATCTTTATGTACAGGTTTCAATTAATGAGAAACAATATTCAAGGGAAACAAAATATGTGGCCTTTCTATACAGGTGGTAGCTAAACAGGTTTGACTGTAATAATGATGATAATAATGTCTGTCTCTCACATAGCGCTTGACCATTAACTGACCAAAGCGCAATACAGTATTATTATTACATTGATGCTGTTGCATCTGGTGCAGTGCAAAAAATCTGTCCTTTATTGTTTACAGAGGATTGTAAGTCTTGCAGATCTTGCTACCTTACGAGATGGATGGTGCCAACAATCCTTATATGAAATCCAATATGTGCTTTCTATTCAGAAATGATAGTTCTTACAAAACCAAACTCATAACAATCAAATCAAGTAGAGATATGCTAATGCAACAATGGCCGATTCTATAGACAAGTAATTGTATTTCGGTAGCAAGATTCCACTTGAATAGGGCACACATGGAACCCAAGTCGGACTTCAGTTCCTGGCTCACTCTGTTCTATTGGTTTGTTTGTTACCCTTTATTGTCTTCATAGTCATACACCTTTATTTTGTAAAATACCTAGAACTGACAAGTGTCAATGTTGCCAGAGCTGTCTGTAGCAGTGAAGGTCACCGTGGTCACGCCAAACGGAAACAGGGTTTCGGAACTGAAGTCACTTGTGATCGACATGACGTCATCGGAGTTATCAGTAGCAGTCAGTGCTGACCACGTAGCCACAGCGCCTTGGGCGTTTTGAGAGGTGAACACGGTTTGGTCCGGGGGGAAGTTCGACAAGACTGGGGCTGTGTTGTATAAGACAAATCAACAAGTTTATTGGAATAATATTAAGAGCTTATTTTCAACACTTTAGTTACGATCTTAGCTCATTTGTCACACATGCTTTTTTGCACAAAACGATAGGTACAAAATGAAAATCAAAGACGATTTTGATTTCGGTTAGGTTCTAGTGTTAGATTTTTTTTGTCCAGAGTTGAAGTTTAGAATTATGATAAGGTAGTTTAGCGAATTGTAGGGGTAGAAAAGACGCAACTGGAACGCAAAAATGCATAATTGTTAAAAATCAACAGTTAATCACACAAAGGTAGAACCATATCGTTGGGGTATGGAGCTGGTAAATACATGTACTATCTTGATTGGGCTTAATGTTACCTATCACGCCTTCTGCCCTACGGATGCGTCTTTTTGTCCCCCCCCCCCATCCCCCATTTTGCTAAGCCACCTAATGTAGGACATTGGACATGGTGGAATTGTTTTAGGCGCATGTGGTGTGGAGTCAGTTTGAAGTATCAATTTACTGTAAATTGATAAGTGCTTTGTCCACACACCATTTCTGCATTACATGACACTCCTTTCAGCTACTAGCCTCTCTTATCATCCCAGTCCCAGTATAGCTTCCTGAGTGAGCTGCTAAAGGGATTACTCCATCAAGAATCAAGTACAGGAGCTAGTCTCTATACAGGACGTACCATCGGTAGACAAGACAATGATGTCGAAGCTGCAAGTGACAAAGTTCCCAGTGGGGTTGGTAGCTGTGTAAGTGACCTCAGTAGATCCAATAACGAAGGAACTGCCTAGTGGTAAGTTGACCGTCAGGGTAGCGGAGTCAGAGTTGTCTGATGCCACAGGAGCCAGCCATGAAACCATCATGGTCGAAGTACCAGGGCTGGTATTGGCAACGATGTCGGTTGGACAGCCGGTCAGGATGGGGTTCTCTCTGTCGATGACCACTGTGACAAAGAAATTGTATGAAAATGATGTCAGAGATAGAGAATATGTACATGCAGCCTCCGTTTTCAAGAAATATGAGGGCTTCCTCTATCCAGAGATACATTTATCTCCTCAGATTTGGTACAAATTTGAATCATTTCACTACCGGTACCTACATTTTTGCAATTCTAATCTGCTCATGAAACACAGACAAATGCCAAACATAGCAACATGTTTATATGCAAGAAAAATTTAAACCAAACAGTTGCTGTAATAGGGTAAAGTGTTAACGTCATGTTTACTTGTCGTCCAGGTTACTGGTTCTAAACAGAGCCTGTCTATGAGGTTCACTTCACAATCATTCAGACAACAAGCTAGAGCAGGGCAAAGTCATTGTTTGGCACCGTGTGTTTGGCACCACATCTTGGTTTAGCACAAATTGTTTGGAACCAGCAACCTTGACAACTTGGCCAGTATGACGTCACACCTTGGTACTCGATACATAAATGGGTCAGTTAAAGCAAGTTTTTTTTCAAAGCAAGATTTCACAATAATGTCCTACACTCCCAAAACAAATCTTTACAATTATTAAAGGACAATCACTAACCTCTACTTGAAGTGACAGTGACCTCAAAGCTGCATGTCGAGTAGAAACCAGCGTTATGACCAGATAAGTGCCAACATCAAAGGAATCACCAGGCGAGTAGTTACTGACTGCTGTGATGGGTTCTGAGGCATCCATAGCTGTAGGGACGTCCCAGGAGGCCGTGGCACTGCTTGCACCCGACGCAGCCTAGACAAAGACGTTTCTGGGACAGAATGTGATCTCTGGGGCGGTAGTGTCGCTGCTGTTTGTGGTGGAGGTCGAATTCAGATTAAATTTTATTTATTAATGCAATGAAGATTAGGTCTGAGAAAGCTTCAATCAGAGAAAGTGAAAATGCTCCAAAGATGATAAGTCTGTGGTCAAATTTTCTACATGAACCAAATCCCGAATTCAGCTCTGGACCAAATACTATATCTAATGTTCGCTTAGTTAAAAGAACTAACCTTGAACCCAATTCCAACCCTAATCTTAATCTTCAACAAAATAAAGTCTGGAGTAGTTTAGATCAACAGCTAAGGATCACCTCAAAAATGTCAAATTTGAAAGAGCTTTATTTTAATTGCTTCATGGTAACTATAATAAATTGGAATCACTTCTGTTTCAACCAACGGTAGACCTTTGCTGTATACATGGTCAATCAAAGTATCACCTTCAGTAGTTGATTGCTTTACATGTTGTGTATAGCCATGATTACACATCAAGTCTTGTATTCTAGATGACTGTTTTAATAAGTTATCATTGAAGTCGCCCATTACAATACATTTTGTACCCACTTTATGTAGCTCTTCTAATAAGTTATTCAAACTCTCACAGAAGTCTTTTATTCTGTATGTCGGAGGGCGATAAACAACTGCAATGACAACAGAAACAGGACAGGTTATAAGAAAAGCAATAAACTCTAGATTATCAATCTTTATATCAAGTCTGCTTGAAAATTCATTCTTGCTATAAACTGCAACACCTCCATGCGACTGGTCCTTGAACTGTTGCCTTGAATCACTTGTGATAGAATAAGAGTTATATCTTGATTGATGATACAATTTGAAATCAGCTAAGAATAATTCAAAAACATCATCCTTATCCGATAGCCATGTTTCAGTCAAACAAATAATATCAGAATTCAGGAATGTTGGATTGCATTTTAAGTCTACATAATGTTGTTTTAATCCTTGAATATTGTGCAACATTATGCATAAACCATCATCATATGTTTCCTCTGCTATAGTATTTTCCAAGAAATTGCTCATATCATTAAGGTGTTTTTTAATCTTTGGATCACAGTATATAACTTTTGGATGAAAATCTTCAATGGTAAGTCCAGATAAAGAAGTTACACGACTCAGGCCTACATAACTATGTCCAGATGCAAATATTTTTTTCAGTGATACTACTACTTTATTTAAAGTCATGCCTTGTACTTTGTGAACCGTGCAAGCATAATTGCTTTCTTGTGTAATTTTTACCCATTGATTCTTCAAACATTTTGATTGATTGAATGCCAATTTTCTGGCTATCAAATTTTACACTGATGCAGTATGGCTTGGATTCGTTATTTCGTTTTACTATTTCTGCAACTGTACCTATACATCCATTCGTCAAACCTATATTGGTATCAATATTTTTTAAAAGCATCACTCTGGCATTCAAAGCAATTGACAGATTGCGAGGCAAAGAACTTTGACTAGATTTACATGGTTCGGTACATATTTCGTCATTATCCTTGCTGTTATTTCTGTCTTCAGCTTTAACACATATAATATCTTCACATTTACTGTGCAACATTATGTTATTCCATTCATTTACTTGTTTATTAGTTGAATAGATGTGCATATCTTCTTCACATTCTTCACCAGTTTCACGAGAGGTAAGGATTGATAAATCTGCATCTGATAAAGTGTCTTTCTTTTCCTTAACTCTTAATCTATTCAAGAGTAGAGCAAATGCCAAATCTTCCTTTTGTCTCATTATTTCAACCAGTTCTACCTTTCTGAAATTTTCAGACCACAGCGATTGTTCTACTGATTCCTTATACAAGGGTTTTCCTTTCACAGGTGGTAATTGATAAAAATCTCCAACTGCCAATACCGAAACGTTACCAAATGGACAATCAGTGCGTGATTGCTTAATTTGTCTTAACCGACCATGTATGTAGTATAGTAATTTGGAATCTACCATGGAAATTTCATCTATGATCAAAATTTGCAACTGTCCGAGCTTATTACGAAGGGTGTTAATTTTTTCTTCACCAAGTGGTTGATAAGGAAATTTGGCTGTGATTGAAACTGAGAGCGCACTGTGAATTGTAGATCCTTCTATATTGAATGCAGCTATGCCAGTTGGTGCGACTTTCAAGATTGAAATGTCATCAGGATTAACCATCATTTTACCAAGTATGCGTACAGCTTCGTGGTATATACATTTTATTAAATACGATTTTCCTGTTCCTGCACCACCACTAATAAGTACATGAAAAGGTTGACTTTCTGTACCATTCACTTTCTCTAAGCACCATTGTCTAATTTTGTAAAAGATTTCTTTTTGCTCATTGTTTAAACATCGAATCAAACTATTTGATTCATGTTTTGAAATTCCATGCTTTCGAAATTCCACACTAGAAGTTTCGTTCTTTTTTTCATGTTTGAAATCTGGAATGTCCAATTCGCATTCTGGTTCATCCATTTCAACTTTGTTCTTAGGATTTTCTAGTCTTTCTTTTTCACTTTCAGGACATAAAAGAGCCCACGCATCTTCTGGAGGACCAAATTTGTCCATGAAATGTTCAGCTTGTTCAATGGCTCTTGAATTTCTTTCGTACTCTTTACAATGTTTGTCTACTATTGATTTTACACTTTCCAAATTGCCTCCCTGTAGTTTGCAACTTCCTGTTTCATAAAATTCCTGATATGTCTGAAACTGTGGTGGTTTTAACTGCTCATCATTACTAAATGGCAGGAAAAGTTGCAATATACTGAGGTAATATTTTTCTGGAGAAACTGTTTTAGAAAATCGTGGATATCTTACGACAGCAGCACTAGACCTTGTTCGTTTCTGAATGTATCCCGATTTATTTTTAATTCAAATAAATATGGTGATGTTTTAGTGCCTTTCACTTGTGATGCAGTTAGTATTCTGTAACATGCGCAGAATTTTGCAAGACACATAGTGTCAAATTCACTTCCATTAGGTCTAGATTTATATCGATCAAGTTTATTTGCCATCCATGGACTCCTATCATCATCATCATCGTCAGGTCTACTTTGAATAACATGTAAAGGTAAACTCATTCTAACAGGATTTGGACCAACCGGAATAAATTCTACTTTTCGTGAACACTCTTTTAATCGAAGAGAACATACACGATACACACTTTCCTGTGCAGATACTTCTCGATTTTGCATGTAGACATTTCCGAGCTGTCTGATACTTTTTCTTGCATCATGATTTCCCTCATTTATTTCAGATTGAGCATGGCTTAAGAGCATTCCCATTTCTCTCTCAGATTTTGAAATGTATGATACAATATATCTAACACATGCATAGACATCCATAACAAATTGTAAGTCCATATTTGCATTCCATGCTCTTAGTAGAAAAGGATTGTACTGATTTATCCATACATCTTTGGGGTCTCTTTTCTTGATCAAAATTTCTTGTTTAGCTAACAACCTAGTTGCATTTTCAAATTCAGTCTGTGTTGTGTTACAATCTCTAAAAAGGTCAGAGACATTAGTGTAAATATTTTCCTGATTTACAGCGTTTTTGATAGATTCTAATAATTGTTTTGCACTATCAATTTCTTCGGGATTACCCTCTTTGGGATAAAGTACACATGTTCTATCAGATGGTGGTCTTGGAAAATTGAACCGACATGATTTTCCCTTTTTTTTACAAGATTTTGAATGCTTTTTGCTATGCTGTTGCACATGAGTGATTATTTCATGGAGTTCTGGATCTTCTTGTTCGGATGGTATCTTGCAAGAAATGTATTTATCAATAAAGGAAACTACTTCCTCATCTGAACTATATCCATGCTCTGGTGCATCCTTTACCCAGAATAAACAATGTGTGTGTGGAGATCCTCGCTGTTGGAATTCAACACGATAAAAATAATCTATTACATGACCAATGGGATGTGCTTCAGACAAAATAACATTTTTCAAAAAAGTGTGAAATCTTTTGTCAAACATTCTTGCAACAGTCACTGGATTCGACTTTAAAAGTTCACATTTATCTGTCCAATCTAGGTCATTGATCTTTCGTTTATCACCTCTTTCCATTAATAAAGTATTTAATACTTCAGGCCATCTCATGTCTGCTGCCGAGAAACTTCCAAACCATGTAGGTATACCAAGCTGTCTCACCATGGCTAATAAATCTTTTTGTGTGGCAGACCAATATGGAGGAGAACCTCTTATCTGTTTCAGAAAGCGAAACCCTCTATCTGATTTTAATATGTCCTGAACTTTGTCAATTTGTTTTAAATCTTTGATAGTGATTGGTGCATCAGTATCACTTTTACTTGATGTTTTTCTCAATGCAATTGAAACACCGGACAAAACTTGTTGAATTTCATAAATGCACTGAGCATAAAAAATAAAATCTGTATTTTTAGCAAAGCGATTATCTACGTGCATTAGCCTATTTTGTAAATATCTTCCAAGGGTCACTCGTACACTTCTGACATCATGATAAGTGGGTTGACCTTTTGGAAATAATACAGGAAACGATTTTGGTTCATTGCTTTCATCTCTAAGAAGTGCTATGGGATTGTTGCCTTCACATGGAGCACAACAGAAAATATCATCAAAATGTTGATCAAGGATTTCTTGTCCAATATCAACTGGTTGCAAGCAGGTATCAAGTTGAATTCCATTTAACCTTGCTTCTTGGTCATCATTTTCCTGTTCTTCAAAGTTTTGAATTGAATCATCATTGTCGTTTGTTTCAGCACTACACATTTCTCCTGACAACGAATTATTCCAGTTTTCATTAATACTTATATCAGAATACCACTTATTGTTTTTCTTTAAATAGTGCAACCCATTTAGCACCTTAATTTTATTAACAAATTTATACTCATGATGGCCCTTATAAGATATTTTCCTTTTTAATTTCACACGGATTAATTGATCTTCTCTTTCTGGTGGAGGTAGCATATTTACAGTTTTCATTGTATTCGAAGGCACACAAACAACTGGTCCATGAACTGCATTTTGACCTCCCTTAGGTAAACGGATTAATTTGAAAAAACTTATGTTACGTGCAATTAAATGTTGCTCTAAATTATTCAAGTCCTTCAATTCATCTGGAATCTCATGCAATTGCAAACTGTTAACACTAGCCTCAGCTGGTAATTTATTCGTCAACAATTTTCTGTGGCATGTAAAGCATATCCATAAATGTCCACGAGATGAGTGCGCCAATTGACAGTTTTCATTACAGAGTGAATTGCAAATGTGTAAATAGGACTCATTTATACACGTTTTGTTTTGGTAATTTTGTTTAATGCACTTTAAGACTTGACTTTGAAAAAGCAATTTTAGACATACACAACAGACATATTCAGGTCCATGAGAAATAACATTTCTGAAATTTCTGAGTACATTTTCTAATTTTTTAAAACTCATTTTCTTAAGTCCAGCACGTTCTTTATTTTTTTCTGCGAGTCTCTGCCTATAATGCTGGTTAGACTGATACTTTATTTTTTTATTTTTTTTTTGTTCATCTCTGAACAATGTATTAGTCTCATATTTCAATTTTATTTTCTTCTTGTGTTCTTCTCTAAACAATGTATTAGTCTCATATTTTAATTTAATTTTTTTCTTGTGTTCATCTCTAAACAATGTATTAGACTCATATTTTAATTTTATTTTCTTCTTGCGTTCATCTCTAAAGGATTCATTAGACTCATATTTCAAATTTAGTTTCTTCTTGTGTTCATCTCTAAATAATGTATTAGACTCATACTTATGCTTTATTTTCTGCTTGTGTTCATCTCTAAAGGATTTGTCAGACTGATACTTTTGTTTAATCTTCTTTTTCTTTTCATCTCTGAAACATTCGTTAGAGTGATACTTTTGTTTCATTTTTGCCTTCTTTACATCACTGAAATCTCCTTTGAATTTGCAACCATCCATGTACTTCTCATTATTTTGAACATTATCGTATGCATCATGATCATTAATTTGTTTCCTTTTTGCTTTCATCCTTTCTTTAGCTAATTGTTGTCGTTTTCTTAAAGACTGCTTACATTTGCTTTTCTTGTTTTCTTTTTTAATTTGTTTTTTAGGGAATTCAATTGTAGAACCTTTTACTGGAATATTTGTACCTTGTAAGTTAGCACTGGATTGTGTTTTCTTTATATCTTTTAAAAGATCAAATGAAAGATTCTTTAATTCAGATTCAGATGATCGTATAAGTCTAATTGTCACTTTTTTCAATACAATTTGTTCATCATTTAAAACATCAATTACACCTCTATTCATAGTATGAACAATTCCTGATGGATAACTAGTAATTCTAGAAGCTGATTTTTTTCCCCTCTCATTTCTTTCCAGTTTGAGTTGTTTTGTTTTGCAATATCTATGCATTTTTGGAGAAGACATCTTTTTTGATTTAGCACACTTCACACTTTCATGAATTGTGTCACCTTTTCTCTTTCTTTTTGAAATAAAAATGTCTTCACTTTTTCCGCTTACACTTGGCACAAACGTTTCTTCAATTTCATCTTTCGTTGCGCAAGATCCGTATTCAAATGAAATATTTTTTAATTCAGATTCAGATAATCGTATCAGTCTAATTGACACTTTTTTCAACGCAATTTTTTCATTCAGTATCTTTAAAGGGTCATTTACAATGAACATGTTTCCTTTATTTAAAACATCAGTTCCACCCCTATTCATAGTATGAACAATTCCTGATGGATAACTAGTAATTCTAAAAGCTGATTTTTTTTCCCTCTCGGGTTGTTTTGTTTTGCAATATCTATGCATTTTTGGAGAAGACATCTTTTTTGATTTAGCATACTTCACACTTTCATGAATTGTGTCACCTTTTCTCTTTCTTTTGGTAATAAAAATGTCTTCACTTTTTCCGCTTACACTTGGCACAAACGTTTCTTCAATTTCATCTTTCGTTGCGCAAGATCCGTATTCAAATGAAATATTTTTTAATTCAGATTCAGATAATCGTATCAGTCTAATTGACACTTTTTTCAATGCAATTTTTTCATTCAGTATCTTTAAAGGGTCATTTCCAATGAACACGTTTCCTTCATTTATAACATCAGTAACACCATTTTTCAAGACTGATGAATTAGAATATTTAATATCTTCAATAATTATTGTATCACTTTCACTTTCGTTGTCTTCAAGCATATCACTATGAAAAGATCTTTTTTCAGTACATGTAACTTCCTTAGTTTCACTCATTCTTTTCTTTTCATGAATTGAACATGGTTCAATTTCCTTTGTTTTTTTTCCTTCGTCAATACCCGAATCAATATATTCGACAGATTCAACATAATCAAAATGTACACCTTTAACATGTAATAGATAAATGCCCCTAATATTTGATTCATGTACAATTCGTCCAGGGTTATCACATGAATACAGTCTCCACTTCAGAAATGTATCACTGTAAATTAATATATCTGTTTCAAGCAGATGTGCCATCACAGCAATCTCTACCTCTGTGGCCCATTCACCATTGATATGTGGTTTATTTCTACTGACATAGTCCTTAACTGATGAAAATTCATACCTTAAACAACCAGCAAATATATGTGAGTTTTGCAGCAAATGTTGGATACATGTCTGCCTCAGAATGTTGTGATTAACTTCCTTCCCCGTCAGACAAAGAGAGATTGACCTGTAAAAACAATTTCCATCGCCAGTAATATTAGTTATAATAGCAGGAGTCCCAATATTAATGCACATGTCGGTATCTGATTTAGAACTGATACAAGTATCTGTAATATTAAATTTAGCACACATTTTTTTCTTTTCACTTGAATGGACTGGGAAATATTTGTAGTTATTTGTAATGTATTCTGTATCAATTACTATGCAGTCATCATCATCAACATCATCTATATTGATAGAATCAGGCCTATCTGAGGGAGCACCACTAGGCAAATCTTTGCAATAATTTGTATCATGCTCTGTATCAATTACTATGCAGTCATCATCATCAACATCATCTATATTGATAGAATCAGGCCTATCTGAGGGAGCACCACTAGGGAAATCTTTGCAATAATTTGTATCATGCTCTGCATCAATTATTATGCAGTCATCCTCATCATCATCTATATTGATAGAATAAGGCCTATCTGAGGGAGCACCACTAGGGAAATCTTTGCAATAATTTGTATCATGCTCTGTATCAATTACTATGCAGTCATCATCATCATCAACATCATCTATATTGATAGAATCAGGCCTATCTGAGGGAGCACCACTAGGGAAATCTTTGCAATAATTTGTATCATGCTCTGTATCAATTACTATGCAGTCATCATCATCAACATCATCTATATTGATAGAATCAGGCCTATCTGAGGGAGCACCACTAGGGAAATCTTTGCAATAATTTGTATCATGCTCTGCATCAATTATTATGCAGTCATCCTCATCATCATCTAATTCAATACAATCAGACATATCTGTTGACACACATTTATTACTTTTGTCAGTTCTATCTGTTGGCAAGAAAAATCCATCATTACTTTCAACTACATTCATATAGTCCTGTTCATCTTGTCCCACATGACCATTATCATCATGTTCTGTCACAGTAATCTCGCTTGAATTGATAAGATTCACAATTATACCTGTAAGTTCAAATTCAGTCTGGTTTTTATTGATACCCATAGATTCAGCTAATTTCAAAATATGATCGTACACACCTTTCCAGTTTGATGTACATAAGACGACACTGGTCCCATCATCTGTCATAAGTCCATGCCTGTCTCTAGAATGTGAATCAAAAATAAAATACTGTTTTCGTGTGGATAAGATTGCAAATGTTTGGCCACCAAATGTACAAAAGCATGCATCGTGTCTATCTAATTCCTGATGGAGAGCATCTTTCAATGTTACTGCATTAAAATTAATCAAAAAAAATTCATCTCCACAAATTGTACCCATAACACTCTGAGAATATTGCATTTTATAATGGACATCAAAAGCTTCTAATTGATCAGGTAACTCAGATATCAATAAGAAATTATCATTTATTGCAGAACTAAGCTGAATAAATTTATACAACTCATTACCATAATTCAATACCTTGTCAAGATCTTGTTTTTGCCATTGGGAAACATCTGTAATTTTACTGTATAAAATAGCAGCAAAACTGTTAGAAACACATTGCTTTCCAGAATAAAATCCAAATCTAGCATTTCCTTGATGAAAATTGCCCAGGGCAACACATTTCACAAGTGTATTTTGTTCCATATTTGATATGTTTTCATTTGGGATTTGCTTCTCTTCTAAATTTACATTAGAGGTGTTGACTGACTGTTTATGGAATTTACTATCATGTTCCATTCCAAAAAAATTCTTAGGAGTAGACTTCTGTGACTTGACAGATTGATCATTTGCACATTCATCATCATGCTTACTGCTTGTTTTGTAAGTGACTTGGTTACCAACCTCAAAAGTATTAATGTCCTGACCATTTTCTGCTGCTTTGGACTGTATTTCTCTGTCTTTATCACTGCCACACAATTTCTCCTCGATTACAGTAGTACGATTGCCTTTATCTACCTTTACTTCACCCATGCTTTCAGTCTTTTTGTCACATCCTTTTCCTTTATTGTTCGATACTTCCATGTTCAATACTTCAGAATCAACTGACTTTCCACAAGATGTTTTGTTGCCCTTTAGAACACTGACTTTCTTGTTTCCTTCTTCAGTTTTTTGTGAGTGTTTTGCACCACCACATACTCGGAATGTGCTCTGTTCTTTGCCCTTGGATTGTTTAAAAAAAACAGGACTATATGTCACACTGCCAACAAAAGATTTTGTCTGTGTTGTTTCATTTTGTACATGGCCTACTACATCAGCCCAAGATTGTTTCTCCTTCATGCTGTTTTGTTTGTAGAGGTGCGTTTCATGATACATCGACTGTGGTGATTGCACACACTTTGCATATTCATCTAGCAATGTTTCTGTGTACAGTTGAACACTATTATCCTTTACTTTCTGACATTCTACACCTCTGTTTAGTTTGATGTCTACTTTGCATTTTGATTTTCTACTTTTCCGTCTTTCATAGAAAGATTTCATTGCTTTGCCAATGTATGTTACACCAGGTTCTAGAACAACACCATTTATGGTTCTCTTTTCCTGACCTGTTTCATCGTCACTTTTTGCTGTTAAATGCAATATTCTTTCTTGCAACTTTTCCAACATCCTTGCCTTCTTTGTTTTCACCTTCATCCATTCATTACTATCTACTTCTTCACTATGCACTTTGTCACGTTGTTTGGGGGAATCTCTTTGAGTGACTACAGGATCATGTTCATGTGTGTTAAACTCACTTGATTTCATTTCTTTTACACTTTGATTTCCTGGCTCTATATTGATTTTCTTGCATTTCTTAAAATACCTTTTCTTTGATCTGGATTTCTTTTGTGTACCATCTTGCTTGGGTAAGAGGGGCACATCATCATCAAATTCTTCATCTACTGTCTCAAGAGGCTGGTATCTATTCAAATGAGAGGGGATACATACTTTATCAAACAGTCGATGCACAATGTTGTTATTACCACAAGATGAACAAATCCAGATTAATCTCCTCTCATTCACTAGATCTTGACACAAAAAACCCATACACGTCACATGATAATATTCATTGCAGCTCTCACAAGTAGCTTTGTTTTCACTTTCTTCAATTGTATTCCTACAGACGCAACATTCTTCATTCTGCGGATCAAGAACTGATGCACAACTACATAGCATATCTACAATCTCTTTCATCACTTCCTTGAATTGATCACCTTCAAATTCCATGATTAAGAAAAATCAACCTCACTTGTATGTCTCAATCTCTAAATATCCTGACCAACACTTCTTTCTCTGCAATAGATCGACCTCACTTGTATGTCTCAAGCTCTAAATATCCTGACCAAAACTTCTTTCTCTGCAATCAACCTCACTTGTACGTCTCAATCTCAGAATATCCTGACCAAAACTTCTTTCTCTGCAATCAACCTCACTTGTATGTCTCAATCTCAGAATATCCTGACCAAAACTTCTTTCTCTGCAATCAACCTCACTTGTATGTCTCAATCTCAGAATATCCTGACCACAGCTCTTGTCTTACTCTCTGCAATCAATTAGGCTCACTTATATTTTTACAACTCTTATTGTCTTTGCAATTAAATCAATCACACATATATTTCTGTCTTTTCTCCAAACTCTGTTCTCTCTGCAATCACTTCAGCTTATGCACTTTACAATCAATCAATCTTACGTTTATTTCTTTATATTCAGCTCCAAACTCTCTTCAATCAATTCTGCTTTAGTCACTTTACACTCAATCAAGCTCACTTTTTTCAGTAATAGGAATAGGTAAGAAAAGTTCAGACAGCTTAGAATAAAATAGATTCAGAAATCTTGTAGGAATCACTTCTGTGATAAAGAATATATTTAGAAAGCTTGTAAAATAGGAGAAGATTTGTGAAGTTCAGTAAGATAGAGTAGATTCAGAAATAAAGTATCACAAGAAAGTAGGGCTACTTCTGATGCAAAAGATCAAGACCTCTGTCTTGTAGGAATTACTTCTGTAATTAGAAAAGTTCAGACAGCTTAGAATAGATTCAGAAAAAAAGTTATAAGAATCACTTCTGTGATAAGAATAGCTCTTGATTCAAGGTTTCTCAGGTTTCAATAGAATAATTGTGGTTCAATGTGATTCTTGCTATCTATCACAACTCTTCTTTAACTCACCAACTAGCTTCTTAAGTGCTAGAGGCTTATTGTCATGAGTTGCCAATAAACAGACTTTCTCTTGCTATCTATCACAACTCTTCTTGACTCACCGACTAGCTTATGTATGAGTGCTAGAGGCTTATTGTCGTGAGTTGCCAATAAACAGACTTTCTCTTGCTGTCTACCACAACTCTTCTTGACTCACCGACTAGCTTATAAGTGCTAGAGGCTTATTGTCGTGAGTTGCCAATAAACAGACTTTAGGATGGGATTCTGGATGAAATTTCAAATGAACTTCTGAATGAGTACTGCTTTTCTCAAAAACTCAAGATAACGAGTTCCGAGGGTGAAGATGGAATGGTATGGTATGTAATGTTTTGAATATGATAGAATGGGAATGGGATTCTGGATGAAACTTCAAATGAACTTCTGAATGAGTACTGCTTTTCTCAAAAACTCAAGATCACGAGTTCTGAGGGTGAAGATGGAATGGTATGGTATGTAATGTTTTGAAAAATGAAGATGATTTGATAAATAACAACACAAACACAAATTGCCTTCCAAAGCAACCAGTACCTGCCAAAAGAACAGAGACAGAAAATTGAATACATAATCAACATTACATACAGTAACTCAAATCTCTTGGGATCCATAAAACAGCTTTCTGAGAGACTGACGGTCATAAAACAATAGGACAAAACAGGTTTCCAATGAATGACTATATCATCCAAATTTTGGCCTTAAACAATCCTATGGTTTAAAACTTGTTCACCCTATATGCCAACATATTTATTTGATCTCAATGTAGGCTTATTTCACAATGTAATCTCATTCTTTTTTTTAATTGCTGCATGTGCAATCATAATCATAGTATTTGCTTTGACAATTGTTCATTTTGTGCCTTCCTATAGAATCAGCTCAACTGACCTTAAAGTCAAAACATAGGTAAGATTAAATCAGTGCCACTACATGGCATAACATAATTAATCCTTTTTGAACAGTTACTACCATGACCATAGGCTGAACACTTTCAACTTAAGTCCCCTAATACTTACTTAATACTTAAACACCACTACCTCCTTCCAGTAACTCCAACACAGAACAATCCAACACTCGTCCTACATTGAAAAGAAGAAAAAAAACAAAAAAGTAAGAAAGAAATAACTATCACTAAAAGTGATTAATACCCACACAATCACATTGTGGTTTATAATGTTAACTAATTACCCACTATTCACATAACTGTCTTGATCATGTACAACTCAAACTCATCAAATCTATCATGTTTCATTTCCAATGATTTGCATACTCAGAAATCTAATCAGATCGTATACCAATGATACCTTTTTCAATCTTAATCTTATTATTCAATTCAATACAAATTTTCCTATATACTTCTTTTCTATAATCATTGGGATCTTTAATATACAACTTATATAGTAGTCTACATTTTTTCTTACTCAACTTTATAATTTCATTTGTAATCCAAGGTTTATTTTTACGCTTATAAATATTTCAAACAAACTAATTTCACAGGGAAACACAAATTATACAGTTTTGTGAATTTAAAAACAAAGACATCATAACTACTATTCACATCACTAGATAAATACCATTTATTTGAATACTTCAAGTGCAAAAACGTTCTCATATTATTTTTGTTTAAATCACGTCTATAAAAGTCAGTTTCACAGTACTTTTGTGAATATCAATTTCACAAATACAATATACCGAGAAGTGGTCAGAAATGTCAGTTAATAATATTCCAAAGTAAATATGACAAGAATCATTGGTAAAATTATTATCTAATAACAATGGAGATCTGTCAGTAACACGAGTTGGTTCATTTATTAAAAGAATCATAGAATGTAGCATTAAAATGTTTACAAAATCATTAATAAACCCAACATTTAATAAATCAATATTAAAATCTCCCATTAAATAGAATAATTTCTTTTCCACATTTAAAACATTAAAAACATTTACGAGAGACATTAAAAAATTATCCTTTGGATGACTGGGTGCCCTATACATAACACATATTAAAATAGTTGGATTAAATGAACAATTTCAATAAAAATTAAAAAAGACCTCATCCACGTCCAAGTCTTTTATTATTTCTCACAAATTCATAATGATCGAAATTGCACAGAGAATAATGATCGAAATTGCACAGAGAATATTGTGAATTTTCATCCCTTAGCCACGTTTCCGAAACACCAATAATTGAAACTTGCATACGTAATGACATCATAAGTACAGACAATGCATCAAAATTATGTTGGAGACTTCTACAATCAATATTAATAAATGATAATTTGTTACTGACATCAAGTAATTTCTGTGATACAAACGTATTGAATCCATCTGGTGTATAATATGACTGAGTGAAGTTATTAGTACCTTGAGGATCTGATGGTGACAAAAATTCTTTCAAAGTTGATACAGATACATGTTTTTCATTGAGACATTGAACACATCGACATTTGAAGATAATGTTTCCTTACAAGATCAGAGGAATATAAATTCTACACTTAAAAACAAAACAAAGTAGTAAAAACGAAACTATGTATAAAATGTAAAAGGTCCCTCTCTTCTCTCTCTTTCCCCTATCTCTCTCCTCTTTCTTTCTATCTTCATCGCTCTTCCTCTCTCTCGCTCACTCTTACTTATCTCTCCCTCTCTCTTTCTTTTTCTCTCCCTCTCCCTCCGTGTCTTCCCTTCCCTCTCTTTATTTCTCCGCTCCCTTTTTCTGTTCCTCTCTCTCTCTCCCTCGTCATTTCTCTCCTTCTCAATTTCCTCGTCATCTCTCGCTTTGGTCTTGCTACATGTAGCCAGCCTGGCTTCACTTGTTGAATGATGTATTTCTTATTTTTCAATCTTAATCTTATTATTCAATTTATTACGAATTTCCTATCATACTTCATTTCTATAATCATTAGGATTTTTAATATACAATTTATATACAATGTAGTGTACATTTTCTCTTACTCAACTTTATGATTTTATTTGTAAGCCAAGGTTTATTTTTACGCTTATATTTCAAACAAACTAATTTCACACGGAAACACAAATTATACAGTTTTGTGAATTTAAAAACAAAGCTATCATAACTACTATTCACATCACTAGATAAATACCATTTAGTTAAAACCTCAAATGCAAAAACGTTCTCATATTATTTTTGTTTAAATCACGTCTATAAAAGTCAGTTTCACAGTACTTTAGTGAATATCAATATCACAAATACAATATACCGGGAAGTGGTCAGAAACATCAGTTAATAAAATTCCAGAATAAATATGGCAAGAATCATTTGTAAAAATATTATTTAATAACAATGAAGATCTGTAACATTAGGTGATTAATTTATTGAAAGATTCATAGAATGTAGCAATGAAGTGGTTAAAAAAATATTTAACATTCCCACATTTAATAAATCAATATTAAAATTGCCCATTAAATAAAAATAATTTCTTTTCCACGTTAACAACATTTAAAACATTTAACGCGAAACATTAAAAAATCATCCTTTGGATGACTGGGTGGCCGATACTGTACATAACGCATATTAAAATATTTGAATTAAAATGTTCAATTTCAATAAAAATACTTTCTAAAAATTGTTCATTAATTTCCAATTCAGAGCGGCGTTTAAAATTAATGTCCTTGCGAATAAAAATACCAACACCTCCTCCACGTCCACGTCTTTTATTATTTCCCACAAAGTCATAATGATCGAAGTTACACAGAGAATATTGCGAATTTTCATCCCTTAGCCATGTTTTCGAAACACCAACAATTGAAACTTGCATACGTAATGACATCATAGGTACAGACAATGCATCAACATTATGTTGGAGTCTTCTACAATTAATATCAATAAATGATAATTTGTTATTAAAATCATTACCGGTATCAGGTCATTTCTGTGATACAAACGTATTCAATTTATCTGATGTATAATGTGACTGAGTGAAGTTAGTAGTAATTTGGGGACCTGATAGTGACAACAATTCTGTCAAGGTTGATACACATGTTTTTCACTGAGATATTGAACAAATCAGGGAGGTGAGGCATACAAATCAAGCATGACATGACATTTGAAGAAGAAAAAAATGCAAAAAAAATGATCAAAGGAATATGAATTTTACACTTAAAACAAAGTAGTAAAAACGAAACAACTGCATGTATGTACAAAATGTATAGAACTTTAATAGATAAAATGTAAAAAGTCCCTATCTTTTCTTTCTCTCTCGATCCCTACCCCTCTCTCTCTCCCCCCTTTCTATCTTTCATCGCTCTTCTTTTCTCTCCCCAGGGAGGTGAGACATAGAGTAGAGAAAACTGGATTAGGGTCTTTTGAACCATCCCCGATTCCGCACTCCCCAAGCGACCAATCCACTAAATTGGATTAATGGTGCCTGGTCGCCCGGTTGTAAATAAGATCACATAACGCATGTGCAAGGTCGGTTGATCAACAGGAGCCGCTTGCATGTGCGATGCATTGTAGGATATGTTTACATCCCATGACATGGCAGCTTTTAAATACTCGCGTGACGATTATTTGGAAGATGATATGGATCTTCTTACAGACATATTGAAGAAGGTTTGATCCTAGAATCTAAAGAGGAAAGCCTATCTTCTGTATGCATATGTAGCCTTCCTTCAACGATTGATCTCATTTCATGTAATGGACCAACATGTCCAGTTGGATTCTACCACCGCGAGCATACTGTTAGTCTTCCGTGCAGGGCAATATAACGAACGAGAACAAACGGTGGAGTCATACATCAAAATAAAGAAGAAAATCTAATTTTCTGCCTAAAAAAATGATTTCCACCTGGGTCTACCACTACTATTACGTTGAAATATAAATATAAATGGAACGGGAAAAAAAAAAATCAACAATAATAAATCATGTCTAAACTCACCTTGTTGTTGTTCTTTGCACCCATCGAGAGCTGAATTCCTAGACTATCAGTTCACAACATCAGGGTGACCTTCGCGTAAGGTGTCATTTTGTTTTTCCTTGGACCCCTAATCCCGCATAATCCCACTCTGAGTGATAGGAAAAGCCCTAGGGACAGAGTGCCCACTCCTCTATATGTCTCACCTCCCTGCTCTCTTGCACTCTTCCTTCTCTCTCTCCCTCCGTACATGTATCTCCCCTTCCCTCTCTTTCTTTCCTTCTCCGCTCCCTTTTTCTGTCCCCCTCTCCCTCAACATTTCTCTTCTTCTCTATTTCCTCGTCATCCCTCACGTTGGTCTTGTTACATGTAGCCAGCCTGGCTTCACTCGTTGAATATTCTATTGTAACCAGAATTTTTCTCAAGTGTATATATTTTGGTTCAATTTTGTTTACAGTATTCAATTTTATTTAATTTAACCAATATGAGTTCCACTTCCTGAACTTTACGTGTTCATGTTTTTAAACCAAATAAATACAAAATACAAAAATATGTCTAGTGAATATATTACTGTACCAAAAGTATACAAAATGCAGGACCGAAGGAAATCATGATCCTTCAATTTCAATGCTTGTGTTCATATGTTGTCTAGTTCGTTCTTGTCATGAACCTGTTTCTTCACGCTCTTACCGTGTGATGTCTTCACAGAGACAATGACCCGTCAGTCCATCGACCATGCTGCCTGTATCTCACTGTTCTGTTTCTTGCTTGCGATGAAAGCATCATGGAAGAGAGTACGATTGGCATCAGTCAGATCCTCGCAGGTTATTCCGATCCTTTTCAAATTCGACGATCAGCCGCTGTCGATGTTGATATGATGTCAGCTGCACGATGATGGCCGCTGGTTTTGGCCGTGATCTTGGATGGGTAGGTGGTTTCCGATGCAGTGACATCGGTCGATATCTTCCGGTTTTAAAGTGATGCGCAATGTTGCAGATTGTTGTAGTGGTGTTTTCTTGAGGAGATTCAGGGACACTAAACACCCGGATGCAATTTCGGGGAGCATATTGGTCGTTCAGCTACTATGTATTGTAGCTTTTGTAGTTTTGTACGTTATAAATTGCACCCCCAAAAATATACATGTATAAGTTCAATGTTCAAACCCCATTTTACAGATAAATGTTATCCTAAATGTTTTATGTACATAAATGTCATGTACTCACTGTCATTTAGAGATACCGTAATGTCTCAAAACAATTTTCTGTCCCTAAAATGTTAAAGCCCCTCTAAATTGTTTGGAACCAAAAATATGCCCAAATTGATATAGCAAAATTTCACTTAGATCCTATGAGGTTGTGAGAAACAATGTCATTTAACCACACTTCTCCAAGGATTTAAAAAGAACATGTGTTTGAAGGTGAATACTATTGAAACAATACAAAATTGGGTTTTATGTTGTACGCTAAGAACACACATATTGTATTCTTTCATTAATTTTCATATTCAAACGTACTTCTCTGTTAAATGGCAGTCTCTTTAACATTATTCTACATTTCAGGTGAAATTTGCCATTAAGTTTTGGGGGCCCCAACACTTTAATTTAAAGGTACTGCACCAAAAATCAGATTGGAGTGCCAGGTCATGTACTGTACAACTACCTTGCTGTTTATTTGTGTTCTTGCTGGCTTTCACTCACACCTCTGCTTCAACCAACTTCAACTTCAAGGATCTGCAGAAACAAAATAGAAACAAGATATACATAAAACAAATATAAAATACTACTAATGTACATTATGTCCTAACAATGACTTTAAAAAGATAATATGACACGCAAGTGTAGTAAAATTTTGATTAATTGACACTTACATCAACAAGAAAAACACTAAACAAGGTTTTGAACTCTTGTTACTTTCCTTTTAAACTAATCCATCCAAACATTTGAGTGGTGGAAGATTTTATAAAGTATGTTTTACGTCATATACGTTTTACGTCGGTATACAAGAAAAAACAGTTGGGAGAATTTACTGTTAGAGGGGGTTACACATTGCACCTTGAAAAAACCCATAAATAAAGTTGTGTTTGATAGTTTGTTCAGGAATGTTTTGCATTTTAGAGGGTTGGTACAGTAGTAGGAATATAATAAGTAGCATTTCACATGAAAATTTAGGAGTTTTTTCATCGACCTTCAACAATATTATTTTGTATAATCTATTTTGAACTTGTAACATCATGTAAATTACGGTACATCTGATTTCTTTATAATTATGGTGTCAAAAGGTGCGCTTGAAAGAAAAAAAGTCACCGATTTGGCATGACGCAACTTAACCCTAATAAGGCCGGGCTATTTGAGGTCTTAACCACTTGGCTGCGTGCCACGTACATGTACGTGGTCTCGCTCTCACTTGCCTGTGCGCACCACGTACATGTACGTGTTTACAGCATTGCACTGTCAAGACCGTAGCACTGCATAAGGCCTAGCCCTACTGTGTAATTAGCACTGCAATGATGTAATACAGGATTGAACAATAGCTGGCGCTCTTCCCCAAAAATTTCGGGCTCACTAAAAAATTAGAAATAAATGTAAAAAACAAGTATGTACACTGTAAGCAATATATACATGAATATCATATTTCCCCAAAAGTGCTGTAGCACAGGGGGTATGAACACATATTAGGCCATTAGCAGCCAAGTGGTTAATACGGCCGGGGGGGGGGGCATTATGCCCCCCCCCCCCGCAAGATCTCGGCCGTGAAACGGCCGATCGCCACGAAACTTTGCACGCATGTCAAGTGAAGTGTATAGAATAGGCCTACTGTGGTAAATTTAATTTTTAGAAAAATTCATTCATTTCCATATTTATGGTAATTTATGCAAATAAGGTCATACAATTCACATTTTTACCCATAAATCATATATTATTCATATTTAAACATTAGTTTTTACTACATATAATTTTTTGACCATTTAGAATAATATTACCCAAAAAAAAAATTGGAAGAGCGGCGTTATTCCTTATGTTATCTATTGATTTGATAATTTCTTATGTATTTCTTTGTTTTGTTATTTATGTATTTTATTGTTTTTGTTGTTTTATTTTAATTCTCACTATAATTCAACTATTTTGAACCCCACAATAAACACCCAAACTATAAACAAGACCAAATAACCTATGTTTTATCTCTTTTTTGGAAAAATGAGATTTCCATGTTTTGTACACAAATCATGAAAATGAGCGATTTTCGGGCTGACACGCAAAGACAAAAGGTCACGTGACTTTGTAATGGTAGGTCCGATTTTCAAACATTTTATTTCAAAAGATGCGCAAGACTCGAAAGAAAAAAGTCAGCGAGTGGCGGGGCGCCATCCGTATGTGTTCCCGAATAATCAGAACAAATCTGGAGGGGGGGGGGGGGGCCATAATGCCCCCCCCCCCGGCCTTATTAGGGTTAAGGCGGATGCAAAATAATCGCGAACTTAATTGAGAGGAGGGGAATATTCATGCCGCCCCCCCTCCAACCCCTACTTATAAGGGTTAAAAGCAATTTTTTAATTAAGCAAAATATCTTCTCTAAATGGTCAACATGTCTTTAAAGGTACTATGTCCCATTTGCAGGCCAAAAAAATGAAAAAGTTAAATTCCAACTGCATTTGAAAGATAATACTAATTTAGAACTTCCATAAAAAAGGTGGGGCTTGAAAATGTCTTCAAGTGGGAAAATAACGACTATTAGTTGTCAAATCGACTTTAGGGCTATCGAGCCCAAAAGTAATAGTCTTGATTTTCAGACAATTGTACCGAATGGTCATACGTTTTATGCTGCGCAAAGATTTAATCAGTTTAATCTTGGCCATCACAAGAAGTGGGTTATTGATGTACAAAAATGCTAATGTACCCTTTACAACTCTTTTCATGTATGTTATTACCAAAGAAGAAAAAAGCCAGTCAGTCACTCAATAGTGTCTGACAGTGAAGTCTAGCAAGTAAACGGGTTTCCTTGCATAATTTGAATATGAGGACACTGCTAACTGGCTTCAACTAAGCAAAATCTCTCTCCACACCTTGCTTGGCTTTATACTGTATCTGCAGAAGAATGAAAAAAGAAAAAGACGAATGATTAGCTTTCAATCATCGAGTAATAAATTACAACACAATCTTTACACATACAGTAAAAGCAAGGAAACCCTATTGAATTGAATATATTCCACCAATGCATAGTAAAACTGATGTAAAGTTTTAACTGATTTCAATTTTCTACATCAAAAACCTTTTCAAATCAGAATTACATTAATGACCAATTCAGAATTAAACATTGAATTCGCGAACTTAATTGAGGGGAGGGGGATATTCATTCCCCCCCCCAACCCCAACTTATAAGGGTTAAAAGCATTTTTTTAATTAAGCAAAATATCTTCTCTAAATGGTCAATATTTCTTGAACAGGTTAACAAACTAATAGGTTATCATGATAAGGTATGAAATCCATTTGGAAATTAACTTAACATAAACAAACCTTCACTTCAACTGGCTTCAACTAAGCAAAATCTCTCTCCACACCTTGCTTGGCTTTATACTGTATCTGCAGAAGAATGAAAAAAGAGAAAGACCAATGATTACCTTTCAATCATCAAGTTATAAATTACAACACAATCTTTACACGTACAGTAAAAGCAAGTAAACCCTATTGAATTGAATATATTCCACCAATGCATAGTAAAACTGATGTAAAGTTTTAACTGATTTCAATTTTCTACATCAAAAACCTTTTCAAATCAGAATTACATTAATGACCAATTCAGAATTAAACATTGAATTTGCAAACTTAATTGAGGGGAGGGGGATATTCATGCCACCCCGCCCCCCCCCCCAACCCCAACTTATAAGGGTTAAAAGCATTTTTTAAATTAATTAAGCAAAATATCTTCTCTAAATGGTCAATATTTCTTGAACAGGTTAACAAACTAATAGGTTATCATGATAAGGTATGAAATCCATTTGGAAATTAACTTAACATAAACAAACCTTCACTTCAACCTGCTTCAACTAAGCAAAATCTCTCTCCACACCTTGCTTGGCTTTATACTGTATCTGCAGAAGAATGAAAAAAGAAAAAGACCAATGATTACCTTTCAATCATCAAGTTATAAATTACAACACAATCTTTACACGTACAGTAAAAGCAAGTAAACCCTATTGAATTGAATATATTCCACCAATGCATAGTAAAACTGATGTAAAGTTTTAACTGATTTCAATTTTCTACATCAAAAACCTTTTCAAATCAGAATTACATTAATGACCAATTCAGAATTAAACATTGAATTTGCAAACTTAATTGAGGGGAGGGGGATATTCATGCCACCCCGCGCCCCCCCCCCCAACCCCAACTTATAAGGGTTAAAAGCATTTTTTTAATTAATTAAGCAAAATATCTTCTCTAAATGGTCAATATTTCTTGAACAGGTTAACAAACTAATAGGTTATCATGATAAGGTATGAAATCCATTTGGAAATTAACTTAACATAAACAAACCTTCACTTCAACTGGCTTCAACTAAGCAAAATCTCTCTCCACACCTTGCTTGGCTTTATACTGTATCTGCAGAAGAATGAAAAAAGAAAAAGACCAATGATTACCTTTCAATCATCAAGTTATAAATTACAACACAATCTGTACACATAAAAGCAAGGAAACCCTATTGAATCGAATTGAATTTATTCACCAATACATATTAAAACCGATGTATAGTTTAAAGTAAATTGATTTAATTTTTTTGATCAAAAACCTTTTCAAATCATAATGACTATTTCCGAAATAAACATTGAATTCTATTACCAGTATCTGTTTGTTTTTCAAAATGTTCATATAATGATCTCAAAGATGAATTGTGCCTCCTTACTTAGCTTTCAGTCGCCCAGGGCCAGGTCATGGCACTGAATTTTGCATATGTGCATGACTGCATGTTATACAAGTCAAAGCACCTGTGTTTTGAAAAGTCCCACTTTAGCACACCTACTGCCTAAAAACAACAGCTTGCACATTTCACATGCAAGCTGTTATTTTTAAGAAGCACACACTACTGCAAATTTTTATATTTTACCATCATGCACCATGCAAGGAGTAAGTAATTGAAGTGCGTATGTTCAGATATATATCTTTCCCTCAATTAATTACCGGTAAACCACAATGCAAGTGTTTTCTATGGGATAGGCTCTAGCACTGTACTACGTGCTGATCGAGAGGCAGATCGAGAGACCTTTGACCTTGACTTTGTGACCTGAAATTCTCGTCACATGATTGGGGATACTTGATAACCCTAATAGTCCAATTTTCATTGAATAAGATCTTATACTTTTAAAATCATATCAAAACTGTTGATGTTTACGCCGTCACCGGAAAGGCGCCGCCCATGTTTTATATTGATTTGATAATTTTGTATGTATTTCTTAGTTTTGTTAATTTATGTATTTTATTGTTTTTGTTGTTTTATTTTAATTCTAACTATAATTCAACTAGGTTCTAGTCTATTTTGAACTCCAAAATAAACACCTAAACTATAAACAAGACCAAATAACCAATGTTTTATCTCTATTTTAGAAAAATGAGATTTCCATGTTTTGTACACAAATCACAACAAATGAGCGATTTTCGGGCTGACATACAAAGACAAAAGGTCACATGATTTTTGTAACAGTGGGTACAACTTTCGAAAAATTTATTTCAAAAGATGCGCAAGACTCGAAAGAAAAAAGTCATAAAATTTGAGCGCAAGATTCTTTGGCATTAAAAAATGTAGAGGGGGGGGGGGAGACTTCTAAAGCCCCCCCCCCCCCCCCTGGGGAAGATAGGGCTAAGTTGCACTTAATTTAAGTCAAATAAGTGGGGGCCCTCTCCCTGATACCAAAATCATGATATTCCTCTCTTAACAGGGCCTTGTGGCGTGCGCGCCTGTAATCCAGCTAAAAATGGAAGTTACAAACTGATTCAGCCGAGGACGCAGGTTCGAAACTGAGTCACGTCTTTCGGATGGTGACGTTAAAGGTTCCCATGGTCATGGTGGTCCCCAGACGTGATGGTACGCGTCTGTAAAAACCCAACTAGATCTAGATCTACACACACACATATCTCACTTAAAAGTAAAATAGACTTGTCTCTAGATCTAGATCTAGATCGATTTCGAGTGAACTCAATTGAGTTATGTACAGTGGTTTTTGAAATGTTTTAATAATAGTACACAGCCAGGCCAGCTGGGATAGTTATTAGTAATGCAGCTAATGTACTATGCAGTGTGCCACATCCGGGCAGCGCGTTTCCGTTTTACACCCTGCCCTAGGCTTTTCTCCAATAAAATTTTACAAACCGACTGGTATTCGGAGTCTAGTCGTCCACATCTTGCCTCGGCGCTCTGCACACCACCAGAACTCTGAAAACGTCACGTAGCGCTATACTCTCTATACTAGTTGATCTTCCTAGTCGTATCATTTATTTTTATCCATTAATACGCAATACTCTAAGAGCGTGAGGATGCGTGATCAGCTCGCAAAATTTAGCCCAGCGATAACAAAACAATAATATATCGGGAAAACCGTCTTGAACAAGAAGACCCTCGCATCCCCAATTGAAATTGTACATAAGCTTTGGCTTCGCTATTCTTGACGTCGATATAAACAAACTTAGACTTCGGATACAGCATGTTTCGTGTAATTTCTTGCCGAAAAGCCTAGGGCAGGGTGTAAAACGGAAACGCGCATCCGGGCAGAGGCTAACGAACAAAATAAAATTAAAAGAGACAGAAATTTTCGGTCTAAGAACATGAAGAAAGTTGGGGCAAGTTGCCGTCTTAAAAACTCACAACAAACACCGAATCCAGAGCCTCCAGAGGCAGATTTCACTTTCAGGTAACCTAGAATGCTAGATTTTCACAGTACGTTATGTAACTAACAGGAGGGTTAAGAACTAAAGTTAAACTTACAGGCTTTTGACGAGTACGTAGACGTCTCTAGCGACGTGACTTCAGCTCATGAAATGTAGGTCTATGCTCTGTCATAGATAATTTTCTAATGGCGTCTGTTGCGTGTTAATGTTGCATGCATGTCGGCCTAAAGACTTTCGCGACTACAAGTTACGGTATCCTCAAAAGAGCAAATAATAAAAGGGGAAAAAAATCAATTAGAGTCAAAGGTGTAACTGGTTATTATACAGGGGCAACGAATGGTTATTGTTCTCAATCTATCTTCCATAGATCCATTAAGATCAAGGCTACCTGAATATGAATAGACCATAATGCGTTCTTCTTTATATAAACCATTATCAAACGTATTTTTGCGCATTTTTGTTCGTCACGGCCGAACGCAAAATAATTACCCCTCAATTTGTTTTGACAGGAAAATTCCTCATATTTTTTTGAACAATTTGATACCATATTCATCTCTTTATCAGTATTAATAACGGAATGAGCGTCCGTTGAAGATAAATATCCGTGCGTGCTAGCTCATGTATTACATAGCATATATGGGCGAAAACATGCCTATAAAAAGTACATTGGATGAATAAGGACTGCCAATTTTTTCTTCATATTTAGATAGAGTATGAGTCGGAGATATGATTTCATGTCTCATTTGGCCATTAAGTATATTTTTACATAATCATATTGACCTTGGAACTCAAAATACGAATTTGCATATTAGGACGTCAACATATTTACGGAAAATGATTGTATCTCTGCAAATATTGATCAATTTTCTTCTATATTTTGATATGTTGTAGCTGAGACAATTCTTCACAAGATTATTAGCAATATTTATTTATTTTGATGACGTCATTAGATTTTTGCTTAATATGCGTCTTATGCCTAGGGGGGTGATTGATACTACATTCCAGTCTAGACTTGTTCATTATGTTGCGTATGTAGTGCGTCGAAATATCAGTTCAATGATTGGTAGGCTCTGCAATCAGGCGAAAATTTGAGCTTGTTTAGTAAATTAATAGTTTAATCATATAACAATTCTCTATCGAATACCTGAAGGGGGCGCTTTACCACTTTTAATCATGGTCATCGTCATTTAAAACCAAAAAATCATCATCATCATCAATATCGTCATTATCGTATTTATGAATATTATCATTAGATCATCATCGGCACACTTTCATGATACAAAAATAGCTTACGTATCACCTAATTCGTCAAAGTGACGAATTAAAGTCTAGTATTTATTTTGTGTCTGTATAAAAGAAATTATTATTATTCTTCCTCAAGTTTGTTCGCAGGATATCTCAAGACTGAATAAAGCCATTATCATGAAACTTGCTATGATGATAGATCTTAGTCTAACTTAGAACTGCATGACTTTTTAGAGGGTCAAAATTATCGTGACGTCATCCAGGCGCCATTTTGTGAAAATCAACTAATGATCATATCTTCATGACGGAAAAGTATTTCTCATTCATAATTATCACGATTAAGATAAATATCCGTCCGGTCAAGTTGAGGTCAATAAAAGTGCGCAAATGCGCGCGTGCGCGTTCGTCCGCGCGTTTACGCGCGCGCAAAAATTTAAAATGCTCCAAATCATCCCAAATTTTTTTTGCATACGTTTCAGGCCATATGGAGCATTTGATAAAAAAATTACGCACACGCGCATGCGCGCGCGTTTTCGCGCGTACTGGCATTTTGCAACATAGAATCGCCGATTTTTTTCTGTCATCATATTCGGTACATTTTTCCAAGCATTTTGATAATTTGTTCACCTTTTATTTACGCAACGAGCGTCCGTCAAAGTCGACAGCACGCGCGGATTTACGTTATCTTTATCCACAATACATGGGCAAAAACATGCCTACATAAAATTCATTGTAACTCTTTAGAATAGATAGAAACTCCTAATATTTTTTCATATTTGGATAGATTATGAGTCGGAGATATGATTTCATGTCTCATTTTATCCTCAATTAACTCATGACGTCATCATAATGGCCTCCAAACTCAAAAATTCAATTTGCATATTATGACGTCAGCATATTTTTGGAAAATTGATTGTATCTCTGTAAATATGGATCAATTTTCTTTTTAATTTTGATATGTTCTAGCTGAGACAATTTTCTACAAATGTATTTTTCACAATTTTTATTTTTGACAAAAGTATCAGGGTGTATTTTTGCGATTGAAGGAGGCATGTCAATTTTTCGCATTTTGCGTGTATTCTCTATGGGACATGACTATTTCTCAAAACTGGATTCTACACTCCTGTCTTTAGCGAGCAAAATCTCCGTTGTTTTAACTTCGTTTTCGGTGAGCTTCGGATATGTTGTAGCTGAGACAATGAGCTATCTCCAATGTGTACTTCATTTTTCGATCATATGCCGGGATCATGCTCATATTTTACTTGCAAAGTGGGATTTTAGAATTCCATTTTCGTTTACGTGTAATCGCTATGGGAAATGTTTTGGTATATCGGTAACGCACTTGACTTCCGACCTTGAGATCCCGGGTTCGGGTCCGGGTGTCTCCAACAATTTTTTCTCCACTTTTTTTTCCTTTTGACTTTTCACTGTACCATCTCCTTTGATTATTTAAACACGTAGAATCGCAAATAATGTAATAAACAACCCTATTTACTTTAGTGTTTCCCTATTTTCACTTAATCCATTACTTTTTGCGTGTAATCCCTGTGGGAGATAATTTTTTCTCAAATCTGGATTCTACATTCCTGTCTTTTGCGAGCAATATCGCCGTTATTTCTGCTTTGATTTTGTTGATTTTTGAGTATGCTATAGCTAAGACTATGTGCTATCTAAATCACCCCTCATTTTTTCAATAAGATGTCAGGATCCCGCTCATGATTATGATCTTCATCATGATTATCATGATCATCATTATCATAATGATGATAATCATTTATCAATTACATTTTCATTTCTTTGAATAAGATAAAATCGTCAAAATGTGTTCTTCATGATATAAATTAGAATCAAAGGTGTAACTGGTTACTGCGCAGGGTCAATGGTCATATTTTTTCAATCTATCTTCCCTAGATCCATAATGATCAAGGGGACACAATTTAAACTTGACATATGGATAGATCTTAATGGATGAAGCATTTCATAAAATAATATGATATCGTGTAATGCATTCTTTATTATGTAAACCATTAGCATACGTATCACCTAATTCGTCAAAGTGACGAATTAAAGTCTAGTTATTCTTCTTCTTCTTCCTATTATTCTTCCTCGATTTTGTTCGCAGGATATCTCAAGACTGAATAAAGCCATTGTCATGAAACTTTCAATGATGATAGATCTTAGTCTAACTTAGAACTGCGTGACTTTTCAAAGACTCAAAATCATCGTGACGTCATCCAGGCGCCATTTTGTGAAAATCAACTTATGATCATATCTTCATAAAAGAAAGCCATTTCTCATTCATATTTGTCATGATCAAGGTCAATATGTGTCGGGTCAATTTCAGGTCAATAAATGCGCGCAAAAATGCGCGTACGCGAAGGTGCGCGCGTCAATGCGCGCGTAAAATTTAAAATTGCTCAAAATCGTCTTTAATTTTTTTTGCATACGTTTCAGGCCATTATAAGCATTTCATAAAAAATCACGCAAAACACGCATTTTTGCACGTTTTCGTTCGTCACGGCCGAATGAAAAATAATTCCTCCGCAAAAACTTTTGACAGAATATTCCTCATATTTTTCCGAACAATTTGATACCATGTTTAGCTCTTTATCACTATTAAAAACGGAATGAGCGTCCGTTCAAGATAACCGTCCGTACGCGCGATTTTTGTAATACATTGCATATATGGGCAAAAACATGCCTATGAAAAGTCCATTGGGATGAATAGGGATTGCCAATTTTTTTTTCATATTTAGATAGAGTATGAGTCGGAGGTATGATTTCATATCTCATTTGGCCATTAAGTACATCTTAACGTCATCATAATGGCCTTGGAAGTCAAAAATACAAAATTGCATATTATGACGTCATTGTATTTATGGAAAATGTAGTGTATTTCTCTCAATATTCATCGATTCTCTTTGAAATGTCGATATGTTGTAGATAAGGCAATTCTCTACAAGATCACTGTTCACTAAGTTTCATTTTAATGAGGTCATCATAGTACAAAATTCAATTAAAGGCCACATGTCAGAATTTTCGTCATTTGCGTGTTATGTCTATGGAAGGTGAATTTCGTTCACATCAGGAATCTACATGGCATTCATCTATGAGCACTATCTATCTTATGTGTGCTCTGTTTTCTCCCAAATTGGGGTATGTTATAGCTGAGACCATGGGCTATAAAAAAGGGTGACTTTGTTTTTTAATCAGATGTTGGGATCATGTTAAAATTTTCGATCGAAAGTTGAAATTGCAAATTTTGAAGGAATCATTAGGTGATACGTAACGAAGTCAACGTATCACCTTTTGATTTCGTCAAGATTTTTATTTATTCTTCTTCTTCTTCCTATTATTCTTCCTCGATTTTGTTCGCAGGATATCTCAAGACTGAATAAAGCCATTGTCATGAAACTTTCAATGATGATAGATCTTAGTCTAACTTAGAACTGCGTGACTTTTCAAAGACTCAAAATCATCGTGACGTCATCCAGGCGCCATTTTGTGAAAATCAACTTATGATCATATCTTCATAAAAGAAAGCCATTTCTCATTCATATTTGTCATGATCAAGGTCAATATGTGTCGGGTCAATTTCAGGTCAATAAATGCGCGCAAAAATGCGCGTACGCGAAGGTGCGCGCGTCAATGCGCGCGTAAAATTTAAAATTGCTCAAAATCGTCTTAAATTTTTTTTGCATACGTTTCAGGCCATTATAAGCATTTCATAAAAAATCACGCAAAACACGCATTTTTGCACGTTTTCGTTCGTCACGGCCGAACGAAAAATAATTTCTCCGCAAAAGCTTTTGACCGAATATTCCTCATATTTTTCCGGAAAATTTGATACCATATTTAGCTCTTTATCACTATTAAAAACGGAATGAGCGTCCGTTCAAGATAACCGTCCGTACGCGCGATTTTTGTAATACATTGCATATATGGGCAAAAACATGCCTATGAAAAGTCCATTGGGATGAATAGGGATTGCCATTTTTTTTTTCATATTTAGATAGAGTATGAGTCGGAGGTATGATTTCATATCTCATTTGGCCATTAAGTACATCTTAACGTCATCATAATGGCCTTGGAAGTCAAAAATACAAAATTGCATATTATGACGTCATTGTATTTATGGAAAATGTAGTGTATTTCTCTCAATATTCATCAATTCTCTTTGAAATGTCGATATGTTGTAGATAAGGCAATTCTCTACAAGATCACTTTTCACTAAGTTTCATTTTAATGAGGTCATCATAGTACAAAATTCAATTAGAGGCCACATGTCAGAATTTTCGTCATTTGCGTGTTATGTCTATGGAAGGTGAATTTCGTTCACATCATGAATCTACATGGCATTCATCTAAGAGCACTATCTATCTTATGTGTGCTCTGTTTTCTCCCAAATTGGGGTATGTTATAGCTGAGACCATGGGCTATAAAAAAGGGTGACTTTGTTTTTTAATCAGATGTTGGGATCATGTTAAGATTTTCGATCGAAAGTTGAAATTGCAAATTTTGAAGGAATCATTAGGTGATACGTAACGAAGTCAACGTATCACCTTTTGATTTCGTCAAGATTTTCTTTTTTATTTTTTATTTTATTATTCTTCCTCGATTTTGTTCGCAGGATATCTCAGGACTGAATCGAGCCATTGTCATGAAACTTTCAATGATGATAGATCTTAGTCTAACTTAGAACTTCGTGACTTTTCAAAGACTCAAAATCATCGTGACGTCATCCAGGCGCCATTTTGTTAAAATCAATTTATGATCATATCTTCATAACGGAAAGTAATTTTTCATTCATATTTATCATGAATAAGATCAATATCCGTCCGGTCAATTTCAGGTCAATAAACGTGCGCAAATGCGCGCGTGCGCGTTCGTCCGCGCGTTTACGCGCGCGCAAAAATTTAAAATGCTCTAAATCATCCCAAATTTTTTTTGCATACGTTTCAGGCCATTATAAGCATTTCATAAAAAATCACGCAAAACACGCATTTTTGCACGTTTTCGTTCGTCACGGCCGAACGAAAAATAATTTCTCCGCAAAAGCTTTTGACCGAATATTCCTCATATTTTTCCGGAAAATTTGATACCATGTTTAGCTCTTTATCACTATTAAAAACGGAATGAGCGTCCGTTCAAGATAACCGTCCGTACGCGCGATTTTTGTAATACATTGCATATATGGGCAAAAACATGCCTATGAAAAGTCCATTGGGATGAATAGGGATTGCCAATTTTTTTTTCATATTTAGATAGAGTATGAGTCGGAGGTATGATTTCATATCTCATTTGGCCATTAAGTACATCTTAACGTCATCATAATGGCCTTGGAAGTCAAAAATACAAAATTGCATATTATGACGTCATTGTATTTATGGAAAATGTAGTGTATTTCTCTCAATATTCATCGATTCTCTTTGAAATGTCGATATGTTGTAGATAAGGCAATTCTCTACAAGATCACTGTTCACTAAGTTTCATTTTAATGAGGTCATCATAGTACAAAATTCAATTAAAGGCCACATGTCAGAATTTTCGTCATTTGCGTGTTATGTCTATGGAAGGTGAATTTCGTTCACATCGTGAATCTACATGGCATTCATCTATGAGCACTATCTATCTTATGTGTGCTCTGTTTTCTCCCAAATTGGGGTATGTTATAGCTGAGACCATGGGCTATAAAAAAGGGTGACTTTGTTTTTTAATCAGATGTTGGGATCATGTTAAGATTTTCGATCGAAAGTTGAAATTGCAAATTTTGAAGGAATCATTAGGTGATACGTAACGAAGTCAACGTATCACCTTTTGATTTCGTCAAGATTTTCTTTTTTATTTTTAGGTGATACGTAACAAAGTCTACGTATCACCTTTTGATTTCGTCAAGATTTTTATTATTAT
Organism: Strongylocentrotus purpuratus; assembly: GCF_000002235.5. Lineage (NCBI taxonomy): Eukaryota > Metazoa > Echinodermata > Echinoidea > Camarodonta > Strongylocentrotidae > Strongylocentrotus > Strongylocentrotus purpuratus. The sequence continues at coordinate 30,793,686 of NW_022145601.1, read as the reverse complement.
TTATTTATTTATTTATTTATTATTATTCTTCCTCGAATTTGTTCGCAGGATATCTCAAGACTGAACGAAGCCATTGTTATGAATCTTTCAATGATGATAGATCTTAGTCTAACTTAGAACTGCGTGACTTTTCAAAGACTCAAAGTCATCGTGACGTCATCCAGGCGCCATTTTGTGAAAATCAACTAATGATCATATCTTTATAACGAATAATAATTTTTCATTCATATTTATCATGATTAAGATCAATATCCGTCCGGTCAAGTTGAGGTCAATAAACGTGCGTAAATGCGCGCGGGCGCGTTCGTCCGCGCGTTTACGCGCGCGCAAAAATTAAAAATGCTCTAAATCATCTCAAATTTTTTTTGCATACGTTTCAGGCCATATGGAGCATTTGACAAAAAATCATGCACACGCGCATGCGCGCGCGTTTTTTGTGCGCACTAGCATTTTGTAACATAGAATTGCCAAATTTTCTATTTCAGCGTATTTGGCACATTTTTCCAAGCATTTTGATAATTTGTTCACCTTTTAATAACGCAATGAGCGTCCGTCAAAGTTGACAGCGCGCGCGGATCTGCGTTATCTTTATCCACAATATATGGGCAAAAACATACCTATACAAAATTCATTGTAACTCTTCAGAATAGATATGAACTCCCAATATGTTTTCATATGTTGATAGATCATGAGTTGGAGATATGATTTCATGTCTCATTTGATCCTCAATTAACTCATGATGTCATCATAATGGCCTCCGAACTCAAAATTTCAATTTGCATATTATGACGTTTGCATATTTTTGGAAAATTGATTGTATCTCTGAAAATATCGATTGTTTTTCTTCAAAATTTTGATATGTTGTAGCTGAGATAATTTCCTACAAATATAGTGTACACAATTTTCCTGTTTGACAAAGGTATCATGGCGTATTTTTCCAATTAAAGGAGGCATGTCAATTTTTCACATTTTGTGTGTATTGTCTATGGGACATGACTATTTCTCAAAACTGCATTCTACATTTCCGTCTTTCGCGAGCAACATCTCCGTTGTTTTGACTTTTTTTTCGGTGAGCTTCGAGTATGTTGTAGCTGAGACAATGAGCTATCTCCAATGTGTACTTCATTTTTCGATCATATGCCGGGATCATGCTCATATTTTACTTGCAAAGTGGGATTTTAGAATTCCATTTTCGTTTACGTGTAATCGCTATGGGAAATGTTTTGGTATATCGCTAACGCACTTGACTTCCGACCTTGAGATCCCGGGTTCGAGTCCGGGTGTCTCCCAAAAAAAAATTCTGAACTTTTTTTTTCTTGTTGACCTTTCACTGTACCATCTCCTTTAATTATTCGAACACGTAGAATCGCAAATAATGTAATAAACAACCCTATTTACTTTATTGTTTCCCTATTTTCACTTAATCCATTACTTTTTGCGTGTAATCCCTGTGGGAGATAATTTTTTCTCAAATCTGGATTCTACATTCCTGTCTTTTGCGAGCAATATCGCCGTTATTTCTGCTTGGATTTTGTTGATTTTTGAGTATGCTGTAGCTAAGACTATGTGCTATCTAAATCACCCCTCATTTTGTCAATAAGATGTCAGGATCCCGCTCATGATTATGATCTTCATCATGATCATCATGATCATCATTATCATAATGATGATAATCATTTATCAATTACATTTTCATTTCTTTGAATAAGATAAAATCGTCAAAATGTTATCTTCATGATGTAAATTAGAGTCAAAGGTGTAACTGGTTACTGCGCAGGGCCAATGGTCATATTTTTTCAATCTATCTTCCCTAGATCCATAATGATCAAGGGGACACAATTTAAATTTGACATATGGATAGATCTTAATAGATGAAGCATTTCATGAAATAATATGATATCGTGTAATGCATTCTTTATTATGTAAACCATTAGCATACGTATCATCTAATTCGTCAAAGTGACGAATTAAAGTCTAGTTTATCAGGTGGGCTGTATATCGTACAGACCACCTTATAATTTCGTTAGAATTGCCTTTATTTATTTATTATCAGGTGGGCTGTATCTAATACAGACCACCTTATATTTTTGTTAAAATCGCCTTTATTATTTATTATCAGGTGGGCTGTATCTAATACAGACCACCTTATATTTTTGTTAAAATCGCCTTTATTATTTATTTTTCTTATTTCGACCCACTTTTTGTTAGCAAGATATCTTTGAAATTATTCAATCAAATGCTTTGAAATTTGGCACACATATGTATAGGCATATGGACAAAACACAGTAAGGATTTTAACCTTGACCTTGACTGATGACGTCATCTAGGCGCCATTTTGTGAAATTTTCTGAAAATCAACTCATGATCATATCTTCATAACCAAAAGGTATTTCTCATTCATATTTATCATGATCAAGGTCAATATCAGTCCGGTCAATTTCAGGTAAAAAAACAGGCGCGTGCGCGTACGTCCGCGCGTCAATGCGCGCGCAAAATTTTGAAATGCTCAAAATCGTCTCAAATTTATTTTGCATACGTTTTAGGTCATTTTAAGCATTTTATAAAAAATCGCGCGTACGAGCATGCGCGCGCGTTTTCGCGCGTAACACCATTAAAAAACATAGAATCGCCATTTTTTTTTCTTTCATGATATTTCTCATATTTTTTCAAGGAATTTGATTCCATGTTTATCTCTTTATGACCATTATTAACAAGATGAGCGTAAATTCAAGATAAATGTCAGTGCGCGCGAGGTCTTTTAATACATAGCATATATGGGCAAAAACATGCCTATACAAAATCCGTTATAGCTCTTTGGAATGCACCGGGATCCTCAATTTGTTTTCATATTAAGATAGAGTATGAGTCGGAAATATGATTCCATGTCTCATTTGGCCATTAAGTGTATCGTGACATCATCACAATGGCCTTGGAACTCAAAATACGAATTTGCATATTATGACGTCAGCATATTTATGTAAAATTGATTGTATCTCTGTAAATATTGATCAATTTTCTTCAAAATTTCGATATGTTGTAGCTAAGACAATTCTCTACAAGCGCAGTAATAATCATTTTTCATTTTGATGACGTCATCATAGTGAAAATTTTGATTAAAGGCCTCATGTCAAAAACTTCATAATTTGCGTGTTATGCCTATAGAAGGTGAATTTAGTTCACGTTATGAATCTACATGATATTGTCTTTTAAGAATTTGTAAGCATTATGTCGCTTATCTTTGCTCTATTTTGTCTCAAATGTTAGTTGACCAGCCCACCTATACTTGTTCCAAACAAGTATTATATGTCTAGTTTATTATTTATTTTTCTTATTTCGACCCACTTTTTGTTAGCAAGATATCTTTGAAATTATTTAATCAAATGCTTTGAAATTTGGCACACATATGTATAGGCATATGGACAAAACACAGTAAGGTTTTCAACCTTGACCTTGACTGATGACGTCATCTAGGCGCCATTTTGTGAAATTTTCTGAAAATAAACTCTTGATCATATCTTCATAACCAAAAGTGATTTTTCAATCATATTTATCATGATTAAGGTCAATATCAGTCCGGTCAATTTCAGGTCAAAAAACGCGCACGTGCGCGTACGTCCGCGCGTCAATGCGCGCGCAAAATTTCAAACTGCTCAAAATCGTCTCAAATTTTTTTTGCATACGTTGTAAGTCATTTTAAGCATTTTATAAAAAAACGCGCACACGCACATGCGCGCGCGTTTTCGCGCGTAACACCATTACAAAACATAGAATCGCCATTTTTTTTTCTTTCATGATATATCTCATATTTTTTCAAGGAATTTGATACCATGTTTATCTCTTTATGACCATTATTAACAAGATGAGCGTCAATTCAAGATAAATGTCAGTGCGCGCGAGCTCTTTTAATACATAGCATATATGGGCAAAAATATGCCTATATAAAATCCGTTATCGCTCTTTGGAATGCACCGGGATCCTCAATTTTTTTTCATATTTAGATAGAGTATGAGTCGGAGATATGATTTCATGTCTCATTTGGCCATTAAGTGTATCGTGACATCATCACAATGGCCTTGGAACTCAAAATACGAATTTGCATATTATGACGTCAGCATATTTATGTAAAATTGATTGTATCTCTGTAAATATTGATCAATTTTCTTCAAAATTTCGATATGTTGTAGCTAAGACAATTCTCTACAAGCGTAGTAATAATTTTTTTTTCATTTTGATGACGTCATCATAGTAAAAATTTTGATTAAAGGCCTCATGTCAAAAACTTCATAATTTGCGTGTTATGCCTATAGAAGGTGAATTTAGTTCACGTTATGAATCTACATGATATTGTTTTTTAAGAATTTGTAAGCAGTATGTCGCTTATTTTTGCTCTATTTTGTCTCAAATTTTAGTTGACCAGCCCACCTATACTTGTTCCAAACAAGTATTATATGTCTAGTTATTAAATATTTTTCTTATTTCTAACCACTTTTTTGTTAGCAAGATAACTTGAAAATGGCTCAATCAAATGCCTTCAAATTTGACACACATATGTAAAGGCATATGTACAAAGCACAATAACGTTTTCAACATTGACCTTCACTGATGACGTCATCTAGGCGCCATTTTGTAAAATTTTACGAAAATCAACTCATGATCATATCTTCATAACCAAAAGCTATTTCTCATTCATATTTATCATGATCAAGGTCATTATCCGTCTGGTCAATTTCAGGTCAAATAACGCGCGCGTGCGCGTACGTCCGCGCGTCAATGCGCGCGCAAAATTTTGAAATGCTCAAAATCGTCTCAAAATCATTTTGCATACGTTTTAGGCCATTCTAAGCATTTTATAAAAAATCGCGCACTTTATAAAAATTCGCGCACACGCGAATGCGTGCGCGTTTTCGCGCGTAAAACTATTGCACAACATAGAATCGCCATTTTTTTTCTTTCATAATATTCCACATATTTTTACAAACAAATTGATACCATGTGTGTCTCTTTATGACTATTAATAACGGAATAATCGACCGTTTAACAAAAATTTCCGTGCGCGCGAGCTCTTGTAATACATAGCATATATGGGCAAAAACATGCCTATACAAAATCCATTGTAGCTCTTTAGGATGCAAGGTGACCCCAATTTTTTTTCATATTTTAATAAATCTGATTCGGAGATATTGTTTCATGTCTCATTTGACCCTCAATTAACTCATGACGTCATCATAATGGCCTCCGAACTCAAAATTCCAATTTGCATATTATGACGTCAGCATATTTATGGAAAATTGATTGTATCTCTGTAAATATTGATCGATTTTTTTCCAAATTTTGATATGTTCTAGCTGAGACAATTTTCTACAAATGCAGTTACTCTTGATGACTATTAACTCATATCCTGCCATGAGACTGCTAGCGCGCTATTGTTATACTGCTCTGTGCACGCGAGCGCGCTATCGATTGATTGCTACGTTTATGCTAGCGAGCCACCGCTACTCTGCTTTGTGCACGCTAGCAAGCATATGTAATAACAGTCATTGTTCTTGCCCATTGCACCGTGCTGAGTGCTTTTGCAGCGCTATTGAAAGTACCATCGCGTGCATAAGATTATCGGCTTTGGATTACGCGTCTTTGTATACAACAGTCAGATTGGATTTTCTCGAGTAATTTAGCGATTTCTTTTTTGTAAAGATTTAAATAACACGCACTTGAACCAACCCTGAAATTAACTTGGCACACAGGAGATTTGTGGCTGTGGCACAAAAGGGATTAGCACTGTGGCACTGGGTGCATTGTATGGGTGGCGGCTTAAGAGTTAATGACGGAATGATCGACCGTTATACATAAATTTCCGTGCGCGCGAGCTCTTGTAATACATAGCATATATGGGCAAAAACATGCCTATTCAAAATCCATTGTAGCTCTTTAGGATGCAAGTTGCCCCCAATTTTTTTTCATATTTTGATAGAGTATGAATCGGTGATATGATTTCATGTCTCATTTGACCCTCAATTAACTCATGACGTCATCATAATGGCCTCCAAACTCAAAATTTCAATTTGCATATTATGACGTCAGCATATTTTTGGAAAATTAATTTTATCTCTGTAAAAATGGCTCGATTTTCTTTCAAATTTTGATATGTTCTAGCTGTGACAATCTTCTACAAATGCCGTCTATTGATTTTTCATTTTGACAAAAGCATCATGGCGAATTTTTGCGATTAAAGGAGGCATGTCAATTTTTCACATTTTGCGGGTATTCTCTATGGGACATGACTTTTTCTCAAAACTCGATTTTACATTCCAGTCTTTCGCGAGCAATATCTGCGTCGTTTTAGCTTCATTTACGCTGAACTTCGAGTATGTTGTAGCTGAAACAAAAATCTACCTCAAATGTACCCTTTATTTTGTCTCAATTTTTTGTTGGATCAGCCCACCTATACTTGTTCCAAACAAGTATTACAAATCTAGTTTATAATTATTCTTCCTCGAATTTGTTCGCAAGATATCTCAAGACTGAATGAAGCCATTGTTATGAATCTTTCAATGATGATAGATCTTAGTCTAACTTAGAACTGCGTGACTTTTCAAAGACTCAAAGTCATCGTGACGTCATCCAGGCGCCATTTTGTGAAAATCAACTAATGATCATATCTTCATAACGGATAGTAATTTTTCAATCATATTTAATATGATTAAGATCAATAGCCGTCCGGTCAATTTTAGGTCAATAAACGTGCGTAGACGCGCGCGTACACGTTCGTGCGCGCGTTAATGCGCGCGCAAAAATTTAAAATGCTCTAAATCGTCTTAAATTTTTTTGGCATACGTTTCAGGCCATTTAAAGCATATCGCAAAAAATCGCGCAAACGCGCATGCGTGCGCGTTTCCGCGCGTACTGGCATTTTGCAACATAGAATCGCCGAATTTTCTCTGTAATCATATTTGGCACATTTTTCCAAGCATTTTGATAATTTGTTCACCTTTTATTAACGCAATGAGCGTCCGTCAAAGTTGACAGCACGCGCGGATTTGCGTTATCTTTATCCACAATACATGGGCAAAAACATGCCTATATAAAATTCATTGTAACTCTTTAGAATAGATAGAAACTCCTAATATTCTTATCATATTTGGATAGATTATGAAATGGAGATATGATTTCATGTCTCATTTGACTCTCAATTAAGTCATAATGTCATCATAATGGCCTCCTAACTCAAAATTTAAATTTGCATATTATGACGTCAGCATATTTTTGGAAAATTGATTGTATCTCTGTAAATATCGATCAATTTTCTTTCAAATTTTGATATGTTCTAGCTGAGACAATTTTCTACAAATGCTGTAGTCACAATTTTTATTTTTGACAAAAGTATCATGGTGTATTTTTGCGATTAAAGGAGGCATGTCAATTTTTCACATTTTGCGTGTATTCTCTATGGGACATGACTTTTTCTCAAAACTCGATTCTACATTCCCGTCTTTCGCGGGCAACATCTACGTCATTTTAGCTTCATTTACGCTGAACTTCGAGTATGATGTAGCTGAGACAATTAGCTATCTCAAATGTGCCCTTCATTTTGTCTAAAATGTTAGCTGGACCAGCCCACCTATACTTGTACCAAACAAGTATTACAAATCTAGTTAGGTGATACGTACGTAGACGTATCACCTTTTGATTTCGTCAAGATTTTTATTATTATTTATTTATTTATTTATTTATTATTATTCTTCCTCGAATTTGTTCGCAGGATATCTCAAGACTGAACGAAGCCATTGTTATGAATCTTTCAATGATGATAGATCTTAGTCTAACTTAGAACTGCGTGACTTTTCAAAGACTCAAAGTCATCGTGACGTCATCCAGGCGCCATTTTGTGAAAATCAACTAATGATCATATCTTTATAACGAATAATAATTTTTCATTCATATTTATCATGATTAAGATCAATATCCGTCCGGTCAAGTTGAGGTCAATAAACGTGCGTAAATGCGCGCGGGCGCGTTCGTCCGCGCGTTTACGCGCGCGCAAAAATTAAAAATGCTCTAAATCATCTCAAATTTTTTTTGCATACGTTTCAGGCCATATGGAGCATTTGACAAAAAATCATGCACACGCGCATGCGCGCGCGTTTTTTGTGCGCACTAGCATTTTGTAACATAGAATTGCCAAATTTTCTATTTCAGCGTATTTGGCACATTTTTCCAAGCATTTTGATAATTTGTTCACCTTTTAATAACGCAATGAGCGTCCGTCAAAGTTGACAGCGCGCGCGGATCTGCGTTATCTTTATCCACAATATATGGGCAAAAACATACCTATACAAAATTCATTGTAACTCTTCAGAATAGATATGAACTCCCAATATGTTTTCATATGTTGATAGATCATGAGTTGGAGATATGATTTCATGTCTCATTTGATCCTCAATTAACTCATGATGTCATCATAATGGCCTCCGAACTCAAAATTTAAATTTGCATATTATGCATATTTTTGGAAAATTGATTGTATCTCTGTAAATATGGATCAATTTTCTTTTTAATTTTGATATCTTCTAGCTGAGACAATTTTCTACAAATGTAATGTTCACAATTTTTATTTTTGACAAAAGTATCATGGTGTATTTTTGCGATTAAAGGAGGCATGTCAATTTTTCGCATTTTGCGTGTATTCTCTATGGGACATGACTTTTTCTCAAAACTGGATTCTACACTCCTGTCTTTCGCGAGCAAAATCTCCGTTGTTTTAGCTTCGTTTTCGCTGAGCTTCGGATATGTTGTAGCTGAGACAATGAGCTATCACAAGTGTGCCCTTTATTTTTCGATTAGATGCCGGGATCTTGCTCATATTTCACTTGCAAAGTAGGATTTCTGAATTCCATTTCCTGTTTACGTGTAATCGCTATGGGAGATGTTTTGGTATATCGATAACGCACTTGACTTCCAACCTCGAGATCCCTGGTTCGAGTCCGGGTGTCTCCAACACTTTTTTTTCCACTTTTTTTTCCTTTTGACCTTCACTGTACCATCTCCTTTGATTATTAAAACACGTAGATTCGCAAATAATGTCATAAATAACCTTTTTTACTTTATTATTACCCTATTTTCACTTAATCCATTACTTTTTGCGTGTAATCCCTATGGGAAATGACTTTTTCTCAAATCTGGAGTCTACATTCCTGTCTTTTGCGAGCAATATCGCCGTTATTTCGGCTTGGATTTTGTTGATTTTTGAGTATGTTGTAGCTGAGATTATATGCTATCTAAATCAACCCTCATTTTTTCAATAAGATGTCATGATCGCGCTCATGATTATGATCATGATCATCATTATCATAATGATGCTAATCATTTATCAATTACATTTTCATTTCTTTGAATAAGATAAAATCGTCAAAAGGTGTTCTTCATGATGTAAATTAGAGTCAAATGTGTAACTGGTTACTGCACAGGGTCAAAGGTCATATATTGTTTCAATCTATCTTCCCTAGATCCATGATGATCAAGGAGACACAATTTAATCTTGACATATGAATAGATCATAATGGGAGAAGCATATGAATGGGAGAAGCAAAATAATATATCGTGTAATGCATTATTCGTTATGTAAACCATTATCATACGTATCACCTAATTCGTCTAAGTGACGAATTAAAGTCTAGTTTATTTTATTATTCTTCCTCGATTTTGTTCGCAGGATATCTCAGGACTGAATCGAGCCATTGTCATGAAACTTTCAATGATGATAGATCTTAGTCTAACTTAGAACTTCGTGACTTTTCAAAGACTCAAAATCATCGTGACGTCATCCAGGCGCCATTTTGTTAAAATCAATTTATGATCATATCTTCATAACGGAAAGTAATTTTTCATTCATATTTATCATGAATAAGATCAATATCCGTCCGGTCAATTTCAGGTCAATAAACGTGCGCAAATGCGCGCGTGCGCGTTCGTCCGCGCGTTTACGCGCGCGCAAAAATTTAAAATGCTCTAAATCATCCCAAATTTTTTTTGCATACGTTTCAGGCCATTATAAGCATTTCATAAAAAATCACGCAAAACACGCATTTTTGCACGTTTTCGTTCGTCACGGCCGAACGAAAAATAATTTCTCCGCAAAAGCTTTTGACCGAATATTCCTCATATTTTTCCGGAAAATTTGATACCATGTTTAGCTCTTTATCACTATTAAAAACGGAATGAGCGTCCGTTCAAGATAACCGTCCGTACGCGCGATTTTTGTAATACATTGCATATATGGGCAAAAACATGCCTATGAAAAGTCCATTGGGATGAATAGGGATTGCCAATTTTTTTTTCATATTTAGATAGAGTATGAGTCGGAGGTATGATTTCATATCTCATTTGGCCATTAAGTACATCTTAACGTCATCATAATGGCCTTGGAAGTCAAAAATACAAAATTGCATATTATGACGTCATTGTATTTATGGAAAATGTAGTGTATTTCTCTCAATATTCATCGATTCTCTTTGAAATGTCGATATGTTGTAGATAAGGCAATTCTCTACAAGATCACTGTTCACTAAGTTTCATTTTAATGAGGTCATCATAGTACAAAATTCAATTAAAGGCCACATGTCAGAATTTTCGTCATTTGCGTGTTATGTCTATGGAAGGTGAATTTCGTTCACATCGTGAATCTACATGGCATTCATCTATGAGCACTATCTATCTTATGTGTGCTCTGTTTTCTCCCAAATTGGGGTATGTTATAGCTGAGACCATGGGCTATAAAAAAGGGTGACTTTGTTTTTTAATCAGATGTTGGGATCATGTTAAGATTTTCGATCGAAAGTTGAAATTGCAAATTTTGAAGGAATCATTAGGTGATACGTAACGAAGTCAACGTATCACCTTTTGATTTCGTCAAGATTTTCTTTTTTATTTTTTATTTTATTATTCTTCCTCGATTTTGTTCGCAGGATATCTCAGGACTGAATCGAGCCATTGTCATGAAACTTTCAATGATGATAGATCTTAGTCTAACTTAGAACTTCGTGACTTTTCAAAGACTCAAAATCATCGTGACGTCATCCAGGCGCCATTTTGTTAAAATCAATTTATGATCATATCTTCATAACGGAAAGTAATTTTTCATTCATATTTATCATGAATAAGATCAATATCCGTCCGGTCAATTTCAGGTCAATAAACGTGCGCAAATGCGCGCGTGCGCGTTCGTCCGCGCGTTTACGCGCGCGCAAAAATTTAAAATGCTCTAAATCATCCCAAATTTTTTTTGCATACGTTTCAGGCCATTATAAGCATTTCATAAAAAATCACGCAAAACACGCATTTTTGCACGTTTTCGTTCGTCACGGCCGAACGAAAAATAATTTCTCCGCAAAAGCTTTTGACCGAATATTCCTCATATTTTTCCGGAAAATTTGATACCATGTTTAGCTCTTTATCACTATTAAAAACGGAATGAGCGTCCGTTCAAGATAACCGTCCGTACGCGCGATTTTTGTAATACATTGCATATATGGGCAAAAACATGCCTATGAAAAGTCCATTGGGATGAATAGGGATTGCCAATTTTTTTTTCATATTTAGATAGAGTATGAGTCGGAGGTATGATTTCATATCTCATTTGGCCATTAAGTACATCTTAACGTCATCATAATGGCCTTGGAAGTCAAAAATACAAAATTGCATATTATGACGTCATTGTATTTATGGAAAATGTAGTGTATTTCTCTCAATATTCATCGATTCTCTTTGAAATGTCGATATGTTGTAGATAAGGCAATTCTCTACAAGATCACTTTTCACTAAGTTTCATTTTAATGAGGTCATCATAGTACAAAATTCAATTAAAGGCCACATGTCAGAATTTTCGTCATTTGCGTGTTATGTCTATGGAAGGTGAATTTCGTTCACATCGTGAATCTACATGGCATTCATCTATGAGCACTATCTATCTTATGTGTGCTCTGTTTTCTCCCAAATTGGGGTATGTTATAGCTGAGACCATGGGCTATAAAAAAGGGTGACTTTGTTTTTTAATCAGATGTTGGGATCATGTTAAGATTTTCGATCGAAAGTTGAAATTGCAAATTTTGAAGGAATCATTAGGTGATACGTAACGAAGTCAACGTATCACCTTTTGATTTCGTCAAGATTTTCTTTTTTATTTTTTATTTTATTATTCTTCCTCGATTTTGTTCGCAGGATATCTCAGGACTGAATCGAGCCATTGTCATGAAACTTTCAATGATGATAGATCTTAGTCTAACTTAGAACTTCGTGACTTTTCAAAGACTCAAAATCATCGTGACGTCATCCAGGCGCCATTTTGTTAAAATCAATTTATGATCATATCTTCATAACGGAAAGTAATTTTTCATTCATATTTATCATGAATAAGATCAATATCCGTCCGGTCAATTTCAGGTCAATAAACGTGCGCAAATGCGCGCGTGCGCGTTCGTCCGCGCGTTTACGCGCGCGCAAAAATTTAAAATGCTCTAAATCATCCCAAATTTTTTTTGCATACGTTTCAGGCCATTATAAGCATTTCATAAAAAATCACGCAAAACACGCATTTTTGCACGTTTTCGTTCGTCACGGCCGAACGAAAAATAATTTCTCCGCAAAAGCTTTTGACCGAATATTCCTCATATTTTTCCGGAAAATTTGATACCATGTTTAGCTCTTTATCACTATTAAAAACGGAATGAGCGTCCGTTCAAGATAACCGTCCGTACGCGCGATTTTTGTAATACATTGCATATATGGGCAAAAACATGCCTATGAAAAGTCCATTGGGATGAATAGGGATTGCCAATTTTTTTTTCATATTTAGATAGAGTATGAGTCGGAGGTATGATTTCATATCTCATTTGGCCATTAAGTACATCTTAACGTCATCATAATGGCCTTGGAAGTCAAAAATACAAAATTGCATATTATGACGTCATTGTATTTATGGAAAATGTAGTGTATTTCTCTCAATATTCATCGATTCTCTTTGAAATGTCGATATGTTGTAGATAAGGCAATTCTCTACAAGATCACTTTTCACTAAGTTTCATTTTAATGAGGTCATCATAGTACAAAATTCAATTAAAGGCCACATGTCAGAATTTTCGTCATTTGCGTGTTATGTCTATGGAAGGTGAATTTCGTTCACATCGTGAATCTACATGGCATTCATCTATGAGCACTATCTATCTTATGTGTGCTCTGTTTTCTCCCAAATTGGGGTATGTTATAGCTGAGACCATGGGCTATAAAAAAGGGTGACTTTGTTTTTTAATCAGATGTTGGGATCATGTTAAGATTTTCGATCGAAAGTTGAAATTGCAAATTTTGAAGGAATCATTAGGTGATACGTAACGAAGTCAACGTATCACCTTTTGATTTCGTCAAGATTTTCTTTTTTATTTTTTATTTTATTATTCTTCCTCGATTTTGTTCGCAGGATATCTCAGGACTGAATCGAGCCATTGTCATGAAACTTTCAATGATGATAGATCTTAGTCTAACTTAGAACTTCGTGACTTTTCAAAGACTCAAAATCATCGTGACGTCATCCAGGCGCCATTTTGTTAAAATCAATTTATGATCATATCTTCATAACGGAAAGTAATTTTTCATTCATATTTATCATGAATAAGATCAATATCCGTCCGGTCAATTTCAGGTCAATAAACGTGCGCAAATGCGCGCGTGCGCGTTCGTCCGCGCGTTTACGCGCGCGCAAAAATTTAAAATGCTCTAAATCATCCCAAATTTTTTTTGCATACGTTTCAGGCCATTATAAGCATTTCATAAAAAATCACGCAAAACACGCATTTTTGCACGTTTTCGTTCGTCACGGCCGAACGAAAAATAATTTCTCCGCAAAAGCTTTTGACCGAATATTCCTCATATTTTTCCGGAAAATTTGATACCATGTTTAGCTCTTTATCACTATTAAAAACGGAATGAGCGTCCGTTCAAGATAACCGTCCGTACGCGCGATTTTTGTAATACATTGCATATATGGGCAAAAACATGCCTATGAAAAGTCCATTGGGATGAATAGGGATTGCCAATTTTTTTTTCATATTTAGATAGAGTATGAGTCGGAGGTATGATTTCATATCTCATTTGGCCATTAAGTACATCTTAACGTCATCATAATGGCCTTGGAAGTCAAAAATACAAAATTGCATATTATGACGTCATTGTATTTATGGAAAATGTAGTGTATTTCTCTCAATATTCATCGATTCTCTTTGAAATGTCGATATGTTGTAGATAAGGCAATTCTCTACAAGATCACTTTTCACTAAGTTTCATTTTAATGAGGTCATCATAGTACAAAATTCAATTAAAGGCCACATGTCAGAATTTTCGTCATTTGCGTGTTATGTCTATGGAAGGTGAATTTCGTTCACATCGTGAATCTACATGGCATTCATCTATGAGCACTATCTATCTTATGTGTGCTCTGTTTTCTCCCAAATTGGGGTATGTTATAGCTGAGACCATGGGCTATAAAAAAGGGTGACTTTGTTTTTTAATCAGATGTTGGGATCATGTTAAGATTTTCGATCGAAAGTTGAAATTGCAAATTTTGAAGGAATCATTAGGTGATACGTAACGAAGTCAACGTATCACCTTTTGATTTCGTCAAGATTTTCTTTTTTATTTTTTATTTTATTATTCTTCCTCGATTTTGTTCGCAGGATATCTCAGGACTGAATCGAGCCATTGTCATGAAACTTTCAATGATGATAGATCTTAGTCTAACTTAGAACTTCGTGACTTTTCAAAGACTCAAAATCATCGTGACGTCATCCAGGCGCCATTTTGTTAAAATCAATTTATGATCATATCTTCATAACGGAAAGTAATTTTTCATTCATATTTATCATGAATAAGATCAATATCCGTCCGGTCAATTTCAGGTCAATAAACGTGCGCAAATGCGCGCGTGCGCGTTCGTCCGCGCGTTTACGCGCGCGCAAAAATTTAAAATGCTCTAAATCATCCCAAATTTTTTTTGCATACGTTTCAGGCCATTATAAGCATTTCATAAAAAATCACGCAAAACACGCATTTTTGCACGTTTTCGTTCGTCACGGCCGAACGAAAAATAATTTCTCCGCAAAAGCTTTTGACCGAATATTCCTCATATTTTTCCGGAAAATTTGATACCATGTTTAGCTCTTTATCACTATTAAAAACGGAATGAGCGTCCGTTCAAGATAACCGTCCGTACGCGCGATTTTTGTAATACATTGCATATATGGGCAAAAACATGCCTATGAAAAGTCCATTGGGATGAATAGGGATTGCCAATTTTTTTTTCATATTTAGATAGAGTATGAGTCGGAGGTATGATTTCATATCTCATTTGGCCATTAAGTACATCTTAACGTCATCATAATGGCCTTGGAAGTCAAAAATACAAAATTGCATATTATGACGTCATTGTATTTATGGAAAATGTAGTGTATTTCTCTCAATATTCATCGATTCTCTTTGAAATGTCGATATGTTGTAGATAAGGCAATTCTCTACAAGATCACTTTTCACTAAGTTTCATTTTAATGAGGTCATCATAGTACAAAATTCAATTAAAGGCCACATGTCAGAATTTTCGTCATTTGCGTGTTATGTCTATGGAAGGTGAATTTCGTTCACATCGTGAATCTACATGGCATTCATCTATGAGCACTATCTATCTTATGTGTGCTCTGTTTTCTCCCACATTGGGGTATGTTATAGCTGAGACCATGGGCTATAAAAAAGGGTGACTTTGTTTTTTAATCAGATGTTGGGATCATGTTAAGATTTTCGATCGAAAGTTGAAATTGCAAATTTTGAAGGAATCATTAGGTGATACGTAACGAAGTCAACGTATCACCTTTTGATTTCGTCAAGATTTTCTTTTTTATTTTTTATTTTATTATTCTTCCTCGATTTTGTTCGCAGGATATCTCAGGACTGAATCGAGCCATTGTCATGAAACTTTCAATGATGATAGATCTTAGTCTAACTTAGAACTTCGTGACTTTTCAAAGACTCAAAATCATCGTGACGTCATCCAGGCGCCATTTTGTTAAAATCAATTTATGATCATATCTTCATAACGGAAAGTAATTTTTCATTCATATTTATCATGAATAAGATCAATATCCGTCCGGTCAATTTCAGGTCAATAAACGTGCGCAAATGCGCGCGTGCGCGTTCGTCCGCGCGTTTACGCGCGCGCAAAAATTTAAAATGCTCTAAATCATCCCAAATTTTTTTTGCATACGTTTCAGGCCATTATAAGCATTTCATAAAAAATCACGCAAAACACGCATTTTTGCACGTTTTCGTTCGTCACGGCCGAACGAAAAATAATTTCTCCGCAAAAGCTTTTGACCGAATATTCCTCATATTTTTCCGGAAAATTTGATACCATGTTTAGCTCTTTATCACTATTAAAAACGGAATGAGCGTCCGTTCAAGATAACCGTCCGTACGCGCGATTTTTGTAATACATTGCATATATGGGCAAAAACATGCCTATGAAAAGTCCATTGGGATGAATAGGGATTGCCAATTTTTTTTTCATATTTAGATAGAGTATGAGTCGGAGGTATGATTTCATATCTCATTTGGCCATTAAGTACATCTTAACGTCATCATAATGGCCTTGGAAGTCAAAAATACAAAATTGCATATTATGACGTCATTGTATTTATGGAAAATGTAGTGTATTTCTCTCAATATTCATCGATTCTCTTTGAAATGTCGATATGTTGTAGATAAGGCAATTCTCTACAAGATCACTTTTCACTAAGTTTCATTTTAATGAGGTCATCATAGTACAAAATTCAATTAAAGGCCACATGTCAGAATTTTCGTCATTTGCGTGTTATGTCTATGGAAGGTGAATTTCGTTCACATCGTGAATCTACATGGCATTCATCTATGAGCACTATCTATCTTATGTGTGCTCTGTTTTCTCCCAAATTGGGGTATGTTATAGCTGAGACCATGGGCTATAAAAAAGGGTGACTTTGTTTTTTAATCAGATGTTGGGATCATGTTAAGATTTTCGATCGAAAGTTGAAATTGCAAATTTTGAAGGAATCATTAGGTGATACGTAACGAAGTCAACGTATCACCTTTTGATTTCGTCAAGATTTTCTTTTTTATTTTTTATTTTATTATTCTTCCTCGATTTTGTTCGCAGGATATCTCAGGACTGAATCGAGCCATTGTCATGAAACTTTCAATGATGATAGATCTTAGTCTAACTTAGAACTTCGTGACTTTTCAAAGACTCAAAATCATCGTGACGTCATCCAGGCGCCATTTTGTTAAAATCAATTTATGATCATATCTTCATAACGGAAAGTAATTTTTCATTCATATTTATCATGAATAAGATCAATATCCGTCCGGTCAATTTCAGGTCAATAAACGTGCGCAAATGCGCGCGTGCGCGTTCGTCCGCGCGTTTACGCGCGCGCAAAAATTTAAAATGCTCTAAATCATCCCAAATTTTTTTTGCATACGTTTCAGGCCATTATAAGCATTTCATAAAAAATCACGCAAAACACGCATTTTTGCACGTTTTCGTTCGTCACGGCCGAACGAAAAATAATTTCTCCGCAAAAGCTTTTGACCGAATATTCCTCATATTTTTCCGGAAAATTTGATACCATGTTTAGCTCTTTATCACTATTAAAAACGGAATGAGCGTCCGTTCAAGATAACCGTCCGTACGCGCGATTTTTGTAATACATTGCATATATGGGCAAAAACATGCCTATGAAAAGTCCATTGGGATGAATAGGGATTGCCAATTTTTTTTTCATATTTAGATAGAGTATGAGTCGGAGGTATGATTTCATATCTCATTTGGCCATTAAGTACATCTTAACGTCATCATAATGGCCTTGGAAGTCAAAAATACAAAATTGCATATTATGACGTCATTGTATTTATGGAAAATGTAGTGTATTTCTCTCAATATTCATCGATTCTCTTTGAAATGTCGATATGTTGTAGATAAGGCAATTCTCTACAAGATCACTTTTCACTAAGTTTCATTTTAATGAGGTCATCATAGTACAAAATTCAATTAAAGGCCACATGTCAGAATTTTCGTCATTTGCGTGTTATGTCTATGGAAGGTGAATTTCGTTCACATCGTGAATCTACATGGCATTCATCTATGAGCACTATCTATCTTATGTGTGCTCTGTTTTCTCCCACATTGGGGTATGTTATAGCTGAGACCATGGGCTATAAAAACGGTGCTTTTAGTTTTTTCATCAGATGATGAGATCATATCACAATTTTTAGTTGAATGTTGAAATGATGAATATGTCACGTATGTCCTATTTGTGAAACTTAAACGTTAGCAGTGTCCTCGTATTGAAATTATGTAAGGAAACCCTTTTACTTTCTAGACTTTACTCTCAGACACTATTGAGTGACTGATTGACATCTTTTTTTCTCTGGTTATAAAATACATAAAATGAGCGTTATAGAGAACATGAGCATTCGGCTACATTAATAACCCACTCTGTTCTCATTGTTCATTTCCTATTCAAGACTTGAATAATGACGAACTTCATTCAATATTTGGTAGTAATACTACATATACTTATACTGATATCAATGATTTAAACTATTTATCCGAAAAAGAATATGAGTTTCATTTCAGTAGGTTTCTGAACTGTAAATATTATATTGATGAGGATTTTACGACTGAATTCAGTAACATTAACTATCATTTTAGTATTTTACATTTTAATTCGCGTAATTTAAACATACATTGTAATGCTTTATCCAATTTCATCTGTACTTATGTATAGAAACTTAGGTTAATGATAGTACGCCACTATTATTCAATGTGTCTGGTCATTCATTTATACATTTTAATCGCCAAGTAGAAAAGAGTAGAGGTGTTGGTCTATTGGTCGCTGACAATTTTGAATATGAAATACGCAATGATATATTTATATTATACCCATCATACAACTATGAATCACTGTTTATTGAAAGCAATTTGCCGAGACATAACAATATTATTGTAGGTGTCATATATAGGAAACCCCAATCAAATATCAATGATTTCATCCCTGTCTTTGAAAATGTTTTACAAAAAACACATACTGAACATAAACAGGTTTATATAATGGGAGATTTTAACATTGATCCCGTAAAATTTACTGGCAATGCTGTATGTAATTTCTTGAGCGAAATACATTCAAATCTTTGTATTCCTTTAATTGACAAGCCTTCAAGAAAGACTGACGGATCAATATCCCTCTAATCCACATTCATTATACAGTGAGAGTATATATCCATTCGATATTTAAAGATTTTATTTTCAAGCAACTAGTGAATCTCACGTCGACAACTCAAAATGATCGCTAATGTATTCTTACACTTTTCATTTACGCCGGGACATCTGACGTCATACACTATACATTTTTAATTATTCAGGCATAAGCTCTTATTTATCAATTATATTTTCATTTCTTAGAATAAGATAAAAATCGTCAAAATGCGTTCTTCATGATGTAAATTAGAGTCAAAGGTGTAACTGGTTACTGCACAGAGTCAACGGTCATATATTGTCTCAATCTATCTTCCCTATATCCATAATGATCAAGGGATCGACACAATTTAAACTTGACATATGGATAGATCATTATGGGAAGAGCATTTTATAAAATAATATGATATCGTGTAATGCATTCTTTGTTAGGTAAACCAATATCATACGTATCACCTAATTCGTCTAAGTGACGAATTAAAGTCTAGTTATTATTATTATTATTTATTTATTTATTTATTTATTATTATTCTTCCTCGAATTTGTTCGCAAGATATCTCAAGACTGAACGAAGCCATTGTTATGAATCTTTCAATGATGATAGATCTTAGTCTAACTTAGAACTGCGTGACTTTTCAAAGACTCAAAGTCATTGTGACGTCATCCAGGCGCCATTTTGTGAAAATCAACTAATGATCATATCTTTATAACGAATAATAATTTTTCATTCATATTCATCATGATTAAGATCAATATCCGTCCGGTCAAGTTGAGGTCAATAAACGTGCGTAAATGCGCGCGTGCACGCTCGTCCGCGCGTTTACGCGCGCGCAAAAATTAAAAATGCTCTAAATCATCCCAAATTTTTTTTGCATACGTTTCAGGCCATATGGAGCATTTGATAAAAAAATTACGCACATGCGCATGCGCGCGCGTTTTCGCGCGTACTGGCATTTTGCAAGATAGAATCGCCGATTTTTTTCTGTCATCATATTCGGTACATTTTTCCAAGCATTTTGATAATTTGTTCACCTTTTATTAACGCAATGAGCGTCCGTCAAAGTTGACAGCACGCGCGGATTTGCGTTATCTTTATCCACAATACATGGGCAAAAACATGCCTATATAAAATTCATTGTAACTCTTTAGAATAGATAGAAACTCCTAATATTTTTTCATATTTGGATAGATTATGAGTCGGAGATATGATTTCATGTCTCATTTGATCCTCAATTAACTCATGACGTCATCATAATGGCCTCCAAACTCAAAATTTTAATTTGCATATTATGACGTCAGCATATTTTTGGAAAATTGATTGTATCTCTGTAAATATGGATCAATTTTCTACAAATGTAATGTTTACAATTTTTATTTTTGACAAAAGTATCATGGTGTATTTTTGCGATTAAAGGAGGCATGTCAATTTTTCTCATTTTGCGTGTATTCTCTATGGGACATGACTTTTTCTCAAAACTGGATTCTACACTCCTGTCTTTCGCGAGCAAAATCTCCGTTGTTTTAGCTTCGTTTTCGCTGAGCTTCGGATATGTTGTAGCTGAGACAATGAGCTATCACAACTGTGCCCTTTATTTTTCGATTAGATGCCGGGATCATGCTCATATTTCACTTGCAAAGTAGGATTTCAGAATTCCATTTCCTGTTTACGTGTAATCGCTATGGGAGATGTTTTGGTATATCGGTAACGCACTTGACTTCCAACCTCGAGATCCCTGGTTCGAGTCCGGGTGTCTCCAACACTTTTTTTTTCTCACTTTTTTTTCCTTTTGACCTTCACTGTACCATCTCCTTTGATTATTTAAACACGTAGATTCGCAAATAATGTCATAAATAACCCTTTTTACTTTATTATTACCCTATTTTTACTTAATCCATTACTTTTTGCGTGTAATCCCTATGGGAGATGACTTTTTCTAAAATCTGGAGTCTACATTCCTGTCTTTTGCAAGCAATATCGCCGTTATTTCGACTTGGATTTTGTTGATTTTTGAGTATGTTGTAGCTGAGACTATATGCTATCTAAATCAACCCTCATTTTTTCAATAAGATGTCATGATCGCGCTCATGATCATCATTATCATAATGATGATAATCATTTATCAGTTACATTTTCATTTCTTTGAATAAGATAAAAATCGTCAAAAGGTGTTCTTCACGATGTAAATTAGAGTCAAATGTGTAACTGGTTACTGCACAGGGTTAAAGGTCATATATTGTTTCAGTCTATCTTCCCTAGATCCATGATGATCAAGGAGACACAATTTAATCTTGACATGACTAGATCATAATGGGAGAAGCATATGAATTGGAGAAGCATTTTACAAAATAATATATCGTGTAATGCATTATTCGTTATGTAGACCATTGTCATACGTATCACCTAATTCGTCTAAGTGACGAATTAAAGTCTAGTTAGGTGATACGTACGTAGACGTATCACCTTTTGATTTCGTCAAGATTTTTATTATTTATTTATTTATTTATTTATTTATTATTATTCTTCCTCGAATTTGTTCGCAGGATATCTCAAGACTGAATAAAGCCATTATCATAAAACTTGCCATGATGATAGATCTTAGTCTAACTTAGAACTGCGTGACTTTTCAAAGACTCAAAGTCATTATGACGTCATCTAGGCGCCATTTTGTGAAAATCAACTTATGATCATATCTTCATAACGGAAAGTAATTTTTCATTCATATTTATCATGAATAAGATCAATATTCGTCCGGTCAATTTCAGGTCAATAAACGTGCGCAAATATGCGCGGGCGCGTTCGTCCGCGCGTTTACGCGCGCGCAAAAATTAAAAATGCTCTAAATCATCTCAAATTTTTTTTGCATACGTTTCAGCCCATATGGAGCATTTGACAAAAAATCATGCACACGCGCATGCGCGCGCGTTTTTTGTGCGCACTAGCATTTTGTAACATAGAATTGCCAAATTTTCTATTTCAGCGTATTTGGCACATTTTTCCAAGCATTTTGATAATTTGTTCACCTTTTAATAACGCAATGAGCGTCCGTCAAAGTTGACAGCGCGCGCGGATCTGCGTTATCTTTATCCAGAATATATGGGCAAAAACATACCTATACAAAATTCATTGTAACTCTTCAGAATAGATATGAACTCCCAATATGTTTTCATATGTTGATAGATCATGAGTTGGAGATATGATTTCATGTCTCATTTGATCCTCAATTAACTCATGATGTCATCATAATGGCCTCCGAACTCAAAATTTAAATTTGCATATTATGACGTCTGCATATTTTTGGAAAATTGATTGTATCTCTGAAAATATCGATTTTTTTTCTTCAAAATTTTGATATGTTGTAGCTGAGATAATTTCCTACAAATATAGTGTACACAATTTTTATTTTTGACAAAAGTATCATGGTGTATTTTTGCGATTAAAGGAGGCATGTCAATTTTTCGCATTTTGCGTGTATTCTCTATGGGACATGACTTTTTCTCAAAACTGGATTCTACACTCCTGTTTTTCGCTAGCAAAATCTCCGTTGTTTTAGCTTCGTTTTCGCTGAGCTTTGGATATGTTGTAGCTGAGACAATGAGCTATCAAAAGTGTGCCTTTTATTTTTCGATTAGATGCCGGGATCATGCTCATATTTTACTTGCAAAGTAGAATTTCTGAATTCCATTTCCCGTTTACGTGTAATCGCTATGGGAGATGTTTTGGTATATCGGTAACGCACTTGACTTCCAACCTCGAGATCCCTGGTTCGAGTCCGGGTGTCTCCAACACTTTTTTGTTCACTTTTTTTTCCTTTTGACCTTCACTGTACCATCTCCTTTGAATTTTTAAACACGTAGATTCGCAAATAATGTCATAAATAACCCTTTTTACTTTATTATTACCCTATTTTCACTTAATCCATTACTTTTTGCGTGTAATCCCTATGGGAGATGACTTTTTCTAAAATCTGGAGTCTACATTCCTGTCTTTTGCGAGCAATATCGCCGTTATTTCGGCTTGGATTTTGTTGATTTTTGAGTATGTTGTAGCTGAGACTATATGCTATCTAAATCAACCCTCATTTTTTCAATAAGATGTCATGATCGCGCTCATGATCATGACCATCATCATCATGATCATCATTATCATAATGATGATAATCATTTATCAATTACATTTTCATTTCTTTGAATAAGATAAAAATCGTCAAAAGGTGTTCTTCATGATGTAAATTAGAGTCAAATGCGTAACTGGTTACTGCACAGGGTCAAAGGTCATATATTGTTTCAATCTATCTTCCCTAGATCCATGATGATCAAGGAGACACAATTTAATCTTGACATATGAATAGATCATAATGGGAGAAGCATATGAATGGGAGAAGCATTTTACAAAATAATATATCGTGTAATGCATTATTCGTTATGTAAACCATTATCATACGTATCACCTAATTCGTCTAAGTGACGAATTAAAGTCTAGTTAGGTGATACGTAACGAAGTCTACGTATCACCTTTTGATTTCGTCAAGATTTTCTTTTTTATTTTTTTTTTTTATTTTATTATTCTTCCTCGATTTTGTTCGCAGGATATCTCAGGACTGAATCGAGCCATTGTCATGAAACTTTCAATGATGATAGATCTTAGTCTAACTTAGAACTGCGTGACTTTTCAAAGACTCAAAATCATCGTGACGTCATCCAGGCGCCATTTTGTTAAAATCAATTTATGATCATATCTTCATAACGGAAAGCAATTTTACATTCATATTTACCAAGATTCAGATCAATATCCGTCGGGTCAATTTGAGTTCAATAAATGCGCGCAAAAATGCGCGTACGCGTAGGCGCGCGCGTTAATGCGCGCGTAAAATTTTAAATTTCTCAAAATCGTCCTTAATTTTTTTTGCATACGTTTCAGGCCATTATAAGCATTTCATAAAAAATCACGCAAAACACGCATTTTTGCACGTTTTCGTTCGTCACGGCCGAACGAAAAATAATCCCCCAGCAAAAAGTTTTGACAGAATATTCCTCATATTTTTCCGAACAATTTGATACCCTTTTTATCTCTTGATCACTATTAATAACGGAATGAGCGTCCGTTCAAAATAACCGTCCGTACGCACGATTTTTGCAATACATAGCATATATGGGCAAAAACATGCCTATAAAAAGTCCATTGGGATGAATAAGGACTGCCAATTTTTTTTTCTTATTTAGATAGAGTATGAGTCGGAGGTATGATTTCATATCTCATTTGGCCATTAAGTACATCTTGACGTCATCATAATGGCCTTGGAAGTCAAAATACAAAAATGCATATTATGACGTCATTGTATTTATGGAAAATGTAGTGTATTTCTCTCAATATTCATCGATTCTCTTTGAAATGTCGATATGTTGTAGATAAGGCAATTCTCTACAAGATCACTTTTCACTAAGTTGCATTTTAATGAGGTCATCATAGTACAAAATTCAATTAGAGGCCACATGTCAGAATTTTCGTCATTTGCGTGTTATGTCTATGGAAGGTGAATTTCGTTCACATCATGAATCTACATGGCATTCATCTATGAGCACTATCTATCTTATGTGTGCTCTGTTTTTTCCCAAATTGGGGTATGTTATAGCTGAGACCATGGGCTATAAAAACGGTGTACTTTGTTTTTCGATCAGATGTTGGGATCATATCGAAATTTTCAATCGAAAGTTGAAATTGCAAATTTTGAAGGAATCATTAGGTGTTGCGTACAAAGTATACGTATCATTAGGTGATACGTAACGAAGTCTACGTATCACCTTTTGATTTCGTCAAGATTTTCTTTTTTATTTTTTTTTTAGGTGATACGTAACGAAGTCTACGTATCACCTATTGATTTCGTCAAGATTTTTATTTATTTTTTTTATTTATTATTCTTCCTCGAATTTGTTCGCAGGATATCTCAAGACTGAATGAAGGCATTGTTATGAATCTTTCAATGATGATAGATCTTAGTCTAACTTAGAACTGCGTGACTTTTCAAAGACTCAAAATTATCGTGACGTCATCTAGACGCCATTTTGTGAAAATCAACTAATGATCATATCTTCATAACGGATAGTAATTTTTCATTCATATTTATCATGATTAAGATCAATATCCGTCCGGTCAATTTTAGGTCAAAAAACGTGCGTAAATGCGCGCGTACCCGTTCGTGCGCGTGTTAATGCGCGCGCAAAAAATTAAAATGCTCTAAATCATCTTAAATTTTTTTTGCATACGTTTCAGGCCATTTAAAGCATTTCGCAAAAAAATCGCGCACACGCGCATGCGTGCGCGTTTCCGCGCGTACTGGCATTTTGCAACATAGAATCGCCGAATTTTCTCTGTCATCATATTTGGCACATATTTCCAAGCATTTTGATAATTCGTTCACCTTTTATTAACGCAATGAGCGTCCGTCAAAGTTGACAGCACGCGCGGATTTGCGTTATCTTTATCCACAATACATGGGCAAAAACATGCCTATATAAAATTCATTGTAACTTTTAAGAATAGATAGAAAATCCTAATATTTTCTCATATTTGGATAGATTATGGAATGAAGATATGATTTAATGTCTCATTTGACCCTCAATTAAGTCATAATGTTATCATAATGGCCTTCAAACTCAAAATTTAATTTTGCATATTATGACGTTTGCATATTTTTGGAAAATTGATTATATCTCTGTAAATATTGATTGTTTTTCTTCCAAATTTTGATATGTTCTAGCTGAGATGATTTCCTACAAATGCAGTAACAACAATTTTCCAGTTTGACAAAGGTATCGTGGCATATTTTTGCGATTTAAGGAGGCATGTCAATTTTTCACATTTTGCGTGTATTGTCTATGGGACATGACTATTTCTCAAAACTGCATTCTACATTTCCGTCTTTCGCGAGCAACATCTCCGTTTTGTTAACTTTGTGTTCAGTGAGCTTCGGGTATGTTGTAGCTGAGACAATGAGCTATCCGAAATGTGTACTTTATTTTTCGATCCTATGCCGGGATCATGTTCATATTTCACTTGCAAAGTAGGACTTCAGAATTCCATTTCCCGTTTACGTGTAATCGCTATGGGAAATGTTTTGGTATATCGGTAACGCACTTGACTTCCAACCTCGAGATCCCTGGTTCGAGTCCGGGTGTCTCCAACAATTTTTTGCTTCACTTTTTTTTCCTTTTGACCTTCACTGTACCATCTCCTTTGATTATTTAAACACGTAGAATCGCAAATAAGGTCATAAATAACCCTTTTTTTTTACCTTATTATTACCCTATTTTCACTTAATCCATTACTGTTTGCGTGTAATCCCTATGGGAGATGACTTTTTCTCAAATCTGGAGTCTACATTCCTGTCTTTTGCGAGCAATATCGCTATTAATTCTGCTTGGATTTTGATGATTTTTAAGTATGTTGTAGCTGAGACTATATGCTATCTAAATCAACCCTCATTTTTTCAATAAGATATCAGGATCACGCTCATGGTCATGATCATCTTCATCATCATCATGATCATCATTATCATAATGATGATAATCATTTATCAATTACATTTTCGTTTCTTTGAATAAGATAAAATCGTCAAAAGGTGTTCTTCATGATGTAAATTAGAGTCAAAGGTGTAACGGGTTACTGCATAGAGTCAATGGTCATATGTTGTTACAATCTATCTTCCCTAGATCCATAATGATCAAGGGATCGTCACAATTTAAACTTGACATATGGATAGATCATAATGGGAAAAGTATTTTATAAAATAATATGATATCGTGTATTAAATGCATTCTTCGTTATGTAAACCAATATCATACGTATCACCTAATTCGTCTAAGTGACGAATTAAAGTCTAGTATTTATTTTGTGTCTGTATAGAAGAAATTATTATTATTCTTCCTCAATTTTGTTCGCAGGATATCTCAAGACTGAATGAAGCCATTGTTATGAATCTTTCAATGATGATAGATCTTAATCTAACTTAGAACTGCGTGACTTTTCAAAGACTCAAAATTATCGTGACGTCATCCAGGCGCCATTTTGTGAAAATCAACTAATGATCATATCTTCATAACGGATAGTCATTTTTCATTCATATTTATCATGATTAAGATCAATATCCGTCCGGTCAATTTTAGGTCAAAAAACATGCGTAGACGCGCGCGTACGAGTTCGTGCGCGCGATAATGCGCGCGCAAAAATTAAAAATGCTCTAAATCGTCCTAAATTTTTTTGCATACGTTTCAGGCCATTAAAAGCATTTCGCAAAAAAATCGCGCACACGCACATGCGTGCGCGTTTCCGCGCGTACTGGCATTTTGCAACATAGAATCGCCGAATTTTCTCTTTAATCATATTTGGCACATTTTTCCAAGCATTTTGATAATTTGTTCACCTTTTATTAACGCAATGAGCGTCCGTCAAAGTTGACAGCACGCGCGGATTTGCGTTATCTTTATCCACAATACATGGGCAAAAACATGCCTATATAAAATTCATTGTAACTCTTTAGAATAGATAGGAACTCCTAATATTTTTTAATATTTGGATAGATTATAAAATGGAGATATGATTTCATGTCTTATTTGACCCTCAATTAAGTCATAATGTCATCATAATGGCCTCCAAACTCAAAATTTAAATTTGCATATTATGACGTTTGCATATTTTTGGAAAATTGATTGTATTTCTGTAAATATAGATTGTTTTTTCTCCTAAATTTCGATATGTTCTAGCTGAGATAATTTTCTACAAATGCAGTGTCCACACCTTTCCAGTTTGACAACGGTATCATGGCGTATTTTTGCGATTAAAGGAGGCATGTCAGTTTTTCACATTTTGCGTGTATTGTCTATGGGACATGACTATTTCTCAAAACTGGATTCTACATTTCCGTCTTTCGCGAGCAATATCTCTGTTGCTTTATCTTTGTTTACGCTGAGCTTCGAGTATGTTGTAGCGGAGACAATAAGCTATCTGAAATGTGGCTTTTATTTTTTGATCAGATGCCGGGATTATACTTATATTGCACTTGCAAAGTGGGATTTGAGAATCCCATTTTCCGTTTACGTGTAATCGCTATGTGAATTGTTTTGGTATATCGTTAACGCACTTGACTTCTATCCTCGAGGTCCCTGGTTCGAGTCTGGGCGTCTCCAACCATTTTTTTTCCTTTACTTTTTTTTTCTTTTTGACCTTTCACTGTACCATCTCCTTTGATTATTAAAACACGTAGATCCGCAAATAATGTAATAAACTATTTGCTTTATTATTACCCTATTTTCACTTAAACGATTACTTTTTGTGTCTAATCTCTATGGGAGATGACTTTTCCTCAAATCTGGATTCTACATTTCTGTCTTTTGCGAGCAATATCGCCCTTATTCCTGCTTGGATTTTGTTGATTTTTGAGGATGTTGTAGCTGAGACTATATGCTATCTAAATTACCCCTCATTTTTTTCAATAAGATATCAGGATCACGCTCATGATCATGATCATCTTCATTATCATCATGATCATCATTATCATAATGATGATAATTATTTATCAATTACATTTTCATTTCTTTGAATAAGATAAAATCGTCAAAATGTGTTCTTCATGATGTAAATTAGAGTCAAAGGTGTAACCGGTTACTAATCTATCTTCTCTAGATCCATAATGATCAAGAGATCGACACAATTTAAACTTGACATATGGATAGATCATAATGGGAAAAGTATTTTATAAAATAATATGATATCGTGTATTAAATGCATTCTTCGTTATGTAAACCAATATCATACGTATCACCTAATTCGTCTAAGTGACGAATTAAAGTCTAGTTAGGTAATACGTAACGAAGTCTACGTATCACCTATTGATTTCGTCAAGATTTTTATTTATTTATTATTATTATTTATTCTTCCTCGAATTTGTTCGCAGGATATCTCAAGACTGAATAAAGCCATAATCATGAATCTTTCAATAATGACAGATCTTAGTCTAACTTAGAACTGCGTGACTTTTCAAAGACTCAAAGTCATCGTGACGTCATCCAGGCGCCATTTTGTGAAAATCAACTCATGATCATATCTTCATAACAGAAAGCCATTTCTCATTCATATTTATCACGATCAAGGTCAATATTTGTCCGGTCAATTTCAGGTCAATAAATGCGCGCAAAAATGCGCGTACGCGTACGTGCGCGCGTTAATGCGCGCGTAAAATTTTATATTGCTCAAAATCGTCTTAAATTTTTTTTGCATACGTTTCAGGCCATTATAAGCATTCATAAAAAATCGCGCAAAACACGCATTTTTGCGCGTCTTCGTTCGTCACGGCCGAACGAAAAACAATTCCTCTGCAAAAACTTTTGACAGGATATTCCTCATAATTTTCCGAACAATTTGATACCAAGTTTATCTCTTTATCACTATTAATAACGGAATGAGCGTCCGTTCAAGATAACCGTCCGCACGCGCGATTTTTGTAATACATAGCATATACGGGCAAAAACATGCCTATAAAAAGTCCATTGGGATGAATAAGGATTGCCAATTTTGTTTTCATATTTAGATAGAGTATGAGTCGAAGGTATGATTTCAAATCTCATTTGGCCATTAAGTACATCTTGACGTCATCATAATGGCCTTGGAAGTCAAAAATACAAAATGGCATATTATGACGTCATTGTATTTATGGAAAATGTAGTGTATTTCTCTCAATATTCATCGATTCTCTTCTAGATTTTAATATGTTGTAGTCGAGGCAATTGTCCACAAGAACAATACACATTAATTTTCATTTTAATGACGTCATCATAGTACAAACTTCGATTAAAGGCCACATGTCAGAATTTTCGTCATTTGCATGTTATGTCTATGGAAGGTGAATTTCGTTCACATCATGAATCTACATGGCATTCATCTATGAGCACTATCTTTCTTATTTGTGCTCTGTTTTCTCCCAAATTGGGGTATGTTATAGCTGAGACCATGGGCTATAAAAACGGTGCTTTTATTTTTTTGATCAGATGATGAGATCATATCACAATTTTCAGTTGAATGCTTAAATGATGAATATGTCACGTATGTCCTATTTGTGAAACTTAAACGTTAGCAGTGTCCTCGTATTGAAATTATGTAAGGAAACCCTTTTACTTTCTAGACTTTACTCTCAGACACTATTGAGTGACTGACTGACATCTTTTTTTCTCTGGTAATAAAATACATAAAATGAGCGTTATAGAGAACATGAGCATTCGGCTACATTAATAACCCACTCTGTTCTCATTGTTCATTTCCTATTCAAGACTTGAATAATGACGAACTTCATTCAATATTTGGTAGTAATACTACAGATACTTATACTGATATCAATGATTTAAACTATTTATCCGAAAAAGAATATGAGTTTCATTTCAGTAGGTTTCTCGAACTGTAAATATTATATTGATGAGGATTTTACGACTGAATTCAGTAACATTAACTATCATTTTAGTATTTTACATTTTAATTCGCGTAGTTTAAAAAAAAATTGTAATGCTTTATCCAATTTCATCTGTACTTATGTATAGAAACTTGGGTTAATGATAGTACGCCACTATTATTCAATGTGTCTGGTCATTCATTAATACATTTTAATCGCCAAGTAGAAAAGGGTAGAGGTGTTGGTCTATTGGTCGCTGACAATTTTGAATATGAAATACGCAATGATATATTTATATTATACCCATCATACAATTATGAATCACTGTTTATTGAAAGCAATTTGCCGAGACATAAGAATATTATTGTAGGTGTCATATATAGGAAACCCCAATCAAATATCAATGATTTCATCCCTGTCTTTGAAAATGTTTTACAAAAAACACATACTGAACATAAACAGGTTTATATAATGGGAGATTTTAACATTGATCCCGTGAAATTTACTGGCAATGCTGTATGTAATTTCTTGAGCGAAATACATTCAAATATTTGTATTCCTTTAATTGACAAGCCTTCAAGAAAGACTGACGGATCAATATCCCTCTAATCCACATTCCTTATACAGTGACAGTATATATCCATCTGATATTTAAAGATTTTATTTTCAAGCAACTAGTGAATCTCACGTCGACAACTCAAAATGATCGCTAATGTATTCTCACACTTTTCATTTACGCCGGGACATCGTGACGTCATACACTGTACATTTTTAATTATTCAGGCATAAGCTCTTATTTATCAATTATATTTTCATTTCTTTGAATCAGATAAAAATCGTCAAAATGCGTTCTTCATGATGTAAATTAGAGTCAAAGGGTGTAACTGGTTACTGCACAGAGTCAATGGTCATATATTGTCTCAATCTATCTTCCCTATATCCATAATGATCAAGGGATTGACACAATTTAAACTTGACATATGGATAGATCATTATGGGAAGAGCATTTTATAAAATAATATGATATCGTGTAATGCATTCTTTGTTAGGTAAACCAATATCATACGTATCACCTAATTCGTCTAAGTGACGAATTAAAGTCTAGTATTTATTTTGTGTCTGTATAGAAGAAATTATTATTATTCTTCCTCAATTTTGTTCGCAGGATATCTCAAGAATGGCTTAAGCTATTATCATGAAACTTGCCATGATGATAGATCTTAGCCTAACTTAGAACTGCGTGACTTTTCAAAAACTCAAAGTCATCGTGACGTCATCCAGGCGCCATTTTGTGAAAATCAACTAATGATCATATCTTCATAACGGAAAAGAATTTCTCATTCATAATTATCACGATTAAGATAAATATCCGTCCGGTCAAGTTGAGGTCAATAAAAGCGCGCAAATGCGCGCGTGCGCGTTCGTCCGCGCGTTTACGAGCGCGCAAAAATTAAAAATGCTCCAAATTATCCCAAATATTTTTTGCATACTTTTCAGGCCATTTGGAGCATTTGATAAAAAATCATGCATACGCGCGTACTAGCATTTTGCAACGTAGAATCGCCAAATTTTCTGTTTTCATATTTGGCACATTTTTCAAAGCATTTTGATAACTTGTTCACCTTTTAATAACGCAATGAGCGTCCGATAAAGTTGACAGCGCGCGCGGGCCTGCGTTATCTTTACCCACAATACATGGGCAAAAACATGCCTATACAAAATTCATTGTAACTCTTCAGAATAGATAGAAACTCCCTATATTCTTTCATATTTCGATCGATTATGAGTTGGAGATATGATTTCATGTCTCATTTGACCCTTAATTAACTCATGACGTCATCATTATGGCCTCCAAACTCAAAATTTTAATTTGCATATTATGACGTCAGCACATTTTTGGAAAATTGATTGTATCTCTGTAGATATTAATTGTTTTTCTTCCACATTTTAATATGTTCTAGCTGAGACAATTTTCTACAAACGCAGTTGTCACAATTGTTCATTTAGACAAAGGCATCATGGCGTATTTTTTCGATTAAAGGAGGCATGTAAATTTCTCACATTTTGCGTGTATTCTCTATGGGACATGACTTTTTCTCAAAACTGGATTCTACATTCCTGTCTTTCGTGAGTAATATCTCCGTTGTTTAACGGGCATGTTGTAGCTGAGACAATCAGTTATCACTAATGTGTCTTTTATTTTTCAATCAGATGCCGGGATCATGCTCATATTTCACTTGCAAAGTAGGATTTGAGAATTCCATTTCCCGTTTACGTGTAATCGCCATGGGAAATGTTTTGATATAATGCACTTGACTTCCAAGCTCGAGATCCCTGGTTCGAGTCCGGGTGTCTCCAACACTTTGTTTCTTCATTTTCGTTTTCTTTTTGACCTTTCACTGTACCATCTCCTTTGATTATTGAAACATGTAGATTCGCAAATAATGTAATGAACAACCGTATTTACCTTATTATTACCCCTTTTTTCACATAATCCATTACTTTTTGCGTGTAATCCCTATGGGAGATGACCTTTTTTCAAATCTGGATTCTACATTCCTGTATTTTGCGAGCAATATCGCCATTATTTCTGCTTGGATTTAGTTGATTTTTGAGTATGTTGTAGCTAAGACTATATGCTATCTAAATCATTCCTCATTTTTTCAATTAGGTATCAGGATCACGCTCATGATCATGATCATTATCATAATGATGATAATCATTTATCAATTACATTTTCATTTCTTTGAATAAGATAAAATTGTAAAAATGTTTTATCATGATGTAAATTAGAGTCAAAGGTGTAACTGGTTACTGTACAGAGTCAACGGTCATATATTGTTTCAATCTATCTTCCCGAGATCCATGATGATCAAGGGGACACAATTTAAACTTGACACATAGATAGATCATAATGGGAGAAGCACATTATGAAATTATATATCGTGTAATACATTATTCGTTATGTAAACCATCATCATACGTATCACCTAATTTGTCTAAGTGACTAATTAAAGTCTAGTTTATAACCTTAGTATCGTTCTGAACGATAAGTTGTCCTAAATTAATATGTATTCTGCTAGGTGTGTCATATTATCTGAGGTTGATTTCGTTAGTGAGTTAAGCACTATAGGTTAAGATTTGGTAATAGTAATTTGAGATGATTTGAATGTTACTATATGTTATCTGTTATATTACTTGTAAATCTTTAGGAGTTTTAGTTATATAATGTGTTGAGGTTAACTCTGAATAATCATGTTTTGCAAAACAGTAGTAAAGTATATTTTGAGAGTTAATAGGTTGCGATTATAGTAATTGAATCGTTTTCGGTTTGGTGTTTTATGAGTAAAATTCACAATGATTTGTATTTATTATTATTCCTTCAGGTGTTGACAAATGACAATCAACATGTAAGAAGCGGGAACAATCGGAGGAATTAAACGGTCCTCTTGGCCAGATTGCCAGGGTGAGTGGGTTATCATATTCAATGTATAAACCACTAATTAAATGTAGTTTTAATTGGGAATTAAGTTTGATTGTTTGACAAAGTTCACTTGAAGGTTGTATTCATTTATTTGTTAGGAAAGTTATCCATAAAGATGGAAGAACTTTATTTGTGATTAGATGCTGGTTATTTTCATGCAATATTGATTAAGTTTTAATGAATATAATATAAACAACCTGTTTATCATTAATTATCATGAGTTGGCTTGATGTCATATTGTTGGAATTCGTATCTTGGAGTCATAAACGAATAAAATGTTTATTGCTATTATGTGTGTTTTCAAACATTTCCTCATTTCTATTTAATTGCTTAATTTTGTTTATTTTGCACCTGAAATCAAACGAACCGCAACACAAAGAATAGTGTGATGAGTCTTTTCTACCAGTTTCCGCGTGTGATCTGCGTGTTGCAATAACATTGTACACATGTACTAGTATGTTGAAGTTGTTCACAGTTGGCTCAGTCAGAAAAGCATTTACCAGATGAACCAGATAGAGGGCTCACATACAAACCACAGATAAGAACTGAAACCTTAGTTGTTATTAGATCCCTCCTCTGTTCTCAATAAATACATTTACATGCAAGCTAGGGTAAATGTAGGTCCTATATATATGCCCATTGTTATTTGGCATCTTTTGAGCCTCAAGGGGGGGGGGGGCAAAAGTCCAAGAGTTTAATTTCCTTTTTTCCCCTTTCAGGAAAAAGGGATGCCAATTACAAGTACATCTAAATAAAGATAATAACAATCATTTAGTCATGACTAATAGCCTACCCTGGTTACAGCTTCTGTGTTGAAATCCCACCCAAGATCTAGAACTGGGAAATGGAGTTTGCAATCACCGTTGTACGTGACTGCAATAATGGTAGCAACCTGCCGTAGAGACTAAACAGACGAAACAAAACAAGAGTGAACATGATATTTTCATCATGATGAGTATAAACATCTTACACCATATTTACACTGTATATAAAAAGGGAATTAGGTCATGGAGTGAGGGGTACCACATTGGTTAACTGTTCAGGGCGGGGGGGGGGGGGCATTGTCTTATTTTCTCGGGATTATTTTACAGGATGTAGTTGTCCAGGGTGTAATTGTCTAATTGGGATAGTTGTCATATGAGGGGTAGTTACCCTATGGAGAGTAGCTGTCCATGGGTAGTTGGGAAAAGGGGGTGGGGAGGTATACAGGGGTCATATTCTAAGGTGCAGATGCCTAGCTGACACAGAAAATGTAGTTTAATGCCGTAAAACTTTAACTAATATAATCTTAAACAGATGGAAAACCTTGTAACAAAACAGTTGTGAACTACTATGACCGACTCAGCATAAATCATTAACTTTATTGAATGAGGGAGGGTTGCCCCCACCCCCCCCCCCCCAAAAAAAAAGGTCAGGAGGGCACATCTAGGGATTAACTTACATCTGTCATCTGTGGCATCCAGTCTCCATGTTCTTCTTGCAGCTGTTTGATTTCATCAACATCAACAAGGACTGAAGCCATGTCACCTAAACATAAAGTTCTCTCACCTGAAATAAGTAGAAATAGAATGAACAAGAATCTCTTGCATTCATTATAATATCTACCCAAAATGTAAAAAGTAAGAGCAGCATAACACATTAGAGCCTACCAAATCAGATATAGTTCTTGATAATTTGAAATCAATATTGGGAACAGCTAAAGAGAAAGATGCACTAATAAAGGGAAATATATCTATTTATATACCTCACTTTAGAAAGCCAGCCGTCTGATTGGTCGAAATTGGAGTCGTGATTTTAGCCATTCCCGTAAAGAAACGAATAAAACAGGTTTATAGTCCAAGAGTGAGATCCCTAAAAAATTCTGGTTAACATGGAAATAGTAAATGTTGCTGGGATACCCATTGGTTTACGTGTTAAATTGTTCTTTATGGAATGAGCATTGGTTTATGTGTTAAAATGTTCTTTCGTCGAATGTGCAGTGCGGCTACCATACAGTTTTTGTGCAATTAATTTAGTTGCTGCATTTGCACTCAGTGCAGATGACCGCCGATCTCCATTGTAGGCCTAGATCTACATGTAATGACGAGATGACGCCCCTTGGGAAATATGAAGATAAATCTGCTCTTTCATATGACACCTCATTTTTCGAGTATCACCTTCAGGATCACAAGCACTAAAGGTTTGAATCTCCATTTGTAACAATTTTTTCAAACAAATTTTACATGATTACGTAATGCACGTAAACTGCCTCAGGATATATGCCTGCAGTTTCAATGGGAAGGATTTTAGCAACAAAAAATAGAATGCGCCTAGAGACCTGCAAGTTATCAACACAATCATCAATAGAGTAAACAAACTTGATTACCATGAATGCATATTCTATGACCCTTTTTACTGTATATAAAAGAGATAATGACTGCTTTAATATTCGGTACGCCTCAGGTGATTATCAGGATGCACCATCCCCTTGAGACTATAAAACAACTATTCCCCTCATAGCAGTCATTATCTCTATGCCATTAAGACATGCAGTGAAACCAGCAACATTAATTATAAAACTGTTGAGAATTCTTAAGATTTTGCGGTGATTATCTTTGTGATACAAATCATGCAGCATGGAACTAATAATAAATCAGGAAAACTCACAAAATTTCAGTTTCTAGACTAAACTATACAAGCTCAAATTTAACAACCACTTTTTACCATTTATATAATTACTTCTAAATCTATCAGGACAATTTGGTCTAAAAATGTTATATCATTGTGGACTTAGGCTTAAATAGATACCCCCCCCCCATCAGCCCACCCAAAATAAAGGGAAAATCAAGTCTTCTCCTCACCAAAATTTGCTAGATGGTCCTTATAGTAGAGCCCATATTTAGCCGCCTCTTCACATTTGATGTCGATCACACCATCTTCAAGAGTGTGCCTGGTAACTTCCCCCCCTTCCCATGGCCACAACACCTTGACTCCTCCCCATTGAAGCTCGTATCTTAGGGTCTCCACCACGATGCCTTGCTTGCCGTCTGTAAAGATTCAAGGCCACAGGTTTGTCAATTAACATGTAGTTTAGACTTCTACCAACCTTATAAGTTTAGTCAATTGTCTGCACCAATCAGTAAACAAACACACCTATTCACAAATGTACCGCATGAAATATGTGAATCACCTGGATATACTGAGACTACAACTTAAGGATGATAATCACTATTTATATACCTCACTTAAGAAATCCAGCCATCTGATTGGTCAGAATTTGAGTCGTGATTTCAGCCATTCCCGTAAAACAACGAAAAATGCCAATAACGGTCAACAGTATAAGAGTTACAGTAGATCCCTCAAACAATTTGAAATATAGTAACATTTTGCTGCGATACCCATTGGTTTACATATTAAAATTGTCTTTGTGCGATTCCCAAATGATTGAAACTTTCAGTAATTTTTCCAGCGAAGATTAACAGACGGTGTCTCAGATTGTCTGTGATGTTTTAACCAATCTTTACTCAATAAAAGGATAAGGTAAGAATTCTTGGTAGATTTTGGGGTCAATTCGGTATATAAAAGAGATATCGACTGCTTTGATAATAATCAAGGAATGGCCGTTTCTATACTGGCTTGCGGGAAAGTTGCATCCCCTTGAGTGTATAAAAACAGCCAGTCCTCTCGTAGCAGTCAATATCTCTATACAACATTCTCCCTATAAAACATGAAACAGAAGGAAAATAATGTTTCATGAAGTTATCATGGTAACTTTCATCAAATATATTCTTTTAGATTTCACTCTAATGTTTAAGAATATATTCTACATTCCACCTAAGTCTTGGGATATATATAATTGAATATACAGTAAAACCTGCTTCGGTGTCCATTAGTATAGACAGACTTTCTGTTTGTAAAAGGCCACATTTTCTGTTTCCTTGTCGTGGTGTTTCTCATTGAAACATATACTAAAAAGACCAACTGCCTAAAATGACAATTTTTCTGTCTCCACAGAGAAGTCTTAACTCATAGCCTGCCATAAGGCTGCATGCACGCTATCGTTATAGTGCTTTGTACATTTTCTGTTTCCTTGTCGTGGTGTTTCTCATTGAAACATATACTAAAAAGACCAACTGCCTAAAATGACAATTTTTCTGTCTCTACAGAGAAGTCTTAACTCATAGCCTGCCATAAGGCTGCATGCACGCTATCGTTATAGTGCTTTGTACATGCTAGAGAGCCATCGCTTGAGTGCCATGTGCGTGCAAGGGCGCATTTGTAATAGTAGTTATTGTTTATGCTCATTGGACTGTGCTGTGTGTTTTGCACTCGCTATTCGTAGAACCATTGCGTTAATCAGATTATCTCCAAAACTGGCACGGGGGATTAGCCCAGTGGCATGATAAGAGTTAATATACATGTTTATCTATTTTAGACTGCTTTTTATACTTTTGAATAAGAAACATATTTGTAAATGGTATGGGCGATATTTATTCCATTAAAAAAGAGGAAGAAGGAAGAGAAATATGAATTGATTTGTAGAGAAAAATAAATCTAGCCTTGAATGTAGTATGGGGTGACAATAGTGACTGAGAGCAAACAAAGGAACCAAAACCCCTTTGCATTGTTTGCTTTACATATGCACTGCTACCAACTCCATACAGCATGAACCTTGGCCTACTAGTGAATCAAAAGCACTAGCAATGGGAATATTCCCTGATGTTATTTCACAATTTCATTGACCACAAACATAAAGAACTGACCTAAAATTGAAAACATAACTTCCACTTTCTCAATTAACCCTTCACTAGCTTTGATCCACCATGGATCATGAAGGGGGATGCCACAGTTGACTTTTGGGGCACATACCGTGTACATGGCAATGTTGCAATCCAGGATTACATGATCAATGGCGGAAAACAAGTTTAGGTTCTATACCTACATGTTGATGGTTAGGCAGGCAAGAAATATATATCAAATTACCTTACGGGCAACCGATACATACATGTATACCATAAGCCCATCAAGGGGCAACACACTTTCAAAGCCGGTTTCAGCTTCAAGACAAGGTACCCCTTTTAAGGTTCCATATCTTTATTCCACACTGACCTTTTGAAACTTCAGCTCCCACAAACAATCCTCTAGCTTCTACACGGTTGTTGAGACTGCTCTCTCTTGTTGGAGCACGCACACTGTATGGAAGACCACAGAAAGTAGAGAGAAAGGATTAGTATCACGTGGTAGAATAGAAGAAAAAAAATCCTGAAACATTTTTTTAATTTGGTATTTTCACTTCAATATAAGCTTGTACATGATGCTTATCCTGAAGATGATAGGGATGACCTACCGAAACATTGAGGGCCACATATGCACTCTCAAAAGAATACGTACGTGGTGTAACCACAAATCTCACTCTGATGCTTATTGATTCAATAATTAACATAGAAGAATGTGATAAGTTAATTACTACGGTATATCAGACAAGAAATAAAAATAAGCAAACATATTTTTCAAAATATTATCTGATTTACCGGTCCTAAGCTTTGATTTACCTGAACCTATGAGGAAATCTGTATCTCTGTTACACTTCTCTTGGAAGCTGATTTTGAATTCAGTGCATAAGTATTAGCCCTATACCCGATTAGGGTGAGGAGTATGTGTATAACTTATTATAGAGATATTGACTGCTTTGTTCTTAAATTACATTCATGTTCCTAAGTATAAATTGTATTGTTTGAACAGATGTCGAATATGTTGTCAAATTGAATGACAGAAAATAAATGTTCATTTGAATTGAATTGAATTGAATCTAACTTACAATGAACAGGAATATGTTCAATTTACAGACTTTCAAACCTTGTATAAAAAATATGAATGCTGAAGAAGCAGACCACATGGAATAGGGACAAAGAGAAATTTCAACATCCTGGCCAACAGTGAGGGGTCGAAACGGATGATAACAAATGACACTAATACGAAATGATGACGATGATAGCTTACCAGGATCCGATGGGAGATGAGAACCTTACAAACTGGTGGTCCAGATGATGTTCATTCTTATTATAGCATGCATCACACAGGTCAAAGCTCTTACATACTGCACATAACCATCTGTACCGTACTGGGTAACGGGAACACACGTCACATTCAATTAGGAGATGGGGCCGACCTGACGGTGGAAGATAATTAATGGAATGGAATGAATTCAAGGAAGTGAACTGAATCTACATGTAGAACTGGACATTTGGGTGAAAAGAATTAATTTCATTACCGGTATATACACTGTATTAAAGCTCTTTACAACTGTAAAACAAAAAGTAACAATTTTTTGTTAGGGCCTCTAATTGTTTAAAAGATAAGATATATTTTATATTTCATACAACATATTCAAAAATGGACAGAGCTTACATCATCCACTTTAGCCATGCCCTTTGCAATTATATAATTTTTGTGTTGCCTTGACTAGCCAAAGGGTATTACAAATTTCTAGGTACATTATTCATCAAATTTCTTCATCAATAAGCACCGCTATGTTTCCTTCCCGGCCCCCCCCCCCCCACTCAGTGTTATTTAGGGTACGCATATGCTTGTTCCCTCGTTTTGAAAGCACCCCCTATCTGAGGACTGCCAACATTTCTGAAACCCCCTTTCGCGGGGGTTTTGCTGGCTTTTCCTGCCTTGGAGACCCCCTAAATCAGGAAAAATGCTCAATGTACCCCCTTAAATTCGGAATAATTTCTCAGGAGTCCAAAGAGATGAGTGAAGAACAAAAAATCACACCCTTTTTAAAGAAATCTCTGGGTAACAGGTCAAATA
Source organism: Strongylocentrotus purpuratus (assembly GCF_000002235.5). Classification (NCBI taxonomy): domain Eukaryota; kingdom Metazoa; phylum Echinodermata; class Echinoidea; order Camarodonta; family Strongylocentrotidae; genus Strongylocentrotus; species Strongylocentrotus purpuratus. Next base: position 30,752,657 of record NW_022145601.1, on the reverse strand, counting down.
CACCCCTGTTTTTACAATTCTCGGGCCGGACTTTGTCGCACGAAAAGTACCCCTTTACCAGACATTTTGGTAACACGCATGCGGTCATTCCGACCCCGGAGTGGGGGGGGGGGGGGGCCGGGGTTTCCTTATCACTGAGATGTAGGCCTTTATATACCTGAGTCGGTATTGAATTCCATACTTGAAATCAGAAATATGAGTATTTTACTCAGTTTTCACTGCAGATTAGATAAAATACTTAGCCAACTTTGGTATTCAGTTTATGATGATTACCATAAATTTTAAAACGGCTTTGTAGCATACTTAGCCTGCCAATTATTTTGGAAGCCTAATGGGAGGCTAATGGTTGTCATACCCAGTCATGGTGATGGTGATGGTGGTTATTTTACCTGACTGCTAAGAAAGCATAAATGCTTGTAAGTAATCAACCAGACAGCCGACGGCTTTTGGTCCTCTCCGGGTCACCGGATTACGAGACCACGTACTGCTCTACCGACTGAGCTATCGCGCCTCCTCTATAAGCTGCGCACAATTATTAGCGTGCATTTGATGCGACTCGTAAATTGCGCATTGCTTTTGATTGACCGTGTGATGTCACAATGCTTATCAGTAAGTATTTTGCCATAAAGCCATAAGTAAAAGTCTAACTCAAACTAAAAATGGAATTGAATACTGGCCCAGGCCTTTATTTGCAGCAACAGCTAGTGCAACAAATTTACAACAGGGTCAAAGATAGCATGCCACGGGACAACTTCTACATCATACTTCCTTTCTTTTATAGTTCGGAGCAATTGTGAAACTGGTTTTACGTACCTAACCCAACATCCATACATGCTAAGTCATACTTTCCATCTAGTCCTGTCCTGTAGTCCCCGATGTGGCCCAGGTCCCAGGCTACAGTCACCTTCTGGACCTTCCAATTGGTCCTTGCTGTCTCGTTGGACCGAGAATGCCCAGATCTTTCTTCCTTTATGGCTACAACCACAAAAGACAATAACGATATTCTATCACATACAGTTTTCTGTTTAATAACAACAACAACAACAACAAAAAGAAGATATTTTACAATTTCAAAATAATTATACTTTGGTGTGATGACTGATTGAATTAGAAATAAAATATTAATTTTCACCTAAATCATAAATCCTCGCCCGCAAGAACCAAAAGATAAATACTGACCGATAACCGTTCCGACACAGCCATCGCCCCCATCATCATCGTTGTATTCCCAATCTGGTCCACGTACCACACGTTCGCCGATGTACGTGAGCATGGTGCCTTCCTCAGATTTGAACCTCGAACGTCAATCTTGTGCTCCTCCTGAAATATCAAATAATACATTTTACTTTGATGACAGAAAAAATAAATATGTAAATTGGAAGTAGATGGGACTGCAGTTGATGTTCGAAAATGTTCGAAAATGTTCGAAAATGTTCTAGAATTTAAAGCCAGAGATAATTTGGCTTAAAATGAAAATCTCCAAATATACTATGCATATGGACTCATGCAGTATTGCAAATTAAGACCAGAAAGTATTCATTAAATAGCACTATAACCATCATGAATATTTATAACATTATCCAACATAAGTCTTAAAAGATTTATGGAATGTTGCTTGTAAACTTCTTCACTATTTTTACTCGCCCAACTTGTATAGTATACACACTATGCACTAATCAATCGTGACCACTATGAGAGACACCACACCACAATATCCTTGTTGAGTTGCTGAAAAGGCTTTTGACGAGTACCAGCATAGACATAGACATTGCTGTTTCAAATCAACTGTCGGGATTCACAACCTGTCTAGCCACACAATGTCTGGGTATATGTGTTACTTACCCGTTTGATTACTAGTTTGCTAAGCTAATGCAGGGGATGTCTCGAGTTGGAGTGGCAGAAACAAATCACGAGCATTGAGGTTTTTCTAATGCCAAACATGCGCATGGCATTCAATACAACAATATGCACTTATTAATGATTTTTGGCACGTGATGTTTATTTTAATACTGGAGTTTGGACTTTATACTACTGCATGCATATACATGTATGTATATATATACAACAATATGCACTTATTAATGATTTTTGGCACGTGATGTTTATTTTAATACTGGAGTTTGGACTTTATACTACTGCATGCATATACATGTATGTATATATATATACAACAATATGCACTTATTAATGATTTTTGGCACGTGATGTTTATTTTAATACTGGAGTTTGGACTTTATACTACTGCATGCATATACATGTATGTATATATATATTTTTTTGTCCTGAAAATTTGAAAATTATGCCGAGATTTTTGTCAGTGGGGGATATGCTCCGTTACCCACACATTAACAAAATTTGAGGGGGGGGGGGATTAAGTAGTGGATTTGACGGAATATTGTGTACTTCATCTATGAAGCGATTTAGCTAACTTTGTAACGGCCTATAAACGACACCTTTAGAAAACAACATTAAGTTTTCCTGGTATGAAAACATCAACATAGTTTCTAACAAATCATTCATAATGATAAGCTCATGACATATTTGGTAATCCATCACAGATGGAATGTATAAAGCCACCCCTCCACCTCTTTTATTTCATCTATTATTAGAAGCCAAATTATAACCAGTAATTCAATATAAGCTAGTATCAAGTTCAGTAGGAAACCAGGTCTCAGAAACACCTATTGCTGTGACTCCTGAGCTGTCCTGAGCTGTAATTTGATCATTATTTTCATCATATTGTTGCAAGGTACTTGCATTGGATTCAAAATTACTGCATATTCAGTTTCAACCATATTAAGAAAATAGATATTGTACTTTGAAACCGCGGTTCGTAATTTATCAGGTAGCAAACTGACATGAGATAGAGAGGATAGGAAATACACATAAATATAAATAAAGCACCAATGTACTTAGATTACAAGGTAAATGAGACAACTTGAGAAATAAAAAAATATAATGTTGAAATTAAATAGCAGGGATTTAAGGAGAAATAAAGTAGAAAAGTGGAGGGAATATATAATGAAGAAAGGCAAGAAAAAACAATATGTATACAAAACATATTTGCCACGAATAGGCTTAGTTGCAAGTAAGGAGTTACTATATAGTCCGCGAAATTCAGTCATAAGTTTGCAAGATCTTCTTCGCATGTAATAAGCTTTTTGGTGAGGCGACCACTGTCACTAGTGTTGTCGAGACCGGCAAATATTCTGCCGTCAATACTCCAGGCCTTGACAGCTTTCTTACAGTGCCTGACGGCATGGAAGAGCTTCTGCTTCCTGGCCGTCAAGTCCTTGTTGACATATATACCAGAGCTCTTGAGCTTCATCCTCGCTCCAATGAAAAGGGCTCTGGTACAGTACGATGTAAACTTAACAATGATAGACCGATCTGGCTTGTCACCATCAACTGGCTTGGTACCCCGTCCAAGGGGATGAGTGCAGTCGATGTCAGCTTGGGTCAGTTTACTCACAGATGTTATCCAGGTTATATATTCAGTTTCCAGAGAGAATCTCTATCCAGCTCATATGCAAGATTCATAGGGGTAAGAGGCAGCCCCTATGAGGGTATTTCAAATTCTGATATTCAGGCAACCACCACCTCATATTCATATTCAGCTCGGCAAAGTCGTGCTGGAATATTTGGGCAGTGAGATGCAGTCTTGGCCTATAGGAGTCTAGTGGAGGTGCCCCATATTTCTGTATTTTTCACAATAACTTCACACAATTTGCAAATTTAAAACTAAAGAATCAATATTCTGGCCAAAGGGGGTCAGCCCCCCCCCCCCTTCCTCTTCACAACATTGTGCCAGTACACCAAAGTTTTGACTGCTATGGCAAGGTTGTTTATAATACTAATCTTATCATTATTATGTTCACATATCGTACCGATTTGATGCACGTTTCTTTGTTTGTTGTTCTTATTGTAATAGAAATAGTCTGGTGTACTCAAGTCTAACACTTAACAATAACAGTAATAAATGAATGGATGCCTAATAGTATTAGTATCCTCAAACAGAATATTTGGCACTAGTTCAGAAGTCTATCCAGACTTTGACCCGGAACTCCGGCGTGGAGATACCGAACTAAAAGTAAAACAAACCGAAATGTTCTTCAATTGTTCAAATAATGGTCATGATTTTAAAATTGTTATATGTTTCTTACCTGTTTCGTGTCAATTTTCTTATCTTTTTTGGAGTATTTTTCCTAAAAACGAAGACTTATTATATACACTTTCTCACGGGATTTCACGGTAAAGTGCTGCACAATACATTGCATAACGTACTGGTGGTGGGGTGCGGGCGCGCGGGTGTGTTCAGTTGGCGACCGTATTGCAATATGATGAATTGCTAAAAATTATGTGTAGATCTATGGAGAATGTCAACAAATGTCAGTTTTATTAAGAATGACCCATGTATAGTGCCATATCATAAACCAGACGGTTGTCACTCTGGATAGACTTCTGAACTAACGCCAAATATTTTAGTATTCTCTTTTCAGTCAATTCTAATACTCAATCAATAGATCTTATTCCAATATCTCAAATCAACGTTATATCATTCAAGATCGTCATGACAACACAATTACAACCTACCAATACCAGTCACCAACCAGCCAGCAACAGCAAGACATATGACACAGTCGACTCGAATGTAGAGCTGTGGACCGGAGTGTGGTTTAATTGGCCGTGCGTACGTGTGACGTGTGATGATTATAATTGGCTCTTCAGTCTTCCGACGAAATGCATTTTTGTAAGCCAAAAAAGAACAATCATCCCAGATAGCTAGAATATGATGAAATGCGCGATCGGCATCTTCCACTGACCTGCATTACATGAGCTGAGCCTCATGAGATAGAGCATGGAGATATAAAATAGAGAGCGAGCTTGCACAGACAAGGGAGATGCCCTGGCATGCACAGACTATTATGAATATGAATTCGATCACATGCTACGCCTCTTGTGTATACTGCCTGCGTTTAGTTTTCTCTCTCTCTCGCACACACACACACACACACACACACGCACACCACACACACGAATTAAGCACACACGGCATTGCGAGCGATATGAAGAAAGGGGATTTCCCCGTTTTTCTCGCACTGATGCAATTTGATGCAATTCCGGGCACTGACACTTTACGAGGTTATGGCAGAGAGTTGGACAAGTCGATCCTTTTTTCATCTTTAGTAAATTTAACCCCATATTTTCATATGATTACCACGATGCTTATATAATTTTGTATAGGCATCGACACTAATTATACCAACCATTAGGCCTAAAATAAAAACCTGTTGTATTGTCCTTTGCGACCGACCCCAAAATCTGAAAATCTACGGTCGGCATTTTAAACAATTTTTTTTTTTTTTAACTGTTTTTTAGAGGAAAAAAAATTATTAATGAAAAAAAAAAAAATTGTTTGTTTAAATGGGATATAAATGCACAAAATCAAATTATTTCCATATTCTCACTCGTCTTCTGTCCTAGTTTCAAAATCCTACTAGCACAGAGTGTTGTCACAACACAACATTGCAAACCATGGATTATTATGAGGTGAAAAGATATGAATGGAATGATGACGCTGAAACACATGTATTAAAGCATTAAAAACTGAGAAATATCAGCCAAAAGAGGGCGGGGAAAAAAAGGGTTAAAAACTGAAAAATATCGGCCCAAAGAGGACGACAACTTAAAAAAAAAAAACTTTTCCGACCGACCGACCCATGTTTTGGCACCTAATGGGTAATACAATAAGTTTTTATTTTAGGCCTTATTAGCAGACCCCTGCATATGGCATGGCACAGCTAGTGCCTGCATGAGCAGAAATCCCCCCCCCCCCGGGGGGGGGGGGGGGTTCAGCGTCGTCGATCAGAGGTCACGACTGAAACCAGCCTTCAGACCATCCAAGGTGGACATAAAAGACTCGGAGAAATATCTTCAATTTGCAAGAAGGGTATTGAATCAAGTGAAAGTCTGACAAAATCAAGTGATGATCCGAAAATCCGAACTGTGATAAGCCAGTCAAATGTGATCAACACGGCGTTCTGTGTTCTGATTGTAAAAAAAATGGTTTCACACAGGGCTATAATTTGTTCAGAGTAGGCCAAGTTTTAATATGAATGCCCTGAAGAGAAGTGGAATTGTTTAACATGTTGTCTGCCATCCTTTTGTGATTCATTATTTACTGACGGTTGTCTAGAGAAAGAAAGCCAAAATGAGGATAGACTAAAAGAAAACTATGTTAAAGGGATAGTTGAGTTCTGTTGCAGAGGCCGCTACACAAAATATGTCTTGTGAGATAATGAAAAACTGAGTTTCAAATTTGAAATAACATATTATTTAAATTACAAAATCATCTTTGTTTGATCAAAATCGGTTCAGAGACGGCTGAAATATAACGATTTCTAATACCTGTGTACCACCACAAATATTAGATATTTTGAAAAATTTGAAAAAAAAGATATAACTCCTTTTACGTCGTATTTCAGCCAATGCCGATGTTGACTTTTTTTGTTAGCATTTTCGTGTTGCTTATATTACCCACAATTAGCCAGCTCATGTATTGTTATTTTTAATTAAACAATTAATTACGGTTACCGTGTTATTTTGAAAGTGGAGCTGAATTGGTATGATCATATTGGCTAAATTTCACACATTTGGGGGTCTAAAATTACCTTCATAGCAATTTTAGGTTCTATAAGGGCACTATAAATGTCACTTTGAAGGCATTTACGGTCTGAAAACAGAACTCAACTTTCCCATTAAGGTAACGCGCGTTACACGGTACCTGAAAAGCAAGCGATAGCAAGAATAATCACGCGAAACCTCACAGATGAAAACACTTCTCTTTATCAAGAATTTGAAGAAAAGTTTAAAGTTAAAGGTCTTCATTTTGTACACCTTAATGTGAGCAGGGGCGTCGCTAGACCTTTTTAAGTGGGGGGGGGGGGTGTAGAGGCCAACGATTACCGACAAAACTAGCCACCAATTACCGACAAAATTAAATGTCCAATGTTTACAAATTCAACCCTATAAACCTGGGGCCGAAGGCTAAATTGTTTTTCCTATGGGACTATCTATAGTACTTGCATATGCGCAAAATGGTCTTTTTCCTCGACGACATAAATATACGAATTATTTCTTCAATTTAGTCAGCATCATAGCTATATATTTTAATGCAGGCGCGGAGCTAGGATCTTATTATAGGGAAGGGCGGTAGTGGGCAAGAGAATCACTTAAAAGCGCGCTCATTAGGGGGGGGGGGTGTGGTGATAGGCCTCCCGCGCAAAGCGCGGAAGTTTAGACGTTTCTTTAAATTATTAGGAAAAGAAGACGATTAATTGTATCGTTTTCGACTGGTAATCCTTGGCTGAATGAAGTTTCCCCCCCCCCCTCCCGCGCGAAGCGCGAAAGCTTTTACGTTTCATTAAATTATGAGAAAAAGCAGACGATTCGGTGTGCTGTTCTCTACTCTTAATCCTTAAAGCTCCCCCCTCCCGCGCGAAGTTGTACCGTTTTCGACTCTAAATAAGCCCTATTAATTTTGTCTGAATTCAGTTTCCCCCTCTTGCGCGAAGCGCGGAAGCTTTGACGTTTCCATAAATAATTAGAGAAAGAACACGATTCGTTGTACCGTTTTCGACTCTAAATAAGCCCTATTAATTTTGTCTGAATTCAGTTTCCTCCTCTCGCGCAAAGCGCGGAAGCTTTGACGTTTCCTAAAATTATGAGAGAAAGAAGACGATTCGTCGTACAGTTCTCGACTCGTCTAAATGAAGTTTTCCCCTTCCGCGCGAAGCGCGAAACCTTTGACATTTCCTTAAATTATTAGAGAAAGAACACGATTCGTTGTACCGTTTTCGACTTTTAATAAGCCCATTTGTCTGAATTTAGTTTCCCACTCTCGCGCGAAGCGCGGAAGCTTTGACGTTTCATTAAATTATGAGAAAAAGCAGACGATTCGGTGTGCTGTTCTCTACTCTTAATCCTTAAAGCTCCCCCCTCCCGCGCGAAGTTGTACCGTTTTCGACTCTAAATAAGCCCTATTAATTTTGTCTGAATTCAGTTTCCCCCTCTTGCGCGAAGCGCGGAAGCTTTGACGTTTCCATAAATAATTAGAGAAAGAACACGATTCGTTGTACCGTTTTCGACTCTAAATAAGCCCTATTAATTTTGTCTGAATTCAGTTTCCTCCTCTCGCGCAAAGCGCGGAAGCTTTGACGTTTCCTAAAATTATGAGAGAAAGAAGACGATTCGTCGTACAGTTCTCGACTCGTCTAAATGAAGTTTTCCCCTTCCGCGCGAAGCGCGAAACCTTTGACATTTCCTTAAATTATTAGAGAAAGAACACGATTCGTTGTACCGTTTTCGACTTTTAATAAGCCCATTTGTCTGAATTTAGTTTCCCACTCTCGCGCGAAGCGCGGAAGCTTTGACGTTTCTATTTATTAATTTATTAATTATTAGAGAAAGAACACGATTCGTTGTACCGTTTTTCGACTCTAAATAAGCCCTCTTAATTTTGTCTGAATTCAGTTTCCCCCTCTCGCGCGAAGCGCGGAAGCTTTGACGTTTCCTCAAGTTATTAGAGAAAGAACACGATTCGTTGTACCGTTTTGTACTCTAAATAAGCCCTATTAATTTTGTCTGAATTCAATTTCCTCCTCTCGCGCAAAGCGCGGAATTTTTGACGTTTCCTTCAATTATTAGAGAAAGAAGACGATTCGTCGTACCGTTCTCGACTCGTCTAAATGAAGTTTTCCCCTTCCGTACAAAGCGCGAAAGCTTTGACGTTTCCTCAAATGATTAGAGAAAGAAGACGATTCGTTGTACCGTTCTCGACTCGTCTAAATGAAGTTTCCCCTTTCGCGCAAAGCGCGGAATTTTTGGCGTTTCATCACGATATAAAGAAAGGAAGACGATTCGTCGTACCGTTGTTGACTCTTAAACCTCGTTTGAATTTAGTTTCCCCGAAAATTTTAAACCTCTGATTTCTTTAGCTGATATATAGGAAAGTAAAACTTCGAGAAAATACAAGTATTGTAGTTGTAGTCACTCTCGAAGTCGTCACAGGGGATAAGAAGTCACAGTTCGTAGGGAAAAAAACTTGTCGGCCGACCGACAATATACATCTCACCGACTTCAAACTTCTGCATTGATATAGTACACGAGGATCGAGCAAGAATACCGACACAGCTGACCCGACACAGCAACATATTTACCCATGTCTTTCTTGCTCCCTCGACGAGACGACTCCACCCAACAACCCCCTTCTCTCTTTTACTCCCACTCCTCCTCTCTCAGTCTCTTACCTCCCCTCTCTCTCCTCTCTTTCATCCCCCGTTTCTTTTTTTTCCCTTTCACTCTTTTTTTCTTCTTTTTCCTTTTCTTTCTTTTCCTTTCTTTCCTCTCCTCCCTCTTTTTCTTTTCTCTCTTTCTTTCTTCTCTTTTCTTTCCTTTCTTTTCCTTTCTTTCCTTTCTTTTTCTTTCTTTCTTTTCTTTTCCTTTTCTTTTTTCTTTTCCTTTTCTTTTTTTCTTTTCTTTCCCTTTCCCTCTTTTTTTTTCCCTCTCTTTTTTTCCCTTTCTTTTTTTCCCTCTCTTTTTTTCCCTCCCCCTTTTCTCTTTTTCCCGACGGCAGCGCATTTTTACCGACAATATCCTGACAGGTGGGGGGGGGGGGTGTCGCACCCCCCCCCCCCCCTTTGGCGACGCCCCTGAATGTGAGGTCTATCCTAATCAAGAAATCAGAACTGAGAATTCTTTCTAAAAGAAAAGGACTGTCTTATATTGCTTTCACTGAAACATGGTTAGATAATTCCATAAATGGTGAAGAAATTGAAATAGACGAATACAAGATCATACGCCATGATCGATTATCTTGATCGATTGTCCAATATTCTTGATACATTAAAGAAAGATGACGAAATCATTTTTTTGAGGAGACATGAATCATAATATTTTTCTTCTTCACAAATCGCCACTGGCTAAAAAATATATTGACTTGTTGAGCCTTCACGGGTTTAGTCCACTCATTAAAGAGGCAACACGCGTTACACCTACATGTTCTTCTCTCCTGGATAATGTTGGTTGTAGCAAAGAAAACAAAATAAGTCAAAGTGGTGTCATTGATCTAGGTATTCGCGACCATTCTTTTACTTTCTGTACACGGAAAAATATATGACTTGCTATAGGTCATCACATGACTAATGATATCAGATCCATGAAAAAATATACAGAAGAGACTTTCAATCTTCATCTATCTGTTGTTGATTGGTCAGGAATAACTGACTGTACAGAATATGTAAATGAGGCATGGTCAATATTTCAACATGTTGTTATCTGAAATATGAATATGATAGCGCCACTGAAACGGATTAGAATAAAACAAAGATAAAAAACCTGGGTGACTAAAGATATTCTTTCCCTTAATTCAAGAGAAAAATATAGTATACACAAAATGAGGAAAAGAGCAAAAGATGAGACGCTCTATACAAGATACAGAGTATTAAGCAATATTGTCCAAAGAGAGGTGAAGAGGGCTAATCTCGATTACTTACAAAACAAGATAGAAGAAAAACAAGATTCGAAAAGACTTTGGCAGAATCTAAAGAGCTTAGGATTAGAACATAAAAAGCGAAAAGAACAAGAATCTGTCATCAATTAATGGGGAATTATGTCATGATAGGATGGCCATCGCTAATGAATTAAATTCTCATTTCACAAATGTGGTTGCCAAATTAGTAGACAAACTCCCCCTTCCAAAGACCTTTTCAGCGCAAACAATGATTGTATTCGTGAGTTTTACGAAAGAAAAGGTGTATGTGAAAACAGCTTCGAGTTATTACCAATCAGTGAACAATTTGTTTTCAAAGAGTTACGTAAGTTGAATGCAGGTGCGGCGCCACAGGGGGACAGGGGGCGGCCGCCCCCTATCATTTTGAAAAAAGGGAAGAAGAAAGGAAGGAGAAAGAGGAAAAGGAGAAGGAAAAGGAAAGGGAAATAATGAGAAGAAAAGAAAAGGAAGGGGACGAGAAGGAGGAAGGCCAGGAGAAAGAGAACTATAAAATGTAAATTATGACGTAAGGGTGGGCGGGGGAGAGGGGAAATAATAAAGATAGAGAAATAAAGTTCAAAAACCTTTCACCAACTTAAGAAGAAAAAAATCAAATTAATCCCTAGTATCTCCTAAACCTGATTGTTCAATGGAAACTACAAATTCATTTATAACAACCCTTCTGAAAAATATGGTGTCCCGAAATTAGAAAAGGTTGCCGATCGATATTTCGTTCGGTTGGGGGGGGGGGTAAGGTCACCTTTTTTGGGTCATCCATTAGCACAATTTTTTAAAATGTTGTTTATTTTTTTTAAAAATTGAGGGGGGGGGGGTTTCCTCCAAAACATGTACACAAACAAAATGTTGAGGGGGGAGGGGAGTTCGACTCCCCCCCCCCCCCCCCCCCCCCCCCCCTGCGTACGCGTCTGGTGCTCCTTGATCCGCAAAAAGCGTTTGATACAATTAATCATTGTGTCTTATTGAAGAAGTTACAACTAATGGGTTTTAATAAGACAAGTTTAGAGTGGTTCAGATCCTACTCATCTAAACCGACACCAATAGTGGCCATTTATGATATTCGTTCCAAACTAATGCCTATAACATGCGTTGTTCCTCAGGGAAGCATTTTAGGCCCAATTCTATTTTCAAGTTATATAAATGATATGTGTATTTGTATCAAGACTTTAAACTATTATTGTACACAGATGACAGCGTTCTACTCTATTTGGGAGCCTACATTTACAGGGGGCCTACACTCTACAAGCTCTGCTTTTTTTGTTGGCCCTCCTTCCCTTTCAATTTCATTTTTGTTTAATGTATTGTATTGTGCAAATTGATCTATATGTATATGAATATGCGAATATGTTCAATGTACCATCATTGTAAATATGAACAATTGAAAGAGGAAAAATAAATGAATTAAATTGAATTGAATTGAATTCAAATTCTGATCCTAAATAATTGTATTGAGGAAAAGCTCGGTGAACAGCTGTTTATACGTGTGTCGATTGGATGACTGATAATAAGCTTTCTTTACACTTGGGAAAAACAGAAAGCATTTTGTTTTGTTCTACAAAGTAGTTCTAAAAAGTCATTCGAATTCAAAGTGACACACAATAATCAAGTACTCAAGAGAAAAGGATCTGTGAAGAATTTAGGCATTAGGTTGGCTAGCGCAATTTCATTTTCATCTTTAGTAGAATCACTTGTTAAAAAAAAGCAAATTCACGTCTGAAATTTGTGTACATATATCAAAGTTGTATGGACTTAAAAGCAAGCCGTATACTCTGTTTTGCTCTTACTCAATGTTTATTTGACTAGGCTAACCCTGTATGGTATATTAACGTAAACAAGTCAGATCAAAAGAAGTTGAAGATTATACAGAACAAAATGGTGAGATTCATCAACTGTTCTGGTCCAAGGACTCATGTTGGCTACAGCGAACTTTCTAAAGCTGGTTTTCTTGAAGTCAACCAAAGATCAAAACAACTCGTATTGCATCACGTGCATAAAATATATACTAGGTCGAATCGTTATATTCGATCCAACTTCGATCTTGTTAGTGACTTACATGATTATAATACAAGAAATAGCCGATTCCACTTTAACTTAATACCAGAAAGAGTAGGTAGTATTGGAAATTCGTTTTATTACAATGCCATTAAAAAAAATGGAATTCCCTTCCCAATGGTAAAAAGGAAATAGAAAACTATGCTTATTTTTAAGAGGAAATTAAAGGAATACCTAATACTTTAGAGTCAGAGAAGAGAATCAACACTGCCATTACTTCTAGAAACAGTAATGCTATAATTCAAAACGTTTCCACTTTCTAAATCCTTCTAATGTAATCATATGATAAATATGATATTGTTGACACTTTGGCAACCCGTTACATGGTCCATGTAGAAACAGCACGCCTCCCCCTGTTGCTTAAGTTAGGAAGTATCAAAACATCATTCTATTAAAATTAGCAGTTTGGATACGAAAGGCAATGATGAAGGGATGAAATGGCAGTTTTTCTATGTCTTTCTATATTTAATGCATTTAGAGGGTTGACTTTCAAACCTTCTAACAAACAATACTTGAAGCAGCAATAATGGAATAATCTACAAATCTTCTAATACAGAAGTCCATAGAGGTAAATGAATTTCAACATGTATAATTATGATTTAAATATCATTGATTAATTCAATCTTTGATATAGACTTATAGATCTTTATCACTCAAATTTCAAGGAGAATCTTTCTGCCCAGTCCTCAGTTTCATCCTATACGATGGTGTTGACATTGTTAACATTTTAATGTTCATTCATTGATGATTAGTTATCTTTAATTATTTGAAAGTTGACAAGATGATAAATTCATTAGCTTTATTGAATGTGGTATTCTACAAACAATACAAATATTAGCATTCTACAAATAATAAATAAATATCGTGTGAATATTCAATTTCAAACCCATCTCTACTTTCCTCTTTCATATATGAGGCTGGCATCTTTAAGACGTTGTCTCATGTAGATGTCGTCTGCATTCATCAATAAAGTTGTAGCCTAGTTTTCAGAAGAAAGTGCTGTAATGATAACCCAAGTATGTTGAATGGAAAAATGAAATAAGATACAGCGTATAAGAAAATCAACAATGACTAATAAAATACACCCTGATACCTGCTCTGACGAAATGAGGAAGGACTTAAATTCACTTGGGGTTCTAGTGGGCAAACCTAGACTATTTTTCCTACAAGACTAGTTACTGACCACATCTAAGATTATTTTTGATGATCCCATTAAGACAATAGGCATGCTGGAACTTGGATCAGACAAGGTATGAAATAAGTAATACATGTACAATGCACTTGTAATGTAAACTCGTGCTCATAATTGAATAATACTCGGTTAAGTATGGGACATTAAATGACCAAACAACTTGGACCAGAGAATGTACTGGAAATAATGCTACTGAAACATACGTAATGTAGACTTATTTTTAATCTATATTAACATTTTATTTTTAATCTAAATCACAATTGTGATATTTAGTCAAGTATTCTTTTACAAATCAACGGACAATGAAAAATATCTTTATCATATCTATAACTTTCTGCACGATATGTGTTCCACAATAGTTTATTGGGGGTACATACTACCTACATGTATGTTAGCATATTTGCTTGCAGTGTAGTAGGCCCGCATCTCTAGATATGATCCCGTCAATATTTGTTCTTTGTTCCTCTCCTGAGTTTGTAAACCAGCATGGCTTCATCATCCACTGTAGAGAAGCATCATCCCACATGAGAGAAAACAATGTAGGTACTTCAATTAAACATTGATAATAATGGATACATAATTATCAACCATAATACATCCTATAAACAGACTTCCCTTAATCTTATTTTGTGTTCTTCTTCATCTTCATTGCTCAAGAAGTGAAAGGACCACTTACAAAAAAAGGTAATGAGGGGTCTTGTGTATACCCTACATGTATGATCATGTAGTGCTTTGAATGTGCATTAGATATGGTTCTTCTACACACAGGACCTCCTGTAAATAAAAACATCAATATTTGTGTGCTAAATGCAGAACTAGAATAAAATATACCCTCTACTATATAGGCCTTCGCTTGCAACATAAACTTAGTTCCATTTCCTTTTCAGTGAATTAATAGGTGGTCTTTTAATATTTGTGTGCTAAATATCCTGAAAATTTTACCTGCATGGGACTTTCTGCTAAATCTTGCAAATATAATAAATGTTGTAATATCTACTCATCAGTTAACTCCTTCCAGCCAGTGGCGGATCCAGGGGGGCCGGTCCCCCCCCCTCCCCCTGGCAAAAAAGGGGAAAAAAGAAGGAAAAAAAGAAGGGGAAAAAGAAGGGGGAAAAAAGGAGGAAATAAAAGGGGAAATATATCAAAAGTATCAAAATATGCTCATCTGACCGTAATGACCTTGACTTCCGGTGGCTCTGCCCCCTGGCCTACCTAGGGCCCTTAGGCAGACGGCTGGAAGCTAATCTGACGGTAATTTAATGCGTTAAACCCCTGAGCTTCTGGGGTCTTGACACAGGGGCGGATCCAGCCGGCGGCAAGAGGGGTGGCCCAAATCTTGAGAAAATAATTAGCGGCGAATCAGCCAGCCGGTGAACGGCGAATGAGCGGGGGGGGGGGGGGGGGGGGGGTGGATAAGAGCACATACATTTGTTTTTGGGGGGTCCAGTTTTTGGGGAACATTTTTGCGCCGACTCAGCCGGCCGGTGAATATTAAAGCGGGGGGGGGGGGGGATGCTGGAGAGGAGGACCACTAATTATTTATTTTTCGGGGAGGGGGGAGGTGGAGGGGGAGGTGAAGCGCCGTTTTAGCATGACTTTCTTTTTAACTCTCACTTTCACCTATCCCAGATAACCCTAAGTTTTTTGTTGCTGCTTTATATGTAGTTGATAATGCATGATTAAAATAAATAGAGAGGAAGAGAGAGAGAGAACCACCATCATTAAGCAATGGTTCATGGTTTGTGTAATGTACATTTGAAACCATTTCTCAATGTCTGAACCCTAAAAAAATAGCGAAACTATTTTTGAGAAAAAGCATTATACTGAACTGAATAAAGAATAATAACTTTATATTGGCTCATACTAATACTGATACGGGCTCAAGACAATGTGGTATCGGCACAGTAAGATCGGGTATTTGTATAGAGGTATTCCAAAATGACATTCTGATAATCAACATTTTGTTCTGTTATCATATGTATATACGCATAATACAACAGATTAACGGTGTCGATTTGTATCCGTGGTTGGGGGGGGGGGGATGATAGGTGCCAAAATATTTTCGGCAATGGATCAAAGCAACCATGAGGTAGAAGCGTGTGGCAGGTTGCACCCCCTCCCTTCCAAGTTATTAACTTTTTCAAGTCACCCTCAATAAAGATAACATTTCAGAGAATATGGGCTTGCTACCTGGGTTATTATCCTCTCAAGCGCGTAGCGAGGATTTTATTTTAGGGGGGCGGTAGTGAGCACGCGAAGCGCGCTCCCTAGGGGGATGGGTGCAGGGAGGGAGTTTTCCCCCGTCACGCGCGAAGCGCGGAAGCTTTGATGTTTCACTAAATTATTAGAGAAAGTAGCCAATTCGTTGTACCGTTCTCAACTCTTAATCCTTGTTTGAATCAAGTTCCCCTTCCTCCGCGCGTAGCGCGGAAGCTTTGACATTTCATTAAATTATTGGAGAAAGAAGACAATTTGTTGTACCGTTCTCGACTCTTAATCCTTGTTTGAATGAAGTTCCCCTTCCTCCGCGCTTAGCGGGGAAGCTCTGACGTTTCATTAAATTATTGGAGAAAGAAGACAATTTGTTGTACCGTTCTCGACTCTTAATCCTTGTTTGAATGAAGTTCCCCTTCCTCCGCGCGTAGCGCGGAAGCTCTGACGTTTCATTAAATTATTGGAGAAAGAAGACAATTTGTTGTACCGTTCTCGACTCTTAATCCTTGTTTGAATGAAGTTCCCCTTCCTCCGCGCGTAGCGCGGAAGCTCTGACGTTTCATTAAATTATTAAAGAAAGAAGACATTTCGTTGTACCATTTTCGACTCTTAATCCTTGTCTGAAGTCAGTTTCCTCCCCCCCCCCTTCCCGCGCGAAGCGCGGAAGCTTTGAAGTTTCATTAAATTATTAGAGAAGAAGACGATTCGTTGTACCGTTCTCGACTTTTAATCCTTGTCTAAATTCAGTTTCTTTTGACGTTTCTTTAAATTATTAGAGAAAGAAGACGATTCGTTGTACCGTTCTCGACTCTTAATCCTTGTCTTAATTCAGTCCCCCCCCCCCCCCTTTCCGCGCGAAGCACGGAAGCTTTGAGGTTTCATTACATTATTAGAGAAAGAAAACGATTCGTTGTACCGTTTCCAACTCTTAATCCTTTTTTTCCTACGTCTTCTTCCTTTCTTCTTTCTCCCTATCTCTTTTTTGGCCGGCGGTTTTTTTTTTTTGGGGGGGGGGTGGGACGACCGCCCCCACCGCCCCCCTGGCTACGCACCTGTATCCTCTCTGTCTCTTATTATCTCCCTCTCACACTCTCTACTTCTTTTTTGCACTTTTGCCCTTCGCGCTTTATACATTTAGCTTGTTGCTTTTTAACGCCGCGGCTTTGCATTTGGCGCACTGCATTTCTATGTTGCTGTTGATTTAATAAATTGAATACATTCATCAATTCCTGATGAAGCCGTATGAGCGAGAATTCAATTTATCCTTGTCTCATATACATGTACGGTTGTCTCATTTACGTATGTATTATGAAAATGATATAGCAAAATGTGTATATTGATGGTCATCTTGCGAGTAATAACCATTAACTACTCTCATCGTGCTCTCTTCATTAATTTTTTTCTTCATTTTTTAAAATTTTGTATGGTGAATTATTGGGGGGGGGGGGTGATTGTACAGGCCACCCCCCACCTAAAATATTGGGGGGGGGGGGGGGTATATCCCCCATCCCCCCCCCCCCGGATCGACACCCATGCAACCGATCTTTATGATTTCTTAACGTGGCATAGCTTCTTCTCCCCCTGCAAACAAAACATAAAACAAGGTTATTTAATAAAAGGATCATGCTACAAACTGATCATTGTGATTCAAATTGATGCAAGGATTTTTTTTTTGAATAAGCAATGCTTTTTACCAGAATTTTCTTTGTAAAAACGACTTTTACAAATCTCAGCCATGCAATTCTGCCACTGTGTTGTAAGATCACTTTCAGATTAGGATAAGTGTATTCTTTGATGAGTATTTTAAATTGAATGGAACGTCTCAACTCAGTAAGCATGGCTGAGATTTGTAAAAGTTGTTTTTACAAAGAAGATTCTGGTGAATAGCATTGCTTATTCAAACAAATATTCGCATCAATTTGAATCACAATCATTATTTGTCGCTTAATCCCTTTTAATGACCTTGTTTTCTTTCTCGTTTGCAAGGGGAGAAGAAGATATGTCACGTTAAAGACATCATAAAGATCAGTGTTGTATGCGTAAAATTATTATATACACAGGCCCCGCGGAACGTTTATCGAAGTGGGGGGCTAAAGTATTTACGATCAGGTAGAGGGTAGCGAGCGTAAATTGGTGTGGGGGGTTCAGGGGGCGGAGTCCCCGGAAGCTCAGTAGTTTTAGGCATTTAATTACGGTCAGAGAAGCTCAAATATTTTGATGCCGCATTTGTGTCACTGGCAAGACAGGGGGGGGGGGGGGAGGCGTTTTTTTTTAAGGTAAAATTTACGTTACTATCCTATTTTTTTAACGGTTTTGGGAGGCTGGGGGGGGGGCCCGGGCCGGTAGAATCGGCCCGTGGATCCGCGCCTGCCTGGACCTCACGCCAATTAGTTACCTGCTAGTGTCACATATAAGGTATCGAAATATGATCATCTGACCGTAATTTATGCCTAAAACACATAGGTTTCCGGGTTTCCATCCCTTCGACTCCACCAGGAGCCCAAAGACGGGCCTCTGCATGCTTGTCTGACGGTAATAAACTTTCGAACACCCCTAAGCTTCTGGGGGCTCCATCCCCTGGACCCCACGCCAATTGGTTACCTGCTAGTGTCACAAATAAGGTATAAAATTATGCTCATCTGACGATAAATTGATGTATAAACCCCTGAGCTTCTAAGGGCTCCGCCCCCTGGACCCAACGCCAATTTGTGTCCTGCCAGTGTAACAAATAAGGTATCAAAAGATGCTCATATGACCGTAACTTATTGCCCGAAACCCTTGAGCTTCCGGGACCCCACGCCATTTCGTGACTTGCCAGTGTCACAAATAAGGTATAAAATTATGCTCATCTAACAATAAACCTCTGAGCTTCTGAGGGCTCCGCCCCCTGGACCCAACACCAATTTGTGTCCTGCCATTGTAACGAATAAGGTATAAATTTTGCTCATCTGACCGTAATGTATTGCCCAAAACCCCTAAACTTCCAGGGGCTCCGCCCACCGGACCCCACGCCAATTCGTGACTTGCCAGTGTCACAAATGAGGTATAAATTATGCTCATCTGACCGTAATGTATTGCCCCAAACCCCTGAGCTTCCGGGGGCTCCTACCCCTGGACCCCACGCCAATTCGTGGCCCGCTTGTGTCACAAATAAGGTATAAAATATGCTCATCCGACAATAATTTATTGCCCAAACCCCTGAGCTTCCGGGGCTCCGCCCCCTGGACCCCACGCCAATTCATGACTTGCTAGTGTCACAAATAGGGTATAAAATTATGCTCATCTCACCGTAATGTATTGCCCCAAACCCCTGAGCTTTCGGGGGCTCCGCCCCCTGGACTAGACGCCAATTCGTGACCTGCTAGTGTCACAAATAGGGTATCAAAAGATGCTCATCTTACGATAAATTGATGTCTAAACCCCTGAGCTTCTGAGAGCTCCACCCCCTAGACCCAACACTAATTTGTGTCCTGCCAGTGTAACAAATAGGCTATCAAAAGATGCTCATCTGACGGTAACTTATTGCCCGAAACCCCTGAGCCCTGGACCCCACGCCATTTCGTGACTTGCCAGTGTCACAAATAAGGTATAAAATTATGCTCATCTGACAATAAATTGATGTATAAACCTCTGAGCTTCTGAGGGCTCCGCCCCCTAGACCCAACACTAATTTGTGTCCTGCCAGTGTCGCAAATAAGGTATCAAAATATGCCAATCTGACAGTAGTTTATTGCCCAAAACCCCTGAGCTTCCGGGGGCTCCGTCCCCTGGACCCCACGCCAATTCGTGACATACCAGTGTCACAAATAAGGTATAAAATATGCTCATCTGACGTTAATTCAATGTATAAAACCCCTAAGCTTCCGGGGGCTCCGCCCCTTGGACCCCACGCCAATTCGTGACATACCAGTGTCACAAATAAGGTATAGAATATGCTCATCTGACGGTAATTTATTGCCCAAGACCCCTGAGCTTCCGGGGGCTCCGCCCCTTAGACCCCACGCCAATTCGTGACTTGCCAGTGTCACAAATAAGGTAAAAAATTTCGCTTATCTGACAATAAATTGATGTATAAACCTCTGAGCTTCTGGCAGCTCCACCCCCCTGGACCCCTTGGCGGATCCAGGGGGGGGGGGACCCCTGAGAAAAAAAACGTGTAAAAACACGTTTTTTGGACATGCCCCCCTCCCCCCCCCCCCGTTCAAGGGGGGGGGGTTGCAGGCAAAAAATATTGGATCAAGTGATAATAGGGTAATAATAAAGTAAATATGGTTGTTTTATCACATTATTTACGATTGTACGTGTTTTAATATTGAAAGGAGATGGTACAGTGAAAGGTCAAAAAGAAAAAAAAGTGAAGAAAAAAATTTGTTGGAAACGCCCGGACTCGAACCAGGGACCTTGAGGTCGGAAGTCAAGTGCGTTACCGATATACCAAAACATTTCCAATAGAGATTACACGTAAACTGAAAACTGAATTCTCAAATCCCACTTTGCAAGTGAAATATGAGCATGATCCCGGCATCTGATCGAAAAGTAAAGGGCACACTTGTGATAGCTTATTGTCTCAGCTACAACATACTCAAAGCTCAGCGTAAACAAAGATAAAACGACGGAGATATTGCTCGCGAAAGACGAGAATGTAGAATCCAGTTTTGAGAAAAGTCATGTCCCTTAGAGAATACACGCAAAATGTGAAAAATTGACATGCCTCCTTTAATCGCAAAAATACGCCATGATACCATTGTGAAAATGAAATATCGTGGCAACTGCATTTGTAGAAAATATTCTCAGGTAGAACATATCAAAATTTGAAAGAAAATTGATCAACATTTACAGAGATACAATCAATTTTCTAAAAATCTGCTGACGTCATAATATGCAAATTGAAATTTTGAGTTCGGAGGCCATTATGATGACGTCATGAGTTAATTGAGGGTCAAATGAGGCATGAAATCATATCTCCAACTCATAATCTATTTAAATATGAAAGAAATTGGGGGGTATCTATCCATTCTGAAGAGTTAAAATGAATTTTGTATAGGCATGTTTTTGCCCATGTATTGTGGATACAGATAGCGCAGGTCGGCGCGTGCGTTCAACTTTGACAGCCGCTAATTGCGTTATTACTGGTCGGAAAAAGGTAAACAAGGTATCAAAATGCTTGGTAAAAATGTAATAAATATGATAACAGAAAAAATTTGGCGATTCTATGTTGCAAAATGCCAAGACGCGCGGATACGCGCGGAAACGCGCGCGCAAATTTTAAAAATGCTTAAAATGGCCTGAAACGTATGCAAAATTAATTTTAAACGAATCGGAGCATTATAAAATTTTGATGCGCGCGTACGTGCGCGTCGAGGTGCGCGCGCAAAATTTGTTAACATTTTTAGTTGACCTTTGACCTGAAATTGATGTATACCAAATATGGTTTATTTTTGATGACTCGTTATCGAGATATGATAATGACCTGATTTTTACAAAATGGCGCCTGGATGACGTCACGGTGACCAAATGACCTTGAAAAAGTTGATTTGACTTGAAATCATAGGGCTTGATAACTGACAGAAATTTGAAGGAATTTGACCATGTCAATTTCGAGTAAACGTGTGTACAAAAAAGTGTACGGAAGAAATAAAAATAAATAAATAACTAGAATTTAAATCGTCACGAGGACGATGAAGGTGGTCTGTCTTCAAGTCTTATGATTATAATATTTACTATATTGAGAAAGGGAGAAGTTTCATACACATGTAAACAATGATGATCATGATGATGATCTTGATGATGATGATGATGTTGATGATTATCATCAACAGACCATGATGACATCAGACTGAAAAAAATGAGAGAACAAAGTGACAGTAGTGAGGAAAATCGTAACGCAAAGTGAATGCAATTCTTTTTCACTACCGTCACTACGTGAAAACAGCAACGATTTAGATAGTATATAGTCTCAGCTACAACATACTCAAAAATCAACAAAAATCAAGCCGAAATAACGGCGATATTGCTGGCAAAAGACAAGAATGTAGAATCCAGATTTGAGAAAAAGTCATCTCCTATAAGGATTACACGCGAAAAGTAATGGATCAAGTGATAATAGGGGAATAATAAAGGAAATATGGTTGTTTATTACATTATTAGATATTCTACGTGTTTTAATGAGCAAAGGAGATGGTACAGTGAAAGGTCAAAAAGAAAAAAAAAGTGAAGAAAAAAAAATTGTTGGAGACGCCCGGACTCGAACCAGGGACCTCGAGGTCGGAAGTCAAGTGCGTTACCGATATACCAAAACATTTCCCATAGAGATTACACGTAAACGGAAAATGGAATTCTCAAATCCCACTTTGCAAGTGAAATATGAGCATGATCCCGGCATCTGAATGAAAAATAAAGGGCAGACGTATGATAGCTTATTGTCTCAGCTAAAACATACTCAAAGCCCAGCGTAAACAAAGATAAAACGACGGAGATATTGCTCGTGAAAGACGAGAATGTAGAATCCAGTTTTGAGAAAAATTCATGTCCCATAGAGAATACACGCAAAATGTAAAAAATTGACATGCCTCCTTTAATCGCAAAAATACGCCATGATACCATTGTCAAAATGAAATATCGTGTAACTGCATTTGTAGAAAATATTCTCAGGTAGAACATATCAAAATTTGAAAGAAAATTGGTCAATATTAACAGAGATACGATCAATTTTCCAAAAATCTGCTGACGTCATAATATGCAAATTGAAATTTTGAGTTCGGAGGCCATTATGATGACGTCATGAGTTAATTGAGGGTTAAATGAGACATAAAATCATATCTCCGACTCATAATCTATCTAAATATGAAAGAAAATTGGGGGTATCTGTCCATTCTGAAGAGTTACAATGAATTTTGTATAGGCATGTTTTTGCACATGTATGTTATGTATCACAAGAGCTCGCACGCACGGATGCGTATCTTAACGGACGCTCATTCCGTTATTAATGGTCAGAAAAAGGTGAACAAGGTATCAAAATGCTTGAAAAAATGTGCAAAATATGAGGACAGAGAAAATTTGGCGATTCTACGTTGCAAAATGCATGTACGAGCGAAAACGCGCGCGCATGCGCGTGTGCGCGTTTTTTTGCAAAATGCTTAAAATGGCCTGAAACGTATGCAAAATTAATTTTAAACGAATCAGAGCATTATACAATTTTGATGCGCGCGTACGTGCGCGTCGAGGTGCGCGCGCGGAATTTGTTGACATTTTTAGTTGACCTTTGACCTGAAGTTGATGTTTACTAAATATGGTTTATTTTTTATGACTCGTTATCGAGATATGATAATGACCTGATTTTTACAAAATGGCGCCTGGATGACGTCACGATAACCTAATGACCTTGAAAAAGTTGATTTGACTTGAAATCATAGGGCTTGATGACTGACAGAAATTTGAAGGAAATTGACTATGTCGATTTCGAGTGAACGTGCGTACAAAAAAGTGTACGGAAGAAATAAAAATAAAGAATAAAGAAAATTCTAGCGAAATCAATAGGTGATCTGTCATCGACAGACCACCTAATAAAGAATAAAGAATAAAGAAAATTCTAACGAAATCAATAGGTGATCTGTCATCGACAGACCACCTAATAAAGAATAAAGAATAAAGAATAAAGAAAATTCTAACGAAATCAATAGGTGATCTGTCATCCACAGACCACCTAATAAAGAATAAATAAATAAATAAAGAAAGAAAATTCTAGCGAAATCAATAGGTGATCTGTCGTTGACAGACCACCTAACTAGAATTTAATTCGTCACGAAGACGAATAAGGTGGTCTGCCTTCAAGTTATATAGACATGTAAACAATGATGATCATGATGATGATCATGATGATGATGATCTTGATAGTAATGGTGATGACGATGATAATGATGATGATGATCATGATGATGTTGATGATCATCATCAACAGACCATGATGACATTTGATTGAAAAAAATGGGAAAACATTTAGATAGCATATGGTCTCAGCTACAACATACTCGAAAATCAACATAATCCAAGCAGAAATAATGTCGATATTGCTCACAGAAGATAGGAATGTAGATTCCAGATTTGAGAAAAAGTCATCTCCCTTAGGAATTACATGCAAAAAGTAATGGATCAAGTGAAAATAGGGTTATAATAAAGTAAATATGGCTGTTTATTATGCGATTTGCGATTCTACGTGTTTTAAATTCAAAGTTGATGGTACAGTGAAAGGTCAAAAAGAAAAAAAAGATTGTTGGAGACGCCCGGACTCGAACCAGGGACCTCGAGGTTGGAAGTGCGTTACCGATATACCAAAACATTTCCCATAGCGATTACACGTAAACGGAAAATAAAATTCTCAAATCCCAATTTGCAAGTGAAATATGAGCATGATCCCGGCATCTGATCGAGAAACATTTGTGATAGCTTATCGTCTCAGCTACAACATACTCGATGCTCAGCGAAAACGAAGCTAAGACGACGGAGATATTGCTCGTGAAAGACGGAAATGTAGAATCCAGTTTTCAGAAAAAGTCATGTCCCAAAGAGAATACACGCAAAATGTAAACAATTGACATGCCTCCTTTAATCGCAAAAAAAAGCCATGATGTTTTATCAAAACTAAAATTCGTGGATACTGCATCTGTAGAGAATTGTCTCAGCTAAAACATATCAAAATTTGGATGAAAAATCGATAAATATTTAGAGAGATACAATCAATTTTCCAAAAATATGATGACGTCATAATATGCAAATTGAAATTTTGAGTTCGGAGGCCATTATGATGACGTCATGAGTTAATTGAGGGTCAAATGAGACATGAAATCATATTTCCGACTCATACTTTATCAAGATATGAAGAAAAAAATTGGGCTCATCTTGCATCCTAAAGAGCTACAATGGATTTTGTATAGGCATGTTTTTGCCCATATATGCTATGTATTACAAGAGCTCGCACGCACGGACATTTACCTTGAACGAAGGCCATCATGATGACGTCATGAGTTAATTGAGGGTTCGAACGGACATTTACCTTGAACGGACGCTCATTTCGTTATTAATGGTCATAAAGAGATAAACATGGTATCAAATTGTTCGGAATAAAATGGGCAATACTATGATAGACACAAAAAGGCGATTCTAGGTTGCGTACGACCATTACGAACAGAAACGTGCGCGCAAACGAGAAATGGAATTCTCAAATCCCACGTTGCAAGTGAAATATGAGCATGATCTCGGCATCTGATCGAAAAATAAAGGGCACACTTGTGATAGCTTATTGTCTCAGCTACAACATACTCAAAGCTCAGCGTAAACAAAGATAAAACGACGGAGATATTGCTCGCGAAAGACGAGAATGTAGAATCCAGTTTTGAGAAAAAGTCATGTCCCATAGAGAATACACGCAAAATGTGAAAAATTGACATGCCTCCTTTAATCGCAAAAATACGCCATGATGCTTTTGTCAAAATGAAATATCGTGAAAACTGCATTTGTAGAGAATATTCTAAGGTAGAACATATCAAAATTTGAAAGAAAATTGATCAACATTTGCAGAGATACAATCAATTTTCCAAAAATCTGCTGACGTCATAATATGAAAATTGAAATTTTGAGTTCGGATGCCATTATGATGACGTCATGAGTTAATTGAGGGTCAAATGAAACATGAAATCATATCTCCGATTCATACTCTATCAAAATATGAAAAAAAACTTGGGGTCACCTTGCATCCTAAAGCGCTACAATGGTTTTTGTATAGGCATGTTTTTGTCCCTGTATGCTATGTATTACAAAAGCTCGCGCGCACGGTAATTATCTTAAACGGACGCTCATTCCGTTATTAATGGGCATAAAAAGTTGAACAAGGTATCAAACTGCTTGAAAAAATGTGCCAAACATGATGACAGAAAAAATTTGGCGATTCTATGTTGGAAGATGCAATTACGCGCGAAAACGCGCGCGCATGTGCGTGCGCGCGTTTTTTGCAAAATGCTTAAAATGGCCTAAAAAACGTATCCAAAATTAATTTGGAACGAATTTGAGCATTTTAAAATTTTATTGCGCGCGTACGTGCGCGTCGAGGTGCGCGCGCGGAATTTGTTGAAATTTTTAGTTGACCTTTGACCTGAAATTAATGTATACCAAATATGGTTGATTTTTGATGACTCGTTATCGAGATATGATAATGACCTGATTTTTACAAAATGGCGCCTGGATGACGTCACGATAACCTAATGACCTTGAAAAAGTTGATTTGACTTGAAATTATAGGGCTTGATGACTGACAGAAATTTGAAGGAAATTGACCATGTCGATTTCGAGTGAACGTGTGTACAAAAAAGTGTACGGAAGAAATAAAAATAAACTAGAATTTAAATCGTCACGAGGACGATTAAGGTGGTCTGTTTTCAAGTCTTATGATAGATTATAATATTTACTATATTGAGAAAGGGAGAAGTTATATAGACATGTAAAGAATGATGATCATCATGATCATCATGATGATGATGATCTTGATAGTAAATGTGATGACGATGATGATCATGATGAGGATCATGATGATGTTGATGATTATCATCAACAGACCATGATGACATCAGACTGAAAACTAGATGGAATTCGACTGCGCGCAGTCGAAAATGATGCCTCCGTTATAGAGCAATTTTACAAACTAAAACAGAAGAAAAAAAATTGAATTCACGTTCAATGGTAATCCATTGACAGGTTCTTAGAATATTGTGATTACAAGCAATTTCTCATATACATATATGACCCTTTGATCTTTGACCTCATGACCATAAAATCTACTCAGTTCATTGGCTCTGCAAGATGTTCTGAGTTAAATAGTAATCCATCTGTCAGTTCTAATGAGAATGCGTTCACAAGCTATTTTTGCATACATAATGGGCCCATGACCTTTGACCTTTGACCTTATGAACCAAGAATCTACTCAGTTCATTGGCTCTGCAAGTAACAAACATGACCTAATTTTGGCATGAATCCATCAATCGGTTCTTGAGATAACGCGATCACAAGCTGTTTTTGCATTCATAATGTGCGCTGTGGCCTTTGACCTTTGACCTACGTGCTCCAAAATCTAATCAGATTGTCTTCCTATGGTGATACACACTATCATTAAGTTTGAAGTTTAAATCTCCAGTGGTTCTTGAGATATTATGATAACAATCTCAATGTATGGAATTTCATAAGTTGACCTCTGTGACCCTTGACCTTTGACCTACGTGCTCCAAAATCTAATCAGATCGTCTTCCTATGGTGATACATACTATCCTTAAGTTTGAAGTTTTTACATCTCCAGTGGTTCTTGAGATATCATGATAACAATCTCAATGTATGGAATTTCATAAGTTGACCTCTATGACCCTTGACCTTTGACCTACGTGCTCCAAAATGTAATCAGATTGTTTTCCTATAGTGATACACACTATCACTAAGTTTGAAGTTTAAATCTCCAGTGGTTCTTGAGATATCATGATAACAATCTCAATGTATGGAATTTCATAAGTTGACCTCTGTGACCCTTGACCTTTGACATACGTGCTCCAAAATCTAATCAGATCGTCTTCCTATGGTGATACATACTATCCTAAAGTTTGAAGTTTAAATCTCAAATGGTTCTTGAGATATCGCGCTAACAAACTCAATACAAGGAATTTCATAAGTTGACCTCTGTGACCTGTGACCTTTGACCTACGTACTCCAAAATCTAATCAGATCGTCTTCCTATGGTGATAAATACTATTCCCGAGTCTTAAGTTTAAATCTTAAATGGTTCTTGAGATATTGTGATAACGGTCAAACGGGACGGACGGACGGACGTACGGACGGACAACCCGAAAACATGATGCCTCCGGCACCACCTTCGGTGGCGGAGGCATAAAAATGAGAGAACATTTAGATAGTATATAGTCTCAGCTTCAACATACTCAAAAATCAACAAAAATCAAGCCAAAATAACGGCGATATTGCTCGCAAAAGACAAGAATGTAGAATCCAGATTTTGAGAAAAAGTCATCTCCCATAAGGATTACACGCAAAAAGTAATGGATCAAGTGATAATAGGGTAATAATAAAGTAAATATGGTTGTTTATTACATTATTTGCGATTGTACGTGTTTTAATATTCAAAGAAGATGGTACAATGAAAGGTCAAAAAGAAAAAAAAAGTGAAGAAAAAAAATTGTTGGAAACGCCCGGACTCGAACCAGGGACTTCGAGGTCGGAAGTCAAGTGCGTTACCGATATACCAAAACATTTCCCATAGCGATTACACGTAAACGGAAAATAAAATTCTCAAATCCCACTTTGCAAGTGAAATATGAGCATGATCCCGGCATCTGATCGAAAAATAGAGGGCACACTAGTGATAGCTTATTGTCTCAGCTACAACATACTCAAAGCTCAGCGTAAACAAAGATAAAACAACGGAGATATTGCTCGCGATAGACGAGAATGTAGAATCCAGTTTTGAGAAAAAGTCATGTCCCATAGAGAATACACGCAAAATGTAAAAAATTGACATGCCTCCTTTAATCGCAAAAATACGCCATGATGCCTTTGTCAAAATGAAATATTGTGATGACTGCATTTGTAGAGAATTGTCTCAGCTAAAACATATCAAAATTTAGATGAGAATTGAGCAATATTTACAGAGATACAATCAATTTTCCAAAAATCTGCTGACGTCATAATATGCAAATTGAAATTTTGAGTTCGGAGGCCATTATGATGACGTCATGAGTTAATTGAGGGTCAAATGAGACATGAAATCATATCTCCGACTCATAATCTATCTAAATATGAAAGAAAATTGGGGTATCTGTCCATTCTGAAGAGTTACAATGAATTTTGTATAGGCATGTTTTTGCACATGTATGTCATGTATTACAAGAGCTCGCACGCACGGATGCGTATCTTAACGGACGCTCATTCCGTTATTAATGGTCAGAAAAAGGTGAACAAGGTATCAAAATGCTTGAAAAAATTTGCCAAATATGATGACAGAGAAAAATTGGCGATTCTACGTTGCAAAATGCAAGTACGCGCGAAAACGCGCACGCATGTGCGTGTGCGCGTTTTTTTGCAAAATACTTAAAATGGCCTGAAACGTATGCAAAATTAATTTTAAACGAATCGAAGCATAATAAAATTTTGATGCGCGCGTACGTGCGCGTCGAGGTGCGCGCGCGGAATTTGTTGACATTTTTAGTTGACCTTTGACCTGAAGTTGATGTATACCAAATATGGTTTATTTTTGATGACTCGTTATCGAGATATGATAATGACCTGATTTTTACAAAATGGCGCCTGGATGACGTCATGATGACCTAATGACCTTGAAAAAGTTGATTTGACTTGAAATCATAGGGCTTGATGACTGACAGAAATTTGAAGGAAATTGACCATGTCGATTTCGAGTGAACGTGCGTACAAAAAAGTGTACGGAAGAAATAAAAATAAAGAAAGAAAGAATAAAGAATAAAGAAATAAAATTCTAGCGAAATCAATAGGTGATCTGTCATGGACAGACCACCTAATAAAGAATAAATAAATAAATAAAGAAAGAAAATTCTAACGAAATCAATAGGTGATCTGTCATCGACAGACCACCTAATAAATAAATAAATAAAGAAAGAAAGAAAATTCTAGCGAAATCAATAGGTGATCTGTCGTTGACAGACCACCTAATAAATAAAGAATAAAGAAAATTCTAACGAAATCAATAGGTGATCTGTCGTTGACAGACCACCTAATAAAGAAATAAAGAAAGAAAATTCTAACGAAATCAATAGGTGATCTGTCATCGACAGACCACCTAAATATGACAATCAAGGCGTCCCTTTCTTCTTTACAAAATAAAAATAATAGATCTAGCATAAAAGCTTTTTTTGATTTCATGGTTGGCCTTAATTTTAATATGGTGTGGAAATCAACATTCCTATTTAATGGACCACAGTACAAAGTAAAACTAAATGAACGATTTAACTTTTGCCTCAAACAGTGCTTTCTATGGCCTATGAGTAGTACTATAACTAGAATTAGTTTATTAAAACAAGAAAAAGAGGTGGACTTCATAAGTAAACATAATTGTGGGCTAGAGGTCTTCTCTTATACATCATCAAAAATAGAGTTATCAGCATGAACTGCACAATTTGGAGAAGAAAAAAATCTCTAATATGTCTAGGCCCATATGTCTAGGTCATTGGTAATAAGTATGACCAGTACAATCGCAGTGAAATTACAATTACTAGGGAGCTACTTGATTTCCAAAAGCAGTGGCAGGTGCCAATTCTTAAGCTGAAGAATGTATTGAAACCCCCCCCAAAACTAATGCTCTCTTAAGCCTAGCTCACATACACACCGGGCCCCGTACGATTTTCCCTACCCGGCGGCTTCTCGTGGATTTTTAGAGACCGTACGACACCCTTCCGATTTTCACTTCTACGGCATGTGTGGTCACATATTCTGCAGCGCCCGGGAGATGCCCGGTGAAAATTGGTCGAGTGACAATGCAAGGCGCCCGTAATGCTATGGTCACATTACCCAAAGGTAGCCTGCTCGGCGGCCGAGCGGCGAGTTTTAAACCAATTCTGCCCGGCGGCTGCCCGGCCACCGAGCGGCGGCCGCCCAGGCACCGCTCGTTTTTAGGGCATCGCTCGGTCGCCGCTGAAGTTTTAGCGCGGAGTTAAAATTTGGGCGGCGCCTGCTCACTTTTCACTCGCCGCCCAAAATACGCTCGGTGCCTGGGCGGTCGCCGCCCGGGCACCGACATAATCGCTGGGCGATGCCTAATTCCACCAGCGACCGAGCAGGCTACTGATCGGTCGGTCGCTGCTCTGATTTGTGACCATAGCTTAAGGGTGCCGGCCGGGTGTCAGCCGTGTGTCGGTCGGTAAGCTTTAGGCTTCGTCCGATGAAAAGGTGCACCCCATCGCTCCCGGGGCCAGCTAGCCGCGTCTTTTTTTCCCGTAAGGTAGCCATCCTAGAATGCATATTAATATTTTAATATATGAATATTTGCGTTGGTACGGTGAGGTGGAGATCAAATTCAAAATTAAATCGGCTAGATTCTGGACTAAATTTACCAGTATGTCGCAATGATTATGGACAGGTTACGACCTGAGTAGTCATTCGTTTACGGTAAGTCTCCCGATTTTGTCGCAATATATCACTTATTTAAAGTAAACTTAGCTGTGCATTTGAAATTTCACATTTGATAAATTATCGCATCAGATTATGACAGAGAAGTATAACAAGCCAGGCGCGGATCTACGGGGGGGGGGGGGGGGTTTTAGGGGGTTTAACCCCCCCCCCCCTTGGGCCGCCAAAAAAACACAAAAAAAACGCACACTGGAGAGATATCGCCTCGCCGCTATGCGGCTCGTGGACGATGCTACGCATCACATTGGGTCAACCCCCCCCCCCACCCTTAGTAAAAAGCTAGATCCGCCCCTGCAAGCCTACAGTGGATGTTATATCTAGCCTCAGGGGGTCTTGACTAGACGGCCCTACTATGACTGTTTTAGAGTCAGTTGGTCAAGCCCGAAACAATTTTAGTGATAATTTTCGTGCAGTGCGATTTTCATTTTAACACGCAAATTACATAGACAAATTAAGCTGCATTATTTCGCTCGAGTCGACCACTTTGACCATCCAACATGACGTCATCGTCTTAGCTAAAACAAACTGCTGTACGTGTTTATAATACGGCTGAGGCAACTTTCTTAACCTAGACAAACTTTTAGACACTTTCTTAGACTTAAGAAAAATGTCTTAGAAGTTTATTGAATACGGGGCCTGGTGATGGTGATGGTAGTGCATGGTTCTGATATTGGTAAACATGTACCTAAGCATGATGTTGGCCGTAGTGATGATGGTAGTGGTGATATCTGTACTGTACACCTGATAGAGTTGTATAAGTGGTGATGGTGGTGATGGGAGTGGTAGTACATGGCGGTGGTGGTAGTAGTGGTATATCTCCGCCTATAATGATGGCAGTGGTGGTAGTATTGGACAGGTACGTGATGGAGTGGTGGTAGTATACATGTAGTTGCGATATACTTGTTTTTCATAGATTTTTATTCTTTTCTCTCGTAAAGAAAATTTCACATAATTCATAACATTTCATACAGAATTACAAAAACTCTTCACATAGGGTTCACTAAATTTGCAAGTGAACTTTAACATTTACCTTCAAGGTAACAAATCAATTTTCATACCAAATATATTTGCTGATAAAGTTACGCATTTACCAAAGAACAAAAATTAAAATAACCAAAATTATAGCTTCATATTTTTTATAAATTTCTTATTTTTTCTTGTGTTTTTCAAAATGATTTTTGAAAATTTTCTCGAAATAGAAAAAAGAGTTATAATGAAAAGAAAGAAAAAGATATATAATTAAAGAAGAGAAAAACAAGAGAACATCTACTGCCCCCCCCCCCCCTTGATAGTGGTATACAGTGATCGAGCATATCGGATTCAGTGGCGGATTCAGGTATAAACGGAATAGGGGTGACTCAATCCTTTCATTTCAGGGCAGGTCAAGAGTTCACGTGCACGTCCCCTGTTAACCCTTAAGGCATATCATGTGCATTTGTAATGTTTAAATCAGATATGACACATAACATATGACTTTTGTTATTCAACATAATCTGATTGGCTATTACTCTAACAAGGTTATTGGGTTAAATCGACTGTGTATTTTTGGTATACTCATTTGATAGCCTATACATAATGTTGGCGTTGACATTCAGTTACTACGTGGGATTAAACTTATATTTAATAAACATCAAACATTCATATTTTCTTATCTACAAACACCTTATATCTGTAAATTCCATTATTTTGTGAAATCATAAAATAACTGCTAACATTGATAATGCTTTTTCCTTTCAATCTCAACTATGTCCAGTCAGGAAAACCACAACGTGTAGTCTTGCATACAAAGACATCAATTAAACAAATTTTCATTAAAACCTGAATTAACATTCAAACAATAATGATTGGCGAGGCATCAATAAAATTATGGCGATTGAGATCAGCCAGAATGCAGTATTTGCACACGGTTCAGCCATTGTACCAAAACAAAAGTCTAGGGTTCCCGCTTTCCCACTAATGATTGTGTACAAACTTAAAAACCACACATGCGCTTTCAGCAACTTGGATATCCCCAATCTTTTTCAAAGTTTTGTAATCGCAATTCCACAATTCTTCTTTCATTATCTCTCAGCCAGTGTTGTTAGAAGCGGCTCAGTTAGTCAGGATAGCATAGGCAAATTCGTCTTCAGAGTTACACAGGGACACCAGGAACACTTTGAATAAAGGTGAGTGAATTCATAGGCAAACTCAGATCAGAGATATTTGTCTGATTTCTATAATTATCGAGGCTCTCAACTGGAGAAGGTAAAGAAATCCTTTCCCTCGTCTGTTGCCTGTGAGTTGTACATGAAATCATGCTTATTAATCAATAAGGAGTATCTCGGTAGATGAAGAGTCGGGGTTGGTAGTGGTGGTGATATTTGGCCGTAGTGGTTGGTGTGGATCCGACATTGGCAGTGGTGGTGATGGTGATGGTAGTGCATGGTTCTGATATTGGTAAACATGTACCTAAGCATGATGTTGGCCGTAGTGATGATGGTAGTGGTGATATCTGTACTGTACACCTGATAGAGTTGTATAAGTGGTGATGGTGGTGATGGGAGTGGTAGTACATGGCGGTGGTGGTAGTAGTGGTATATCTCCGCCTATAATGATGGCAGTGGTGGTAGTATTGGACAGGTACGTGATGGAGTGGTGTTAGTATACATGTAGTTGTGATATACTTGTTTTTCATAGATTTTTATTCTTTTCTCTCGTAAAGAAAATTTCACATAATTCATAACATTTCATACAGAATTACAAAAACTCTTCACATAGTGTTCACTAAATTTGCAAGTGAACTTTAACATTTAACTTTAAGGTTACAAATGAATTTTCATACCAAATATATTTGCTGATAAAGTTACACATTTACCAAAGAACAAAAATTCAAATAACCAAAATTATAGCTTCATATTTTTTTTTATAAATTTCTTATTTTTTCTTGTGTTTTTCAAAATGAGTTTTGAAAATTTTCTCGAAATAGAAAAACAAGTTATGATGAATAGAAAGAAAAAGATATATAATTAAAGAAGAGAAAATAAGAGAACATCTACTGCCCCCCCCCCCCTTGATAGTGGTATATAGTGATCGAGCATATCGGATTCAGTGGCGGATTCAGGTATAACCGGAATAGGGGTGACTCAATCCTTTCATTTCAGGGCAGGTCCAGAGTTCACGTGTACGTCCCCTATTAACCATTAAGGCATATCATGTGCATTTGTAATTTTTAATCAGATATGACACATAACATATGACTTTTGTTATTCAACAGAATCTGATTGGCTTTTACTCTAACATGATAATTGGGTTAAATTGACTGTGTATTTTTGGTATACTCATTTGATAGCCTATACATAACGTTGGCGTTGACATTCAGTTTCTACGTAGG
Organism: Strongylocentrotus purpuratus; assembly: GCF_000002235.5. Classification (NCBI taxonomy): domain Eukaryota; kingdom Metazoa; phylum Echinodermata; class Echinoidea; order Camarodonta; family Strongylocentrotidae; genus Strongylocentrotus; species Strongylocentrotus purpuratus. Next base: position 30,718,061 of record NW_022145601.1, on the reverse strand, counting down.
ATTAAACTTATATTTAATAAACAGCAAACAATCATATTTTCTTATCTACAAACACCTGAAATTTGTAGATTACAATATGTTGTCAAATAATAAAATAACTGCTAACATTGATAATGCTTTTTCCTTTCAATCTCAACTATGCCAAGTCAGGGAAACCTCAATGTGTAGTCTTGCTTACAAAGACATCAATTAAACAAATTTTCATTAAAACCTGAATTAACATTCAAACAATAATGATTGGTGAGGCATCAATAAAATTATGGCGGATGAGACCAGCCAGAATGCAGTTTTTTGCACACGGTTCAGCCATTGTACCAAAACAAAAGTCTAGGGTTCCCGCTTTCCCACTATAATGATTGTGTACAAACTTAAAAACCACACATGCGCTTTCAGCAACTTGGATATCCCCAATCCTTTTCAAAGTTTTGTAATCGCAATTCCACAATTCTTCTTTCATAATCTCTCAGCCAGTGTTGTTAGAAGCGGCTCAGTTAGTCAGGATATATCATAGGCAAATTCGTCTTCAGAGTTACACAGGGACACCAGAAACACTTTGAATAAAGGTGAGTGAATTCATAGGCAAACTCAGATCAGAGATATTTGTCTGATTTCTAGACTGAAATTATCGAGACTCCCAACTGGAGAAGGTAAAGAAATCCTTTCCCTCGTCTGTTGCCTGTGAGTTGTACATGAAATCATGCTTATTAATCAATAAGGAGTATCTCGGTAGATGAAGAGTCGGGGTTGGTGTTGGTGGTTATATTTGGCTGTATGGTTGGTGTAGATCCGACATTGGCAGTGGTGGTGATGGTGATGGTAGTGCATGGTTCTGATATTGTTAAACATGTACCTAAGAATGATGTTGGCCGTGGTGATGATGGTAATGGTGATATCTGTACTGTACACCTGATGGAGTGGTATAAGCGGTGATGGGAGTGGTAGTACATGGTGGTGGTGGTGGTAGTAGTGGTATATCTACACCTATGGTGATGGCAGTGGTGGTAGTATTGGACAGGTACGTGATGGAGTGGTGGTAGTATACATGTAGTTGTGATATAGTTTTTTTCATAGATTTTTATTCTTTTCTCTCGTAAAGAAAATTTCACATAATTCATAACATTTCATACAGAATTAAAAAAAATCTTCACATAGGCTTCACTAAATTTGCAAGTGAACTTAAACATTTACCTATGAGGTTACAAATGAATTTTGCAGGTGATGATGGTAGTGGTGATATATGTACTGTACGCCTGATGGAGTGGTATAAGCGGAGATGGGAGTGGTAGTACATGGTGGTGGTGGTGGTAGTAGTGGTATATCTACACCTATGGTGATGGCAGTGATGGTAGTATTGGACAGGTACGTGATGGAGTGGTGGTAGTAAACATGTAGTTGTAGTGAACTTTAACATTTACCTATGAGGTTACAAATGAATTTTGCAGCTTTTGCACACGGTTCAGCCATTGTACCAAAACAAAAGTCTAGGGTTCCCGCCTTCCCACTATGATTGTGTGCAAACTTAAAAACCACGCATGCGCTTTGAGCAACTTGGATATCCCCACTCCTTTTCAAAGTTTTGTTAGTGCAATTCTACAATTCTCCTTGTTAGTCTCTCAGCCAGTGTTGTTGGCAGCAGCTCAGTTAGTCGCGAGTTCACGTGCACTTCCCCTATTAGCCCATGTGCATTTGTAATGTTTAAATCAGATATTACACATAACATATGACTTTCGTTATTAAACAGAATCTGATTGGCTTTTACTCTAACATGATAAATGGGTTAAATTGGCCGTGTATTTTTGGTATACTCATTTGATAGCCTATACATAACGTTGGCGTTGACATTCAGTTTGTAACTAGGATTAAACTCAAAATTAATAAACAGCAAACAATCATATTTTATTATCTACAAATACTTGAAATTTGTAGATTCTAATATGTTGTCAAATAATTAAATGACTGCTAACATTGATAATGCTTTTTCCTTTCAATCTCAACTATGTCCAGTCAGGGAAACCACAATGTGTAGTCTTGCTTACAAAGACATCAATTAAACAAATTTTCATTAAAACCTGAATTAACATTCAAACAATAATGATGAGCGAGGCATCAATAAAATTATTGCGAATGAGATCAGCCAGAATGCAGCTTTTGCACACGGTTTAGCCATTGTACCAAAACAAAAGTCTAGGGTTCCCGCCTTCCCACTATGATTGTGTGCAAACTTCAAAAACACGCATGCGCTTTGAGCAACTTGGAAATCCCCACTCCTTTTCGAAGTTTTGTTAGTACAATTCTACAATTCTCCTTGTTAGTCTCTCAGCCAGTGTTGTTGGCAGCAGCTCAGTTAGTCGCGAGTTCACGTGCACTTCCCCTATTAGCCCATGTGCATTTGTAATGTTTAAATCAGATATTACACATAACATATGACTTTCGTTATTAAACAGAATCTGATTGGCTTTTACTCTAACATGATAAATGGATTAAATTGGCCGTGTATTTTTGGTATACTCATTTGATAGCCTATACATAACGTTGGCGTTGACATTCAGTTTCTACGTAGGATTAAACTCATATTTAATAAACAGCAAACAATCATATTTTCTTATCTACAAATACCTGAAATTTGTAGATTCTAATATGTTGTCAAATAATAAAATGACTGCTAACATTGATAATGCTTTTTCCTTTCAATCTCAACTATGTCTGTGAAATGTAAACGTTAGCAGTGTCCTAGTATTCACACTCTCAATCTCTATCTTTTCCCTCTCCCCTCCTCCCCATCCCTCTCTTTCTCTCCCCATCCCCTCCCTCTATAATCTCTCTCAATCTCTCTTTTATTTATTTTTTGTTATGTATACCTTTTTAATAGTTTTGCGGGACTTCTGTAGATTCTGTTGATCCGTAATCATTTGAGGTAAGCTCTGCTCCAGGATGAGGAAAGAAAGATCAAGAGAGTTCAAAATAACAGGAAATAGCACCCACCTCTTATCCGGCCTAGGCCCATTTTGTCATAAGATAAGACCAAAATATGTGATTGCCAGATGATTTTCTTTAAAAGCAACACGGATTTGGTTCTTCTATGATTATAAACACAACGATATAGTATTTTTACAATGTGTGACCAAGACAATTTTCCATGTGTTCTTGTGTGAATTTGGATGAATACAAAGGATTTAATTTAATTTGATTCAATTTTATAAAATGAATTAACACAAAAATGAAGCCAATAAACAATAAATATCAATAACAATGTAATATAAAGTCACAGTTCAGTTGCACAATCATAAAAAGCATGCAAACATGTTAAATGTACATACATCTTCTGCACTTGAATCACGGGTTCTCCTCCTCTTCCGCCTGCTACATCGGGTGGCCATGTCTCACCCTCTACTGAAATAAAATATAGATATAAATGGGAAAACCTCTTTTTGATACAAGAAATACATGAACCCATTGATTTACATTAATTATTTTCGGTTGTGAAAGTTTATCAGATAAACACTAGGAAAAAGATTTAAAACAAATTATATTTTGTAGTAAGTGATCACACAACCCGCTCCCCCCTCCCCCCCCCCCCCCCCCCCCCCCCCTGAACGAAATATTGTTCGGCGCGATTTTCACATTTTCGGGGTCAAATACGCAAAAAAGTTTATGCTCACTACCTCCCCCTTCCCCCCCCCCCCCCCCGCCACTGGAGGATAAGGCCATGCGGAAAACAGGAAAATAAGAGATTCACAGAAATTCAGAATGCGTCTTTTTTAATAAAGGTATTTGTCCCATTTGCAGTCCTAAAAAATGACAATGTTTAATTCCAATAGCATTTGAAAGATAATACTGATTTAGAACTTCTTTCAAAAGGAAAGGGCTGGAAAATGTCTTTTTGTGGGAAAATAACGACGATTTGTTGTCAAATCGACATAAGGGACTGCTATCACTTATGTAAATAGTCTGATTTTCAGACCCTCGTATGTTTTGTGCTGCGCAAAGATTAAATCAGCTTGATTTTGGCCATTACAAGAAGTGGGTTATTGATGTAGACAAATGATGCATGTACCTGTTACAGCTCATTTTATGAATTTTATTACCAAAGAAAAAAAGATGTCAGTCACACGTCACTCAGTAGTGTCTGACAGTGAAGTCTAGGAGGTAAACGATTTCCTTGCATAAATTGAATACTAGGACACTGCTAACGTTTTAAATTCACAAGTAGGACATACATGACATATTCATGATTCCTGCAATGTTCTACATAATTTGATGTTGGCTGCAAAAGTCTTTAAGGTAGCATAATTCCATTCGATTTTCTCAGGGCTCTATACAGGGGGCCATCAATAGTCTAATTCTAGTATTATTCTGCTATTTAATCACTTACATTTTACTTTTTACTTAATATAATATATTATATATAATATTTTTTCCATAATTACCAGGGTGGGGCTAAAAACTTGTAATGACGCGCGCGATCACTTATCCCAGCCGGTTTGGAAAACGGCCACATGCCCGGTGCCAGGTGTATCTCCGGTTGGTTGGTGTATGATTATATGAATATCCCCGATTTCCCGGGCATAATAATACACTCAGCAACAGCATGTTTTACATAGGCCTCGATGATCTTGGTGTCAAAATGCACAGAATTATACTGGGAGATAAACAAAATATGACATGGATTCTTCACCACCAAAATATGAGGTTGAAGGACAAAATGAGCAGAGGGGGGGGGGGGGGGGTAAAGTTTATTAGTGACATTTAGTTTGTGTATGTAAAGTATATGTACAATTTGCAGATACTACTCACAACTTAGAACTTACAGTAACTATTGGCAACAGAATACAAATTAATAATACTTCAGTCTGTATCCTCTTCATCGCTACCAATAACTTCTTCTGCATCTATGCTTTCTGTTCCATTGGAGCATTGTCCACAGCACACTCAACATGCAAATATACATGACATGTCAGCGTTCATACAGCTGCATTTCATGTTTTGACACTGCCTTTCCCCTTCTTTGCAGTTGCAACAAATTCCTTTAAGAAGGTTGTATGGCGCGATACCAACATACAGCATCTTTGGTTTGAGTTTTCTGTTGGAATCTAACTCCCATCCTTTTCCTTTGGGATCAAAAAAAGAGGTGTCAAGATGCTTCCATACCACAACTTAAAGATGGGTTACTATTATTTCAGGAGAGGAGTTTGGCATTGCATAGAATAATTGACTGCCTGAGGATATGTTAGACATATAATATTTTAAAAAACAGCAGAGCTGACTGGCTGTCCAATTTATTAACACGAGAATAGTATTAACAAACAATCGAGACTTAACTCTGGAACACTCCTGTAAATTAACAAAATTACCGAGATGGATATATGTGAAATATGTAATGAGGACTTTTCAGAATCAGGAAAGCTTCAGATGTTGCACAGAAAGGGATATGAGAATTTAATAAAGCGGTGTAAACGTATCAACAACTTTGCAGTTGCAACAAATTCCTTTAAGAAGGTTGTATGGCGCGATACCAACATACAGCATCTTTGGTTTGAGTTTTCTGTTGGAATCTAACTCCCATCCTTTTCCTTTGGGATCAAGAAAAGAGGTGTCAAGATGCTTCCATACCACAACTTAAAGATGGGTTACTATTATTTCAGGAGAGGAGTTTGGCATTGCATAGAATAATTGACTGCCTGAGGATATGTAAGACATATAATATTTTTAAAAAACAGCAGAGCTGACTGGCTGTCCAATTTATTAACACGAGAATAGTATTAACAAACAATCGAGACTTAACTCTGGAACACTCCTGTAAATTAACAAAATTACCGAGATGGATATATGTGAAATATGTAATGAGGACTTTTCAGAATCAGGAAAGCTTCAGATGTTGCACAGAAAGGGATATGAGAATTTAATAAAGCGGTGTAAACGTATCAACAACTCTTCATTATTAGAGCGATTGGAACGAAAATGGACAAGCAACACTCCTATGGTATAGTCTCTCGTAGATGCCGAAACCTTTTCTTGCAAAATGAGATGTAGCATAGGCGTATCCACTGTACTCATTTGTATTTCCAAGCAGGCTTTGATGGTCTTTACGACATTTGTAGCATAGACAAAGAAGAGTGCCTCTTCAAGTACGGCTGGTCTGGAAATACACTGTTTGATGCATTCATGGACATACCGAATGTGCTCTCTACAAATGCAGATTTCCTGCCAGTGTCATTACTGCATTCACAAGTAACACTTTAACCGACTCCACAATTCAAACAGCTGGGATAAAAGTAATGCAGATCGCATAATTATGGCTCTGTGATACTCCCCTAGAAAATTCTTGCCTATGAAGTTCAAGAAGCAAGAAGCCAAAGGCAAAATCGATCCTGACCGCCTCCTACCAACGGAAGATGCAACAGCTCAACATTCCCTTCGTGACCATCTTTAAGTTGTGGTATGGGAACATCTTGACACCTCTTTTCTTGATCCCAAAGGAAAAGGATGGGAGTTAGATTCCAACAGAAAACTCAAACCAAAGATGCTGTATGTTGGTATCGCGCCATACAACCTTCTCAAAGGAATTTGTTGCAACTGCAAAGAAGGGGAGAGGCAGTGTCAAAACATGAAATGCAGCTGTATGAACGCTGACATGTCATGTATATCTGCACTTGGAGTGTGCTGTGGACATTGCTCCAATGGAACAGAAAGCATAGATGCAGAAGAAGTTATTGGTAGCGATGAAGAGGATACAGACTGAAGTATTATTAATTTGTATTCTGTTGCCAATAGTTACTGTAAGTTCTAAGTTGTGAGTAGTATCTACAAATTGTATATATACTTTGCATAAACAAACTAATTGACACTAATGAACTTTAACCCCCCCCCCCCCCCCCTCTGCTCATTTTGTCCTTCAACCTCGTATTTTGGTGCCAGGTGAAGAATTCATTTCATATTTTGTTTATATCCCAGTATAATTCTATGCATTTTGACACCAAGATCATCGAGGCCTATGTAAAACATGCTGTTGCTGATACATAATTTCTAGTGTTTTAGTGCAGGGTCAATGACCTTTGACCCTCAAAAAGGAAATTTCCCCTCCTCCTCTCTTTTAGGAATAAATAATAAACCCCATTCCCGACACATTAAGTTGAAATTAGCCTTTTCGATTTGTTTGTGCTCATTTTTACACAATGTCGTCATTTTCCTGTAAGTAATAGGACATTTTAGTGATAAAACGTATATTTTTTACCTTTGACCTCATTTTTGGAGGTCAGGATTTTATTCCAAGGGTCAGTAGTTATTCTATGTCATCTTCTTTCGTAATCCTGTGCATTTTGACAGCAAAATCATCTATATACCTTATTTTTTTGCTGAGATACAATGTATAGTGTTTTAGTGCAAGGTCAATGACCTTTGACCCTCAGAAAGGAAATTTACCCCCCGCTCTGCTCTTGGAATAAATAATAACCCCCATACCCCCATATCCGCCAAAATAAGTTGAAATGAGCCTCTTTGATTTGTTTGTGCTCATTTGTATATGATATGGTAATTTTACTGTTATAAATATGAAATTTTAGAGATAAAATAGTTTTTTGACCTTTGACCTCATTTTCGGAGGTCAAGATTTTATTCTAAGGGTCAGTAGTTATTCTATGTCATCTTCTTTCGTAATTCTGTGCATTTTGACACCAAGATCATCTATATACCATATTTTGTTGCTGAAATACAATTTTAAGTGATTTAGGCAGAGGTCATTGACCTTTGACCTCTAATGAAAAATTCTCCCCAACCCCCATACCTCCTCCCTTTTTTTTGGTAGTTGTCTATACCCATACCTACCCGAATCAGTTGAAATTAGCTTCTTTTAATTTTTTTCACAGATTGGCTCAATATGTGGCTAATTTAGGGTTACTATAAGTGAAAATATTACAAATATATGTTTACATAAAAATTAATATTTTTTTAATTTTGACCTATCATTTGCTTTGCCTGAAAGTATTGGAAAATAAGATAAATGGAGTAGTACTAACTTGTTAAAAAGTTCAGACTAATCCCGACCAGCGCAGTAGCACAACGTAGTATGTAGGCTATATCAAATCTACTGTAGATGTGGACGGAGAAAGAGCGAATTGGTGTTCTTGACTTTGTCTTTGTTTTAGATCTTTTCTTCGAAGAGTTTGATTCTAGCAATGAAATTAAGCTAATTTTAGTAAAGTATGTGAATATGTGATGCTCTTCATGACATTATTATACAAATAACGCACGTCCAAGAGTGCAATAGCGGTGAATGCAGTACACGCGAGGTTTCTTTAGATTGGTGCCGCTCTGTGAACGAGCCGCTTGCGGCGAGTTTACAGTGCGCACCATCTGAAGAAACCGAGCGTACACTGCATTTACATTTCGCACAACAGGGTCAAGTGCGTTATTTGTTTTTATAAAATAGCGACACAAATAGCAACAAACGAAACTTTAGATCTTAAGTTAGAGTCTACGAGAGTTCGATCTAGATCTAGAGTTATGTTGGTTCTAGACTAAGACCTTGCAGGCTTACCAAAAAGCCAAAAAGTCAATGGGATTCATTGCCTTGATTAAAAATAAAATCCATTGCCTTGATTAAAAATAAAAATCCATACAGTGGGTCTACAGACGAGTCTACATCAGACAGCTGAAATTCCTGGCTTCATTATAAAATCCAAAAGTCAAAACAGGCCTAAATCCAAGGCAAAAGTAAAATAAAAATTTGCTTTTTAATAATACCCCGCTCTTGCTAGCTAGCTAGAGCTAAGCTACGCGTACGTTGCGCTGGGGATCATGGTGGAGCGTACAATATTAGCTACGCGTAGCCTACAAACTGGCTACGGTCGATGCAGAGTCCTAATGCAGAGGTGGGGTCTAGGAGACGAACAAACGGCATGTGAATGCGGCCAGGAACAGACAATGGAACACCTGCTAGTCTGCCCACTCCTGCCAGAGCCATGCACCCAAGATGACCTGGAAGCCGTTAATTGCCGTGCCAAAGCCTGTGTGGACCACTGGACGGGACTTGTCTAGTGACTCGATAAGAAGAAGAAGAAGAGCCTACAATAATTGCAATGCACTCGAGGGAGCGCGTACTACACGTACGCGCGCGCACTGGATCTCCATGGTCACGTGCATTATTATACAAATAACGCACGTCCCAGAGTGCAATAGCGGTGAATGCAGTACGCGCGAGGTTTCTTTAGATTGGTGCCGCTCTGTGCAACGAGCCGCTTGCGGCGAGTTGACAGTGCGAACCATATGAAGAAACCGAGCGAACACTGCATTTACGTTTCGCACAACAGGGTCAAGTGCGTTATTTGTTTTTATAAAATAGCGACACAAACAGCAAGAAACAAAAGTTTAGATCTCGATCTAGATCTAGAGTTATGTTGGTTCTAGAAATAAAATGAGGGTCTAAGACCTTGCAGGCTTACCAAAAAGTCCAGAGACGAGTCTACATCAGACAGCTGAAATTCCTGGCTTCATTATAAAATCCAAAAGTCAAAACGGGTCTAAATCCAAGGCAAAAGTAAAACAAAAATTTGCTTTCTAATAATACCCCGCTCTAGCTAGAGCTAAGCTACGCGTACGCGCTGCGCTGGGGATCACGGTGGAGCGTACAATATTAGCTACGCGTAGCCTATAGCCTACAATGCACTCGAGGGAGCGTACTAGTACTACGCGTACGCGCGCGCACTGGATCTCCATGGTCACGTACGCGCCGTGCAATATAACTTTCTGTTGCGCTTTTTCTGCACTCATTTCTGCAAAATCGTGCTTGCATCAAAAATTTGTCAATGTCATGTGACGCGTATTGACCAATCACGATGCTTAAAATACTAGAGCCATTTTATAACACTTCATATACCATTGAGATTTGGGATCATTTACTGTACAAAAAAAAATGTATAGACTATATCTGAGATTGAGAAATCTAAAAAATTAAATATGAAGCAGCATCGGCCATTTCATTGGGTCAGTACCATTATGAAAATAGGGGAACAATGAGTGGGATGGGTTTAGTGCCGTCAAAATAAACTTGCGCATTACACGCGTACGTATAATTAGAGCAATTTATGCACCCCCAAGAAATAATGAATACGGCCGACCTCTCTACACACAGAACTGCACAGATACCGCACAGTCCGGTCAAGGCGGTATACGCGTAGCGTTAAACTGCCAAATTTACAGAAATCGTGAGGAGCGCTTTTGCTATGAAAGGAATTGATATAATTGCAAAAACTATTCACATAGGGTTCACTAAATTTGCAAGTGAACTTTAACATTTACCTATGAGGTTACAAATGAATTTTGCAGGTGATGATGGTAGTGGTGATATCTGTACTGTACACCTGATGGAGTGGTATAAGCAGTGATGGGAGTGGTAGTACATGGTGGTGGTGGTGGTAGTAGTGGTATATCTACACCTATGGTGATGGCAGTGATGGTAGTATTGGACAGGTACGTGATGGAGTGGTGGTAGTATACATGTAGTTGTGATATAGTTTTTTTCATAGATTTTTATTCTTTTCTCTCGTAAAGAAAATTTCACATAATTCATAACATTTCATACAGAATTAAAAAAAATCTTCACATAGGCTTCACTAAATTTGCAAGTGAACTTAAACATTTACCTATGAGGTTACAAATGAATTTTGCAGGTGATGATGGTAGTGGTGATATCTGTACTGTACACCTGATGGAGTGGTATAAGCGGTGATGGGAGTGGTAGTACATGGTGGTGGTGGTGGTAGTAGTGGTATATCTACACCTATGGTGATGGCAGTGATGGTAGTATTGGACAGGTACGTGATGGAGTGGTGGTAGTAAACATGTAGTTGTAGTGAACTTTAACATTTACCTATGGGGTTACAAATGAATTTTGCAGCTTTTGCACACGGTTCAGCCATTGTACCAAAACAAAAGTCTAGGGTTCCCGCCTTCCCACTATGATTGTGTGCAAACTTAAAAACCACGCATGCGCTTTGAGCAACTTGGATATCCCCACTCCTTTTCAAAGTTTTGTTAGTGCAATTCTACAATTCTCCTTGTTAGTCTCTCAGCCAGTGTTGTTGGCAGCAGCTCAGTTAGTCGCGAGTTCACGTGCACTTCCCTTATTAGCCCATGTGCATTTGTAATGTTTAAATCAGATATTACACATAACATATGACTTTCGTTATTAAACAGAATCTGATTGGCTTTTACTCTAACATGATAAATGGGTTAAATTGGCCGTGTATTTTTGGTATACTCATTTGATAGCCTATACATAACGTTGGCGTTGACATTCAGTTTCTACGTAGGATTAAACTCAAAATTAATAAACAGCAAACAATCATATTTTATTATCTACAAATACCTGAAATTTGTAGATTCTAATATGTTGTCAAATAATTAAATGACTGCTAACATTGATAATGCTTTTTCCTTTCAATCTCAACTATGTCCAGTCAGGGAAACCACAATGTGTAGTCTTGCTTACAAAGACATCAATTAAACAAATTTTCATTAAAACCTGAATTAACAGACAATAATGATGAGCGAGGCATCAATAAAATTATTGCGAATGAGATCAGCCAGAATGCAGCTTTTGCACACGGTTCAGCCATTGTACCAAAACAAAAGTCTAGGGTTCCCGCCTTCCCACTATGATTGTGTGCAAACTTAAATAACACGCATGCGCTTTGAGCAACTTGGAAATTCCCACTCCTTTTCGAAGTTTTGTTAGTGCAATTCTACAATTCTCCTTGTGGTCTCTCAGCCAGTGTTGTTGGCAGCAGCTCAGTTAGTCGCGAGTTCACGTGCACTTCCCCTATTAACCCACGGATGCATATCATGTGCATTTGTAATGTTTAAATAAGATCAGGGACGTGATAGAGAAGGACTGGAATCAAGCCGCTCTCCTTTGACCCCATGCTCCAAGCCGCCGAAAAGTTATGCGCTAATCTGCAACTGTTGACCAGGTGGTGAGATAAAAGAGCGCATGAAATTTCAGGAGTTAGAATTCCTACATCAGAAAATGGTATCACTGCAACTGTTCGCTGTCCCTTCCAATGATTTCTCATCCATTGTTGAATGTGTAAAGAGTAGAACAAGCGAACACAAACTTGTGTACTTTCATCCTTTTTTAAACTTGAAAAATACAAAAAACACGCGAAAACACGCATTAGCAAACTTAATGTTATTGAAGATTGTTAACCATGGATGAAATAACGGGACATTAAAGCATGCACAAATTAGCGCATCATCCTAAAATTTTGAGTTTTTGACAGGATGTAATTTTTCTTTTACCAACTCTGGCACACAAATTAAAGGAAGGACGGAATTTTAAATTTGAAAATTTGTTTGATGCACTATTCCGAATAAAATCCCCATATAAAGTTTTTGATTTACACTGAAATTTTGCCGGTAATTTAATATTTTGTAATAAATGTAAAACTGGTGCTTGGCTTCCGAAAGTCCCCGCAGTGGAAGCGCGGTTCGGAGCATGGAACTTCAAAGCCAAGTGGAATGTTACACATCCCATTGTTACGCTTTAGAACTCAAGAATGCGTTTGAATAAATTACAAGAGTTTCGCCTCCTTTTCTTTCACCTCCCTGATCAGATATTACACATAACATAATTATGACTTTCGTTATTAAACAGAATCTGATTGGCTTTTACTCTAACATGATAAATGGGTTAAATTGGCCGTGTATTTTTGGTATACTCATTTGATAGGCTATACATAACGTTGGCGTTGACATTCAGTTTCTACGTAGGATTAAACTCATATTTAATAAACAGCAAACAATCATATTTTCTTATCTACAAATACCTGAAATTTGTAGATTCTAATATGTTGTCAAATAATAAAATGACTGCTAACATTGATAATGCTTTTTCCTTTCAATCTCAACTATGTCCAGTCAGGGAAACCACAACGTGTAGTCTTGCTTACAAAGACATCAATTAAACATTTCGTCATTAAAACCTGCATTAACATTCAACCAATTATGATGGGCAAGGCATCAATAAAATTATGGCGAATGAGACCAGCGAGAATGCAGTTTTTTGCACACGGTTCAGCCATTGTACCAAAACAAAAGTCTACGGTTCACGCCTTCCCACTATGATTGTGTGCAAACTTAAAAAACACGCATGCGCGTTGAGCAACTTGGATATCCCCACTCCTTTTCAAAGTTTTGTAATCGCAATTCCACAATTCTTCTTTCATTATCTCTCAGCCAGTGTTGTTAGAAGCGGCTCAGTTAGTCAGGATATAACATACACAATTCGTCATCAGATTTACACAGGGACACCAGAAACACTTTGAATAAAGGTGAGTGAATTCATAGGCAAACTCGGATCAGAGATATTTGTCTGATTTCTCGACTAAAATTATCGAGGCTCTCAACTGGAGAAGGTAAAGAAATCCTTTCCCTCGTCTGTTTCCTGTGAGTTGTACATGAAATCATGCTTATTAATTAATAAGGAGTATTTTGGTAGGTGTAGAGTCGGGGTTGGTGGTGGTGGTGATATTTGGACGTATGGTTGGTGTAGATCCGACATTGGCAGCGGTGGTGATGGTGATGGTAGTGCATGGTTCTGATATTTGTAAACATGTACCTAAGAATGATGTTGGCCGTAGTGATGATGGTAGTGGTGATATCTGTAGTGTACACCTGATAGAGTTGTATAAGTGGTGATGGTTGTGATTGGAGTGGTAGTATATGGTGGTGGTGGTAGTAGTGGTATATCTACACCTATGATGGCAGTGATGGTAGTATTGGACAGGTACGTGATGGAGTGGTGGTACTGTACATGTAGTTGTGATATACTTGTTGTTTTTTTCATAGATTTTTATTCTTATCTCTCGTAAAGAAAATTTCACATAATTCATAACATTTCATACAGCATATCAATTCCTTCGCGCTCCTTTTGGGAGATCAACCGACCCGCGCGCATTTTATATTACATGACATACATATCAATTCCTTTCATAGCAAAAGCGCTCCTCACAATTTCTGCAAATTTGGCAGTTTAACGCTACGCGTACCGCCTTGACCGGACTGTGCGGTATCTGTGCAGTTCTGTGTGTAGAGAGGTCGGGCTGTATTCATTATTTCTTGGGGGTGCATAAATTGCTCTGATTATACGTACGCGTGTAATGCGCAAGTTTATTGTGACGGCACTAAACCCATCCCAATCATTGTTCCCCTATTTTCATAATGGTACTGACCCAATGAAATGTAGTGCAGTGCGCTCGTACGCGCTGCGCTGCGTGTGTACATGCATGTTTAGTTATATGTGTATGCATAGCATTACGTACATACATGTATACAGGACTAGCTGGCACAAAACCCTGGGTCGGGCTTCTAAAATGGGACATGAAGCATGATTTGACATGAAAATTGACGGAGCTAAAAATGAATCAATCAAAATGAAATTTATATATATGAAAAGCTTACGTATCATATGTCATTGTCTGTGATTGAGGATTTACAAATTTGACGCAAAACGCGTTGCTGCAAAGTTAAAGATTGGTTTATTGAAAGGCAATCGAGCACAGTGCGACCGATCCATTGACATTGTGTATGAGAGAGTAATTTTTTTTAAATGGATTGTAAAGTTCAACGTCAAAGTGACGGAGGTTTTTTTTCAAGTAAGGGCATGGTTTTACATGGAATGTAAAGGAAATGTTTCCTTCTTCTCATATCTCGATTGAGGATATTATTCTCAATTTCGATTTTTAATGGTAAAGAAAAGTGAAAAAAGATGTCGAGAATTTTACCATATGTCATGTAATATAAAATGCGCGCGGGTCGGTTGATCTCCCAAAAGGAGCGCGAAGGAATTGATATGCTGTAAAATTCTCGACATCTTTTTACACTTTTCTTTACCATTAAAGTCGAAATTGAGTATAATATCCTCAATCGAGATATGAGAAGAAGGAAACATTTACTTTACATTCCATGTAAAACCATGCCCTTACTTGAAAAAAAACCTCCGTCATTTTGACGTTAAACTTTACCTTTTATTGGTAAGTGAAAATATTACAAATATATGTTTACATAAAAATTAATATTTTGACCTATCATTTTCTTTGCCTGAAAGTATTGGAAAATAAGATAAATGGAGTAGTACTAACTTGTTAAAAAGTTCAGACTAATCCCGACCAGCGCAGTAGCACAACGTAGTATGTAGGCTATATCAAATCTACTGTAGATGTGGACGGAGAAAGAGCGAATTGGTGTTCTTGACTTTGTCTTTGTTTTAGATCTTTTCTTCGAAGAGTTTGATTCTAGCAATGAAATTAAGCTAATTTTAGTAAAGTATGTATATATGTGATGCTCTTCATGACATTATTATACAAATAACGCACTTTAGATCTTAAGTTAGAGTCTACGAGAGTTCGATCTAGATCTAGAGTTATGTTGGTTCTAGACTAAGACCTTGCAGGCTTACCAAAAAGTCAATGGGATTCATTGCCTTGATTAAAAATAAAATCCATTGCCTTGATTAAAAATAAAATCCATACAGTGGGTCTAGAGACGAGTCTACATCAGACAGCTGAAATTCCTGGCTTCATTATAAAATCCAAAAGTCAAAACAGGCCTAAATCCAAGGCAAAAGTAAAATAAAAATTTGCTTTTTAATAATACCCCGCTCTAGCTAGCTAGCTAGAGCTAAGCTACGCGTACGTTGCGCTGGGGATCATGGTGGAGCGTACAATATTAGCTACGCGTAGCCTACAATAATTGCAATGCACTCGAGGGAGCGCGTACTACACGTACGCGCGCGCACTGGATCTCCATGGTCACGTGCATTATAACTTTTTGTTGCGCTTTTTCTGCACTCATTTCTGCAAAATCGTGCTTGCATCAAAAATGTGTCAATGTCATGTGACGCATATTGACCAATCACTATGCTTAAAATACTAGAGCCATTTTATAACACTTCATATACCATTGAGATTTGGGATCATTTACTGTACAAAAAAAAATGTATAGACTATATCTGAGATTGAGAAATCTAAAAAATTAAATATGAAGCAGCATCGGCCATTTCATTGGGTCAGTACCATTATGAAAATAGGGGAACAATGAGTGGGATGGGTTTAGTGCCGTCACAATAAACTTGCGCATTACACGCGTACGTATAATTAGAGCAATTTATGCACCCCCAAGAAATAATGAATACGGCCGACCTCTCTACACACAGAACTGCACAGATACCGCACAGTCCGGTCAAGGCGGTACGCGTAGCGTTAAACTGCCAAATTTATAGAAATCGTGAGGAGCGCTTTTGCTATGAAAGGAATTGATATAATTGCAAAAACTCTTCACATAGGGTTCACTAAATTTGCAAGTGAACTTTAACATTTACCTACAAGGTTACAAATCAATTTTCATACCAAATTTAGAGAAGATTTTTTAATTTTTTTAATCAAATGCCTTCTTGTAGTCAATAAATGCACAATAAACCCTCTCTTTTGAAGAGAGATACAAATCGATTACTGAATGGAGAGCCCTATTGTCCATTGAGATGGTACAATTCCACTTTCAAATACAACGTTAAATAAAAAAAAACGATTACTGATAAAACAGACTTTGTGCTACACTTCAAAAATTCATTTAGAATCATCGCCATGTGCCTTACCGTTTTCAGCCTATTTATTTGACGCGTTACTTCTTTCCTGCTTATAGAACGATTGATTGCTTGAATGAATTTGGTCAGGTTCTAATAGTAATATATCTGCATTGTCTCTATGATTTTGGCTCAGACTTCGAAAGTGTTGTTCAAGAGAATTAATTTCAATTGGTTATTTTTCATTACTTAAACCGTTACCTGAATTAATATTTTTCCAATATGCTTGTGATCGATTTTAAGATTTCTTAATTCACTGTGGATTTGTATATCAAAGTTGTTTTTTAACTGAACGAATAGATTTTTTATACATTTTCTTAACTTTGATATTTTCCTTTTCAATACTATCAGATTTGTCAATCTTCCTAAGATTTTTAAGATGAAAATACTGAGCCCTTAACCGAGCACAATTTGCATCAAACCATGGTTTTTACCATTTCACTTTTTTGGCCGCCGTAAGGTAAATATGTTTAAATAAACAAGCTACATTATCGATTGATTCCTGATCAATCTGAATGTCGTAGCCCTCCAAACGATCGACAGGATAATGTATATTCTCAACTCAGTGGCGGATCCAGAGGGGGGGGGGGGGGCCCGGGGGCCCGGGCCCCCCCCCTTGAGAAAAAAATCATGTGAAATCACGTGATTTTTACGATTTTGGGGGGTTGGGCCCCCCCCCCCCCTGGCGCCCAAGGGGGGGGGGGGGGGGGTGCAAGTTGAAATTTTTTTGAGGCTCAAAAAAAAAAAAATGTGCTCACTACCCCCCCCCCCCCCCCCCCCACTGAGCGACTTTTTGGCCGGCGCGTTTTTCAAATTTTCGGGAGCAAAAAAAAAAAAAAAAAAAAATTGTGCTCTGTACCCCCCCCTCCCCCCCCCCCCCCCCCCCCCCCCCCACTGAGCTACTTTTCGGCCGGCGTGATTTTCAAATTTTCGGGAGCAAAAAAAAAAAAAAGTTGGGCCCCCTCCCCTAAGAAATCCTGGATCCGCGCCTGTCTCAACTAGACTTTGATGGATGTTATCAAAAAAATCTCAAGCAGAATGTACACTCCATTTAATTTTCGTCGTTGATCCCGAAAATTTTCACTCTTTCTTCTTGTTTACGTTTTTCATAATTGCTTTCGCTATTCAATCTAAATACAATAGGATTATGTTTATCAGTCAAATATCAACCGTAAAATTATTGAGAACATGGAATAATTCGAGCGATGCAGCACAATAATCAATGGTACTTGTGTTAGCACATGTAAAATCACCTTGTTTATCCACGCCTACACGACCATTTGCAATAATCAGTTTAAAATGTCTACATAGTTCAAGAAATCTTTTGCCGTGGTTATTAATAACAGCGTCGCTGTTACATCTTCTCAACCTTATGTTATAAGTCTGAAAATCCTCAGTATCTATATAATCGTTATCATAGTCATTCACATAATGACTGTTGGCGCAATCCTCAATTTCAGAATAACCAGAGATTTCATTTTCAACACCAGCAGGGCCCCGTTGGATAAAACTTTTCCTTACTATAATTGAAATTATATCCTGGATCAAAAATTTGTTGGCTTTTGATTGGTTGAGAGCTTGTCACATGACCAGAAATATTTGACCTATTTTTAGAAAGTACTATATGAGAGTACTATTTTGGTTTACTATTTGGG
Organism: Strongylocentrotus purpuratus; assembly: GCF_000002235.5. Classification (NCBI taxonomy): domain Eukaryota; kingdom Metazoa; phylum Echinodermata; class Echinoidea; order Camarodonta; family Strongylocentrotidae; genus Strongylocentrotus; species Strongylocentrotus purpuratus. The sequence continues at coordinate 30,699,773 of NW_022145601.1, read as the reverse complement.
AGTTGAAAAAAAACTGTAAATTTTTTTTTTTTAATTGAATCAATTTTTTTTCTTCAAATCTTCATTTAATGAAAACAAAATATTTTAAATCTTTTTAGATAAAAATTGACATTTTTTTTGTTCTAAATTTTTTTTTTTTTTTTTATAAATAATTTTTTGATGCAGGATATAAAACAAATATACCATGCCTTCTATTCGAGGTACTGGTTAAACTATGGGCCTCGGTGACTCCAAAAGTACCATTTGCTTCGGGGCTGCGCCCCTCAGCAAATAGTACTATTGGAGTCACCTCTTGCGCATAGTTTTAACCAGAACCTCTCAAGGCAGTGTATATTTGTATACTATAGTAGCTTCCATAATTGGCTGGCGAATTAATGGTAAGCTAAGCTATAGATGGCATTTTCCATCGCATAAAAAGAGTAGTAAGTTACTATAATAAGCAGGCGCATGCGCAGATCGGCGAGCAGGATGTTTATTTTTTGTCGACGGCGCGGCGCGTTTGCTCATGTTCCGAGAAACCAAAGTTCAGTGTGGTACAATGGCGTCCCCACCTAACGTAAGTTTACGCCTTTATAATTTATCGATCCACTTTTGTAAACTGCAGTATATCAGAAATGAAAATGAATTATTGTAAGTCATGTTGACTTCGTAAATGGTGCAAATCTCTTCAAATTTCATCGAATATAATGACGGTTTTTGTTACGGTGTCGGTAATGAATTGTGTGGTTTGTTGATGCGGCTGTGCCGAACGGAATGGCCCCGCGAATCTCCCCCGGAGCTCTGGGGCGATTTAGCGGCATCTCTGTGTGTGCGCGTATCGTACATTGTCTGTGATTGCTTCTTGTATACGTCCGCGAAGGTCTGCTATTAATTAATTTAAACATCGAAATACATCATCCATGGTATTTCAAACGACTAACAATGCTCCTTACGATGCAGAGTCACAGTTCGATATATTTTCCTTGATTATTTTTCTGTTTCTAGACTCTAACTCTAGTCTAAGTTCAGTTGATTTCAAGTTGTAATTTTATTATTTTAATGAACCACTCACTCAGCTCACTGACTTGGTCCTATCGATGCAGGTACTTGGTACTTGGTAGGATTCCTCCAAAAGACGCCGTAAAGATGTTTAAACTGGAGGTGTGTCGTCGTGTGCAGCCACCAACTTAAGCCTAAGGTGCTGGTTTAAGTGGTTTTAAGTTGAATAAGCTGCACGTTTATGGAGTGCTTCCCCTTCCGATTCGTACCTGCGATCAGCAGAGGTGAACAATTTTACAAAAAACCGTTTGTGTATAGATCTATTTCAAAACTTTTGTGATTACTTTTTCAGTACCGTGTTGACAAACTATTATGCTATAGTGTTAAACCAACTCGAAGTTTGTGACTCAGTCACTCAAAACCTTCGGGTAAGTACAGAATCTTTGTGCCTTACATGAATTTCCACATGTGGGACTGGTCGCAAAAAATAGTTTTGTTGCATTTGGGTGGAGACTAGAGTGACTTTAACAACAATTGTATAAAATCTCTGTTACGTGAATTTGATTTCAGTAACCTTGATATATATCCGTAAGCCATTTAATTGATCTAGATTAGTCATATAAATATTTTAAGGTATAGACTAGGTCTAAGGATGAGAAAATTATGATTCTTCCAAGAGTTATTGCGGGAATTGCGGTGCCATCGCAGCCGATACGCCAGTCGGCGGTCACTCCGCGGGTGCAGGGCTAGGCTAGCTGCAGACGTTAGACGGACTCCATAACAACGGCAGACAGGGCTATTCTTTTTGTAAATCAAGACTTGAAAGAACTTATTTAAAAAGTTCTGTAGTGCCGGAGCGGAATATTATCTTACTGGGCCTAAATAACTACAGTTAACTAAGCATTATACTATAAACTACTAGAATAAGGATTTATCCTACCATACACTGCAGAACCAACTATACTCGAAGCTCGATGCCGATGTGTACCGACGAGTGGAGCTCCACGTACACTTGGAGATCCGAAGAGATCCGAAGAGACCAGCAGACGGCTTGTGTTGCACGCTTGACAGTCTCGATTTCAATCTGATGTTCCCAACAATCAACCTGACCGCGAAAACTACCGCGGGTGTTGCCCAAATGCGGGACCTACGCGCATATATCCGCCGGAGCCGTATTGGCTCGGGCTAAATCACTACATTATTCCCCACTTAATAAGTTTAGAGCCGACTTTTAACCTAAACTAAACTAAAACTAACTTAAAACTACTCCCGTACCGCAGTGCGGGGTCACGCCGTTCCCGCTGGTGGATGGGTCAAGGACCCTCCCTGCCAGCACCGGTGAAGTCTTGGCCTTTCCAGAGGGCGGGCGCCTTTATCATACTTGAATATATACTGTATTTCAAAATTTGGTACCGGAAATATTATGTAAAATACATGTGTATAGAGACCCAATCCCATAGCCATAATGGTGCATGAAATATACGATTATATAATATAACTAGTCAATCCCATAGCCATAATGATGCATGAAATATACAACTATATAATATAACTAGTCAATCCCATAACCATAATGGTTTCCATTCTGGTTACAAACAGAAATATACCAGTTAACCCTTACCGTGCCGGTGTCACGTGTAAATGACAAAGAATAGCAGTCCTGGCACGGGCGTAAGGGATTAACCGGGGCATTACAGGCATAAAGAAACAGAAATATACCAGTTAACCCTTACCGTGCCAGTTATACATAATGACAAATTGCAAAACGTCTTGGCACGGGCATAAGGGATTAACCGGGGCATTACATTAAATTCCCAAGGTGACCGAGCATGAGAGTGAGTGATCAACATAAACGATGAATGGCAATAAGTGTGCAGAAAAGGGGAAGAGCCCAATGGCTCCCCATTCCCCAAGTGCAGTTTGGATGGTACAATGTCCAGAAACTGGGCAGTCCCACATGAGAGCCAAACGGCTCCCTACAGGCAGTCCAAACGGTGCATATAACAAGTATTAGAATGATAAAAGCAGATCACTGAAATCAGATGGAAAATGATATAGAAGGTGAAAACACTTCAACAAAATAAGATTACATTCTCTGGGCCACTCGGCACCCGGGGGCACAATAGCCACTGCCGGCAAGTTCCTTATATTATTCAGGGCACCCAGGCCCACAACACCATCAAGCAAATCCAAAAGGCTCTTGTTGATCCAGAGGAATTACTCCCCCAAAACATGATCATATTCTGACTTATTATTAGAACCCCATAGTGTCACTTGGGAGATATCAAAAGAGGCCGTTTTATGGCCTCGAACACACATGGGTGCTCTGTCTCCCTGTGGAAAGAGTGCTTCCTAGTCAGCTCTTAAAGCGGAGCAGCTAATTCAGCATAGATAACTCCGCTAACCGAAGCAGAAACGTTTCAGTTTTATTTAATTGTTATCTATTCAGTTTAAAAACACTTAAAGTTCAGGAACTCAGAATGGACGATTTACAATGAAATTAAACAGTGTAAACAAAAGTGAACTAAAATATATATACTTAAGACACACATGTTCTTTCCCCTGATCAAACACGATCCGAGGAATCCAAAATGGAACCGGCACCATGTCCTTGCGGACGAGCCGTTGTGAATGGCTTTGATAGTGAACCATAATATATATACTTAAGACAAACATGTTATTTCCCCCGATCAAACACGATCCGAGGAATCCAAAATGGGAGCCTGTGGGTGGGCTGGAAAAGGGAAAGGTCCTTACTGTGGAGCCCTGGACTCCCAACAACCTTACAACTTACCCGCTTCCCACTAGAAGGAGGCACCACGGCCGTCCTAGCGACACAAACTCTCTGGATACAGGCTGCCCTGGAATCTGTTCCATAGTACATATGTACCTCCTCCCCCCCCGACAATAACATTAACTACCTGGACAAAGGGACCGACCGAAGAGTCAGGCGGGTCACTAACATTATTTACCTTGACAAAGGGACCGACCGAAGAGTCAGGCGGGTCACTAACATTATTTACCTTGTCCAAGGGACCGACCGAAGAGTCAGGCGGGTCACTAATATTAACTACACCAGTATTCACCGATTGTAGGCCTCTTGGTTTCCAGATCGGAGATCGGCCTCGCTCTCCGACCCCTCCAGGTTTTCCGGAACATCAGTAGCCACGGGAGATAGAGGACGGGCATGTGAAAGCATAGAAACCTCTAAAGAATTAACAGTCTTCAGTATTTCTTCTAGTATACAATCGGTGTTGTACGCATGCGTCTTAAGACTGGCGACTTCCTCTTTTAAATTGCCAATGTCATTCCTGGCCTGAACTTCAAAAGGCGTTGTGACCTTCCCCCGGTCCTCCACAGGAGCCGGACGGGGAACATCTCGACCTGTGGAAACTGTTGGGGAACGATAGGGTTGCCTATGACGATAAATTCCCGGCTCCTCAACCGTATCAAAAGGCGTTGTGACCTTCCCCCGGTCCTCCACAGGAGCCGGACGGGGAACATCTCGACCTATGGAAACTGTTGGGGAACGATAGGGTTGCCTATGACGATAAATTCCCGGCTCCTCAACCGTATCATAACTGTCCACCTCCTGATCGTACAGGCAAGTCCGCTGCACCTGCTGCCGAGAAGCTGGATATAAACGGCGGGGCTCGCTCCCGTACACTACACGTTGGGTGTGTTGTGCCCACCTGATGGCTTCCAGGGCCTCTTTAACGGACTTCGGGCGTTTATTTAGAGCCGTTAAACCAGCCGCCTTATCGATGCAACCCTGACATAGTTGCAACACCATTTGAGTGTCGTCACCCCTACGGTCACACCCAAAAGCCTCATGGAACAACGCTTGGAGTCGGTCGGACCAAGCTAGGAGGGACTCCTCCGGGAGTTGGCGAGCCGTTTGAAATTCGGCTATGGCCTCCTCCGGGAATCGGGTAGCCCCAAACCGACGCCCCATCGCTGTCAACATCGGGTAATACGACTCGGTGCCCATATCCCGAAGATTGGAAAAACAATCCGACGCAGACCCTTCCAGACACCAGCCTAGAACATCCAAACACTCACTCGGACTCCAGTGGCACGACGCCGCATAGCTCGTAAATTTCCTGAGAAAGGAATGCCAACTAGTCCTCCCATCGAAACTAAGTGACCTCGGCAGACGGGGGGGGCCAATCGCGGCGCCCCTGCGGCCTGTAATCCCCCTGACCCCCTGGTGGGGATTCCCTAGAAGAGGGATAGACATAACTATCACGTGGGGGCACCCCGGAAGACGGACCAGAATCGGTAGGAGGGGATTCCCTAGAAGAGGGATAACCAGAATTACTTCGTGGGGGTTCCCTGGAAGGTAGACACCTATCGTCCCTAAGCCGATACTCGGCTGTGGGCTCGGCTGGGGAGCTGGCCGGTCGCGGCGAGCCCCTCCCCTGCTGTCGCTCAGCCGTAGAACTGGCTATAGGCCCAGCTGGGCCTCCACCTGTAGTTGGGGGAACGGGATCGCGACCCTGGACAGACTGGGTTTGCTCAGTCCCCTCCCCTTGTGCCTGCTTAGCCTGATCCTCCCGATAAGGCTCAAAATCAAATAAATGTAACAGCCCCTTGGCTTCATGGAGATGGGGACACTGCAAAAATAATGCCTCAGTTAAGCTCCCACATTGCTCCCTCCAACTAATAATCTTGTGGGACTTAGTTTTATCCACAACGGCCAGTAAGGCCTCCTCAGTCCCATAATTCACTTTAACCTTCTCTGAGGCCATAACCGGCTTTAAATCAGCAACGATTAAATAGCCAAATGATAAAATTAAATACACCAACAATCCTTCCTTCTTGCTTACTAAATACCCTACTTAGTTTCCTAATAGCTTACTAAGTACCTGACAGGAAAATACTGAACCCTAAACCTCACCGAAAAACACCGTGGAATTATCTCCACGGTGAACAGCTTCAGCGAGCGGGCCAAAACTAAACCCTACTAAGTAACACTAAAGGACTACACTTAAACCGGCAACATACCTCACCGAAAAATACAGCGGAACTATCTTCTCCACGGTATAATGCTCGGCGAGATGGCCGTACAATATTAGTAATGATGAAATGAAGATGAAATTAAATACCACCCACGATTTAACCCCAAATCCACAGATATACAAAACAAGACTGACAGTCAAAAATGCCACTTAGGTACCTACCCAATCCTTCCTTCTTGCTTACTTACTAACGTACGTAGTTCCTTCAAGGAAAATAGTTCTTGCTTACTTAGTTTCTTAAAGGAAAATAGATATACTTACTTACCAACTTACTTAGTTTCTTAAAGGAAAATAGATATACTTACTTACCAACTTACTTAGTTTCTTACAGGAAAGACCTATAGTATTGCCTACTTAATAACTTACTTAGTTTCTGTCATAATCTTACTTAGTTTCTTACTAAAAAATTCCTACCTAAACAACCCTATACCAATGGTATACCTCACCGAAAAAACACCGCGGAATTATCTCCACGGTAATAATACTTCGGCGAGAGGGTTGAAACTAATTTAATTACTCCTACTCACTACTACTACTCTACTCCTACTTAAACAACCCTATACCCATAGTATACCTCACCGAAATACACCGTGGAATTATCTCCACAGTATAATGCTTCGGTGAGAGGGTTAAAACTAGTCTAATTAGAGCCTACCCCTACTTACTAAGTTCTACTTAAACAACCCTATACCTCACCGAAAAAGAACACCGTGGAATTATCTCCACAGTATAAAACTCTGGCGAGAGGGCAAAAACTACGAGCACGACAAAAAACGGCTGTACAACCAGTCTAGTGAGTAGAAAAAAAATGAGCAAATTTAAGCACAAAAAATGACCGAAACCGATGTTAAAAATCGAAATACGGCCGCAAAAATACCAACGAGTCCCTAAAAAACTATCCTACAACCCTAAGCAGACAAGAAATGAAAAAACATGAGCTTATAAGGCCCTACGAAAAAAGTTCCAAAAATAAAAAAATCCTTCAACACACAAGCGAATGTATTCAAGATGGCGGCTCGGACATGTGTGCGACCACCAAAAATTATCCCCAAAACACCGAAATGAGTACCCAAAAATCGGAATACAGCACTGAAAATACTCTACGAGTCCCTAAAATACTAATCTACAGCAATTTTAAACCACTAATGGGGAAAAAACAAGCCTACAAGGCCCCACGAATGAATTTACAAAAAATGGAAAACCCCTTAAGTACACGAGTGAATACAAACAAGATGGCGTCACCCACACGTGTGCTACAACAAAATATCTCGCGCAAGTCCGAAAAGAACGATCACGCCATTGTAGTGCCGGAGCGGAATATTATCTTACTGGGCCTAAATAACTACAGTTAACTAAGCATTATACTATAAACTACTAGAATAAGGATTTATCCTACCATACACTGCAGAACCAACTATACTCGAAGCTCGATGCCGATGTGTACCGACGAGTGGAGCTCCACGTACACTTGGAGATCCGAAGAGATCCGAAGAGACCAGCAGACCAGCACGCTTGACAGTCTCGATTTCAATCTGATGTTCCCAACAATCAACCTGACCGCGAAAACTACCGCGGGTGTTGCCCAAATGCGGGACCTACGCGCATATATCCGCCGGAGCCGTATTGGCTCGGGCTAAATCACTACAGTTCATTTATGGATAAAAGATCTTGAATTAAGGGATATATCTACCCTAATGGGGTTTTTCCTCATAAACACTGTACTGGGTATATATTTTAAGGAATGAATATTGGCAAAAATGTGTGATTTTCTTGCCAATTCAACCATGAAAAGTGAAATGATCACACTCACATAATAATACAGGATTTAAATTCTAAGAATGGATCATATTCATGCCATAAAAACATTAACAAAACGAATAAATACCTCGTCCTGGAGCTCGCCGAGGGCTAGAGCGACTCTCCGTACCGTTCTGGATGTAGTGGAGATGTGGATGCCATGGATGCAGCTAGTGCAATCCATCACAGAGCCAGTGGCGAAAAAACGAAGGGCGACGAAAACTTGCAAACTTGGGGGCAATGCATAGTTTCTCCGGGTACTATGTGTGATCCTTCCGGATAATCTGTTAATCAGGTGGAGGCATCCCTGCCTGGTGAACCTATACAACTTAAACATTTGTTCGTCGTCATATAGGTCAAAGGGATGCCTCCGGTCGCGAAATACCCTCTCCTAAGAGCTGCGGCGTGCTGTATGGCATGTAGTATGGCTGCCATCTTGGAATGAAAGCTTAACGTAATTGATTGATGGCCGTAGTTAACGCTACCTTCATAGCTGTAGTAAAGTTACCGCTGTTTCTGAAGTGCTTACCGCTAAAAAAACTATGTTAACTCTTTATGCAATGGAAAGTTAACGCTAACTTTAAATTTAACGCTGTTTCTGGACTTACCGCTAAATTAGGGGCTTAACGCTACATTAAAAGTTTTATGCAACAGGGCCCTGTTCTTGCATTAAAATCTCCTAGAAGACAAAATGGCATATTATGTACATTTTTTAACATGAGAAGATCAGAAGCAATGTCATCAAACATAGACTCGTTAAAATATTTAGAATTTTCAGGAGGAATGTAAACAGCACCAACTATAAAAGGAAATCCAATTGCCTTCTCGCTGATCTTTAACCAAAATACTATTTCAGATTTAAGCTGTTTAATAATTGACACAAAATTGAATATTTCTTTTCGTAGTAGAACACCAAGTCCATGAACGCCACGAAACGGAAAGTTGCTTTGACTTGTTGGTCTTTAAAGAGGTATTTGAAACAATCTGGTAAAAAGATTCATTAATATCGTCAACTTTGGTTTTACTCAATCATCCAATATGAAAATCCTTCATGTACTGTTCCAATATTCCATCATTTTTTTTTCTTAACCCGCAAACGTTTAAACTAAAAAAATTAGCATGCTTCGTCACATTCACCGGGTCGATCGACGTATCCCTACCCCATCAAGAAAAGACCTGATGAACGAAGACGGTCCTCGGACCACCCGATCTTCAGGAGGTCATCAGGCGTGTCGATGATTACCTTTGTGCCGCCATTCAGTAGGCAAACGATTCTGCCGTTGATGGTCCGAACTTTCTCGATACTTTCACGGTCTTCTTTTACCTTCCTGATCATAAAATAAGCGCAACACAGTCAAGAGGTCCAATATAAAACGCGCGCATGGCAAGGTAGGCTTATTTTGCGCTTATTTTTTAACAATGGGTTATGTAAATGAGGGTTTAAACCATGGGTTATTAAATGTAAATCTCCTTTGTGAATTCGGGCCTTAGAGTCTCTTTTCAAATTCATGGTAAAGAAATACAGTTCACAGAGAATCAGAGTAAAAGTTTTAAATAACAGTAAAATGGAAAATAGCCCCCCCCCCCCCCCCCCCCATATACGTACGTGGTGCTAATGGTAATGAGGATGGTGAGGCCATGCTCGTGGTGGTGGTGGTAACAGTAGAATTGTTGGTAGTAGTTGTGATGATGAACATGTGGTGCTGGTGATGGAGGTGGTGTTAATGCGCCAATGCGATGATATTGGGGAACAGGTGCAAGTAATAATGATGATGGTGCTGGTGGTGTTGTTCATAGTAGTGGTAGCTGGAGTTTGTGGTAATGGTTGGTATGATGGTAATGGTGATTAAGATGATGGTGGTGATGATGATTTATGAAAATGATGACTTAGATGATGATAGTGAAATGTGTTGTAGTAGAGGTGGTGACTGTGGTGCTTGGTAATGACACGAGTAAAACAGTTCTCATGTTAGATAAAGTGTTACTTAACTTTATATCATACAAATATTATGAACAAAATGAAAAATAGCAGAACAAAAATGATTAATGAAAGGGGAAACAAAGCAATGACAACCTTTAAAAAAAAGTACCATGATAACCATGTTTTATTGTCCAAATTACCATCCACAATCAAACAATGATAAACATAGGGTCATCAAACAATGCATTTCATTGTTTGGTACCATGGTTACCATGGTGGATGGTAATTTGGACACAAAAACATGGTTACCATGGTACTTTTTTATAAGGGAATATCGGCATTTAGAAAAACTGGAATATGTCTGATCACTTGCCTACAAGATTCTGTTGTTCGAAACTTTGTTTTTAGTGTCTTTTTATTCATCTCTCATTTCCTCAAAAAACTCACTCACAGTATTGTCCTGTGTTAGAATATATTCAAATTTATCCTATGAAAATTCAAGCATACACATTTTTTCATTTCATTTATTTTCCATTGAAATTCAAAATAAAATACATAACAAATTAACAGCAAAATCGGAAAGGACCCCAAGAAAAACAAAGCTTGTGAGAATGGGGCCCTGTACAAAAATAATCATACAAGCAAATTACCGTATTTGCCGGCGATAAGGCCGCACCCCCGATTTTGACATCAGTCAAACAAAAAAAGTTTGGTTGTTGTTGTTTTGTTGCAGAAAACCCACGCGGGGAAGGACCTTCATTTAACATCGAGGTGCAGTTAAAGGCGCTGATTTGTACTTTTAAACTTGTCACAAATAATAGTAACAATGTCGTTTTTAGAAGAATGTGTAAGATCATTAATGTGAATTAAAAACAATAGAGTACTAGGTCCTAGGATAGAACCTTGTGGTACACCATTTGTTATATAAAAAAAATTGATGAATTATTATTATAAACTACATATTGAGATCTATTAGAAAGATTACTTTCAAACCAAGATGACAGACAAATTTTAGTGCTGTTGTAGTTTCCGAGTGGTGAGTCAACACACTGATTACTGAGCTGGGAGACATTGCCAGGCATAGCGCCATAAATCGAAACTAATAGAAAAAACAAAAAACTTTTTTTACTCTTTCGCCGCATAGGCCGCACCCCGACTTTTTGATATTTTCTCTTCCAAAAATACTGCGGCCTATACGCCGGCAAATACGGTATATAACAAATATTGTAAAACTTATCAAACAAACATACACCCAGCCTCATTCATTCACATGCATAAAGACACACCAACACACACCGCAGGCACATTGTACAGAAACATCTACTCAGTGCACATCATTTTTTTAAACAAGAACTGTTTACATGAATATTTAAACTTTGTTAGGGTTAAACTACTTTTTAAATTATAAGGTAAGGAATTTCAGTCATGTATTCCCTGGAATCTTAAAGTATGTTGGGTCAAGGAAGTACGTACAAAGGGGTACTGATAGTTTGATTTATTTCTAGTTTCGTAAGAATGGTAAAAAGAATTTGTTTTAAACATGTTATTAAATATTGATGGGAGCTTTTGTTTATGAAAATTGAACATGAAGACTAAATTGTTTAATTTTATGAGGTCAAAGACTGGCAAACATTTCAAATCATAAAACAAAGGAGCACTTGAAGTCATATAGTTAGAATTAGAAATTATACGAACAGCACGTTTCTGAAAAATATGAATTTTATATAAATGAGTCTTGTAAGTATTACCCCAAATAATATTACAGTAGTTGATATGTGCTAAAACAATACTGTTGTAAATAGTTATATGTTTCGGCAACGTCTTTATAAAGAATGACATGATACCAACCCCCCCTGAAATTTTTGAACAAATATGGGTAATATGGTGGCACCAGTCAAGTGATTCAGGAAGTTTGATACCTAAAAATTCAACAATATCAGTTTTCTTAAGAACATCATCTTTAATACGCATAATTCATTCATAATTTATATTACTAATTAGTATATTAATATCTTTATGAGAACAAATAACAGCAGTGTCATCGGCAAATAATGAAAATTTTAAAATACTTGAGGAATTTAAAATATTATTAATGTACAACAAAAATAACAGTGGCCCAAGCACAGATCCCTGTGGGACACCCGTATTTATACACAAACAATTAGATTCTGTACCATCGGCCATCACATACTGTTTTCTTTCTAATAAATAACTCCTAAACCCATTCTAGAGGAACACCTCTTATACCATAATAATGCAATTTTTTTCAGCAGGATGTGATGGTCGATGGTATCAAATACTTTGGAGAGATCCATAAACACTCCACAACAAAATTTCCCTTCATCAAATGCACGCGCTCTATAATTTGAAACGTTTATTATACTTAAAGACTTAGAATGATTTTTCCGGAAACCAAATTGCTCTGAAGCTAAGGAATTATTTTTTAACAAAAATGTATAAAGTCTTTTAAACATAATCTTTACGAGTAATTTTGAAAAAGTTGACAACAGTGCAATTGGCCTGTAATTTTCTATATTACCTACTGGTCCTTGTTTGTGTAACGGAATAACTTTGGCCACTTTAAGTTTGTTAGGAAATATTCCTGAGACAAGAGATTTATTATAGATATTGCACAATGGGTCCACAAAAAAGTGTATATATTTTTTTAACACAGAAGTTAATACATCATCTGGACCGGTTGCTTTAGACATTTTGAGTTCATGACAGAGATTAATTATTTCATGAGAGGAGGTTGGATTCAGAAACAAAGAGGACATGCATGGTGCAGTCAAAAAGTTGTTAAATGATTAAGATGAATTTGGAATTGACGCTGAAAGTTTTTTAGCCATGTTGATAAAAAGAGAGTTGAAAGCCTGCGCTTTATCTTTTGAAGAATGGAAAGATGAATTCTCATAAAACATTTTCAGTGGTAATGAAATATGTTTATTTTTTCCAAGTAAATTATTAATTTCTCGCCACGTTTTAACCATGTCACCTTTGACTGAATAGAATGACCTAGAATAATATTCAACTTTTGAAGCTCTAATTATAGAAGTTAACCTGTTTTTATAATCATTATATATTATTTTTTTCCTTGTATTTAATGTATGAACTGCAACTTTATACATTCTATGTTTACGCTTAATTGATCTCAGAATACCATTAGTTATCCAGGGTTTCTTAAATTGTACTTTATGACTAAATTTGCGTGATGTTGAAGTACATACAGGAAAACATTCATCATATAACGTACAAAACTTGTCAATAAAATAGTCGTAACATACATTTACATCATTGTTATCATATACTGTGTGCCAATCAGTTGTACTAAGTTTCTCCTTGAACATAAATATTCTTCTGTCATCGACTAATCTTTTCTTATAATTCTTATTGTGAGTTGGATCAAAATAGTTTTCTTTATTTTTACATAAACAATATATTGGGAAATGATCAAAGAGATCAGAATAAATGAGTCCTGAATATTTACTTTTATGAATTGTATTAGTAAATATATTATCTATTAATGATGCTTTATATGGTGTAATACGATTGGGTTTTGAAATCAAAGGATACATATTAAAAGTAAACATTAAATCTAGAAAATCAGTTGTTTTGCAATGTGTGTTATAGTTCAGTAAATCAATATTGAAATCATCCATAATATAAACATCTCTTCGCTCACTTTCCAATTTTACTAGAATGTCATTCATTTTATCATGAAAGCAATTTATATTAGTATTTGGAGGTCAATATACAGAACCAATGGTAATTGGCTTCGGTTTTCCTTGAATTTCAATTTAAAAAAAATTATATGCAGGTGTACTAAAAGAAATGTCGGATCGCAGTGTTACATTTAAATTTTTTTTAACATAAAGGGCAATTCCACCACCTCTACGTGTGGCCCTACATGATTGTAGATGATTATAATTATCCAACTTAAATAATGACAACTCTGTACTATAACGAAACCACGTTTCAGATATACCAATAATACTAAATTCATAAGAAAGAGAAGATAATAGTATTTGAAATTCATCGAAATTACTACAAAAATCATCAGCAAATACATATTCACATGGATTTACAACAGTTTTTATAGAATTAGAATCACAATCAGAAAGTTCATTCTCAGATGTTCTCATGAAATCTGTATCAAATGGATTAAATTCCAAACCCTGAAGTTTATTAAGGTCAACATGTGAATTCATATGAAAATAAGTATATACAGACCAGTAAAATTTGTTATCATCGATAATATTATTAAATGGGAATATAATAGAGTTGCAATCAATACAAAATGAAGACTGAGAAGAAGTAGAAGTTATAGAAGTTCTGCAATTAGCACAAATGCCAGACATTACACATACACTCTCACAGCACACCAACAAACACACACACACACACACACAAATAAAATTACAAACAAAAGAAATAAATACAAATTGTACACAACAAACTAATGTTTACGGTAGCAAAATGATAAAAGACTTGAAGTAGCCAAATATAACGCAAACAGTCAGCGAGATTTAAAATCAAGTTCCATTTACAGCATAATCCTGTACGATGAAATGAGTAAATTTACAGGAGCTGTAAGTCTTCATTCCTTATCAGTTTCCGTACAGATTTTCCTCCACTTGCGGGTAGTGAAGCGAAAATACGGCCATCGGATGACCAAGCTGAGATGACCTTCTTGTGAGCACGAGTCTTTGCTAGAAGAGACTGTTTTTTTTATGGTGAGGTCTTCAACAATCAGGATTCCTGTTCCCTTCAGTTTTCTTCTGTTCAACAAAATTTCTCTCCTCTTTTTGTAGGATTGCATCTTGACGATAATAGATCTTGGTCTGGCAGTGGTGGTTCTTGATCTCGCTGACCCGGTACAATGTAGGCGATCAATGTCACATGATGGCTCGAGGGAAACTCCCAGCTTTGTTGTTATGATTTCCTTTACAACCGCTTCGGTGTCTTTTCCCTGCTTCTCTTCAACTCCAAGGATTCGGATGGATGAGCGCCTGGAATATTGCTCCAACGAATCAAGGGCAAGATTCAGTGATGAAATTTCTTTGGATTGATCAGCCACAGCTTTATTCAGCATACCTATTTCATTGTCCTTCATGGACATTCCTTGTTGAAGATCAAACATCTGGCCTTGAAGAGATTCTACCTTTGTTTATAGTAGATCATCAATTTTCTTTTCCACTACAGAACTAAGTAACTAACAAAAGATTCAAGCAGGTTAACAAACTCTGTGTTCTTCAGCAGGTCTGTAACAACTTGAGCAGTGACAGCAGCTATCTGCCTTGTATTCACAGTTGGAGAAGAAGAATGTGATTTTGACATTGTGCACTGAACCAAACAATGAGTCAAGAGTAATTTTCAACTGGGTTGACCAGCTGGGACAGCAAGAAACACCACGCCAAAATTAATATACGGGACGCTACAAACTCATAGCACAAATTCAATCACTCACTTGCTTCAAAAATTGTAGTGCTGGCTACTCCAATTTGATATATTTCCAGATAAAGTCACATACTCCAATGTATTCCACACTTCAGAATGTACATAATACGTTGAAACTTTTATTTATTTATTTATTTATTCGTTTTATTTTGACAGGGTAACTCTCTCAGTATGAATACTGTTTTTCTGAGAGGCCCTGTACACAAAAAAATGATTACATGAAATAACAAACAGTGTTAAAAGACGTATACATGATTTTATATATATCAGGGTTATTTGTTTGTTTTGTTTATAGTTATTATATAACCCGATAATATACAACAAAGCAATATTTGTCCAGCTGATACAATATGAGTTTATGCTTAACCTATCAAATAGATCAATAATAATATAAGCATATACACATCAGGAATAAACTTTTACATACATGGGAAAGGACAAATTTTCATGAAAGTGGAATACATTAATAGGAGCCACTCCCAATTAAATGTTGACACTTAAGACCAAAAAATGAAATAAAAATAATCACAAACGCAATGTTCTCCAATATAGATTTGCAAATGAATGTTTTGATTGGGCCTGTCTAACACAAAAAGGGAGTTGGTTCCACAATGCTGCGCCTTCATGAGAAAATGCTAGTTTACCCATCTTTGTTCTTGACAGAGGTAATGCTAGTCCAAAATTGGTTGCATTCCGGGTGTTGTGATTGTGGAGAGTCTGGGATCTTATAAGTAAGTTCGGCAGGTAAGAAGGGCCAAGGTTATTCAGTACCTGATACATCATTTTGCATTTATGAAACGTCCACCTCCTTTCTACCGATACCCAGTGAAGTCGGCGGAAAACTTGAACAGTGGGTGTGAGTTGATGTGCCCCAAGGATAATTCTGGCCATCCTTTTATGTTGGTTTATGAATATGACTTTTGTATTGTGTGGACAGTTTGACCAAGTAGTGGAGCAGTAATCAAACAGAGGCATTACCAATGAGTTTGCAAGTAGCTTCAAACTGTCTAGAGGCAAAAATCTTTTAGCGCGACTTAGAAGTGCAATCCTAGATGCAATCTTCTTGCTTGTATGTCTAACATGTTCTTTCCAACTTAAAGTTGGGTCTAACCAGACACCCAAATATTTGTAGGTGTCAACTTGAGAAAGTAGTTGATTGTCTAAAAATAATTTGATTGGTTGTGAGAGAGTAGCTAGTTTCTGTGATGATCCAAAGAGCATAAACTGTGTTTTAACCGGATTTATAGCTAATTTGTTTGTCTGCACCCAGGCTTGTATCTTTTTGAGTTCTGAGTTTAGGATACTCTCAATTTCTAGCGGGCTTCTGCTACTGTAGAAAATAATTGCATCATCGGCATAAAGCATGATTTGAGATTTAGTTAAAACATGTGGAAGATCGTTGACCATGATAGTAAAAAGAAGGGGGCCTAAGATAGATCCTTGAGGGACCCCTGATTTTACTTGGCCCCATTCAGATTTATTTTCCCCTATGACAGTTCTCTGCTTACGATCCATTAGGTAATCCTCAAACCAAGCCAGTTCAAAATTTTTACACCATAGTATTTTTAATTTTCCGAGCAATATTTTATGATTTACAGAGTCAAACGCTTTGCGAAAATCTATAAAGATCACACCGCTAAGACATCCTCCATCCATTTTCCTGAGGATATAATCAGTGAAGTATGTTAGCACTGTATCTGTACTGTGTCCCTTACGGAACCCAGACTGCTGTGGTACTAGCATATTATGTTCTACAAAGAAGGATTGCAATTGTTCATGTACAGCACATTCCGTAAGTTTCATTACTAAAGGTATAACAGAGATGGGTCTGTAGTTATTCTGATCTTTTTTATCACCCCCTTTAAACACTGGGATAACTTTACTCTCTTTCCACTCATTTGGTATTTTTCCCAACTGTATAGCCAAGTTGAAGAAGTGAGTAAAGTGTTTACTAATTACAGGTGCTGCAGCTTTCAGTAGCCGAGCACTTATTGTGTCAAGACCTGTGGACTTAGTGGTCTGTAATTTTCTAAGTTCATTCCTTACAAAATCCTCACTAATTTCTTCAAAGGTAAATGTTTCACTTGAAATAGACAAATATGAATTCCAATCACTTATTGTTGAACACAGTAATTTTGAATTACAGTTTCCCAAATCGGTACTTACAATTGAGACGATTGACACAAAATAGTTATTCATTTCATTTACAATTTTCGTTAAATCGGTCTCAATAACACCCTTAATATCAAGGCCATTTAAATACTGTGAAGACGTCCTGTCGTTAGGAGCCACTTCTCGTAACACTTTCCATAGTATCCTTGGATTTTTACGATTTTCAGAGACACTTTCATGATAAAAGCGCCTCTTTAGCAATTTACCCAAATTATTTACTTGATTGCGGACTGATCGATACCGTACCCAGTCCTCATTAGCATTCTCTTTATCTGCCTTTTTCTTTAACCTATCTCTCATCCGGGTAAGATTTACATATTCATCAGATACCCATTGTGTTTTCCTACCTTTCACTCGGTGAGTGACAAGGGGGGCGTGTTTATCACATATTTTCATAAATTGAGACTTCCAGGTGGACCAACCTAGTTTAATGTCATTCACTACTAAACAATTTGACCAATCCAGTTCATCAAGTTCACTTATAAAAGTGTTTTCATTGAAGTGTCTATATCTTCTATAGGTAATTACTCTAGGGGGGACTTTTGGTCTATATAGCTTCCGTACAGTATACACAATGTTGTGGTCACTCAGACCAAGGGCAACAACATCACTATGGCATATATTCCTAGGTACAGTTGTCAGAACTAAATCAATCAAAGTACTACTTGTCTCTGTAATACGAGTGGGTAATTTTATCAATTGTTGCATGTTATTTTGTCTACAGAGTTTATCGATGACCTTATACGATAATATGTTCCAATTAAGATTGGTTTAGTATTTGGAAACTTTAACTCTATCCACAAAGCTTCTATTTCACGGGATTCGAGATCGAATCTGCGGGAATACATCAGGTGGTCTGCAAGATACACTCCCACTCCACCTCCCCTACGGTTTCTATCAACTCTTCCCAGCTTATATCCATCAATACTCAATTCTGAATCAAGAACGGTATCATCTAAATGTGATTCAGATAATGTGAAAATATCAATAGGCCTGTTCTCTAACATTATATGTAAGTCACTTATTTTAGGCAGTAGACTACATATATTTAGGTGAGATATTTTGAGCCCCTTCTTCATTACTTTGAGCGGATTATCAGACAAGTTATTTTTTAGAGTAGTCAGAGTTATTTCGTCAGGAGATTTCAATTTCGGAATTGTGTTCTTGCCGCGACGAGTTTTCTTTGACCGACCAAAGCCAACATCAGTTATGGTCTTCCAAACTTTGCAGGGTAGTCGCTGGTGCACGTAGACGTGGTGTGGGGGGTTCAACTTATGAAGAGAAGCTGTGTCATATTGAATACGGCTTTTAGCTAAGTGTTGAGTATTAGAATGTGTTCCACCAGGTTGATCATAATTTTTTGTTGAAAGAGACGGTCCGGGGTTAGGATCAACATCACCTGATCGCAATAGTAGCTGAAAGGTTGCGACAGTGTTAGAGTAATACTGTATTCTTGAAGATCCATATTTACATGAATAGGTGCACCTGCTACTGCTATGACAACCTCTTTCATGATAGAACACAGATTGTTTGTAAGCATGAACAGATCTGGTGAATAGGAACAGGAACAGAAGAATGTTGAGAGTTCTTACCAGTTGCATGATTCTAGTCATCAGGAGTGTTCACTGGAGCCATCAATTTAAATGTAGACAGACAGGTGTTATTGTCCCAGGACAAAAGAGGGAGGAACTTGTCAATTTACAGATGTATAGATAGAAGAATTCAATGTTGAGTTAATGATGTAAAAGAGTCATGTAGACCTATAGCAGCATCTACACACCTTCCAGTAGAAGATCAAAATATGAAAGCAAATTTCCTTTTTCTTGGGATTTAAAAACCGAACAAAATGTCCTGTTTATTCCTGACGAATAACTATTGAAGCTGGTAACAAATTTAACAAATATAACACAAAGTTCACAAAAATAAGAGAACAAATATGAAGAGCTTGGAGGAGGAGCTACCGAGGTGCTCACTCACAAGCTTAAAAAAAAAAAAAAAAAAAAAACGATCGAAATCAGCAATTTTCACAAGTTTCAGCAACACTTGCCGTACACATGTCCATTACAGGATCGCATACAACAACAGAATGAGCTTGGAAACACGATGATATAATCCATTGTTGTTATTCGCTATTTTGTCCAAATAATTTCCCCGAGGGAGTCTGTATATTGATGCATCTTCATTGGATTTGAGGTGATTAAAGGGATAGTTGAGTTTGGGTATAGAAAGTACAGTTCTGGTCAAATTGAATTTTAGTAACCAATACCTGCACCATTTCATTTCAAGCTACATGTAATAGTCATAACTGCACCATGCTCAAAACGACCTAGTAATAAGCCTTTTAACAATTGAAAAGAGTTGTTAATCCGCATGAGGGCATTCACTAAAAAGTCATTGGTTTTTAATAATAAAATTGTGCATGTTATGATTTGTTAAAATAACCTAAACAAATCATAACATGCACAATTTCATTGATCTCTCTCTACGATCATAACGATTAAATAGAGAGATCAAAAACATCTTCAAAATTATCAAATATTTGCGGGGTCCCACAAATATTAGAGATGGTAATATATTTATCGATATTTCAGCCGTCTCTGAACCGATTTTGATCAAACCAAGATGGTTTGGTCATTTGTACCTTTGTACGCTCTTTCAAATTTGACACCCAGTCAAACACAAAAGCTTGCCTAAGCCCAATTTCACCGACGATTGCCGCAATCAGTAACACAAGAATTCAAACTTTGTATTCAGTATGTTCAGCGGAAGATTTCAATGCCAACACTGCCTCATGGCCAGGCGTGCCAGAAGCAGTTTGGGATTGGGGGCAAACATTCCAGGGGCTCATCTTTCAAGGGCAGTAGCGTAGTGAGCAAAGATGTTTTGGGGCAGAAGAAAATTCTGCATCACCACCACTCTACATGTACATGTGACATGCAGGCCCCGCGGAACGTTTTTCAGTAGCGAACAAAGCGAGTGGAGCGTAAATAGGCGTATAGTACAGGGGGCGGGGGTCAAGGAAGTTCAGGGGCGGTATTCTGAACCCTGTGTTATCTCTAATATTGTTGTATCTTTGGAGATAAGATAAAGTTGGTATTCTGAACATTGTTGTAACTTTTGTTGTATCTTTTCTCTCATCTGTTAATTGGTAGCGCCTGCGTTTAAACTTTGGTGCGCTTGTAATTGTGCTTATTAGTAATAAAATGGCGCTTAATCCTCATTTGCATATGCGCACGAGAGATAATATGACAAGATAATTGGTATTCTGAAAATTGTTGTATCTTTTATCTTATCTTATCTTGCATGGTATTTACAACAATATTTACAACAGGTAGTGGGTTGTTGTATCTTTCGTGTTGATATAATAGCGGCAATATTTCTTGCCCAGAACCAAGTTCGTGCCAATAGACGAGTTAGAAGAAAATTGTGTGTTGACCGGAAAAATCATAGATGAGAACTTTCTAATAAATTACATGCTAGGATATGACGATTTTAATGCTCTCATCTTAACCAATATAGTGAAAGCGTGATTTGTCTTCATGATCCACATGCCACAGCGCATATGATGACGCGCGTAATAAGCGCTCAAATATCTAATACACCCAAGATTATTATGCACTAGGCGCATCTTCAGATATGGCATAAAGTATTCCTATTGGTTGACCTACTTATCATGCTTATATAAAACACATTTTGATTGGTAGGGTCCATAGAAATGTGCGTGTCAACAGTGGTCAAAGATAAGATAGAGGCGGTCCTTCAAGAGATAACACAGGGATAAAATGATGTTCAGAATACCAACTTACAACAATATTAGCGCTGTGTTATCTCTGGGAGATACAACAAAAGATAACACAAAACTTACAACAATGTTCAGAATACCGCCCCAGGGCTTTTAGGCATTTAATTACGGTCAAATAAGCATATTTAGATACCTTATTTGTGACACTGGCAGGTTATGACGCTCAGGGGTTTTAGCTTTTAATTACGGTCAGATGAGCATACAGGGCGCCTTAGGGCCCTTAGTGGGGTCCAGGGGGCGGAGCCTCCTTAAGCTCGGGGGTTTTAGGCATTTAATTACGGTCAGATGAGCATATTTTGATACCTCATTTGTGACACTTGCAGGTCACTCATTCTTTCTATTTCTCTTTAAAATACTTTTTTCAAAAGAATTAGGGGGCTCGAGCCCCACCGTTATGCATGCCTTGACATGAAGGCTTCTTAAAAAGCATGTTTTTGTGCCTGACTGTAAATTTGAGGATTTGTAATTTTCAACAAACGCATACAAAAATATGATTTACAAAAAAGAATTCCGGAAAACCATGTCATTAATTTCACCAACATTTGTAAATCACTGGTATCGAAATTAGAAATAAACCATGTTTGAATTTTATTTGGGAGGCAATTGCCCCCCCCCCCCCCCCCCATTAGTACGCCATCGTTCAGGGGCTCATAATAAAACGCACAAAAGCTTGCCCATCCTCTCATAATATTTCCATGATATGGCGTATCGTTATTATAAAATCCTCCATTGATAAATTTAGGGGCATGCAGATTGTTTAGGAAATTTATTTTCTGTTTACTTTCCTTTTCTTTAAATGGAATATAATTGATTCTATTCAGGTTTTGTTATTCTTTTTTTCTTTTTTTTCTTTTTTGTTTAAAAATACAAACAAATTTTACTCCTTTACTGCTGATTTTTTGTTTTTTGTTCCCCTACTTCCGGTGCATACGTCAAGTGCTATGGGATCAATACACTTTGGACTCCCTGCGGAAGAATGAAAATCATATAATTGCTGTTGAAATGGTGCATACTTGGTTTAGTTTTGAAATCAAGCATAAAAGCCTAGCAATTAATGTTCTGAAGTTAAATAAATGTTAAGTCGTCGTCCATATTCACATGATTCAAAAGAAAATAGACAAGTACCAAACGTCAATTCAAGTAAACCTAATATTTACATGATTACACTTATTTCATTCATTATCACCGTAAATTCATTATGAAAACAGTAAACCAAGTAAACACGAAGAAATGAAAGAGGAGCAATATTTTTGTAGAATGCCTAAACCGAACAATGCAACGCAAGACAGTTGTACATGACAAGAGGTCGATTTTCTGGGCATTTGAAATATACAACACATGTTTCCCCTCTCTTTACGTTTATCTATTTCACACATGTTAAATAAGTTTTTATAGATACATGTATACTGTTTTTCAGCTATCAAAAGCCATCGTGTTGTAGAGGGCAGGGAACCCCTTTATCTATGGACAATATCGCGAAGTATACGTGCAAAACCTGTTTTTTAGATTTATATTTCAGACAAGTCGACAGTATTCGATTTTTAAACGCTTTTGTATACCTGGTTAGCGTAGAAGCCAACAAGAAACGAAAAAAAAATGTATAATTATATTCTCAACATGGCTTTCTGTGAAATATGTAAAGTACAGGACATTTTTTTACTCGATTTACAAAATTAGTTTACAGTAAAGCACAATACATCATGACCAGGGTAATAATATGTTCCGCGCCTAGAAACGTAGTATTAGGCGCATTATAAATGTGAGCTATTATTATTATTATAGCGTACACAAAATACCTATTGCAGATGTTTCTTTCAGGCCTGATAAAAACCCGATTTAAATCGGTTTTCCGATTTTTTTTTATTTTTCCCGATTTTTTCCCGATTTTTTTTTTCTTCCCGATTTAAAAAAAAAAAAAAAAGTCCAGATTTTTTTTTTTTTTTTTTTTTTTTTTTTTACCAATTTTTTTTTTCTTCCCTATTTTATCCTGAATATCCCAATTTCCCTCTTATTTTCTCTATTCTTACCTATTTTGCCCTATTTTTCCCCCAATTTTCTTACTCGAAAGGGGGGAATGTTGTTAGATGCCATTTTTTACCCTCGAATCCTCTTCTTTTTTTTTTTACTCAAGGGGGGCGTGGTTGAGGGGAAAACAAAAAAACTTTTTTTTTTTAGTGCTCACTATCACCCCTGTTCTTTACAAAGTAATACATTTTGGTAGGCCCTTTGTGTCAACACACATTGTCCGTGACTACGTCATACCTGCCAACTACTCCGATTTTGGCGTAATTATTATGATTTTTTTATTTAAATTAATTTAAAAAAAAATTTTTTTTTGCCCGTTTACTTGGCACTGTGCAATCCAACGCTTAAGCGTGCCCGGGAGAGCACCGGCATGGTACCAAGAGTAAAAAAAAGTTTCACAGCTCAATCACTGTCAACTCACCACTCAGAAAGTGGGACCAAATGTCCAGATTTCTGTTTGGACTCTGAGGAAAATTAGTCTGTCATCTTTGGTTTTAAAAACAGCATTGTTTACTATTATTATTATTAAATCAGCACCTTCAACTGCAACTCCAAGTAAATCGCTTGAGTTTTCAGTGACGAACCTGGGATACTTCTACCGTAGTATGGTGGTGTCAACAACAAAAAAATTGGGTATTTGAGTACCTCATTACACGCCTATGCACAGCCCTTTATTTTTCTCCTCCAGGTTCTATTTCATCAGGGGAATTTTGAGCTTTTAGTCCTTGTTGTTTAAAATATTTTTTATGGGGAGGGGGTTGCATAAGTGTTGAAAAATGAGTTTAAAGTGAAGGAAAAAGGCATTCCTACATGTTGAAAATACCAAAAGCTCCCTACCGTGGGAGGGGGACAGCCCTCTCCCACACCCACCCCCCGCTTGGTCGCTTCGCTCCTTCGTTCTGTCGCTCCACTCCGTCACAGTCCTCGTAAAAAAATGATTACTATTTTTAGTCTTCAAAGGTTGGCAGGTATGCTACGTCACAATCCGCTGACAAAATTGCTATTTTGATATCGCATAGCTCTTGTGATTTCGTATTTCAAACAATCATTACTCTGTTTTCATTGGTCTGATTTATTTCAAACTTTCGCCATTCTGTTTCTCTTATTGTTCTGCTTTCATACAAATGAACTTATGCCTTCTTTGAAGCAGTTCAAGGTGGCTCTTGATTCAATTTAGTTCCCTTTTCAGGAACTGTACCGCATAGAGCTGTATATAACAACTCTATGCTTTACCCTCATCTAGATGCTGAACAGGCGTTGATGAGTATTACGATAGAAGTAGAAGTAGAAGATTGCATTGCCAACAAGAAACGATAAACGATAAACGACTCGGTAACATTGTTAAAATTGTATAAAATATGTATGAAATGTTACTTGTTATATTCCTTCTACTGTACTTTCCCTCTTACAGGCAAAAAATCCTGAGAACATTCACAAACCACAAAGACATTTATGGTTTTCTTTGAAGGCGTCACTGTGCAACACCCTCTTACAATGATTAACAGTAAATTCTCCCAACCATTTTTGAATTTTTTCCCAACCGTTTTTCCTTAAAAATAAGACATAAGACAAGCTTTTTGAAAAATCTTTCAACACCTAAATGTCTAGAATGGTATATAGAGCCAATTGATTGCTTTGAGACGATTTACATTCATCTAAAATGTAATTAAATTGCATACCTGCCAACCACTCCGATTTAGGCGGAGTTACTCCGCTTTTTTCATACCCACTCCGAATTCCGATTGCATGCCTCAAAACTCCGATTTTTTGTAATTTTAAAATATTTTTAAAACAAACGACTGTTGCATAAGACTAAAGCATAACACAGCACTGATCGGCCGTCAGATGGTAAAACGGTCTAACTCGAAAATCGCTGTTCTGAGAAAAATGACTTTGAAGTTTAGAGGTTTCAGCTTTTTTAGGAGATGGGTATAATCCATTTTTAGCAATGGGACAAGAAGAAGCATATTAAACACTGATAACTGAAGAATATTGTGCTTATTTGGGGTTTTTATTATAAAATAAATGAGATTTTTGTGCAGATAGACTGTTTAACCACAGCACATGAATACAATCCCACTACACATCATAAAATGGTAAAATGGTCTATCTTCTAGAAAGACCATAAACACTATTGCCATACTACTAACTCGAAGATAGACCATTTTACCATCTGACAGCGATGATAAAAAAAAATCTCAATTCAGAAGGTTAAAAGGTTTATGTAAAAGATAGCTCGTTTTACCCCCAAACGATATTACCGGCAATGGGCTAACTCAGAGATAGACCGTTTTACCAACAAATCTGAAGGAAAAATACAAAAAAGTACCAAGATAGCGGAAATTATCTCGAAAAGAAGACATGATGGGATTTTCTCGATAGCACCATTGGAAATAGCGCCCTCACATTACCCGGAAAGTGAATTTACCTCAAAAAGTCAAAATTTCGAGTTAGACCGTTTTACCATCTGACGGCCGTGATAACCAGATCACGCCTTACGGGGAAACGATAAACATAAGTACTTTATATAGCGAATGCCGCCTTATCAAATAGCCTCCGCACACAGCGCTGCATGTCGCACGCATTCACTCATAGGTTCACTGAATTTGACTACACTGGATAGACACTTTCGCGCACATGGTCCGTCCGCCGCCATCTTGTTTAATTCCAAAACAACACGGCCGCTACGTATTCTACGTGCGTTCGTGCCTTTTAAGGGGAGCATGGGGGTAGATGATCGTGCGCATGGCGCCCGCAATATAGTAGCGAAGACTTCGGTGGTTCAGCGGGCGCATTGCAAGTGCAGTGCGGTATACGGTGTGTTGTTGTTCATGAACGCCGGGCCTAGCGGCCTGGGCTGTATGGTGTGTCTGTGGTACTGGTGAGTGTACGTGTGCGTGTGTAGAATACGAGCTCTGCCATTTGACTGTGGATTCGAATTTGCCATTCGACGCTTGAACGAGGTGTTTTCTTCCTGAATATTATCATGGATTCACTCAAAAGAGCGAGTACCCGAGAAGGAGATCCTTTGACTGGAAACAGATTTTTAAAAACGTTTTTATGCACATCTTTATTTTGGACTTGAATATGGTAGGTTCGA
Organism: Strongylocentrotus purpuratus; assembly: GCF_000002235.5. NCBI lineage: Eukaryota > Metazoa > Echinodermata > Echinoidea > Camarodonta > Strongylocentrotidae > Strongylocentrotus > Strongylocentrotus purpuratus. The sequence goes on along the minus strand of NW_022145601.1, from coordinate 30,673,500 downwards.
AGAGTGATTGGGTGTTTGTGTACGTTTTGCGCGAAAATTATGCTGCGGTGTCTTGCGTTACGGAAAGACCCCCATTTGTTACGGACAAATATGGTAAATGTTACTGACAGCCATCCTATAGGGTTGGCATCTCTGCCCCCCCCCCCCCCCCCTCCAATCTACGGGCTACTACCCCAATCCTTCGGTGGTTCGCGACCTCGTAGTCCATCCAGAAAAATTTACTCCTAATTTCTCTTGTCTCAGGTTGGCAGGTATGAAATTGTAATAATGTAGTTGGGAGAATTAAGGAATCAATCGAATCAGTTTTTCCCAATTGTTATCGTTAATAATAGTCCGTTTTCACATTCTATTGGACTTTGATCCGGTGAGGTGTATGAAATTAACATTGTCGTAGATATCATTCTGTTGACGATTTTAGTGATGTAACGCACTAGCTATGACATACACAGCTTTGTTTCAATCAAGGGTATTCAAGTTTTTAAACTTGTTTGTAATCAGTGTTAGCGGAGAGGCCAACCAGAAACAAACAAAAAAATATAATTATATTTTCAGCATAGCTTTCTGTTATTTCAGTGATGTAAAGCACTATGTAACAGACATTTTTGTTTGTAAGAGCGCTAATTTATTTTAGCTGAAACATTTGGATTTTCACAGTACCTACATAAACTGAAGTCTCGAGTTATATTAGTAGGTAACAAATGATTTGAATTTATTTGCGTTGGCTTCGGAAGATTTACTTATACAGAAAGGCCTTTTGCTTAAATATTGTAAACGAAATTAAAATCCGAACTTCAACAAAGAATCATTTGTGCATAATTATCAGCAATTTATTTGATATCTCTTTTATGGATTATACTAATTGGTTAGTTAGAGCCTTTCAAATCTAGGTTTCTTCCTACTTGCAAGTGAATCTTGACTAGCCAATAGTTGTAATATGAACTGTAACTTGGCAGGATTCTTTTTAAATAACAGTGTTTTTAATCTGTCAGAACTTTTGAATCAAGAGGTAAAGGGCATTATCATTCTAAAAGTAAAATTAATATTTTTATAATGGGAACGTGTTGTCAGTAATATTCACAGGAAGGGCCATGATTGATTCGAATGTGCGTTTGGTGCAATAATCTAGAAAGATTCCTTATCTACTGATACCTCCACAATTCGCCCCTCATTATTTTGTGATTATTTATTTTATTTTGTGATTATTTATGGTACTCTCAACAAATCCAGACAATTTCAGACTACAGGTGCGTTCCTCATTTCGTTTTCTTGCTCCCCAAATTAAGGAGTCAATAATTTTGACAAGTCCCATTTACAGGCCACAAAATGAAAAGGTTAAATTCATTTGAAAGATAATACTAATTTAGAACTTCCCTCAAAACAAAAGGGCTTGAAAATGTGTTTTTGTGGGAAATTAACGATCCTTAGTTGTCGGATGGAATTTAGCAATCGTGGTCGTTCAGTTGAATAGTCTGATATTCAGAACCTTGTACCGAAAGGTCGTACTTTTTGTGCTGCGCAATGATTCAATCACTTTAATTTTGGCCTTTAAAAGAAGTGGGTAATTGATGTAGACAAAAATTGCTCTTGTAACCTTTACAGCTCATGTAATATGTTATTACCAAAGAAAAAAAGAAGTCAGTCACTCAATAGCGTCTGACAGCTAAATCTAGAAAGTAAACGGCTTCTTTGCCTAATTTGAATACTAGAACACTGCTAACATTTTTACAGATAGGACATACATAACATATTCATAATTCCAGCAAAGTTCTACAGAATTTAATGTTGGCTGCAAAAAGGAAACACTACCTTTGAAAATACTGTATATAACCTGTTAGCGTGGAACATTTCGTCATGTACAAAATATTTTTAACTCAATCGAGCCACAGGTTTAAGTGAGCTATTGCTTTCGCTTTTTGTCCGTCGTCCGTAAATTACACTTCTTCTCAAAACACATTGCCGGATTTTAACCAGACTTTGTAGGAATCGTCCTTAGCCAAGGGGTCTACATTTGTTCAAATGTGGTACGAACCCCCTAGGGGAGAGGCCTGGGGCAGCGCCCAAAAGTTCGTCAGTCGCAGTAATTGCACATTTTCTTCTCCTTCTTGAAAACCCATGGCTGCATGATTCTTACCAAAATTTGTAGGAATCACCTGCAGGAAAGGGAGATCTAAAGTTGTTCAAATTGGATGTATGCCTCCCAAAGGTGCCTCTATGGAAATAATTATATGTTTAAAAAAACAGGCCATCGTCGGGTGTATTGTTGAGGTGCAGTAAAAATATGCGTTCAATGTAAAATTAACTGCATGCGAGTAAATCAGCTACTGTTTTAACGGAGCTGGGTCTTGTGTACCTCTTGCTTCAAGCTGTTAACAGAGGTACAATTAACGGTGTAGTTCGAGAGTCCTATCGCATCATGGAAGAAGCTCCTCTGGTAGACCAGCGTTCATGCATAAGGAACTTTGATCCTTTGAAAATGCATTCTCTGCAGAGAAGTAGATGGAGTGAGGAATATGTTTGGAAAGTTCATCAGTGAGTTGGTGATGAGATAGATCATCACCAATTGAGCTTTTGCCCCAGGTTCTTGTAATGTTGGCCACTTGAGGTGGTTCAGCTTCACTTTTATTAATTAACTGCTTGTTCTGCGCTGGACATTGAAGATGAAGCACACATATCGCTGTTGAACCATTTCAAGCTTCTAGATGTTTGCTTGCGTGTGAGAGTGTCATATGATTTTCATTTTCGACTTCTTCTCAAATATGCAAGGCCAGAATTTAACCAAGCTTGGTAGGGATCATCCTTTGGCAAGGATGATCTAAAATTGTTCAACATATGGAAACGTTTGCTTGTATTTTTCTCATAAAAGAATTTGACCACAAACTGACTCTCACACGGTGTTGAGTGCTCAGGGGTCACAGGCCACTGGCTTCATCGGGCAGGTAGTTCCATTATATGAATGGGTAAATTAACTATTACAAAATGAGGGGACACATCACATTGTACAATAGGGACACACATTGTTTTTATTGTGCAGAACATACTCTTTTATTGACTTACTTATTGCATACAACTATAAAACCAAAATGCATTTTGTATTCTAACAATTGGAGTACAAAGAATAATAACAGGTGAATGAAATGCATTAAAAATCACAAACACCTGGGGAGGAAGCATTCATAAATTTAAATACATATAGTTGATAAACGACTCCGATGAAACTATAAAACCATGGACCCTAAAGAGAGTCTTACTTTGATCACATCATGACCACCGCCACCTGAAAATATGTATGTTGATTAGGACATTCATTTGACGCGACAATGTTGATTATGTAATCACGCATCATCACAGACAAAGGGACCTTTTACATTTCTTCAGATTATTTTCGCTGGGCCAGGGCCCGGAGGGTAGTTTTCAGGAAAACTATCGTAATTTAAGACCAGTTAGGGGAGCAGTGAACCCCAAAATATGACAATTTGTGTGATTTTAGATTGATTATTAAAGAAGAGGACACTGGTGGACATACATCTGGACCTGCCAAACTTTGAAACAAACATAGTCTGTACTGTCCTATTACCTTCTATTCCTTGGAAACTGATAGGATTAGTTTTAAAAAGAAGTTTAAAATCATTGTGTTATAGCCAAATTTACAGGTTTCACTTGTAAACTACTTCTAATTTTCTGTTAAAAACTTCATACACGTTAATATTCATATTTATGCCACAACTGCACATGCATTTCCTTGATTTTAAGCGATTCAGTTTCTTTTGCGCAGGGGTTTTGTAGATTCTTCAAGTCACAGTTCTGTCTTTTTTATGGCTGACTGGCGGCGGTCGTGATGAGATCAAAGCTTGGAAGTATGTTCGGGATGTCATTATGATACTTTTGACAGAGTCAGGTGCATGAATATATTATGGTACCGTTCAGTGTCCATTTGTAGTAGGTCCATGATAAAACCAAAATGAAATTTGCGTTCTGGTAATTGGAGTACAAAGAATGATAGCAGGTGAATAAAAATGCTTTAACAGCAACACAAACACCTGGGAAGCTAGGAAGCATCCATAAATTTGAATAATTTAATTGATAAACGACTCCGCATGTGAATGTTTGTTTGAGCAGAAAGCAGTGGATTCCTAATTTACAACTCGAACCCATTTAACAGAATGTCGGAACGTAAATTAAATTTGGCCCGGTTGGAAATGCATCTTTCTACCCTGCGACTTTAATGGTACGATCCAGTAAATTAAAACAGTAAAATGGCTCTTATTTTAAAATTACTCATTAAATAAAACCCAAAACTTCAGTGATATCAGAAAAAATATGTTATATAATACTAATAATTTAAAAAGATATATAAACATTGTGAAAGTGTCGCATTTTACGATAAAAGACACCGATTTAGCGAAGATGACGTCATTAGTGCGCTTGCATCAGGGAATTCAAGGTCAATTCAGACGCTGATAAATTATTGGTCGAGCCTTTTTGTTTCCTTTATTCCGACATAATTATACAATCAATCAAAACAAGTTTAATGCCAAAAGAAAGCTAACGATTAGTATTTTCATTAACCGCTTGCCCCAAAGTCGCTTGACCAAAGTGAAACGAGTGAGAGCTTGCGAGAACGGCCAAAGTGTGATTGAAACTCGCTATTTGTTATTCTTCAACGCAAAAAGAGTCGACATTGTGCTGGATAAATGTATTTTTTCCGACGAAAGTACAGACAAATTGCATATGGTCTTTTTATATAGTACTTTATGAAATGTTACCCGAGTGACTTCCGGGCGCCCCAATGCTGGAAAGAAATGCACATTTTAGAAAACTTCACTTTTTCATGGAAAAATGCTTATTTGTTCTATGCACGCAATTCAAATTGAGCGGATGATACAACGTTTCCATATGTGATGGTACATAGATTAACATACAAGGGGGCCTATGGGCAGTGCCCCAAAGTTCCTATTAAAGTGGCAGTATATTTGGACATTTTTGTTTTTCTTCTTGAAAACCCATTGCCGGATTCTATTCAAAATTTGTAAGGTTTGCGTGCAAGAAAGGGAGATCTAAGGTTGTTCAAATTGGGGTCAGTTTTCAATATCCACCATCCGAACAGTGAGCGTGGCAAACTTTAAAATCAATGCATGTGTAAATCTTGAAAACTGTCGGTTACCTTCATTTTATATTTCATATTCTGAGAGATCACGAAGTGTAAATATTATATCACACTAAAATGAAGGTAAAGATTCTGGCTTAATATTGTACGAATCGTTTTTATGCGAAAAAGACCTAATTTTTTTAATTGGATACCTGCGTTCTGGTTCCTGGTGCAAAAGGGGTTGGAGCTAGGTTCCTTTTTGCGAGCTAGGACCCTACTTTTATCGGCTCAGGTGAGCGTAAGGTACGCTGACCTTTTGTGATTTTCCTTGACACCGATTTTCCTCATCACTGCGCTCTTCAGAAAGCATCCGAAAAATATCTTCATGAAATGATGCATTTAATGATTTTGGTGCAATTTAAGCTCTCCTACCCTGGTTCTCTTCACTCTCGTGCGTCACATTTAAACCCACTCTAGGTCACCTCACGATGGCTATGGAAGTGGGAACGAGGGTGGTTCGAGGTCCTGACTGGAGATGGTCAGACCAGGATAATGGCGAAGGACACCTCGGCACCGTGGTTACCATAGGAAAGAGGTTCTCGAACCCAGCACATCCGAAGATCGTGGTGGTCTGCTGGGACATGGGCAACGTTAATGACTACCAGGCCGGCTTTGATGAGAACTACGATCTGCTCATCTACGACAACGCCGCCGCAGGTGAGACGGTTATGACTCAATCGCAAAGGATAACAAAAGAAATCAACCTAAGGCCATTTCAATAGCCTCATTCATGACCTATCGAAAATATGCGAAAAATACGATGACGTTTTAAGGAACACGAAAATATAATTTTATATGGGATACAACATAAACGTAGGTTTTTGAAACTTTTACAGTGAGACCACAATGCATTGTTTGACTGGTTGGAATCATGGGCGTCAATCCTGGGGGGGACGGGGGGACACGTCCCCCCACGAATTTTCAGGTGGCGAAATGTCCCCCCCATGATTCGGGGTTAAAATCTTCTTCTTTTTTTTTTTTCTTCCTCTCTTTCTCTCTGTGTTGAGAAAAATCAAGCCAAATCAGGCGATCAGATTTTATTAATAGAACTAGAAGCGTCATTAATATTACATTCACATTACCGGAAGTTCAAACATTGGTTTACGATGAAAATCCTTTCACCAACTGAAAAAAAAATCAAATTAATCCCTTGTATCTTCCAAACTTTATGGCTGATTGTTCAATGGAAACGACAAATTCATCTATTTATCCCCCCCCCCCCCCCCCCCCCCCGTTGCGTTCTTGTTCATGTTAGTTGAACTTAGTTTTCTTTTTTAATTGGGCAAAAATTAAGCCCAAAATCAAGCCATCTATCCATCAATTTCAAAAAAAATCTTCAACTTCTGAGGGGGCCACACCCCCTGCGTTTTACTGTTTTCTTTTTAATTTGGCAAAAAGTATGCACCAAATCGAGCCATCTATCCATCAATTTCAAAAAAATCTTCGACTTCTGAGAGGGGCACATCCCCCTCAGACACCCCCTGCGTTCTACTGTTTTCTTTTTAATTTGGAAAAAAGTATGCCCCAAATCAAGCCATCTATCCATCAATTTAAACAAAAATCTTCAACTTCTAAGGGGGGACACCCCCCTCAGACACCCCCTGCGTTCTTGTTCCTTGTTAGTTGAACTTAAGATTGTTTTCTTTTTATATTTGGCAAAAAGTATGGCCCAAATCAAGCCATCTATCCATCAATTTAAAAAAAAATCTTCAACTTCTGAGGGGGCCACACCCCCTGCGTTTTACTGTTTTCTTTTTAATTTGGCAAAAAGTATGCACCAAATCGAGCCATCTATCCATCAATTTCAAAAAAATCTTCAACTTCTGAGGGGGGCACTTCCCCCCTCAGACACCCCCTGCGTTCTTGTTCCTTGTTAGTTGAGCTTAAGATAGTTTTCTTTTTACATTTGGCAAAAAGTATGGCCCAAATCAAGCCATCTATCCATCAATTTAAAAAAAAATCTTCAACTTCTGAGAGGGGCACATCCCCCTCAGACACCCCCTGCGTTCTACTGTTTTCTTTTTAATTTGGAAAAAAGTATGCCCCAAATCAAGCCCTCTATCCATCAATTTAAACAAAAATCTTCAACTTCTAAGGGGGGACACCCCACCCCCCTCAGACACCCCCTGCGTTCTACTGTTTTCTTTTTAATTTGGCAAAAAGTATGCACCAATTCGAGCCACCTATTCATCAATTTCAAAAAATCTTCAACTTCTGAGGGGGGCACATCCCCCCTCAGACACCCCCTGCGTTCTACTATTTTTTTCTTCTAATTTGGCAAAAAGAATGCACCAAATTGAGCCATTTATGCATCAATTAAAACAAAAGTATTCAACTTCTGAGAGGGCACGTCCCCTCAGACACACCCCCCCCCCCCCTGCGTGGCGCGCCCATTCGACCCCCCCTTACAAAATAACCTGGCGCCGCCCTGTCTGAACTTGTGTCCCCCCCACGGTCTGATTTGGATTGACGCCCATGGTTGGAATGTTCCCTTTTTGTATACAGGAATGCCAATTTACAAGGCTACTGATAAGTGCAGGAAGTAATCCATTCGTCTTCATTTGTTGTCTCTTTCCTCTTCTCCCTTGCAATTTTCTCTTTCCTCGCTGTTTTGTTACCATATTTTTTTAATTTTTTTTTTATATGTAATTATGACCAGTGCCCCGTCTTAAAAAGAGTTGATATCAATCCCAAATATGTACAAAAGAAATAGGAGACTGCAAACTTCCGATTGGAGGACTTGAGATTGATTTGGATTAATCACAACTCTTTGGAAGGCGGGGCCCAGTTTTTTAAATATATTTCCTCTCCTTTTTATCCTCAGGTGTGAAGCATAATGGTGTAATGTGCGGTGAATGCAAGGAGGATGATATTGCCGGAATGAGATGGAAGTGCAGCTCGTGCCAGGACTATGACCTTTGTAACAAATGCTACATGACATCCAAGCACGACCTGAAGCACTCTTTTCTCCGAATCATCATCCCCAAGTCTGCAGGGTAGGATCCTTCTTCTACAATACCTCAGTCAAATCACCTGAATCCAAACTGCCTGATTCCTGGCCGTTATTCCCCAGTCACACTGAAAAGACCAATACCAAACAGATAGGATAACCGATTGAGCAATTACATCATCCCCATGATTTGGAGTCAGTTTGGCGGTGTGACTAAGGTATGATATACCTGAGTCATATTGCCGACTTCAAAACAACCAAGTTTTGGCCATTATACCTCATTCATGCCAACAAAAACGACACAAGACTGACAACAGACCAAGGAAACAATCAGTCATATCCACAAACTGGTTCAAGACCAACTCCAAACCAACATATTTGGGGTGGTGTTATTTTTTTTGCTCGGTTTGTAGTCGTTCTGGTGTCAGTCGTGTTGTTGTTACCCACAATGTCCAAAAAATGGTCGTTTTGCAATGGACTCGGTTTGGAGTTGGTTTATCAGTGGGACTCGAATATAAAGGGTAATGTAATGTTCTGTTCGGCATGTCGTCGGTCTGGTGACGGTCTTGTCAGACTGACTTGGTAAAAGGTCTCCATAGCATAGTCTTGCTTGCTTTAAAAAAAACTAATACAAAACTTGAGCTGCAAAGAGAACCCTGACTATATGGCATTTGATTTTGTTTTGTGTTGCTAAAAGAGAATTTTAGGACACTTATCCAATGAATCCGATGAATAATGACATATTTATTCAATCCATGGAAGGAGTACAAAATTTACGACTTTCGCAACAGAGTGTTCAACAAAAAAATTGTTGTGAAACCGAGTGATTCTTTGATGAAATGTCGAGAGATTTCTGTCAGTAGTGTGATACTACATTCTTTTTAGAGTGTATAAGATTATATTTTGATTGGTTGCTTCATTGGTATAGAAAGCTGATGTCACCTAGAGCAGCTTGTCGGAAGACTGAAGCAAAGGGATCGTTTCCTGGAGCCAAGGTTTGCAGAGGAAGAGACTGGAAGTGGCAGGAGCAGGACGGTAAGCTTATCCCTCTTTAGCCACAGATTATGACTCGGTAAACCGAGGTGGGTTTTTTAAGATGACGTAGATGTAATGGGCTTCATATTTCTGTATCTTATAACACAGAGCTCACTGCAGACGCAAAGGAACTTTGTTGCGCCTAGTTGTCATTCATTTACACATTATACAAATAGCGCCGCGGTTTACCGCTTCATATCTGGACTTCCCTTAACATTCCCATATTTTTTCCCATTATCATAAACCCATTTCAGTGTGCAGAACATGTGATTTTCAGCAAGATTGTGTTACTTTCTTTTCAGTTTGATCATTCCAAAAGCTGACAGTACACATCATTTCCTATATATACTGTTTCACATGTCACTTGCTTTTGGACAATTCCTAAACTCTTCCTCCAGAAAGCTCTTGTTTGAACGGGCGCAAATCTTTTTTTCATGCAATACCCATTTGTTACCGTCTCTAATCTTCTTAAACTGATGATTTGATTTGTAAAGTTGCGTATACAGGGTCACATGCTGGAAAAGATTTTTCCAGTTTTGAAATAATGAATGGACATTTTTTTAAAAGGTGAATAAGCTTGAAAATGTCCTGTACAATCAGTGATAATTATTTGTGTAAAAATAGTAATACATAGACCTACAATAGTCTGTACATGATCTCAAAAAGACTTTATTTATATGGGTATCTTGAAGCATCCCTTATTCTGCATAACGTTATGCATTATATTTATTTTGGGTTAAATAATAATTGCTACAGGTGGGTCAGGTCATACTGGCGTGGTATTTCGAGAGGCCAATTGGGCCAATATCCAGCGCAGTGCCATAGCAGTTCATTGGGAAGTTGGGGGCGCCTATGAATACCGTGTGGGGCATGATGGGAAGGTCGACATCAAGTGCCTCAAGGCAACATCCGGGTACGCTTACTACAAGGACCATCTGCCAAAATTCGGTAAGTTAAACTATGTAAATTACATGCCAGGGAATCTTTATAAATTGTAAAAGTTGAATGTTCATCATCTTTAATGTCTACATATAATAGAGAGCATGAAATATATGTTATCTTTTGATTGTCTCCACAAATTAAGTTGTGCGGTTTAAACATTTCCCATTGGTGCTTGCATAGATGCATGTCTTCCTTAACTGCATGCAGACATAGCCGGCTTTGAGCATACAATAACCTGTATGAATTGTCCTGATTTGGAGGTATTATGACAATTAACATTGTTTTACTTACATAAAAGAAAATAAAGAGTTCACTCAACAAAATTAACATTTTGAGGGCCAGTAGAGAATTATACGAAACCAGATGAAGGAAAAAGCATCAAGGACTGAAACTTGAAGACTGTCTGCTGCCCCTAGCCCTTAAAACTCTGGTAAATGTATAATGGGGATTGATTTTATTTTGTTAAAGCGACACCATGAGGTCGTGGGTTCAAACCCCGGCCGTGTTATACCAAAAGACGTTAAAAGACGGGAGTTGTTGCTACCTTGTTTGGCGTTCGACAATAAAGGATAGAGCAACATCAATCTGGCACTGCTCAGTGGCTGCCGGGCTCACGATCAATTGGGCAAAAATAATTGCCATTTGTGGTTTAAATTAATAAAATTTGGAGTGGACTCTAAAAAGATTATTATTATTTTATTATTATTATTATTATTATTATAAACTGACTAGCTAGTACAGTGTGCAAGGCTTTAAAAATATTGCGTTCGTGTTGAGATTGCTTATGGTGAAAAAGTGTGTATGGCATAGACATAGACTATGGTAATGATTACCAAATGGACCTAAAGCAGTCGGCCGTCTGGTTGCTTAGTAACAAGCATTTATGCTTTCTTAGCAGTCGGGTAAAATAACCACCACCACCAAATAGAAACAGGTAGAAATTTAGAGAACAGAAAGAGAGATAGAAATAGAGTGAGAGAGAGAGAGAGAGAGGGAGGGGAAAAAAAGGTGAGAAGTGTAGGGGTAACTTATTGCTATCATAAACACATTATATAGAAGGAGAAAATGGAGATTGAGATAAAATTGGGACTATATTAAGCTAACCTGTTAGTAAATTACAGGGAGTTTGAAGATAAAAGTAGAAGATATATAATAACTTTAAATACTTCTTTAAAAAAAACACATCTTCTTCATTGTAGCGTCATTTCTTTATTACAGGTGAATTCAACGCATTAGAAATTGGTGACCGAGTGGTTGTGAAGTTGGATAAGGATGTTCTCAAGCCGCTCCAAGAAAACCATGGAGGCTGGGTGTCGGGAATGGAAAAGGTATGATTGTTCTTCTATAAAAAGATATATCACTTGCTATTTTATTTGACCAAGGAGATTTCAAACGAGGCGTCACTTTCGATTGCGTTATTAATTGCCCTAGTAATGCCCACGAAAGCAATATGAACTCATTAGCCAGTAATGTAACGCAGTATTTGAGCTGTCCATTTTGCAATATTCTTTTTTGAATATCTCGTTCAAAGATCACTTGAGTACCTGGCGTAGTCTTGCATCAGCAAATGGCGCCTCGGTGCAACTGACATAGGGAAAGAAGTTTAAAATTCTACTCTCTCTCTCTATTACTATGGCTTTTATGGTTAGATCCTCTTGCTATAATTATCCAGTTCTCTCTTCGCGTTTGTACCCTATCTTTTTCATCCTGTCCCAGCACTCCTTCTTTTTCGGCCTTTCTGTTACTTCCAAATTCTAGTGTCCTCGTGAAGTTTTAATGCACCAGTGCAATCATTCATTCGTTCTCAAATTGTAGTATTTCTTAATGATGATTCACTGATATTTTCGTCATTATATTTATACTTGCTTTGTTTTGTAAAGTTTTTAAATTAAATAGTAAACAAGTAATAAGTAGAATAAGGCATTAAGAATCTTTACTCCTTTTTGGAAGCGTTGAGTCTGTAGGACGTATTAGTTAATGTAATACATTTATTTACGACCGTAACCATGGTATAATATAAATATTGATGACAACTGAAAAACAGCATTTGACTTTAATTAGAACAAGGAAATCTTGAGTTCAGAGCCATGAGAGTGTTGACTCTGTGTTGAAGTAAATGGCTTTCTGGCTACAGTTAAACAGACAATGTTCATTTTACAATTGACTTTCTTTCAGACCGTCCCATTATCATACACTCGTAAATCATACTGAATCAAACCATTATGTGTTCTTGCTTTCTCTCTCATTCTCTCCTTATTTTCCTAGTTCATAGGAAAAGTAGGCCGGTTGGCGAGTCTCACGGCAAACAGTGACGTCAGGATCAAGTACCCGAATGGACAGATGTTGATCTTTAACACTGTTGCAGTCACTAAGGTACATACTTGGTCTTTTAAATCTCTTGTACCTGAAAACTTGAAAACAGTTAATTCCAATTAAATGGTGAATTATTTTGATTGCGTTATACTAGTAGAAGTACTAGTAACAGTAGTAGTAGTAGTAGTAGTAGTAGTAGTAGTAGTAGTAGTAGTAGTATTAGTAGTACTAGTAGTAGCAGTAGTAGTAGAAGTATTAGTAGCAGTAGTACAAGTAGAAGCAGTAATATTATTGTAATTTATTGTTAATGTTGTTACTTTACAATTTTCGTTTTTGTTCTTATTAAAGCTGCCTTCGTTCAACACCGGAGACAAAGTGCGCGTAATGTCTGACCAGGCTGCCGTGAAGGAGCTGCAGAAAGAACATGGGGGATGGAACAGTAAGATGTCAAAGGTCAGATATTACTGTACAAATAACTAATTGTTTATTAAGTAATGACCAATTTGTAATGTACACAGTAAATTAAAACAATGAACTTGTTCAGCACTCATTGAAAATTTTACTTGGTATATGTCTAGAATTAGGTAGCTTTGAGAAACCAATTAAGCTTTAGATGGTTTGTTGTTACTTTTCAAACCCTGTGCCTGAAATTGGAGTTACCCATTTGTTACTGAACGAGATGGAGCGATATTAAAGACAAAGTCCTGAAGAACCCTTTATGTGTTTGATTATGTAATCATAGGTAAATCAAGTATGTGGATTTGTGCATTCATTTGTAGTTTCCGAAAGCGTTCCTTTTAAAATGATGTCTATCATATTGATCTTCATCTTTATTTAGTATGGAATACATGATCATAGGCAAATTATTTAATCTAGTTTTGAGCACATCCAACTATTCTGAGGCTTATAAATATACATTTTATGATTTTTCTTCATTTATACCGGACATTGTTATATTATCTAATTCAAAAATTTGTTAAGCGATATGTTACTGTGCATTTTCGAATTCTTCAAATGTTCATTATATTTTGGGAATACATTCATTGACTTGGTACTCGTAAGCTGCCTATGTATGTTTATTTTTTAAATGAAGCTGATCAAAGTAAACACAATTAAATTTTAAATGACTCAAATCCAGGCTCTTGGTGAGGAAGGGCGTGTCCTTAACATCAATGCAGACGGTGATGTCAAGGTCAATGTGGGTGGAGCATTCTGGACCTTTAACCCGGAAGCACTAAGTATGGTAGAACAGGGGACGGGGTCAGATGGAATCTTTGAGCAGGACATCAGAGCAGGTACTAACAGTAATGTAAAATGTAATAGTGGTTGTACCAGTGGTTTGTGCTCTGAAGGTATAGGCTTACTGTGATTTATGAACTTGTTATACAGTTATCCTTCCTGTCTATATCTAATGTTAGTAAATTATGTTTTTATTTTGTCTTATTTTAATTCCAGTATAACAATTTGTTTGCATCTGTGTTTTATATTTCAAATATATATTTTAGAATATCCTTAAAGTCCATGAACTTATGGGCTTAGCATTTCTAAAAGCATGATTATTACACAGTTTTAATCAGCCACTACAGTAGGCCTATTTTTTCTTCATTTCCCCAAGAGTATTTATCTGAATATATATGTTATATGTTCCATTTAATTTATTAAATTGACATGCCACGAATCACAAGTATTGCTGTAGGTTTATAAGAGTGGATAAATAGCGATGAAATTGGCAGGAAAGAAATGAAAAGACCCTTTTGTCTGGTATTCAACCTACAGGCATGTCTATGTATACTGAATCAGAAATGGTGTCTGTTGAACATGATATCAAAGATTTTTAAGAAATCAACTTGGCAATTTCTTGCTGAATTTTCTGTCTCCCATTCCTGTTGTAATTTTCTGGAAGGTGTTATGGCGCATTTGCTGAAGCAGCTGCTCGATCCGCTTGGGCTCGTTGACTCAGATGAAATTCGACAGATGATGACTGCCGCAGCAACCGAAGCAGCAGCTAATGAAGGAGAAGTAACTGCTCAGAGCGCCAAGGAGTTCATCAAGGCCGTTATGGAGGGTGATGTGAAACGGGTTGCTGAAGCCCTCAAGAAAAACAAAGGATTTGTAAATAATTTTTTATATTTTATTACGTAATTTCGTTTGAACTTGATGGTATATGCTTTATCATTTGCAATGTGCAACGCCATATCGTTGTATAAAAATGAATTTACATTGAAAGGCAGATTATGTCTTACTAAGTAGCATTTTGTAGGACTACGACACATGGATAGGTTGGTTCTGCTACAGATCACACAAAATATCACTCCTTTCCTTTTCTATATTTCTATCCCAAATGGTAATTCCTCCTCACCCTCTATTTCAATTTCTTTTTTTAAACGTACGCCAATCCAATAACGGCTCCTTATTTGCTCATAGATCATTGTAATATGTTTGTTTACACTCTTTGCACAGGTAAATGTGGTTGTCCAAGAGAACACACCCCTCCATCTAGCTGCTTATCAAGATCACTTTCAGGTAGTCGAGTTACTAATCAAGAATGGAGCCAAACTCAATGTCAAAGATGACGATGGTGACACTGCCCTAGCAAATGCTGTCCATCAGTGAGTTCAACATTCAATTATGAATAATCATCATAATACCTATCAAGGCACTAATGTCCTTTGGCAAGACATTAGTCTAATTCTGCCACTATTCACCCAGATTAAATAAACAGTTGGTTGGTTGGAGGAAATAATTTTAATGCTTTGAGCGCCATATCATGGTTGATTGGGTAAAGACAGAGTAATAGTATTAATAAATAAAATCTAATAAAATGAAATCTTACTAACAAAATATGATTGCAGGAGAGAGAACGGTATTAATTCCAATGAGGCTACCCTGGGTATTAAAAAAAACCATTACCATTACCATGGAAATAAGTCATGGTTTAAATTTAAATCACTACTTGAAGAAGATGAAGTTTATATCATTTGATATTTTTCATCTCCAGCCCTCTGGTTCATGTCAAATTTGCCTTTGCCCAATATGTAAATCGAAGTGGTAGTCAACACATGGTTTCCTAAATGGATGTACTCACACATGATGAAAGCAAATTATAATCACCATGCATTTGTGGGTTTTCTTTTTATTGAATCTTGGTTTATATTTGAATTGATTTTGGAAGAGATAATGCACGAATTGTGAAGTACCTGTTAGACCACGGATCCGACCCCAACACTACGAATGTCAAGGGAGGAAGAAGTCCTCTTCATATCGGGGCGTCGAAGAACCATACTCAGTGTGTGAGACTGATCCTTGGAAAAGGTGGTACTCCAAATGCACAAGTAAGATATATTTCATTGTCTCAATGCCACAATGCTGCACAACAAATCAGGATTTTTTTTTTTTTTTATTTGTTATGAGCAAGAATTAGACATAAATAAACTCTCTGAATGAAGAAGTCTGATGTCCACACATTTATATTGAGTTCATGTTATTTTGAATAGAAACTGATTTCAAGTTGATTGGATACTGGCGCATTATGTTGTACCATGCTTATAGACAGGTAAATAATTTTATTTTATGTTATGCAGGTGTCTCCTAATTTACTGTACATTACAGTGGTACATTGTATTCTGGCATTAGGAATTCCAAATGTTGATAGGAATTAAAAAAAAAACATATACAATTTCAGGACAATGTTGGAAACACCCCTTTGCATGACGCTATCCGAAAAACACAGAAGGAGATTACTGAGCTCCTGATAAATGCAAGAAACATCGACTTGGAGTTGAATAATAAAAGAGGATACAACCTGCTACATCACGCTGCCTTGACAGACAATCCACAGTGAGTTTTATAATTTAAGAATTCAAGAATACCTCACGGTGCGACACCAAAACGATTTAGATTTGGTGACTAAAATATGATAGATATTAAACTGGTATTGTTTGAGCTTATTCATTTACTATCTCCATACATGTGGTTTTTCTAATCTTTTTCTGTGTTTTCCTTGCTCCTTTTGATTCATTACAACCTGCAAAATTCAATAATATTTTCGACATTTAGTTCTACTAATCTGATCTAATGCTCTCAGATTTTAGGTTGGTAGGCACTGGCGTACTGGTGGGGGGCTTTGGGGGCGCTAGCCCACCCCCCCAGACTCCCACTCCCAAATAAAATTAAACCGTCCATACAAGTGATTTATAAATGTTCGTGATATCACAAGATTTTCAACAAAATGCGCGTTTCTCTATTTCTGTTGCAAACTGACACATTCTCAAATAGCCAGGAAGAGCATATACTGGGCCTAATAATTAGTGGCCACCAGGCGCGTACGCAGAATTTTTTGGAGGGGGGTTTTAAAATTTAAAGTCGGCCGCTGAATAAGCGGGAAGAGGGGAAGGGAGGGGGAGGGGGGAGGGGAGGTGGTGGTAAGAGGACATTTTTTTTGTGTGTGTGTGTCTCAAAATTTTAAAATTTGGCCAGTCGATATTTCGTTTTGTTAGGGGGGAGGGGGAGGGGGGTTTGCTCCAAAACCCACACATAAAAAAGCTAAGGGGGGGGGGTTAACCCCCCAAACCACCCCCCCCCCCCCCCTGCATATGCGCCTGGTGGCCACTAACAATAACACTAGTAGAAAATTCCTTTCCAGAAGCTACTGCGACAAGCACTGCCGGGAGATAACATGCACCACTCGGGCGATTCATGCACAGATTCCACGAACGAACGTTCCATTAGGCGCGGATCCAGGATTTCTCAGTGGAGGGGGCCCAACCTTTTTTATTACTCCCGAAAATTTGAAAATCGCGCCGGCCGAAAAATCGCTCAGTAGGGGGGGGGGGGGGGGGGGGGGGGGGGGGGGGGGGGGGGGAATGAGCACTTTTTGTTTTGGTCCTCGAAAATTCAAAAATTTGCACCCCCCCCCCCCAAAAAAAAAGGGTAGAAATCATGTGTTTTTACATGATTTTTTTCTCAAGGGGGGGGGGGGGGGGGGCCGGGCCCCCCCCCCCCCCCCCCCGATCCGCCACTGCGTTCCATACATACATCATGTAAAACTGCACGTGTACTGTTAAGGGGCCCAGTGGGGATACTGAATTCAGACAAGGATTAAGAGTAGAGAACGGTACAACAAATCGTCTTCTTTCTCTAATAATTTAATGAAACGGCAAAGCTTCCGCGCAAAGGGGCAACTGAATTCAGATAATGACACGACACAACAAATCGTCTTCCTTGCAATTGTCTAATAATTTAATGAAATATGAAACCCAATTCCACGCTATGCACCAGAGGGGGGGGGGGAGGGAACTGAATTAAGGAAAAGATTAAGAGTTGAGAATGGTACAATGGATCGCCTTCTTTCTCTAATAATTTAATGAAGTGTCAAAGCTTCCGCGCGCGGCAAAACAAGAATTAAGAGTCGAGAACGGTACAAGGGATCGTCTTTTTTCTCTTATAATTTAATAAAGCTGGAGGGGGAAAACTGAAAAATAACTTAGTTCCTGGCCCCGGGTTTATACGGTTAAATATGTAGACATTAGGACATTGGCATTAATATATTTGTCGGTAATTGGTGGCTAGTTCTGTCGTTAATCATTATCGAAAACTTAACCTCAGGTTAAGTTTTTGAAATTTTTGTATAATTTTAAAAGTATAAGTTCTTATTCAATGAAACTTAAATTAAAGGGTTATTAAGTATCCCCAATCATGTGAGTAGTCTTTTAGGTGACATAGTCAAGATCTAGTGTACCGGTAATTTAAGGTCTGCAAACTTAGACTTTGTTGTGGTATCAACATCAAGATTTTGAATTTTTAGCATAATTTCAAAAGCGTTTGTTCAAATTCCATGAAACTTGTACACAGGGGTTATCAAGTATCACAAATCATATGACGCAAATTCCAGGTCACAAAGTGCAGGTCAAATGTCATTTTAGGTCAGTAGACTTGGATTATATTTTCACAACTTAATATGAGAATTAATAAATCAATTTTTATTTATTTCTTAATATTCCATTAAAGTTATTACTCTTGGTACAAATTTCTTCTGATGATTCTTAGCCAATATTCACTTCAAAATGCTGATTTTATTCAGAGGATTTCCTTCTTTTTTTTTGGGGGGGGGGGGCCTGCTAATGGGCCACCCTGCCTATAAAATAATGTCCCAACCTCAATTTTTCATCATATCGAATTGCGTAATGCAGGCTAGACCACCGAGAGCATTTCCTTGTTTACAGGAAGTGCCGGTGGACATTAATGCGCCGAATGTGGTTCTCAAATTGCAAAAGATCCCTACTCTTTGAGGGGGTAGGAGAAAGCAATTTTACGTCATATTAGTCTAGGAAGTGCCTGAAAATGCATCTAATGTGGTTCTAAAATTGCAAATGCTTGGTCGCTCCGCTCCCTCGCCGCTAAAGCCTCGCTCTGTCGCCTCATCGTTTTACATATATTTCACTCAATGCCATTTTATGCCCCCCCCCCCCAGTAAGAAATTTGTGGATCCGCCACTGATGGCCATACCCCTTCACCTTCGGGGGCTCCGCCCCTTGACCCCCGCCGGAGCTTTGTCCCTAGACCCCACTTTGAAAAACGTTCAGCGGGACTCGCATGTAAGAGTGGGGTGCTGCAGATTTTTTTTTTGTTCATTACGCCACTGTTGGTAGGTACGAGCGATTTTGTATGTATATATACCTCATGACTGGCCTGGGTTATGAAAAGGAATTATTCCATATTTTGTATATAAAAGCCCCGTTTTAATAGAACTTTTTCGACAAACCTCACCCGGGTAGGTTACCATAAGACGGGGTTTAAACCTCACCCGGGTAGGTTACCATAAGACGGGGTTTAACATGTGTTTTTATTTAGTTGATATTGTGTCCCATTTTTAAAAACTCTAATAACAGAGATACTGAGACTGTTTGTCCTGTAATTAAAACCTTAAATATGTTTTGTTGTGGTTTAGTGCTACTCGTCTTTTGATCAAGAAACAAGGATCTCTGGTTGACATCCAGAAGGATGACGGCTACGCGGCTCTTCACCTCGCAGTACATATGAACAATCGGAATATTGCAGAAATACTTATCACAGAGGTATTTCCCATCTCTTTTTAAACCTCTTTTTTGCCGCATACTCTGTCAGTATGATGAAGAGTCTTGCTGCAGACTTGCCGCATACTCTTTCAGTATGATGAAGAGTCTGCGGCAGGTCTGCCGCAGACTTGCTGCAGACCTGCCGCATACTCTTACAGTATGATGAAGAGTCTGCGGCAGGTCTGCCGCAGACTTGCTGCATACTCTTTCAGTATGATGAAGAGTCTGCGGCAGGTCTGCCGCAGACTCCTTTATTATGAATGTTCATAGAAAAGGCTATAACAAAGAGTCTGCTGCAGACCTGCCGCAGACTCTTCATCATGAATATTCATATCTCATATAGACCTGCTGCAGACCTGCCGCATACTCTTTCATATCCAGTACGTGGCAATTAAGTATGCAGTCTTGCAGGAAGGCTATGCTGGAGATTGGAGAGCATGCATTGCATAATTACTTGAAGCAAATTGTTTGGTTTGACAGAAGCTAAAAAGACAATTGACAGTGCTAATTATCACAGGAATTTACAAGATCATGGGCTCAGCCTGCAACCTCATGGCCCTGCATGTCCTCCAAAATGGCCGCCTATAGCCTTGCTTCAGACTGTATAATTTCCCACTTCTCGACTGTTCCTGTGGCATACTGGTATGCGGCAAGTCTGGGGCAAAGTTTCATCCTTCCGCAGATCTGCCGCAGACTGTTCCTGTGGCATACTAGTATGCGGCAAGTCTGGAGCAAAGTTTCATCCTGCCGCAGATCTGCCGCAGACTGTTCCTGTGGCATACTGGTATGCGGCAAGTCTGCAGCAAAATTTCTTTCTGCCGCATACTTCGGCATACTCTTTGCCACAGACTAAAAGTCTGCCGCAGATCTGCAGCAGGTCTGCGGCAGATCTGCGGCAGGTATGCGGCATATTTTTCACTTTCCTATGTTGAGATACGTTATCAGAAAAGCTGTAAAATTAAAGTTATTTTTTTTAGGCAAAGCAATAGCCATGGCTTCAAATTTATGGACTTTTTTACATAGTTTGGGAACAACAAACTGGCTCTGTTGCTAAATAATTCACCCACTCTCATCTCCCATCTCTCATTTTAGTACGTCTCGTCTGTTGTTCCGATCGTTGCATCTCTTATGTCTAGTTTACATGTGTAGCCCTCGTCTTTTGTAATAGTAGGGTAGCAAAATAGGGATGAGATGAGATGAGATGAGGAGATGTGTGATGGTTAAACTCATGACACGGACTGCCTTTTATTAAAGTAATAATATATTTAAAACATAATTGAATATTCGTATTCAAACAAACAAAGTCACATAATCTAAACACAAACAAACTACTACAGTTCCTATCCTACAAATATATAGGTTTACATCCAAACTTAGCCATTAGACGAAATAGCAAAGTTAATATCAACAACATATCCGTTTCCAATATAACACAGACTTATCATCCACTAGAATGGATTATATTCCTCACTTAAGAAATCCCGCCATCTGATTGGTCGAAATTGCATTCATAAACTTTAACTATTCCTGTAAAATTCCCGGTAAAATTCCAAACCCATGTAATAGTTCTAAAATAATAGTTCTAAAATCCCAGTTACCATGGTTACCGGGAAAATAGTTCAGTCTTGGTGAAATATCCATAGGTTCACATGTTAAAAACTGGTTTGAGCGATCGAGGATACCGTACGTGTGCGAAGAATTGGTCGGTGATTTCAAACCGAAGGCAAAAATGGCTGAAGAAACTCTCCCAAGATTTCAACTTCTTGATGATGATCAAATGCAAGACTTGCTGACAGCAGGGACATGCTAGACAGAGCACCAAAAAGGGTAGGTTAAATTCTCCATAATGTTTTTTCAAAAGTCTAGGCCTAGATTCTAGTAAGTAGGTCTAGTAGTTCTAAAATCCTTCCCGTAGAGATTGCACGGAATTCAGATTGTACACATCCCTATGCATTGGCATTGCGCACTGGACTTGCATTGCAGTATGCATTGGCATTGCAAACTAATATTGCTTGTGATTCTGAAGGTGATACTCAATAAGTGAGCTGTCATATGAAAGCGCAGGTTCTTCTCCATATTCCCCACATTCCTCACAGGGCCGGCCCACCCCCAAAATTGTAAAAATATTTTGCTTAGACTAGAATCTACATCTAGTCTACTCTCAAGGTACAAGATACACTCATAAAAAACAACCGTGCAACTAAAATAGAGAAAGGCCAAGGTGGTGTCATAAGTTAACTCTTTTGTTTTCGGCATATAAAAGTATTAATGACTGCTTTAATATTCGAGAAATAGTAACTGCATGGTCCTCCATAATGGCCGCCTATAGCCTTGCTTCAGACTGTATAATTTCCCCCTTTTCTGTGGCAGACCTGATACCTGATATGATAAAAAGGTATTATCTTACCCTTACCTCACCGAAGACTCCTTAAGGAATTCCTTCATTTCTCTTGTGGCGGAGGCAATCTGACTTTCTCGTGTAATGGCTTTTTTCTAAGGAACATTTAGCACCTGCCAGACAATGCTATGAGGAATTTTGTTGAATTACTTCAATGATATCTTGACTCTTTATCAGTAAGTAGAGACTCCGGTCATGTGGTTATCCTGTACTACAGTCCCATTCACTCACTTCTGTGTTACTTGGCAATAACGGCATACTATGCCAAAATAATGACCACTGTTTGATTCGTACTACGAGTATCTAGAGGAAATATCTTTCGGGACACAAATATCTTAATTTATCACAGCTTTCCTACTCCAGCAGTGCTCTAAGATTAACATTTGCTATACACTTTAGATTGTGTCTTGTCATCTTATGATCTTGTTCTGTAATTGCTGATTGGTGAAACGCTTTCTGTACCAATGCCCAACATGGCTAACAACACGCGTGGCTCCAAGGTGGATGCAGCACAACTTGTCCAATCTGTCTTGGCTGATATTGTCGGTGATGACAGGTTTATTGACCTAGTGAAAAACCACATTGATAGCCGGCTGACCGAGATGCAGGTGACCATCGACAGGAAGGAGGCACGGCTTATTGCTATGGAGCAAAAGGCCCACAAGAGCGAGTGCGATCTGAGGGAGGCCATTGACCACCAGGAGGCTAAGTTCATGGATCTGCAAACTGGTGCCCAGAGTGCTAGCAAGAAGCTTGAGACCTTGGTTGCTGCTTCATCCCGAAAAGATGAGCAAATTAAGTTGCTGAAGAGGGGGCTTAATGCCCAGGAGCAGTACTCCCGAAGAAGCTGCCTTCGTATCTTCGGGATCCCTGAGCGCCAAGATGAGGTCACTGACCAGGCAGTCATTCATCTGGTGAACGACTCACTTGGTGTTTGTCTCGAAAAGCATGACATCGAGAGAAGTCATCGCCTGAGAGTCCTGCCGAAACATCCAGGAAAGGCCAAATTTACCTGCGCCAATTATTGTCAAATTCCAATCATACAGGAAGAGAAGTGAAGTTCTGGCCAGCAGACGTAAGCTTGCCGGCACACGAAAGTCGATTCAAGAGGACTCGACTAAGAAAAACGCGAGGCTGCTGAAGGCGACCCAGGACAGTAAAGAGGTCAGGGCTGCGTGGACCAGGGATGGGCGAGTTAATTATTGCCCTTGTCCCTGCCACAAACGGCAAAGAACTAAAAAGGACGATCAACTCTCTCGAAGACTTGAACAATTAACAGTGAACTTACTAGTTACTACATTGTCTTGCCATGGTCAGATAACCATGTCTGGTTTTAAGTGTGCTATTTATGTACAGTTTGTACTTTGTTGACATGCTTTGCTTTTTGTATCTTGTATCTTATATACTTTTTTTTTCTTTCATTATGCTTGATGTTACAATTTTCCTTGTTTTTCATTG
This sequence comes from Strongylocentrotus purpuratus, assembly GCF_000002235.5. NCBI lineage: Eukaryota > Metazoa > Echinodermata > Echinoidea > Camarodonta > Strongylocentrotidae > Strongylocentrotus > Strongylocentrotus purpuratus. The sequence continues at coordinate 30,650,185 of NW_022145601.1, read as the reverse complement.
CCCTTCTCTTCATTCCCCATTTCTGAGTCTATCCCAGTTTCCTTTTCCCCTTTCCCCTTTTCTCAGTACCCTACATGAATTGCTAAATATGAGTTTATTTCACCTTATGCAGTTTTTTTTGGTCACGTTTTCTGCTTTCTTGCATGTTTGTTTGTATTGCCAGCCACCTACTATACAATACTTTCATGTAATGTTGCACATCAATATGGTATCAATAAGTATCAATATGGCTCAAATGGATGATGAAATTTGTAGATTTTATGAAGACAATATGAGCAATTTATGTGACGGTTATGATATCCCTAATGTTAATTGTAATTATCATACAGAAGATCATTTTTTTTAAACAGCATCTAAATATAATCATGCGAACAGTGGCTTAACTCTTCTTCATATAAACATGCGTAGTGTTTGTAGGAATTTTGACAAAATGTTATTCATTGATAATATCAATCTAGGACGTGTAATACTTGGTGTCACTGAGACATGGTTTACGAGTGAAGCCTATAGGAGCCTTTTTTCTATTTCTGGTTTTAATCTTGTTAACAACAATAGACAAAGTAGACGTGGAGGAGGTGTTGCTTTGTATATTCCTTCCCAAGTAGAATACCGGATACATCACGATCTTGATATAATGTCAGATCATATAGAAACTATCTTTGTTGAGATTGATAACCCTGGTAAAAAGAATCATTTTATAGGAGTTGTATATAGGCCCCCAAATGGTAACTTTAATGATTTTGTAAATGAAATTCAGTCAATTTTAGACAATCCACTTTTAGTTGGAAAGTCACTCTATCTTATGGGAGACTTTAATTTGAATTTATTACTTTGTAATAACGATAATCGAATTGATGTTTTTCTAAACATCGTTCGTTCGTGTCTCCTTAGATCAAGATAGTTATGTAAAGTTCCTTAATTAAAAGTAAATTAAATTAAATTAAGTTCTTCCATCGCTCGATTGCTGCAATGGCCGTTTCATTAACAAGGGACAGGTCTTCATCTGTGCAATCCGTTCCGCCGCACTGCAAGAGGTGGTCCATCGTCTGAGTCTCTCCGCAGTCGCAGAGAGTATCTCCTTCATGGGCATAGCCCCATCTTGCCATATTGACCTTATACCGTCCCATTCTCGTCCGCATTCGATTTAGGCATTGCCACTCCGGCCACTTCAGGTTAAGACCTTTGATGAGTACGGGCTTGACTGATGGTGGAGGATTCTGTTCAGGTGGTGGGACAGAATCGAGGAAGCTGTGTCGGGAGATAAGTCGTTTGTGGGGTTGTAAGTAACCGTGTAGCATGTGTCTGTCATCTGTCGCCTGCTTCATCCGTTCCTTTAGGCAGGTGTTAGTGCGCCTTTGGTTAGGAGATCCAATGCCAGCGAGGTGATATATCTCCTCAACTTGTGTTTGTTTCAGACAGCCTGTTATCTTTCGATATGTGTTATTGAGTGTGGTGTCAAGCTTCTTCACATGGGCTGATCTGCTCCAAACTGGGCAAGCATATTCTGCGGATGACTTGCATAGAGCAACAGCTGCACTTTGTACAGTTTTGGGGTCAGCGCCATAGTGTGAAGATATTAGCTTCCCGATGATGGCATTTCGAGATTCTACTTTTCCTATTGTCTTCTCGATAGGTTTCTTGAAGGATAAAGTGCGATCGAGTTTTACACCTAAATACACTGGATGCTTGCAGTGGTTAAGTTGCACATTGTTCCACTTTAGCTTCAGTTCTCTCTTTGCCTCCTTGTTCTTCAAGTGGAAAACACACACCTGAGTCTTGGTTGGGATTGCCCGTAGGTAGTTTGCTCTGTAGTACTCCGAAAGGCTTGCGAGCGTTGTGTTGAGATGGAGTTCAACAGCTTCGAAGGTACTATGCTGGGCTGTGATGCAGGTGTCATCTGCATAGATGAAGTTTCGAGTGTTCTCTGTTGAAGGGATGTCAGCAGTGTAGATGTTGTAGAGTGTTGGCGCCAGGACGCCACCCTGGGGGAGACCGTTTTTCTGTTTCCGCCATCTGCTCTTCTGCCCATCAAGTTCGACAAAGAAGCGTCTGTTCTGCATCATCTTCTGAATGAATCTGGTGAGTTTGAGGTCATTTGTGATGTCATGAAGTTTTGTCTGTAGCCTTTGGTGATTGACAGTGTCATAAGCCGCAGATAAATCCACAAATACTGCACCTGTGATGAGGTTGTTCTGAAAACCGTCTTCGATGTGTTGGGTCAGGTTGAGAAGTTGTCCCGAGGTGGATTTTCCTGGTCGGAAACCTGCCTGCTCACAGTTTAGTTGGCTTTCAACGTGAGGCCCAATTCTGTTGAGAATAAGGCGTTCAAGCAGCTTGTATGTTTGGCACAGGAGCGAGATCGGTCGAAAGTTCTTGGCTTCGTTCGAGTCCTTTCCTGGCTTGAGGATAGCGACGACTTTGGTTTGGAGCCACTGTTTTGGGACACAGGTGTTCTCGATGCAGTTGTTAAACATATCTAGCAGCCATTTCTGTGCTACAGAACCCATATGTTTGATCTGCTCCGATCTGATGTCATCGATGCCTGCCGCCTTGTTGACGTGTAGCGTGGAGATAGCTTTCTGAAGTTTTTCTTTAGAAATAGGTCTTGTGAAAAGAGACATGTTCTGGTCAACTCCAGGTAGTTTGTGCCTGTGTGAATTAGTCGTCTTGGGGGCCTTTCCATTTTTCAACAGCTGATTTGCTACTTCGTCTGCCGTAACATTATAATGCTGTTGAGCTCTGGTGCTGTCAATTCCGAGCTTGCGTATTGTGGCCCACGCTTTCCTGCTGCTGTGTCTTAGGTCTGTTGTTTCAATCATGTGCTGCCACATCTGCCTATGTCGTTGAGATATCCTTGATATGAGCTCTTCTCCAAGGTTGATGGTGTCCTCTGAGAAGGCATCTGTGTCGTAGGCTGTGGTGTAGTTTGCCAGAAGCTGACTTGATTCCTCATCGATGCCTGGAATGTATGTCGTGCGGCAGCCTCTTGGGATATGTCTACGTGACACCTTCTTGACTATATCTATGAAGGATTCATAGTTCTTTGGATCCGCAGGGAGATGTGTTAGGGCATGATCAAGGTGTTCGGCGAAAGCAGGCCAGTCTGCCTTAGCAAAGTTGAACCTGCGCTTGAACGGGGTCTTGTTTGGTGTGATAACCGCAGTCAGTTGAATGCCGATGGGTCGGTGTTGGGATCTTGGAATCGGCTCAGCTACAAACTTACGACTGGTGGGAGTAAGCAGCCTGCTGCAGAAAACTAGATCCGGGTTGTAACGTCTCTTCCAGCGGGCACTGGCGAAAGACTTTGGGAGCTTTCTAAACATGTCTTTCTCATTATTGCCCCTAATCACTAAGCCAACAAGAATAACAGAAGTTTCCAGTACTTTAATTGACAATATTTGTTGTAATGTACAGCCATATCCACCCTCTGGAATTATAGTATCTAACATGTCTGATCATTTTCCTGTATACTGTATGTTGTCTTCGGTGAATTGTGAGCCTAGAGGTCGCACGTCTGTCCGTAAAGGAACTCCTGAAAATATTGCCAAATTGAGAGAGGCATTAATTGCAACTGATTGGAATGATGTTCTTTCAGACCAAAATGTTGAAAGTGCTTTCGATAGTTTCTTTAATAAATTCATGTTGTTGTATGGTGAGAATGTTCCTCTGGTTGAATATAAAAAGAAGAATTATAATAAAGTTCCTCGTATGCCATGGATAACTAAATCAATATTAAGGTCAATTACTAAGAAAAATAAGGTGTATTATCAATATAAAAGGAGAAGCTCTGATTTTTTGTGGAGGAAGTATTCTAATTATAGAAATACTCTTACTTCTGTATTGCGTGATGCTAAGAAAAAATATTACTCTGCTCAATTTCAAATGACATTTAATAATATTAAGAATACATGGAAAGTAATTCGAAGTTTTTTTAAACCATCAGTAAAAACTACATATATCAAATGTATAAATGTGAATGGTTGTTCCGTAGAAGATAGACAAATTATTGTGGACAATTTTAATGATTATTTTTGTAATGTCCGGCTGAAACTTCAGGACTCTATTCCTAGATGTCAGAAAAGCTTTATTGAGTTTATGCAAGAACCCAATATAGATAGCCTGTTTTTAATGCCCACAAATGAAATAGAATTGTTTAAGCTTGTGAGCTCGCTTAAAAGTAATAAGAGTCCTGGCTTTGATGGCATAAAAAATGAATTAATTAGGGATATTATACATGGAATTGTGATACCACTTGTTCATATTTATAATTTGTCTTTCTTATCTGGTATTGTACCAGGACAAATGAAAATTGCTAAGGTAGTGCCAATATTTAAAAAGGGTGATCCTCAAACATTAAGTAATTATAGACCCATTTCATTATTGACATCCTTTTCAAAGCTTTTAGAAAAGCTTATATATGATAGAACAGTGATATTTTTAAAAAAGACTAAAATATTTTCAAAATTCTAGTTTGGCTTTCGTGAAAAGCACACCACTACAATTGCAATTTTACACTTTGTTGATAAAATAGCTCAAGCACTAGATGGTCACCTTCATACAATTGGTTTATTTTTGGATTTCTCTATGGCGTTTGATACGGTTGATCATGAAATTTTAATAAGTAAATTGTCATATTATGGAGTGAGGGGCATCGCTCTTAGCTGGTTCAGGAGCTATTTAACAGGCAGAAAACAATATGTATCATTAAATGGAACTGACTCAAGTTATCAAACTATATATTGTGGTGTCCCTCAGGAGTCCCTTCTTGGCCCCCTTCTTTTTATATTATATATTAATGATTTTTATCTTTCATCTGATGTACTATCTTTCATATTTTTTGCAGATGATTCAAGTGTATTTTTTTCTCATAAAAACCCTGAAGTTTTATTAGATACAGTTAATATTGAATTAAAGAAAGTTATTTTGTGGATTCATGCAAATAAGTTGTCCTTGAATCTTCAAAAGACAAACTATATGTTTTTTTAGTAACTCCCTAAAGGATGTACCTGGAAATGTATTTTTTGATGCTGTTAACGTTGTGAGAGTAACTTCCACCAAGTTTCTTGGGCTACATATTGATGAGAAGCTGTCTTGGGCATCTCATTGTACTAATATTTGTAAAGTCGTGTCTAGAAATACTGGTGTAATTTATAAATTAAGTTCTTTTGTCCCACAAGAAATTTTGCTTATTTTGTATTCTACTTTAATTTTGCCTTATCTCAATTATGGAGTGCTGACATGGGGGAAGTCATTGAAAACACAATTAGATAAGATTTGTGTTGCCCAAAAGAGGGTGGTTAGAGTTGTTTTTAATGCGAGCTATCGTGCTCATACTAATGTTTTGTTCTACAGTAATAAGCTTTTGAAGGTTGAAGACATTTACTTCATACAGTTAGGCGCAATTATGTATGGTTTTGAAAATGGTACTCTCCCAAATGCGTTAGTACAAATATTTCGAAAGAACAATCACATTCATAGCTATAATACAAGGCAGGCAACTGCGCTTCATATTCCACGTGTAAGCACTGCTTTTGCTCTGAAGACGCTGGCTTGTACTGGTCCCAAATTTTGGAACTCACTTCCTATCAATGTAACTAGATCTGTCAGTGTCTTTGTTTTTAAACGCAAATTGAAATTACATAATGATAGAGTAACTATGTCGACAATTAACGTAAAAATTATATCACCAGAAATGATATTAGGTAATAATTTGTCAATTGTTATTAATAACGTGCATTATCTTTTTGTTTTTGTTATGTTTGATTATTCAATATAAATGTCAGCATTTCACATTCTCTCCCCCCCCCCCCTCCTCTCTTCTATTTTTCTTTTTCTTTACACCAAATACCATTTTCCCCTATATACATATAACTTTCTTCTTTCTCTGTTTTTCTCTGTTTTGTTGTTTTTCTCGTTCCAGTTTGCTTTTTTTCCGCTCGATTCCTTTGTATATATTTTCATCCTCTCCTTTTCAAATTTCAAGCTGTCCCTTTTGTAAATATTTCCCCCATATTTAATCATGTGTAGTTTTGATAACTTTGAAACATTTTTTAAAAGTGAAACATTGATGGATTATTTTATATGGGGACCTTGCTCTTACAAGCCCAGCTTTTCTAAGGTCTCCACTTTCTTTCATTTGGATTATATATCGACTTAAAATTGCAATTAAATTGTTATTTCCTGCCGCAGACTGTTCCTGTGGCATACTGGTATGCGGCAAGTCTGCAGCAAAATTTATTTCTGCCGCATACTTCGGGCATACTCTTTGCCGCAGACTAAAAGTCTGCGGCAGGTCTGCGGCATGTCTGCGGCATACTTTTCACTTTCCTATGGGTAGACTTGTTAACTAACTATTTTGAATATACTTGTATTTGTAGTATTTTCGAAATGAATTGCACATAAGGCGAGGCGTCAAAAATATCGATACCAGCAGGCTGCCGCCTCACGTATTGGCGCATCGAGGCTGCAATTACGGCCGAAGCCTGGCTGGGGCAATTATTTTTCACTTATTAGCCCAGCCGGCTTGCGCCAGGCTGGGATCTGAGGCTCGGTTTCTATTCGAAAGGCGGCAGCCGGCGCATGCTTTTGAATGCCATTTCCTACCGCCAGCGGTAGCCGGCTGAGCTAATTTAAAAAATGCAGCCAGGACGCACAAGTGCAGTTAGCTGCCGCTGGCTGGTATATTTATTTTTGACGCCTCGCCTAACTAAATCATCAGTAATTAAGAAATCTGCTGTAAATTCAGATAAATTGTATTGAAACATGGATGTGCACGCACCCCATATCCATTATGCAAATTAGCTGGTGTCAACTGTAAATATGCACACCGTGGACCAGTTAGAATTTGACCAGTTGAATTCTAACTGGTCCAGTTGGAATTCAACTGGTCAGATTCTAACTGGTCCAATTGGAATTAACAGACTAGTTATCAACTGGTGCAACTGGAAATATGCCCACAGACCCGTTATTAACTGGTGCAGCTGGAAATATGCACACAGACCAGTTATCAACTGGCGCAACTGGAAGTATGCCATGCACAGACCAGTTATCAACTGGTGCAACTGGAAATATGCCATGCACAGACCAGTTATCAACTGGTGCAACAGGAAGTATGCAAACAGACCTGTTATCAACTGGTGTAACTGGTCACTGTATAAGGACTGGTTCCAGTTAAATGAAATGCAGTCGCACCAAATATCCGCTTGTGCATCATGGACCAGTTAGAATCAACTGGAACCAGTTGAATTTAACTAGAACCAGTTGAATTTAACTGGTTCCAGTTAAATCTAACTGGTTGCAGTTGAAGTTAACTGGAACCAGTTGGAAATTTCAACTGGTGGTAAATGGTTTTTCCTTCTGGGAAGAGGGTTCACAAGTTCAAGGTGTTTAGAATATTAGAAACAAAGGGACAGAGTAATGTTGTGGGGTCACGTGTTAAATATATTTGCATAAGGTTAGTCATGTGATCAACCATTTTATATGGAAACAGGATGGGGTTTGCTAGTCTTTATATATCAGTCACCTGGTTAGACATGTATGTTAACTTTATGTATTCATCTTCTCCCATCATTGATCTCTCTCTCTCTATCTCTCTCTCACTCTCTATCTCTCTGTTCTTAGGGGCATTGTGCTATTGATCTTTACAACGAGCAGCATCAAACGCCCTTGTTGCTTGCAGTCGCCAACGGTCGTACTGCCATCATCGAAGACCTGATCAAGCACGATGCTGATATCAACTCGTCAGATGGTGACGGGGACAGTTGCCTTCACATCGCAGTGATGAAATACAGACAGGGGCAGGATATTTCTGATACTGATAATCTGAGAACGGTAAATGTTCTCAACCTCTTGAACTTTTCCATTCCGTCAAAATCATTTTGAATATAATCGCATGGATTTGCATATAAATCATTTAACCCTTACTGTACTGGGCTATTTTGAGCACCCACTGACTGGGGGGGGGCCTGGGAGGCCCCCCCCTATGATCTCGGCCGTCGATTGTCCGATGAACACGAAAATTTGCATGTTTGTAGATATTTACGTAAGGAACAAGATGGTATAATTAGTTTTTTCCGAATATGCAAGTTTTTGTCGTTAGCCTAATTAATTATGCAAAATGCACTAATTTTATGCATTTTACCGAAAACGTGTCAAACTCCACTTTTTGAATGTTAAAACTCATTATTCATATGAAACTTCTTTTCTAACACAAAAAAGTTATTTTAATGTAATTAACAATGATAATTTATGCAAATTTTGATGCGATTTTCATTTTTTTTTTTTTTTTTGATGACATGCGCATACTAATTGTTATGTAACACCTTACAGGTATATCCGATTTCGACGAAAATGGTATCAAAATGTGCGTAAGACTTGAGGGAAAAAAGTCATGAAACGACAATTCAAAATTCCAAGCGGTTGCGGTGCGATCTCCGAAAATGTCGAGGGGGGGGCCTCCCAGGCCCCCCCCCCAGTACAGTAAGGGTTAAAGGTCCATTTAAATGGCCTATGGCATTGACTTTAGAAATCGTGTTCGGATTATGAAATATGTTATTGTGTTTGCATATTTAAACCTGTGACAGACTTGGCTATTACAATTGCGTTAACCTTTAAACATTGTTTTTATGCCTCCGTTACGAATAGCTGGAGGCATTATGTTTTCGGGTTGTCCGTCCGTACGTCCCGATCTCTTGATTGCGTTATCTCAAGAACCGATGCACTATTTGCGGAAGCATGGACACACATCCAAACGTCGTGTGGTGACGGGCAAAAGCGTTGATGTCAAAGTAGGAGATCACCAAAGCTCAGTGCTCAGTCCTCTCCTCTTCATCATCGTAATGAATGTCATCGCAAAGGACATCCGGGAAGGCTTTTCATTGGAACTGCTCTACGCAGATGATTTGGTGCTGATGGCTAAGAGTGAACAAGAACTGATAGCTAGAATTTCTTGATGGCAAGCAGTCCCAGAATGAAAGGGTCTGAAATTGAATGCTGGAAAGTCCAAGGTCCTGGTGTCTTCTGCTGATGTAGGTGAGACAGAGAAAACAGGAGAGTACCCCTGCGGAGTTTGCTATACAGGTGTTGGAGCAAACTCAATCAGATGCACCAAATGCAGGAGCTGGATCCATCGCAGATTAAGTGGAATATGTGGTAGCCTGCAAGCAGCAAGTAAGACATTCATCTGTAAGAGATGCTTAGGTACAATCTCACAGAAGTGTACCAAGGACAATGTGACAGGTCTGGATCTCCATGGAACGACGTATGATAAGGTGGATAAGTTCTGCTACCTGGAAGACATGTTGGCTGTCAGGGGAGGAGAGACTGCAGCTGTGACTGCAAAAATCCAAAGCGCTTGGAAAAAGTTTCGTGAACTCTCTCATTTCCTCACCTCAAGGGCGACACCGTTAAGAGTGAAAGAGAAGGTGTATGATGCCTGTGTTAGAAAATGCATGACGTACGGAAGCGAAGCATGGGCAATGAAATCATCTAGTGTACAGCGAATGGAAAAGGCTGAGATGAGGACGGTGAGGTGGATGTGCAGGGTATCACTTCACAAGAGAAAGAAGAACAAAGTCCTCCTCCATTCAATGGGATTGATGGGGGTGGCACAGGTTATGAGGATGAATAGACTTAGATGGTTTGGACATGTGGCAAGAAGAGAGGCTACACACTGGCTCTAGAGGGCTCTAAACTTTGACACTGGAAGAAGACCCCGCGGGAGACCCAGGAAAACTTGGAGGGAAATTATAGAAGAAGATGCCAAAACATCGGGTATCAGTCATATGGATCCCACAGACAGGAAAGCTTGGAAAGCAGCCATTAAGAAAATGAAATGTCCAACCCCACAAAGTGGGACAAATGGACTTTAAACGGTGATGATGACAGGGGCGTAAATCCCGGGGGGGGGATGGGGGGGGGCTGCATTCCCCCTGGTTTGAAGTAGGGGGATGGCCTGTACAAACATCCCCCCTGATATTACAACAAAAAGAGAGGAAAAAAAGGAAGAAGAAGAAGAAGAAGAAACAAATGTGATTGTTTCAATTTCAGCATAATGCATGAGAAATGAGTTATTTTGTGTTATGTATGTATAACTGTATAGCCTACACGTATACAGTATGTCACGATCATCATCACGAACAAGCACTTCATAAATTTCAGAATAATTTTTCGTTATTTTGCAAGGATTCATTATAGCCCAGACGTAAAGTGCGCCAGCGCGCGAGCGCTTAAAAAGTGCAATCATGTACAGTAGATGCCCGGCTCCCCCCCCCCCCCCCCCCACTCAGTGTTATTTAGGGTACGCGTATGCTCGTTCCCTCCCTTTGAAAGCACATCCCCCTATCTCAGGAATGCCAACATTTCTGAATCTCCCTTTCGCCGGCTTTTTGCTGGCTTTCCCTGCTAAATGTACCCCCCCCCCCCTCCCCCAATTTCAGGTGAGCTCTAGTCGATCGAGAGGGACTAGGGGCCAATGTTTTTACTTTTCAAAGTGAAATAATCCTGAATGAGCTTTCAAAGCTAGCAGGAATTTCAGGAATTTGATCCCGGGATTTGATCAATTTTTCTATGATATTCAAGATATTTTATAACCCCCTTTTTACATTTCTCAGGAGTCCAAAGAGAGAGAGGAAATTCTCGGGCCGGATTTTGTCGCGTGAAAAAGTACCCCTTTCCCGGAGATTTTAGGAACGCGCATGCGGTCCCTCCGACCCCGGAGTGTGGGGGGGGGGGTAGATGAAGACTGAAGTTCCAGACCTGGCGTGTTCAAGACTTACCATGGCCGTTTGTTGTTTATATTGAATGAATTGAATTCAATTCAGATAAATAGGGCTTAATAAGAGTCGAAAACGGTGCAACGAATCGTCTTCTTTCTATAATAATTAAATCAAACGTCAAAACTTCCGCGCTTCGCGCGCTCTTTGAGTGATTCGCCTGCTTACTACCGCCCCTCCCTAAAATGAGATCCTAGCTCCGCGCCTGCATTAAAATAAATAGCTATGATGCTGACTAAGTTGACAAAATAATTCGTATATTTATGTCGTCGAGGAAAATGACCGTTTGCGCATACGCAAGTACTATAGATAGTCCGTAGGAAAAACAATTTAGCCTTCGGCCCCGGGTATATAGGGTAAAATTGTAAATGTTGGGACATTTAATTTTGTCGGTAATTGGGGGCTGGTTTTGTCGGTAATCGTTGGCCTCTACACCCCCCCCCCCCCCCCCCCCCCCTCTAAAAAAAGGTCTAGCGACGCCCCTGACCATTATACATAATTTTTTAAGTGATGGGACTCAAAATAAAGAGTTCCCATCTTCCTGACAAAATACCTAATCTTTATGTTACTACTTGAAAGTGTGTCGTCTTATTTCGGAGTTCATTATAATATAACACTACAGTTTGCAGCTGTCAGTATTTCGAAATATGTCCAATTCTTTTACTTTATGGTTGTCAAATTTGGCATGTGCATGCATGTATGTATGCAGGTGTAAATGTATGTACATGTGTTTGGGTATACGTGTGTTTGTTGTTTGTGTGTGCGTGTGTGTGTGTGTGTGTTGTGTGTTTGTGCGTGCGCGATCGCGCGCGATTGCGTAAATTAGTGTGGGCGTGTGCTCGTGCTATTTGATGGCTATCGCCGATCACCCCCCCCCCCCACTCCTCGGTACGTATTTACGCCCCTGGATGATGACGATGATGATGATGATGATAAGATTGATGAATTCCTGCCAAAAAAATTGAACTGATTAGATTTGGGTGTCACGAGGCCAAGGTCAAAGGGCACATTATGTATGCAAAATAGCTTGTGATCGCATTATCATTAGAACCGGTTACCATCAAAGTCAAGTCATGTATATAGCCTGCAGAGCCAATGAACTGAGTAGATTTAGAGGTCATGAGGTCAAAGTTCATGGGGCTCACTATGTATGCAAAAATAGCTTGTGAACGCATTCTCATTAGAACTGACGGATGGATTACTATCACACTCAGGACATGGATGTATCTTGCAGAGCCAATAAACTGATTAAATTTTAGGGTAAGAGGTCAAAGATCAAAGAGTCATATATTTATATGAAAAAAGCTTGTAATCACGATGTTCTGATAACCTGGAAATGGATTACAATCAAACTTGAATTTTAAAAGTTGGCTCTATTTTTATTTTTAAAACCCTCTATGTAGGAGGCACCATTTTTTACTGCTTGCAGTCGAAAATCCATCTAGTTTGATCATGTTGTGATCATGTTCTTGGAAATCTCGTATTGGGTAGAGGTTAGGTAATTATTCTGCAAATTTACAACAAAGAAATATAACGTATTCATTTTGTTAAATATTACGGTACTAATTTGTCAAAGAATGTTAAACAATGTTAAAGAATCCTGAAATTGTTGATCTGGTCTAAAACTGTAATCTCTTTTATTTATGATGTCTTCCAGTTCCGAAAGAAGTATCGTGAACATGGAATCACCAAGCCTCTTACTGCTCTAATGTGTTATCTTGTACAAGAGGGTGCAGACATCAGTCAGACTAATCTCAAGAAACACACACCACTCAAGGATCTGAAAGAGGTTGACATTCAAAATGTTCTGGAGTACATCGCTATCAAGGTAGAAAGGTAAGGAAGGAATTGTTTTTTTCACTCAAACCAGCTTTAAGTATTTCACACCATAAATAGGAGAATAACTTACATGCAATTTTTCTGATTTACATAATCAGAATTATCAAAGTCGTTTACTTTTTGAGACGTTTTGAGACAAATTTACAGCAAAGTTTGTGAGACCATATAGACCTACTAAGACAGGTCCATGGTCAGACAAAAGGTAAAGAAAAAAAGCCATAGAAGACTAATAGGAGAAATTGGAAAATATTTTGGAATATCATGGAAGACAACACTCCCAATTAGATGATTTATTTCATCTTCAGAAAAAAATCTTCTATGACTTTCAGGCTGTCTTTATAAGTACATTTGTATACAAAAAAGCTGGCCCAACCTCCCTGTCTTCTCTCAATATGTTTTGTTGGGATATTCCTTCTCTCGTTTCCTATTAAAATTTGTGACTTCTACCATATTTTTGGAAAAGTGATTACAAGTAAGATGACAATGGTCAGGGATGTGTATTATGAAAGTGTACATTTTTTAAAATCCTAATTGAAATTTGAAGTTGATTTTGCTTTCTGGGCATATTGCCCGTAATGTTATATTTTGATCAACCTGCAAAATATAAACAATGTGGGAAAAAGCGCTTTTAAATCACCCAAATCTAACAAATTTCATTATTAATTTCCCGTCTATAAAAAATCAGTTTCGTATGAGGTCTGTATGATTTTGTGAAAATTGCTTTTCCACCATTACCATAAATCACCATGGCCTTTCAACTGAGATGAGCTAACAAAATTGATGTATGTTGTTTAATTTTAGAGAGAAGCGTGAGTACATCAACTTTTTCAAGTTAGAAGCTACTGATGGTGGTCAAGAGAAGCAGCCATCTACTTCTAGTGGCGGGAGTAATGCAGACCAACATGATCGCAATGATCCTTCGGAATCACCAAGAGGCCCACTTTCAGGTTCATTGAATGAAAAAATGTGGTCTTTATTATACTTCGCTGCTTTATCCCATACAAATTTAGCCTGGCGTCAATTTAAAAGGAATCTCAATGTTGATTAATGAAAGAGGAAATTAAGTAACAACAAACAGAACAAAAGTCAACAGGATGCACCTTGTTACACAATTATAGCAGTGATTGCATGCCCTTCACATACTGTCTCATTATGTAATAATTAAAGGATCGTGCAAACGCGTTCAATTCTCACAGAACGAACGTGTTTGTAAAGACCCTTGGTGATCAATAAATAGGTTCCTCGTGAATGTCAAGTAGATTGTCACGAACCTATTTCCATATAAGTTATATCATCTTTACCTTGCCATATCATTTGAAAGCCACCAGTGATCCCAACTTCATGCCATCAGTCATTTAGTTATTTAAACATATTTGTGGCTTACACCCAGTAAATAAGATCTATTGATCGATTTGTATTGAAAAACAGGTCAGAAAAAAATCTTGGAACCAGCGGAACTTGAACCTGCATCTACTGCTTGCCGGGCAAGTTTAAATAATTGAAATTTCTCCCAGGAAGCATTACATTTATAAAAAAAAAAAAGGCATTTAGTTGTTATTAATTTATGTAGCAGTGGTGGGAATGCTTGCCCTCTGCACATTACCCCCTGTCATAATGAAGTGACTTTCTCTTATAATAATTCATAACAAGTATAGGCATTTCTATAGCGCCGTCTATCTAGAAATTCTATTCCGAGGCGCATTAATTATTACCCCGGCTTTAGCCTAGCTGCCATTACAGCGCTCTAGCATGATTCCTGCCAGGTACCCATTATACAGAATGAAAATGTAGTAATTCTCTAGTAACGGAGGTTGTTTGCGACTTCAACATAATTGAACGACCTACAGTGATGCAGAATGGAAATACTAACGATAATGAACCTTATCCAGGCCATATTAATGGAGGGACTTATTCAAATACAAAGCATGGATTTGTATGTACACACTGTATGTAAAGTCTCTAATGACAGAGTTTGTTTACCTTATTCCTTTCACAGTTAAATGACTTGCTCTTATGTAGTATGTACATGTGTGTAAAGTCATGGAGATCATGGACATATCCCTGTTATAATGGAGTGACCTACTCATATACATGTATAGCATGTACATTTTTCAAAGTCTATCTCATTGCAGATTAGACACCTTGCCTGTGTCATTATGGAGTAACTTACCCTTATATAGTCTGGTCATGTCTTGTCCAGCTTATTGTCCCTGTATTAGTGGAGTGACTAACTATTAATAAAAAATGGACATATGTGGAACATTGCTCATAGCGGGTATGATCAGTCATAGAGGAAGCTCTTAGTGAAGATTACTCCAATGACTACATTTCCCATATCCTTATGTATATTTCCCCTATCTTCATGTATATTTCCACTATCTTCTTGTATATTAATTCAAGAGAAATGTTTGTCAATTCTAAACAGTTACTGTTAAATCAAATTGCATTTCTGCCAACTGCGAATTAATATTGTCTAACACTTTCATTCAAGAAAATGTTTAAAGTGCGAAATATTGCCACACAATTTTCTAGTGAAGTTGAGCTTAAAAGCACTTAGTCATGTTTGGTATATACTAAAACCCACAATTATATATAAGTATGTGCATGCGATGTTAACTTCAATGTATGTTTTGGTTGTATTTTAGATGAATCTTTTTGTGGATTCCACGTCATAATGGATCCTAAAAAGGTGATACGTGAAGAAATGATCGGGAAAGGTGGCTTTGGTGAGGTTTGGAAGGGCCAATGGGAAGGTAAACCTGTTGCAGTCAAGGTCCTTACCACAGACGGTAGTCAAGATTCTGAAGTAGAGAAGGAGATTGCAATCCATAAGTACGATATTTCATCTTCTTTACCAACTTCATGTGATATCATTTCCCAATCATGTAACATTAATTCACTTGATCACACAGCTGGGAAGAGGGAGAATTTCATTCATTTTCCTTCAGACCTCGACCAAAGAGAAAAGATAGATTGAAGTTACCATGATTCTTGTCAAATAGAGCATGTCATTTAGTTTTTGGTTTACACCTGTTGATTGGGTGGGAATAATAGATCATATCAGTTAAGTTTAAATAATATGTACAAAGATTAGACTAACATTTCATTTACCTAAATGTTAACGTTTTTTAGCTTTTCACCTGAAAGTGAGGCATATTCTTCATGTTACAAGCAAATAAAATATTATGCACATGTTTTTTCATGGCAAATGGAATCGAACATGGAATTATTCTTTAGCTGTCCCAGTATTAATTTTCTCTTAAAAATGGTGATAGTGTTAATTTAAAGTCTAATAGAGTTAGAAAATTTCAAAGGAGGATTTTTCCTCTCACTTTGGTGGATTTTGTTTTGGTCTATGCAGGTGTGCCCGTCATCGAAACATTGTTCGGATTATGGCGGTTTGTCACCAACGTTCACCTGCACAGGCTTTGATCGTCATGCAGCTCATCGAGGGGAGTAATCTCAATACGGTCATCTTCCTGGTATGAAGACAAAAAAATAGACCACATTAAATAATGAGCATGAGGATGAATGACACTGCATGACACTATTAATTCTGTATTGTCAAACAAACTTTAAGGAGGCAGATTTTTTAAGCAATATCATGATTTCTTTCAGTCATTGATATACCAATTTTTTATAACGGAAATATTATGAAACAACTCTAGAAGAACTCACTCCAAAGACAATAAACCTCAAACAGCTACCCACCACACCCTTGGACAATGAGCCTACTAGGGCAATTGTCCGGGACGAGCATCTGTTAATTACCCTTATACTTGTCTAAGGGAGAGGGTTAGAGAGAGCAGACTGGATACGTGAAGAGAAGAGATGAACTGATTAGATGGGCAGCAGAGAGAAAGGAGAAAGAAAGGAAGACCCTGGAAGAGATGGATAGATTGTATTTAGGAACACGATAAATGAATTGACTAGGACATGGTTACAGACAGTACAAGATGGAGATGGAGAGTGGTATCAAGGATACCTGACCCCCCCCCCCCCCCCCATAGATGGGACCCACAGGATGATGATGATGATGATGACAATGATGTATGAGGGTAATGTGGTTAATTTTCCTTGCAGGTAGTTTTATTAAGAGGTAATTGTGTAGAGGGTTATTCAGAGGTACTATTGCCACATTGGTACTTGTCGGGCATTGGTTTTCTCGGGGATGTTATGCTTATGAACATTTATATCATTCTACCATTTTTAATCACTCTATGACCCTTTTATAACTAAAATTTGCAGGATGATAATCCTTTTGATTACCTGGAGAAGGTAGAGTTATCTAAGGATCTTCTGTCAGCAGTCACCTTTCTCCACCAGTCTAAGATACTCCATCTCGACATCAAACCACATAATGTTATCGTAAGTATTCTTTCTTTATATCTCCCTCACCTCTCTACCTCTCTGTCTCATTCTCTTCCTCACTTCCCTTTACCCTTGCCTTAATTTTTTTCTCTCTTAATTTTAGTCTCCATCTTTTTATCTCTCTCCGTCTTTTCTCTCTTTCCGTCTTTTCTCTCTTTCTCTGTCCTAACATTTTATCCCGTCTAGGCAAGAGGTTAAATTGCTGAGAGCCATGTGGGCAATATTGTCCCTTATTTCCCACTTTTTTGTCACTTGTCATTGATGCTACCAATGTTCCAATTTCCATGGAGAATGTGAATAACAAACATTTAAAAGGTGGCATTTTGCACGCACACAAATTGTTATAACCAACATCATGAAAAGCATTCTTTTGACAAGCTTCACTCATTTGTTCTGTTTGTTCCCCATCCTGTTACGCTCAGGTTGAATCAAAGACGAAGAAGCCATATTTGTGTGACCTTGGTCTGGCACACATCAAGACGAGGTCAATCATGTCATGTCCCTCCCTCTTGCCTGCCAGAGGTACAATCAGGTACATGCCTCCTGAATGTTTTACACGAAAGGATGGTAACATGCCTGCATCATCGGCATGCGATGTCTGGTCCTTAGCCTGTACATTACTTGAGGTCTTCTCAGGACAATGCGTCTGGCCTACGGTCCCCAATCCAGCAGCTGTACTATGCAATACGTTCGCGGGTGCTGATGTCATGCCAGCTAGTGTGAAGGACCTCGCTCCAAACATAAAGAAAATTCTGAAGCCATGCTTTCAGAAAGAGCCATCCGAACGTCCGTCAGCGGAATCGATGATGCAGCAGTTCAGTGGGCTGAGCTGCCCTTAAGGCTCGTTCAGATACGACACTGTAAACCGCCGCAAAAACCTCCCATGGTTTTTGCTTGTAATACTGAATGACAACTGCGTGCAACAATGGTCCTGTGCGTATTCACTGAGTAAGCTACAGTAATGTGAAGCATATTATTGCACTTTAGGTTATGGTAATCAATTATAAGCTAGATTAAACAGATATTTCTTAAGATTGTTTTTTAACACTTAAGCAGAACTGCTATTCTTAATTTATTGAGGGAGAGTATTCCATAATGAAGGCCCGGCATGAGCAAAGGTTCGCTCCCCCCCCCCCCCCCACCTGGTTTTAACCCTAGGAGTAACAAGTAATCCAGAGTTTTGAGAACGTAGCTGTTTAAAGGGAAATTAATGCTTGATCAAGCCGATGTTGTACTGCGGAGCAGAGCCATGTATACAGTGAAATAATAGCAAAACAACACATTCTTCTAAGGGCAACCAATGAAGTGATTTGAGGACTGGTGTGATGTGACTGTACTTGTTGGACAGGGTCACGACACGAGCAGCAGCATTCTGTAATTTTTGTAATTTTGCGAGTAGGTTGTGAGGCGAACCAAACAAAAGGCCATTACCAAACTCTAAGCGAGATGAAATTAAAGCATGAGTAATTTTTTTCAGTTGCACTACGATTAAGATATTTACGAATAAAACCCAAATTGCGTAACTGATAACGTACTGATTTTGAGACATATTGAATTTGTGTAGACATTGTAATATTTGAGTCGAGAAAAAAACCAAGGTTGCGACATACATTGGATAGGGTAATTTCATGTCCAGCAAGAGTAATTGAAGTGATGGAAATCTTCTCTAACTGAGTCTTAGAACCATACATTATACATTCGCATTTGGCAAGATTTAATTTGAGTGAATGTGAGTTAAACCAAATATGAACATCTTGTACACAAGTCTCGATGTTATGGATAGCACTTGCTGCATTGCTCTGATTGGGTTTGAAAGAAGTACTATATATTTCTCTGTTGATCTCTAAATCTGTAATTACCTGATTCATTTTAGTGACTAAAACATTTGTATCAGCAGACTTTATTGTGTGACAGACATACTCTTACTGCTAGCATATTACCTTTGAGTCTACAGGATATATTGATATATGGTGAAGTATATATTCCAGAAATCTTCAAGTATCTGCAAATATATTTAAGGAATATATATTTGTATCGTTTGATTAGGGTGTGAGATTTAACACTTTACCCAGATATCATACTTTGTGACAGATTAGTCTACTTTGCTGCAATTTTAAGTCTTTCACTTTCCTCCATATTGTTCACCTAATCTACAAATTATATTTAATATTGCTGCACAGTGTATAGAGTAGTTCAGTGTCTGCTGAATAACAGGGCCCTTTTTCATAAAACCTGTTGGCAATAATAAAAGCTAAGTTTCTAAGACTAATTTGCTCTCAGCCAATCAGATGCTACGATTTCAGTAGCTTATAACAGGGATTGTAACTGGTTATTGATAACATGTTTTATGAAACAGGGTCCAGGAGGGTGTCTTAGCCCAGTCGCACCAATGAGACTAACAACAAACCGAAAACAGATGCGTAGATTTACGAAGTATCTCTTTTGACGGGGGCCCAAAATTCCTCTTGTAACAGTGCATGTAGATACATCTGAAACAAACCTAAGTTGTTATATTACATTGTCTTATGTTTTAATGTATTAAGAGGTGTCGTGGACAAGTGGATATGTCACCAGACTTTGGATCACAAGGTCCGCGGTTCAAGTCCCACCCCGGCACTAATGCGCTTTGGCAAGACATTGAGCTACATTTGCCACTCTTCACCCTGGTGTTAAATGGGTACCCGGTAGGATGCGAAAGCTAATGTGCTTAGATTAGCAAGTGTGCGCTTGTAAAAATGACGCCTAGCTGGAATGCTCCCCAGGGAGTGGTAAGCCTGAATCCGATGACCGGGTAATAATATGATTGCAGAGCCCTCAGGGAGAACAGTATGAATACTGATGAGGCTACCCTGGGTAAAAAAAAAGACATATTGTTATTAATATTATTATTACACTAAGCATGTGGCTAATGGCTGAACAACTTTACCATGTAAAAATAAAAATAGGGTAAAATTTACATTTTTTAAACATTTGTAATAGATTCAAATAATGACAAATGATTGTATTTTTCACACAATGGAGATTTGTTTTTATACATAATGTGTATGTAAATTTAAGTAGCATGTTAGATGATTCTTGATATTGTATACAAATCAAATCATGTGTATTCCAAGGACTCTTATGTACATTGTAATGTTGATTATATAACGCTCTAAAATGCGCTTAAGCTCTTACTGATTATAATTGGTTGATGTTACATCCGTTCGTTTTGTTTTGTTTTCGACGTCGTTGAAATTACCTATGCTTGATGTAAAACTTAATTATATCATAATTCATTATATATTTAATCAACCTATATACTTTACTCTCTTGATTTTGTTTCATCGAAGAGTCTTTGAATATTCTTATATTCATTAATATTGTTTCATAAATTGCAAATTGAAAAATAAAAATAGGGTAAATTTTACATCTATAAAACATTTGTAATAGATTCAAGTAATGGCAAATGATTGTATTTTTCACACAATGGAGATTTTTTTTATACGTAATTATTATTTCAATTTAAGTAGTATGTTAGATGATTTTTGATATTTTATACAAATCAAATCATGTGTATTCCAAGGCCTCTTATGTACATTGTAATGTTGGTTAAATAACGCTCTAAAATGCGCTTAAGCTCTAACTGATTATAATTGGTTGATGTCACATCCGTTCATTTTGTTTGTTTTGTTTGCTGTTTTGCTTTATTAACTTAAAAATATATGTTAAAAATGCGACTCGTTCGACAGTCAATGTTTGTTTAAAACAATAAAAAAAATTATGGAGCAGAATTACACTCAATAAATTAGCAAAAGTTATGACTCTACAATTGAAATATTTCAACTGATATATTTTTGTTACAGAAATGTGTACAGTATTGTAATTATGGGAGTGAAGGAAGCTAGCTGATTGGAACCCTCTCTTACACAAACACCCCCCGCACACACACATACACGCACACGCACACACACACACACACACGCACACGCGACACATACACATAACCTTACCGTCAGTCTTATCATGTGTTTGCAATTGTGGATAATATACAGAACTGCAATTACCTATTTTCATTTTTTTTTCAACCACCGTCTACTGACAGAGGGGACTTTTAGATTTGCACATCAACATAGGGGACTGCTAAGTGTTACGTCCTTTTAAGGCACTGGCAGTGCCTTAAAAAGACGTCACATTGCCTTAAAATGACGTCACACGTAGCAGTCCACTTTGTCGACGTGCAAATTAATCTAAAAGTCCCTATTGCAAGTTGATTTATAAGATCCGCATTAGCTAAAAAGTAAGCATTTCATTTCTGATTTCGGTCAACAAAGAGAAGAGAATTCACTTGTCATGACTACACTGTTCATTATGCTTTAATATTAATCTTTACTGCGTAATATTTAAGCACTTGTTATCAACAAATAATGATGGTGATTATTCTCATCAATTTTTATTATAACAAGTAGTAGTATTGTTATCATTAGTACTATTATTATCATTAGGAG
Organism: Strongylocentrotus purpuratus; assembly: GCF_000002235.5. Lineage (NCBI taxonomy): Eukaryota > Metazoa > Echinodermata > Echinoidea > Camarodonta > Strongylocentrotidae > Strongylocentrotus > Strongylocentrotus purpuratus. The sequence goes on along the minus strand of NW_022145601.1, from coordinate 30,628,719 downwards.
TGTTTCATGAACATTTTTTTAAAAAGCAACATAAGACGAAATGAACTCCGAATCGGTCTTCTCCAGATCACACACCAAAGTAAAACATTTTCACTAGTAATTAACAAACCTATTCTTGCTTATTGTATTCACTGAATGTGATAAATGTCCTTCTGTAAAGTGATCACTTGCTTTGAACAGAAGATTTCCTCGCATTAAGCTGAGCGTAACTGATTATTAAGGATCGGTTGAAATATGTTATTTAGTACCTCCTAGACAAATACATGAACAGACTGGTCTGATCCTGGAGTGACGAATGTTGAGGTCTTAAAGTGTAACATGGTCTTAAAGTGTAACACGGTGCCTAAGTTCCTGAAAAATTAGTCGATGCGCACAGCGCCTTGGCATAATACATCTAGTGTTTGCTGTTCACTCGAACTAACCAGCTGGCCGCAGCAATGTCTCGCCGAATTAACTAACTAATCAATATATTCAGGGGGGGGGACAAAAAAAAGACACTTTCTGGGGGGGGGAGGGCACATACAAAGGGAAATCTCAAAGCAAAAATATAAAATTGTTTACATTGTGGTCACAATAATGAGGGATGATTTCAATATTTGTTTCTCAGACTCTTTTAACTGAACATGCATGGTCCAATTAGCTACTGTTTAAGCATCATGTTACTATGCACAATCTGAATATTCACTTACATGACATGGAAGCAAAAGTTTCAAGATAAGTGAGGTCGCTGTGCGAAAAATTACAGCTTGGGATTTTAATCACGATGATGAAAGACTGAAAACTATATAACACACTTATATCAACTATAAATGCGATCTAGCGTAGACACAAGCTTGGGGGGGGGGGGGTAAAGAAAAAGAGTTGCTCTTAGTCGCTTAAAGAATAGGGGCACATGTTATGGATAAATGAAAATGGAGCACTCAGATGGAAAAAGGACATTTATTTGAAAAGAAAAGGAATATGTGTCTAAGTAAAAGGGGCAGTAATCAGTGGTGAAAACGGGGCATTTCTCGCACCTGAAAAGGGGCACTCAACAGAGATTTTTAAAAGGGGCACTAATGATAATGAAAAATGGGCATTTGTCGCAGGAAAAGGGGAACCTATAAGATTTTAATAGGGGCATTTATCAAAGATGAAAAGGGGTATTTATGAAAAGGAGAGGGGCCGTATAAAAAAGGGAAAAGGGGCACCCATTAGGAGGGAAAGGGTACTTACAAGAAAGGAAAAGGAGGCATGTGTCAAAGAGGAATTTATGAGAAAGGAAAGGGGCTCTTATTAAAAAGGGGAAAGTGGCACATATCAAAAAGTAAAAGGGCACTTATTAGAGGGGACGCGTGTCAAGGTAAACAATAAAAAGGGCTATTATCAGATATCATAAGGGGCACTTATGAACTTGTGACAAACATACAATCCAGATGAAATACGCCATAGGATGAAATCATTTCTTCACAGTATACGAGTAAGGAAAGAAAAATATAAGAAACCAAGATTACTTTTAAAATAAGAGAAAAAAATAAGAAAAAGATAAAGGAAAGAAGGGAAAAAAAGGTAGCCAGGCCTATAAAAAAAAACAAGAGGTTGACTAGAAGTGAAGACATGATATCAATATTATCTTGCTCCTTTCCCTTCTTCTTTCGTCTTCTTTTCATTTCAATTTTCGTTCAATTTATTTCTATCTTTCTTGGTTTCTTTTTCCTATATTCTATTCATTTATTATTTATATTTATTTTCTTTTTTTTTACTTTTTCTTTTTTCTTTCTTATCCCATTTTCTTTCTTCCTTTCCTTCCTTCTGCTTCTTCAATTTCTTTTTCATTTGTTTTCTTTTCTTTGCGGCTTACTTTCCGGCATATTTTCATCATCAAGAGAAGTTAAATGTGCTAGATAGATGTAATCAGAAACAATGATATCTCCAAATTCTAATGGCAACTGGTATTGCTATTAGACTGAAGTCACTTGATGAAACACGCCAGAATTACGTAGTAGGTAGGTGATGGCTTTGTCCCCCCCCCCCCCCCCCCCCCCCCCCCCCCCATAACGAATGGCGATTAACACGGCCTGCTGTGCATGTAGCGCAGTCGGAGCGCAGTCTATAAATGCTTCGCGGTAATGACAATCTTCGGCCTTTTCCACTTGAATCTCTCCCTCTCTCTCTCTCTCTCTCTCTCTCTCTCTCTCTTTATGGGATAAAAGAAAGCTTACGAAGCTACTCATGTAAGGCATAATCTTTCCTATCGGTCTGTATTAAGCTTTAAATGTTGAATTGGTACACTTTAGTCGAACAATTGCAGCAACTAGCTAGTTAGCTGGAACGAAAGCGAGCAGTATACTGCTGTTTGCATGCATGATAACTACAGCTAGCTGTACGTAAGCGCCGCGCGCACGCAGCGACTCTTTTTTCAGGAGCTAGGGGGTCGTGTTACACTTTAAGACCATGTTACACTTTAAGACCTCAACAGACGAAGCCTAGCACCGGACAAGGTGTGTAAAATACGACTATCGCGAGTGGAGACAAGTAATGTAGGCCTACCCTAAGTTTTAGACAGCTCCGTAGCAGAATTAGCCTACCAATTCTTTTGGAAGCATTGATTGGTGCAGCTGGCTAGTGATTTTCATAGGCAGTCCTCGCCAATGACAATGACAATGATTACCTGCGTTGCTGGTGATTCACCGTGTGATGTCAAAGTGCTTTTTAGTTAGTATTTTGCCATAATGGTGCCCCTTTCATTTTTAATAACTACCATACATGATACATCGTTCGGATAAGTGCCCCTTTAACTTTCATTTTCTTCTTTCTAATGACTGTCCTTTACCCTTCTGATATGTACCTTTTTCCTTGCTCCGTAAAATGAACCCCTAATTAATTCAAAGCGACTTAGACTGTCCCTTTTCTTTAATTGTCCCTAGAGCTCGCTCGCATTTCTAGTACTTAAAATTATGTTACTTTGAAAAGAACTTGTCAGTGTTTCTTCATTAGATTGTGCTTAAAACTGATCAGGGTTTGTGTTTTTGTCTTTCTTTTAAATAAGGGGGAAGGGGAAAAGCAAAATGAAGAAAAGGAGAAAAATGAGGGGGAAAGAAAAAGGAGGGGGAAAAGAAAGAGAAGGGAAGAGAGAAAGAAGAAGAAAGGAGAGAGGAGAGAGATGGGGAGAGGAGAAAAAGAGGGGGAAAGGAAGAAAGGGGAAATGAGAGGCGAGAAAAGGCAGAAAAGTAAGAAAGGGGGAAAGACGGAGGAGAGAAAAAGGGGAAAAGGAGAATAATAAGAATGGAAATGAAAGAAAGGGGATGATATTATAAGAAGTTTTTTTTTTTACAAACTCTTTTAGGCGTCGGATTACAATTTAGCGGAGTTTTCTTTTTATCAGCTTAACAAACATCAATGCTTTCGCGATTGAGGGGGGGGGGAACTGAATTCAGACAAGAATGAACAGTCGAAAACAGTACAAGGAATCGTCTTCTTTCTCTAATAATTTAATTAAACGTCAAAGCTTCCGCGCTTCGCGCAGGAGGGTGTAACTGAAGTCAGACAAGGATTAAGAGTCGAGAACGGTTCAACGAATCGTTTTCTTTCTCTAATAATTAAATAAAACGTCTTACCCTCTGCACTTCGCGCGAGAGAGGCGAAAAGAAAATTAAAATTTGGTAACGGTACAATAATCGTCTTCTTTCTCTAATCTTTTAATGACGTGTCAAAGCTTTCGCGCTGGAGGGGGGGGGGGGTGGAATTTAAAAATAACTTAGTTCCTGGCCCGGGTTTATAGGGTTATATTTGTTGACATTGGGACGTTGGCATTAATATATTTGTCGGTAATTGGTGGCTAGTTTTGTCGGTAATCGGTGGCCTCCATCCCCCCCCCCCCCTCCCCCCACTGAAAAAGGTCTAGCGACGCCCCTGATACCAACAGAGTTCATGCACTCGAGATAATTTTTGCAAGTACTACTGGTGAAGTACCAGACCACCGTATTTGTGCATTGTGCAGCAACGAAGCATATACAACGTCGCGCGAGGTGACAGCTCACTTTACTCTAACTTTTAACCAATCAGAAAGCCTCATTTTTCCCAGACATTAATGCGCCAAATATGGTTCTCAAATTGCAAAAGCTCCCTACTCTTGGAGGGGGTAGGAGAAAGCAATTTTACATCGTATTACTCCAGGAGGTGCCTGAAAATGCGCCTAATGAGGTTCTAAAATTGCAAATGCTTCCTACTCTAGGAGGGGGTTCTGACCCAATACCAGACCCACCCCCACTTGGTCGCTCCGCTCCTTCGCCGCTGACGCCTCGCTCCATCGTTTTTCATATATTTCAACCCATACAATTTTGTTCATAAGAAAGACGAACCCAGCCAGAATATCCCGCTTGGAATCGGATAAGACCGTACTCTAATTTTATTCAATCTGAAAGAACAAATTGAAGAATTCATAAAGTCAACTTGACTCATTCATAATGTTGCAAGTATAAATGTAACCTATATAACAAAAAATGCAAATCTGCCTGAATCTCCCTTTTTTCGTGAATAATTAAGCACTAATTTAAATATTGATATAACTACTATATTCCCAAAACGGCATTTTATATCTTTCATAATATTTCTATAAATGTCCCTCTTTAACATTCATGTTTTATGAATGATAACACAAGGTCAAATCATTTCTCTTGACCTTTATAACAAATGTGACACACCTTTCAAGTCACAGATATTCATATTAAAACTCATACAGAAATCCTTTTAAATGACTTCATAGATTGTCATACTCATAAAATAGCTTTACCAGAATACAACAGATATCATAAATTCCCTTTCTTAAGACCATATTCAGTTGAAAAGCCAACAACAACCTCCGTGTGCAATACCAATAGCTAGTCTTAATTAAGACCATTAATTGAAAGTCTATCAATACGACCATAAATAAACCACCAAATTCAGCTTTTTTCCTGTAAATTGTAAATACCCGAGTGCTACAATTAACCCTGAAAATAATGCCCTTTAATATGTATAAACTGCTTTAATATTCTTAGCAATGTTTCAAATACATGTCAAATATATACTTTATATGAAATGGTCTGCACACAAGACTATAAACTTTACACGTGTACACTGTCACTTCAAGCGAAACTCCATTTCGATTAGAACAAATAAGAAAACATCCAGAATTTCCATGTCTGCATCAGTCATTCTGAAATCACATTCACACCAAGCTGTACTCACTTCTTGGCAGGATAAAACTGTCGAAATACTAATGGTCTCATTCTAAAATGAGGCATTCTTGAACAAAAAATTAGTAAGCGAACATTGCAAGATGTCGACTCTGGAAAACCGAAAAGTGCTCTGCTGGTTTTTACATTAATTAGCACATACGTACACGTCGACAACTGAATTGCGTAATAATAATAATAATAATAATAATAATAATAATAATAATAATAATAATAATAATAATAATAATAATATGTCTTGTTTTATCCAGGGTAGCCTCATCAGTATTCATACTGGTATCTGCAAATCAAAAAACATAATGAAAATCAGTTTCTTCAACGAAACAGTATAGCCTTTAGTCAAGGCACTCGTGCTGTTATTTCCCTAAACGCGCCTGAATAAAAAGACTAATCGCGCGACGAATATGATCAGTGGGACAAGCACTCGTGTAGACCAGCTTAATGGTCGTTTTAATCTGTTGCCCTTTCCCGAATGCGCGCGCGTGTATGATATGCGTACTCCCCACGAATTCACCTTCCCTCAGGCTGTGTGTCCGTACGGTGTACTAGTATATGGAAAGCCGTTGGTGACTTTATTCACGTGCCCCAGACGTATGGAACGCGGCACACGTCTGCTAAATTGACCAATCACCGCCTGTTATTTAGCAGGCGCGTGCAAGGTGCGATAGCACACGCCTGTTACTTTATTAGCACACGTGTGCCTTTTTCCAGACGGATGCTGTTTACTGCGCATGCGTCTGGAATTGATTGACCAATCAGATATCTTGTTTAATATGGAGTTTAATGTGTGTGTACGGTGAGTGCATGCAGCGCAGACAAGCAAAAATGTGCCTTGCACGTGGTGATCGACGCACGTGGTACTCTTACCGTTCTTAAAAGTATTGACTTTGATTTCTATGTCAGAAAAGAAGTATAAATTGTAAGAGTACTTCCAATGAGGTTGGAACCTTCTGATGCAAAGAATAGTATGTCAAATTATAAACGAGGTACCGAACTGCTATATGATTAACGTTTATCCTCCACCTAGTATTGGAGTTTCTAAATACTATAAAGCTAGTCTAGGGTTGATAAAGAAAAGGTAAGTCTAATATCATGAATGGTAGTTTCCAGATTTACAGTCTATCATTCAGAACCTACTTTAATTGCAAATTAGGGATATACTATGCAACAGTGCCATTGTGATAATGTGTATGATCCAGTGTAGATACATAGTGTTGGAACAAGACCTCTCCCCCTCTTCCATCTCTCCTTTATCTCTCTTGGGTCAGGTCAACCTCACTCGTGGTAGGGGAACCCACACACTCTCTCTTTCTCTCCCTTTCTCCCCCAATATTCTCGTTAATGTTGTGTTGTTGAGCAACACTCTCCATTGGGCTAGGACAGGGGGATTAGTGATAGGAGGCATGTTTGCTTATCAGATTAGAAGTTGGAAACACTGTGAAGAGTTTGCATTTGCTTGGCACAAGGGATTGTCTGACCATTATTATTTGGTAGTTTTCAATCGAATAAACCTGCTCATATTTATCCCATAGGCCTAATTATATTTAAGGGTTGATGTTTGGATGTTGATTGGCTTATAATACAACATGTATTGCTGTATATTGCATAAGTGGAAGTTATCACATTTCTTAGAGACGATCAATTTAATATTCTTTAGTCTATATTTCTTGTCTTGTATATAGTTTATGATTATTCCTTTATATTTCTATGTTATATGTCATATGGGTAGTCGAAGCATAATAATAGTGCAATAATTATATGTGAATCACATGCAGATTGCAGTATTGATTGATAAGTTCGTTTTCCTAAAACGATATTTACACCTGAGATTATGTATGTGTTGTGTGCTGGAGGAATACAACATATATTTCTATGTTAGTATTATTATTTCTAAATCTGAGAGGATAATAGATTAGCGCGTTTAGATGAGATTGCCTAGGTACAATGAAGGTCTAATTTAAAGTTAGGGTATAACGAATCACCATCAGGGCCGTCTCCAAGGGGGGGGGGGGGGGGTGCGGGGTGCGACACCCCCCCCCCCCCCCCCCCCACCTGTCAGGATATTGTCGGGAAATTGCGCTGCCGTCGGGAAAAAAGAGAAAAGGGGAGGGGAAAACAGAGGGAAAGGGAAAGAAAAGAAAAAAAAAAAAAAAAAAGAAAAGAAAGAAAGGAAAAGAAAGGAAAGAAAGAAAAATAAAGGAAAGAAAAGAGAAGAAAGAAAGAGAAAAGAGAAAAAGAGGGAGGAGAGGAAAGAAAAGAAAAGAAAGAAAAGGAAAAAAGAAGAAAAAAGAGTAAAAGGGAAAGAAAACAAACGGGGATGAAAGAGAGGAGAAAGAGGGGAGGTAAGAGCCTGAGAGAGGAGGAGTGGGAGTAATAGAGAAGGGGGTTGTTGGGCATATGAAAGTACAATAGATAGTCCATAGGAAAAACAATTTAGCCTTCGGCCCCGGGTTTATAGGGTTAAATTTGTACTGGAAATTTAATTTTGTCGGTAATTGGTGGCTAGTTTTGTCGGTAATCGTTGGCCTCTACACCCCCCCCCCCCCACTGAAAAAGGTCTAGCGACGCCCCTGATCACCATATTAGGTATAAATATGATGTGTATAAGAACAAAACATATATAACATTATCTGTATGTAAGTGTTTATTCGATTTGATAATGAAACTGCTCTTATAATAATGTAGATGTTAGTTAATAGGAACTCTGTAGGACCATGCATTATGGTTCAAGGCATGCCCACATAGAGAATTTTGTTATGTTAGGGGTCGGGGCCAAATGTGTTTTTTTATTTCTGGGGGCGGCGACGTACCCTAGCCCCCGCTGTTTACTCGTACCGTACCAAGGGAATACTGCGGGGAGGGTAGACCGAATGGCGTAGCGTGGTCGTAATGGGGTTTTTTGGGGGGGGCAGGGGCAGGATGATGGGTCGCGTACTTTATTGGGGCACGACTTTTTTCTTTATTTGTTCAGAATTGTACGTTTTCAATAAATGTTTTCTACAAATAATCGAGGCCATATGGCGACCCCCCTCCCCCCCCCCCCCCTGCGCCTACGCCACAGCCGTGGGGTGTTCCCTATTCATTATTTCGCTTTCTTATTATCATTTTGTTTATTTCTAATTTAATTTTAATTTTATTGTTTATGAAAAGCGACCCTCAACCCATGTTATGAATAACGACCCTTAAACGCGAACCATCATCCCGGGCCTACCCCCCCCCCCCCTCCCCCATCAGTCTGACCACGTAGTGCAAGTACATATTACCGACAATTTTCGTTCAAGTAGTTCATAGATGGCGTAGCCTGTGTGCGTTTCGCGGGGGGGGGGGTTGGGTGTAACAGCGTTGCCATCTAGGGCTGATGTATCATGTCCCTAACTCACAGCAAAGGAAGGAATCGACAGAGAGGGGGTTGTATGGACTGAAAGGGCAAGTCCACTTCAAAAATTTATAACAAACCAATCAAACTAAACGTTTGCAAAATAGGATAAATAATAAAGGTTTGGATTTTTAATGACATGAAAAACTTTTAAAATCACAAGACAAATTGGCAACTCACTCATAAGTCTGTGACGTCATTCAGGCGCGGATCCAGGATTTCTTAGGGGGGGGGGGGCCCAAATTTGAAATCATGCGACCCAAATATTGGTACGTAATGGTGACCAGCAGTGACGTAATGGGGGTGGGTACAGGGACGGGCGAGCTTCCCCCTCCCTCCTCCATGAAGCGCGGAAGCTTTTACGTTTCAATAAATTATTAGAGATAGAAGACGATTCGTTGTACCGTTCTCGTCTCTTAATCCTCGTCTAAATTCAGCCCCCCCCCCCCCCCCCTCCTCCTGCGCGAAGCGCGGAAGCTTTTACGTTTCATTAAAGGTACTATGTCCCATTTGCAGGCCAAAAAAATGAAAAAGTTAAATTCCAATTGCATTTGAAAGATAATACTAATTTAGAACTTCCCTAAATAAGGTGGGGCTTGAAAATGTCTTTAAGTGGGAAAATAACGACTATTAGTTGTCAAATCGACTTTAGGGCTATAGAGCCCAAAAGTAATAGTCTTAATTTTCAGACAATTGTACCGAATGGTCATACGTTTTATGCTGCGCAAAGATTCAATCAGTTTAACCTTGGCCATCTAAAGAAGTGGGTTATTGATGTAGACAAATGCTCATGTACCCTTCACAACTCTTTTCATGTATGTTATTACCAAAGAGGAAAAAAGCCAGTCAGTCACTCAATAGTGTCGACAGTGAAGTCCAGCAAGTAAACAGGTTTCCTTGCATAATTTGAATATGAGGACACTGCTAACATTAAATTTCACAGATAGGACATACATGACATATTCATAATTCCTGCAAAGTTCTACATAATTTGAGGTTGGCTGCAAAAGGGACATAGTACCTTTAAATCATTATAGAAAGAAGACGATTCGTTGTACCGTTCTCGAATCTGATTTTAATCCTTCGAAAATCTTCTTTGTCTGCTCCTTTTTCTTCCTATGTCCTCTTCCTTTGCTCTCCTCTCTCTTATTTTTATTTATTTATTTATTATTATTTTTTTTTTTTTTGGGGGGGGGCCAGCGTTTAGGGGAGGACCGCCCCCACTGCCCCACCCCGGCCCCGGAAGCTCAGGGGTTTAAGGCAATGAATCACCGTCAGATGAGCATCTAAGGGCCCGCCTTAGGGCCCTAGGTGGAATCCAGGGGGCAAAGCCCCCGAAAGCTTAGGGGTTTTATAGGCATTTAATCACGGTCAGATGAGCATATTTTGATACCTCATTATTTTGTGCCACTGGCAGTTAACCATTATTTCTTTCTTGCTCTCTTTCTTTCTATTTCTCTTTAATATACTTTTTTGTTAATTGTGTGTGTGTGTGTTTGGGGGGGGGGGGGGGTTCGAGGCTCCCGATCCCCGCCGTTCCGCGCGCCCTGACATGTAGGCACCTCAAGAAGCATATTTCTTGCCTGGCTGTAAATTTAGGAATTTGTCATTTTCCAACAAACGCATACAAAAATATAGGTAATTTACTAAAAAATGAGGACAAATCTCGGAAAAATTATGTCATTTTAGCATTATTTGTAAACCACCGTTATGGAATTAGAAATAAACCACGTTTGAATTTTATTTCCCCCAAGCCGCCCCCGCCTCCCTATCAGTACACCAGAGCCCCCCCCCCCCCCCCCTCCGTTACACCTTGTTGGCGGGAAAAAATCGCAACTGATCTCCCCTACCTTTCTTCTTTCTCTTTTTTTCTCTTTCACTTTCTCTCCTCTTTACCTTTCCCTTCCCTTCCTTTTCTCTCTTATAGGTTGACCGGGGGGGGGGGCAAGGGTCTTTCGGCCCCCATTCCGCTCCGCACGCTGTTGGCGGGATTAACAGCAACTTCCCTTCTTTTCACCCTTTTATTTTCTTCTTCCTCTTTTTTGTTACCTTTTAGCTCTCCTCTTTCCCTTTTCCTTCCTTCTCTCTATCTCTCTCTTTTTTTGGGGGGGGGGGAACAGCCTGGGAGGCAAGGCCCTTTCAACCCCGACTCTTCCTCCCCCCTTTTCTTTTCTTCTTCCTCTTCTTTCTTTCCCTTTCTCTCCTCTTTCCCTTCTTTTCCTTCTCTCTCTCTCTCTCTGCGGGGGGGGGGGGGGGCAAGGACCGCTCGACCCCCCTGGATCCGCTCCTGACGTCATTGCCTCGTTATCCTCTTATTGTTTTCTTTCTATTGGTAATATACATTTCTCACTTTCCCCCTGAGAATCTCATCTCCTAACACCAGCATCCAAGTCATATTGACAATAATATGTTTTTGTGTGGATGCACTAATAATCTAATGTAGAGTAAATTGTTTTCAGTTAAATCATGAAAAATGTGAATTCTGAAAATTTATTTATATAAAAGTCAATAATTATAAATATACAATATTCTGAAAATAGTTTCAATTTTTCAAAGTTTATAAAAATCTTGTGAAATGTCATGCCCGCAAAACGATACAAATCATATAACCTGGGCAAAGGCATGGGGAAATCAAGTCAAAAGAGGGAAATTAATGGGATAAAATATATAAAGCAATTGATAAATAGTGAGGCAATGGCGTCACAAACTGATAACCAAATTGGCAATTTGTGTAGTGCTTTCCATTGTTCCATAGTTTTTCATATTTAAAAAAAAAATCATAACTTCCTTATTAGTTATCCGATTTTACTCATTTTTTCTGCTCTGCTCCTCTTGTTTTTCTACATCTATTGAAAGCGAATTATTTTGAAGTGGATTTACCCTTTAGGTTATACCACATCCAAGCTTTTCGTAATATACAATATTGCACGATTTATTTTCCAAATAAGTAAGGAAGTTAGATTTCCAAGATTTTGAGCTAAATAAGATAATAAGGTTTTGTGACCGGAAGGCATATGTGAACGAAGCTTTTATTAGAACTTATGGACCTACCATCTCCAGGCACCCAGAAACTATACAATTTTAGCCAATGAAAATTTTCAAGATTTTCGTTTGTCCATGACACTGGAATTCTCAAAACCTCAGGATACCAAACGGAGCTGACCGGACTACAAGCCTAGTTACTGCTACTTACTGTTTGTTGGAAAATGACGAAGTCCCAAAGTTACTGTCAGGCGAGAAGTATGCTTATTTAGAGGTCTACATGTAAAGGCTCGCGGCACAGCGGGGCTCGGGGGCATGGGTCCCCCATCTATTTTGAAAAAGTTTATTCAAGAGAAGTGGGGAGAAGTAAGAAAAATAAATTGTGACCTGCCAGTGTCACAAAATAATGAAGTCTTAAAATATGATCAACTGACCGTAATTAAATGAAATTTCGGAGGCTTCACCCTCTTGACCCCACCTAGGGCCCTAAGGCGTGCCCCTGAATGCTTATCTGACAGTTATAAAATGCCTAAAAATCCCTGAGTTTCCGGGGTATCAAATATGCTCATCTGAATGTAATGAATGCCCCGATAGCCCCTGAGTTTCCTCGGGGGCTCAGCCCCTGGACCCCACGCCAATTAGTGACCTACCCGTGTCATTAATAAGGTATCAAAATATGCTCATCTGAACGTAATGAATGCCCATTGCCCCTGAACTTCCGGAGGCTCCGCCCCTAGACTCCACACAATTTATGTTCCGCGAGCCTTGACTTGCAGACCTCAAAATAAGCATATTTCTCGCCTGACTGTATTATTCGGAATTCGTCATTTTCCAACAAACTCATAAAACAGTATAATTTACTAAAAATCATGTCATTTTACGACATTTGTAAATCACTGAAATCGAATTAAAAATGAACCACTTTAGGGGGAGTCTGCCCCCCTTCGAATTAGTACGCCAGTGGTGTCTAGTGGTGTATCTGGCGCTTGGTCTCGTTTGGGGGAGGCGAGATGAGCGCGAAACCATAATTATCTTTTCCCCCTTTTCTTTTCCTCTTACTCTTTATTTTCTTTCCCTTTCTCTCCTCTTTCCCATTCCCTCCTTCCCTTCTTTCTTTCTCTCTTTCTCTCTCTCTCTCTCTCTCTCTCTCTTTCTTGCTGAGGGGGGAGGGGGAGACAAGGGCCTTTCGACCCCGATCCACACCTTGATGGCGGGAAAAATCGCAACTGATCTCCCCTACCTTTCTTCTTCCTCTTTTTTTTTCTTTCCCTTTCTCATCTCTTTACCTTCCCCTTCCCTTCCTTCTCTCTTTTTAAAGTTTGCTGGGGGGAGGCAAAGGCCTTTCACCCCCTAGCCAAACCACATGTTGTTGGCTGGATTAATTGCATCTGACCCCCTCCCTTTCTTTTCACCTGTTTCTTTTCTTTTTTCCTTTTTTTGTTCCCTTTAGCTCTCGTCTGTCCTTTTCCCTTCCTACTCTCTTTTTTTGTCCCCCCCCCCCCTGAGGAAAAATCGTAACTGATAATCCTCCTTCATTACTTTTCTTATTCCTTCCCGCCCCCCTTTCCTTTGACTCCTCTTCTCTTTTTTTTTTTATTTCCCTTTCCTTCCTTCTCTCTTTTTGGGGGAGAGGGGAGGGGGGCTCGGAGGCAAGGCCCTCAGTCGCCCCCCCCCCCCCCCGCTGATCTCTTCCCCCCTCTTTTCTTTCCTCTTCTTTCTTTCCTTTCTCTCCTCTTTTCCCTTCACTTCTGTTTCTTCTTTCTCTAGCTCTCTCTCTTTTTTGGCGGGGGAGAGGGGGGGGAGACCCCTTCGGCCCCCCTGGATCCGTGCCTGGCCGTGGGTGTATCCCCCATCCAATATGTACTGACCTGAGCAGTTTTGTAATAGCGAACAGGCGCCGTACGTACTGAGCTGAGCAGCTTTGTTACAGCGGACTTGATTGGTTGTCTTAAAATTCAATTTACGAGCGTTCTGCGCATCCGTCTGGCAAAGTAACAGGCGTGTGCTATCGCACCTTGCACGCGCCTGCTAAATAACAGGCGGCGATTGGTCAATTTAGCAGACGTGTGCCGCGTTCCATACGTCTGGGGCACGTGAATAAAGTCACCAACGGCTTTCCATACTAGTATGATATGTGAGCGAGCACGGATCATGTAGAGAACAGTCCAGGCAGTGGACTAGCACTCGGACACTTTTTTTTTTTTTTTTGGAGACCAAAAAAAATCGCAACGACTCAGCCGGCCGAAAAGTCGCTAAGTGGGGGGGGGGGGGGGGGGGGGGGGGGGGGGGGGGGGGGGGGGGGGGGGGGGGGGGGGGGGGGGGGGGGGGGGGGGGTTTTTTTTTTTTGGTCTCCAAATTTCAAAATTTGACATTTTTTTTCGTTGGGGGAGGGGGTAAGGTCACCTATTTAGGTTAGCCGTGGGTCTAATTTTTTTTTTTTTTTTTTTTTTATAATAAAAAATAAAAATAAAAAATAAAAAAAAGCCAAAGGGGGGGGGGGGGGGTTTTAGGTTTTTTTAGGGGGGGTTTACATACATTAAAATACCAAAGGGGGGGAGGGTTTGAACCCCCCCAAACCCCCCCCCCCCCCTACGTACGCCCACTGGTCGATCCAGTTCGATGGCACAAACACGGCATACTACTGGACAGAGATCCTAATTATTACAGAGCTTGGTCTTGTTGCTCTGTTTGCCAGCAGTTTGAGGATATGGCATCCCGCGGCACATTACTCACAAGAGTTCTAACAAGCCAAGCTTATACAGAGCCTATAATAAGTAATGTTGTGCATGAACCACCCACCCGATCGATCAAAAACTCAAAACTCATAACTGAATTTTAAAAAAAATGAAAAAATGAAGAAAAAAACAAACACGAAATGGTCACCATCTAAAATGTCATAGTTGTGATCAGGCGCGTACGCAGGGGGGGGGGGGTGAACCCCCTTAAGTTTGTCAACGTAAAAGGCGCACACATAGAGATGTTACAAATATGTTCCTGTTCAATATACTTTACTTTATATAGCGGGATTGTTTGAACCCACTTTCCCCTCCATAGCAATATTCTTTTTTCACCCCGTATGTATAATTTAGCGATTTTTCCACCAAATAAGTTGGATTTTACTGTACAGACTGATCCTCCGAAGTCCAACAATATCGTATTAAATCAGTGGCGGATTCAGGTGACGGCACAGGTGGGACCCTAATAATCCTTGCATTTCAGGGCAGGTCTCGATCGAGTTACGTGTCCGTGTACGTAGCCTATTACATATATTTGTGCATTTTTAATGTTTAAATCAGATATTACACATAACATATCATTCCCTGTTATTGACATAAACTAATCCTTTTACTCTAAACATGATAAAATGGGTTTAAATCGTCTATGTACTGTACTTTCTCAAAATTCTCATTCGATAGCATATATTATGGTGTTGGCGACTTAGCGTTAACGTTCAGCTGCTACGTAGGGGTAAACTAGCTTTGATTTAGGAAAGAGCAAAAATGTTCTTATCTACCAACAACTGATGTTTGTAGATTACATTATTTGTAAAATCATCAACAGCAAATATTGATCTCGCTATTCTATTTCGTTCAAAACTAATTGCCAGTCAGGAAAACCAGAACGTGTAGTCTTGCCTGCAAAGACATCATTATTCAACATTTCCTCATTAAAACCTCAGTACATCTGCAGCACTAGTGCAGTACACACCTCATGGTATAACATTTACAAATAATGCTGGGCAAGGCATCAATGAAATCATGACGAATGGAACAAGCCAGAATGAAAATATTTGTGCATGGTTCAACCATTCTACCAAAACAAATGTACATAGGGTTTCCGCCTTTAGACTATGATTGTGGTACAAACAACAAACCACGCATGCGCTTTAAGCAACATGGGAATCCCCACTCATTTTGTATGGTTTTGGTATCAAAGTACACTGTATGTACGTGTACAGTTTGTACAATTCTCCTTTTCAATCTTTCAACCAGCTTTATTGGAAGCAGCTCATTTATTTAGGATATAGCATACGCAATTGGTCTTGAAGTACGTTCCACAGGGACACCAGCACCACTCTGAATAAAGGTGAGTGAATCCATAGGCAAACTCGGATACAAAAATGTGGGTCCAGACTCCCGTCTGGAGAATAAAGGGAAATCCTCTTCCTCGTCTCTGTGGGTTGTACACGAAATCATGTTTATCTATCAATGAGGTGCTATAGTTGCTGGTGAGGATCCGATGTTTGACAGATAGTGGTGGTATATTTATGCCTATGATAGTGGTAGTGGTGACATATATTGGACAGGTGATTAAGGTAATCATGGTAGTGGACCTAATGGGCATCAGTGGTAGTACTTTGGCTGTGAAGTTGTGGTATACAATGGTGGTAGCTGGTGCAGGTGCAGGTGGTGGTGATCGTGGTAGTATTGGACATATGATGTAGTGGTGCATAGTAGTATAGTTGTGATGTTTTGATCATGGTAGTGGACCTGATGAATATAGTCTTGCTGCTGTACGTGGTAATCGTTGGTAATCAGGCGCGTACACAGGAGGGGGGGTGGGGGTTGGGGGTTAAACCCCCCTTTGGTATTTTTATGTGTGTAAACCCCCCCCCCCCTCCTTTGGAAGAAACAAATTATTCACATGGCTGACCTAAAAAGGGGACTTACTCCCCCCCCCCCCCCCTCCCCCCACCCCCCCCCCCCCCCCCCCCCCCCCCCCCCCCCCCCCCCCCCCCCCCCCCCCCCCCCCCCCCCCCCCCCCCCCCCCCCCCCCCCCCCCCCCCCCCCCCCCCCCCCCCCCCCCCCCCCCCCCCCCCCCCCCCCCCAACGGATCCAAATGTCAAATTTTCAAATTTCGAGACCAAAAAAAAGTGTCCTTTTACTCCCCCCCCCCCTCCCCCCGCTTTTTCAGCGGTCGGCTGAGTTGTTGCGATTTTTTTTTGGGACCCCCCCCCCAAAAAAAGTGTCCTCTTACCCCCCCCCCCCCCCCCCCCCCCCCCCCCCCCCCCCCCCCCCCCCCCCCCCCCCCCCCCCCCCCCCCCCCCCCCCCCCCCCCCCCCCCCCCCCCCCCCCCTGTTACGCGCCTGATTACCAACGATTACCACGTACAGCAGCAAGACTATATTCATCAGGTCCACTGCCATGATCAAAACATCACAACTATAGTAGTGGACCTGATGGACCTGAGTGGTAGAGGTCTTGCTGCTTATTGTGGTAGCTGATGGTGATAATTTTAGTATTGGACAGGGGATGAAGTGATGGTAGAATAGTTGTGATGTTTTTTATTTTGGTAGTGATCATGGTAGTGCACCTGATGGGTGGTTGTAATGGTCCTGTTGGTTGTATAACAACAACGGTGGTTGATGATGATGGTAATGGTGTTAGTATTGATCAGGCGATGGGGTGGTGGTAGTATAGTTGTGATGTTTTCTGTGGTGGTATTGATCATGGTAGTGGATCTGATGGGGTGGTATTAATGGTACTGCTGATGGTACACCAACGATGGAGGAAGTATGGGTCAGGTGTAGTGGTGGTGTTGCTGATGGTGGTGGTGATCAAAGTAGTGGATCTGATACGAGTGTGTAGTAGTTTTGCTACTTGTGGTATAAAAACAATTGTAGTTGCTGATGGTGGTAATAGTTGTAGTATTGGTCAGAGTAGATGTAGTGGTGGTGCTGCTGAAATAGTAGTGTACCTGATAGGGTGGTTGTAATGGTGATGCTGGTTGTATAACAACGACTGTGGTAGCTGGTGGTTGTAATGGTGGTATTTGTGGTGATTGTAGCTCAATTCAATTCACATTTCATTGATTATAATCCCATCAAATTGGTTCATTCTCAATATTAAAAAAAAGGATAACAAAAATCGAAATCATACTGTAACAAAGATAATTGAGTACAAATGTAAAAACATAGAATAAACAGAAATGCCAACAGCACAAAATTACGTATTTCTTCGTAAGTATAAATTACAATTGTCGTAATGTTTTTTACAATCCTATTTTGTTTGGCTGGGAAAGAAACAATTACAAATTGTCATTTTATACAGATAAAAGTCATAAAACTATTCATATGTAAACAAAATGGAAATTTAATCTCAATTTTGTTTCTTAAAATCCAAAGGTTTAGGGTCTCTTTTCAAAGTTATGGTAAATAAATACAGTTCACAGAGAATTAAAGTACAAGTTATGAATTACAATAAAAACAAAAAAATTAAAAATACGAACTAGACGTAGTAGCTAGGTGATAGAGTGATAGCGTGGTGGTAATGGTAATGAGGATGATGAGGCTATGTTCGTGGTGGGGTTGGTAACGGTCGAACTGTTGGCGGTAGTTGTGATGATGAACAAGTGTTTTGATGGTGGTGGTTATGCGTCAAAGCGATGATATTGGAGAACAGGTGCAATTATAAATGAGGATGGTTCTGATGGTGTTGTTGAAGGTAGTGGTAGCTGGATTTTGTGGTGATGGTTGGTATGATGGTGGTGATGATGGTTAAGATGATGATGATTGATGGTGATGGTGAAGTTGACGATGATGATTGTGATAATATTGAAAGTTGTGGTAATAGAGGTGGTGAGTGTGGCGCTTGGTAATAATGTGAGGAGGAGAACAGATCATTATGTTACATGAAGTGTAATCAACGAATATTAGGCCATTAAAACAAAATCATGTTAAGCTTCCCCGCCCGCTTCCTTTTTGGGGGCCGCCTCCTTTTTTTAAGGCAGGACGCTAAACATGCTTTTCTTTTTTAATGGCCTTATGAATGAAATGAAAAATAGCAGTACGAAATAGTTAATGAAATGGGAAACAAAGCAAAGACAATTTCGTCATCTAAAAAATCTGGAATATATCTGGTCACTTGCCTACAAGTTTCCGTTTTTCGAAACTTCGTGTCTTTTTAATGTATCTCTCATTTCCTCAAAAATCACTCACAGTATTGTTCTGTGAAAAATACATTCGAATTTATCCTCATATTCAACGACAGAATTAGATTGGAAACACGACGAAAATATAACCCATCGTCGTTGTCCCTGAAGGAGTCTGTATATTGATTTGAGATGTTAGAATTAAATTGATCATATATTGGACTGCCTCCGGTCATGGACCTACAGCTCCGGTGGAGACTCTGATTATAAACACTAAACAAATTCAGTGGATTGCCTCACACATTTCCCTGTGCATTGGGACAAGAATTATCAGGTTTATTTCTAACTGTCATTGTCCATTTTATTACATACTATTCGAATCATAATAATACAATGTAATTGTGCGAACCTATACCTAACAAGCATTGCTTCTAAATAGGTTCGCTTTTCATTTCCTTTAAATAAATCATTTCGCATTACAAGACTTAAAAGAAACAATGTCAAAGATATTTCTATGCTAATTTCCGTCATATCAATATGTTTATTATTGTGATTATCTTCTATGTGGAAGATGAAATAAATTCTCTCTTCATAGAGCCGCTACAACTGCTAATTGTGATAGGCCTACTGGATATAAAAGACAGTTTGAGAACAACAGTACTGCGATGCGTAGGTTTCATGTAGCGTTCAATGCGTCTGAACATTGTTGTTTACTCGTACTGATGTGACACACATAATTTTGCCTAAGCCCAATTTCATCGACGATTGCCAAAATCAATGACAAAAGAATTCAAACTTTGTATTCAGTATGATCAGTGGAAGATTTTAATGACAACAATGTCTCATAGCCAGGGGCCAGGGCTATGACAAACATGAACTTTGGACTCAGTTGCGGAAGAAAGAAAGTCATATAATTGCTGTTGCAATGTGGAATTCTTGGTTTTAGTTCTGAAATCAATTATAACAGCCTAGTAAGTTGAATACATTATAATTCGTCGTCCATATTCAGATTGTTTTAAAGGAAACAGACAAGCATCAAACGTCAATTCCAGTAAGTCTATACTATTTACATGTATTGTATTTTATTTATTAAACTTCATCGATGTACATCAATATTCTGTTTGTAAACGTATTATATAAATCAATTTACAATACAGTGTATATAGCAAACAGAATGAAAATTATATACAGCAAAAACACTCTTTTTCCTTCTTGTAATAACCTGATATATAATGCATATTAAAGTAAATAATTTAATGTACTATAATACATCCAAAGACTTAGATATATGAAATATAATATAGCATGCCATACAAAATAGGTAAATGAGGTACGTGGAATGCCTAAAATAAATGACGTAATAGTACTTATATATATGCGGCCTACAGTAAAAAAAAACATAAGATTGTAAACTTTTACTTTGTTATTTAAAATACATAGTATCTAAAGTTACCCCTCACTGTAACTATCTTGTTTGGTAAACGAAGAGAAAATATCTATTACATCTTTATTGTCTAATCTCATTATAAATATGAATTTTTCTTTACCTCCAAGTTACTAAAATTTTCTTCAAAATCGCTATTTTTTTCAATAAAATATACTCGTAAATCATTATATTTGTCACATTTCATAATTATATGGAATTCATCTCCGATCCTACAAGATTTATATTGACGTCTTCACAGAATCGTAGATTCGGGGCGTTTTTTCTGGGCTTTTATATCTTCCCGTTTACATAGCTCGACAAGATCTTTTTGAGAAATTGGTATACTTTCAGGGTCCAATACGGCCTCATTTCCATTATTAGCATTCTGTTATGGAATGTGAAGCAAAGTATTACACAGTTAATTTTTAAATCGATAACAAAAATTACAGTAAAGTTCACTATTTTAATGTTATAGCATACAAATGTTTCTTTACAAAGTAATTAATGTTTTGGTATAGGTCCTTCGTGTCAATACGTTTCAGAGGGGAGGGAAACTTTGCCACTCATCATTGAGTTGTTCAAATATATACTGTACTTGATTAATCTTACTTTTTTTTTATTACATATTAATATGATTACTGATAAATTGACATGCTTTCTTCAGGCCTATGTATTAAATACTGAGCTAGGTATTATATTTTGTTATCGTTATACTTGTATCTTACTTCATTTATACACTTACACGTTAATACTGTTTACTGCATTGTATACTCTAAGCTTTATATCCTGCGTCTTTAATAACTAATACACTATGTCTGATTGCAATGATTTTTCTCAACCCTGTTGAAGATACCAGCCTCCATTACTCTTTATCTTGAATTCCTCGTTACTTTAATATAATGCCGTTTGTATCATAATGATTATAATTTCCTTTGTACATCTAAATGATATTCATCTTTGTACGAATATGCGATGTAATACATTTGTCATTTTTGTTTTAGTTTTTGGAAGGAGGGGGGGGGGGGAGTTAAGATGTATTTTTTCAATGTGCAATATTGTATGTAAGTCAATGTTATGTTTATATATAAGTTGATTTGGGAGCAACAAGTGAGGGCTTACATGCATCCGGGTAATAGTGTTGAATTTCACTTTTGTGAGCACTGGCCCACACGTATCTATATCTATATCTAGTAGTAGGCACAAGGTGGAAAAACAGAAATTAATGATATTAGTGTACACGACTTACGGGACAGTTATCCGTGAGTCCATTACTACGTCACAATCCACTAACAGAATCGCCAATTAGACTGGGGATTTCCTATTCCATACATTCATAACTCTGTTATCATTGGCCCGATTTAATTCAAACTATCGCTAGTCTATTTCTCTTATTTGTGTGCTTTCATACAAATGAACCTTAATGTAAAGGTTGCATTGTCCTATAATTATAACATCAGTCGTTAAGTGATTCCCCATCGCCCCCACCCTATGAGTTTCCATAATATCACTATCTTTTCCCAAGGCAATAAGTTCTCTTATTGTTACGTGAATTGTAAATAAAAACCATGATAACAACAACATTTCGCATTCCATTGAACTTTGATCAGGAAGGTTTATAAAATTAACATAGTTGTTGAAAACAGTTCTGTGAATATTTGCGTTTCCACCGTACCGCAGAAACGGAAGTCTCGAGTCAAAATTAGGGATTTATATTAGTAGGTAATAAATGTTTGTAAATTCATTTGCGTTGGCCTCGGAAGACGTACTAATACATGTAGGTTTGGGCAAAAGGAAAAGAGTCAAATCCATCTTATTATTTTCTTGTAATTTGAGTACATTCCTGACCGAGAAGGGGGTAATGCATGACCCTTAAAACGGTCGCTCTTGAACACCTGCTTCATGTTTAGTGTTCTGGTCGGGATTTTGTATTTTTCGTTTTGTATTATTTATTTTTAGCCCCCCCCCCCCTCCCCACAAAAAAACACAACAACAAAAAGCAACCACAGCGTTATGTTATATATTGCTCAATGATTGTCTCCACATATCATGAAATTTTGTGACCGTGAACGTGATCAGCTATACTTCAGTAAACTTCAACTACCCCCTAAGGCAACCTACCTCTAGGACGACTACTCGCTAGGAAAACTACCCCCGGACAACTAACCCAAGACAACTACCCCCTAGGACAACTGCCCCCTAAGGCAACCACCCTCTAGGACGACTACTCCCTAGGAAAACTACCCCCGGACAACTAACCCCAGACAACTACCCCTTAGGACAACTACCCCCTAAGACAACTACCCTCTAGGACGACTACTCCCTAGGACAACTACCCCCGGACAACTAACCCCAGACAACTACCCCTGACTGAGAACAACTACCCCCCGACAACTCCCCCTAGGACAACTACCCCCTAAGACAACCACCCTCTACAGGACGACTACTCCCTAGGAAAACTACCCCCAGACAACTTACCCCAGACAACTACCCCTTAGGACAACTACCCCCTAAGACAACTACCCTCTAGGACGACTACTCCCTAGGACAACTACCCCTCGGATAGTTGTCCGGGGTTGGTTGTCCTAGAGGATGGTTGTCGTAGGGGTAGTTGTCTGGTGGGTAGTTGTCCGGGTGGTAGTTGTCCGGGGTGGTTTACTAGGGGGTAGTTGTCCGGGAGTAGTTGTCCTAGGGAGTAGTCGTCCTAGAGGGTAGTTGTCTTAGGGGGTAGTTGTCCCAGGGAATAGTCGTCATAGAAGGTCATTGTCCTAGGGGGTAGTTGTCCAAGGGGTTAGTGTCCCAGGTGGTAGTTGACTGGGGGTGGTTATCCGGGGGTGGATGTCCAGGGGGAAGTGTCCTAGAACCATGATTTCATACAAAAATGATGGTATTGAATCTGGCTAAACATTGTAGGAATCATTTGTATGTGAAGAAGACCTAAATTTGTGTGAATGGGATATACCTGCTCCTATAGAGTAAATCATGTGTTCCTGGTGGAAAAGGGATGGGAGCTAGGTCCGTTATTGACAGGACCTTACTGTCATCGGTTCAGGCGAGCCCAAGGTCCGCGAACATCTTGTTATTCTCCCTGACACCGATTTTCTTCATCACTGCGCTCTACAGAAGTCATCTGAACACCACTCCTGGCCGTGTTACCATCAAGTGGGAACAAGGTTGATTTGAGGAGTCAGTATTTTTTTCTTAGATTTAAAGTATCATATCTCATTACTCATTAGCTTCCAAAACATCTTCATGAATTGCTGCATTTTATGATGATAATGCATTTTAAACTTCGTGACACTGATTCTCTTCAATATCGTGCTTGATATTTGAACCCTACTGTAGGTCACCTCACGATGGCGATGGGAGTGGGAACGAGGGTGGTTCGAGGTCCTGACTGGAAATGGTCGGACCAGGATGATGGCGAAGGACACCTCGGCACCGTGGTTACCATAGGAAAGGGGGTCTCGAACCCAGCACATCAGAAGATCGTGGTGGTCTGCTGGGACATGGGCAAGTCTGCTGACTACCGGGCTGGCTTTGATGAGAACTACGATCTGCTCATCTATGACAATGCTGCCGCAGGTGAGACAATTATAAATTACGCAATCGCAAAGGATTTTTAAAAAAAGTCAACCTAAAGCCATTTCAATAGCCTTATTTATAATATATTGAAAATTTGCAAAAATGACACTGACATATTTACGTTCCACGAACATAATTTATATGGGATACAACATAAACATAGGTTATTGAATTCTCTCTTCTCCCTTGCCTGCTGTCTTTTCACCACTTGGGTCGGGGGGGGGGGGGGGTTAGTCTATGTAATTATGACCAGGTCTTTATATTTCCTCTCCTTTTTATCCGCAGGTGTGAAGCATAATGGTGTAACGTGTGATGAATGCAAGGAGAATGATATTGCCGGAATGAGATGGAAGTGCAGTTCTTGCTATGACTATGACCTTTGTAACAAGTGCTACATGACATCCAAGCACGACCTGAAGCACTCTTTTCTCCGAATCATCATCCCCAAGTCTGCAGGGTAGGATCATTATTCTACAGTACCTCAATATAACCACCTGACCGACTCAAAATTGAATCCAAACCGCCCGCTTCCTAGACGTTATACCCTGGTCACACTGAAAAGACAAATACCAAACAGATAGGATAACCGATTGAAAAATTACATTACCCCCATGGTTTGGAGTCAGTTTGGCGGTGTGACTAAGGTATGATATACCTGAGTCATATTGCCGACTTCAAAACAACCAAGTTTTGGCCATTATACCTCATTCATGCCAACAAAAACGACACAAGACTGACAACAGACCAAAGAAACAATCAGTCACATTGACAATCTGATTCAAGACCAACTCCAAACAAATAAATATGGAGGTGGTGTTTATTTTTTGCTCAGTTTGTAGTCGTTCTGGTGTCAGTCTTGTTGGTGTTACCCACAATGTCCAAAATTCGGTCGGTTTGCAATGGACTCTGTTCCAGTCGGATGGAAGTTGGTTTATCAGTGCGACTCGGATATAAAGGGTAATATAATGTTCTGTTTGGTATGTCGTCGGTTTGGTGACGTTCTTGTCAGACTGACTTGGGTAAAACGTCTCTAAAGCATATTCTTGCTTGCTTTAAAAGAAACTATAACAAAACTTGATGCAGCTGCAAAGAAAACCCTGACTACATGGTATTTGATTTTGTTACTAATGTTATTAACAAAATTGATGACATTAATCCGATGAATAGTGACACATTTATTAAAACCATGGAAGGAGTACAACAGCTACGACTTTCACAACAGACTGTTCAAAATCATGATTTTTTTTTTTTTTTGTCGGTGAAACATGATTCTTTTGGAAATGTCGAGAGATTTCTGTCAGTAGTGTGATACTCCATTCTTTTCAAAGTGTATTCGATTATATTTTGATCGGTTGCTTGATTGGTATAGAAAGCTGATGTCACCTAGAGCAGCTTGTCGGAAGACTGAAGCGAAGGGATCGTTTCCTGGAGCAAAGGTTTGCAGAGGAAGAGACTGGCAATGGCAGCAGCAGGACGGTAAGCTCATGCATCTTAGGCCACAGATTATGACGCTGTCAACCGCGGTTTTGTTTTGTTTTAAGATGACGTAAATGTAATGGGCTTCATATTTCTGTATCTTATAACACATAGCTCACTGCAGATGCATAGGAAATTTGTTGCGCCCAGTTGCAATTCATTTACACATTATACAAATAACGCCGCGGTTTACCGCCTCATATCTGGACGACCCTTAACATTCCCATATATTGTCTCATTATCATAAACCCATTTCAGTGTGCAGAACATGTGATTTTCAGCAAGATTGTGTAACTTTCTTTTCAGTTTGATCATTCCAAAAGCTCACAGTATACATCAATTCTACTGTTTCACATGTCACTTGCTTTTGGACAATTCCTAAACTCTTCCTCCAGAAAGCTCTTGTTTGATCGGGTGCAAATCTTTTTTTCCTGCAATAATAATAATAATAATAATAATTACAGTGCTTATATAGCACCTAACACTTACTTTGTCAGAAGTCTCTAAGCGCTCTACAACAATGCAGCATAATTACCCTGGCTTTAGCAGTGCAGCTGTTACACGCGCTGCGTTTCAAGGAATACATTCCTACCAGGTACCCATTTACTTCACCTGGGTGGAGTGTGGCAAATGTAGATCAATGTCTTGCCAAAGGACATTTTTACCGTCTCTAATCTTCTTAAACTGATGCTTTGATTTTTAAAGTTGCGTAGCAGGGTCACATGTTGGAAAAGATTTTGCCAGTTTTGAAATAATGAATGGACATTTTTTTTAAAGGTGAATGAAGGTTGAAAACGTCCTGTACAATCAGTGATAATTATTTGTGTAAAAATAGTAATACATAGACCTATAATAGTCTGTACATGATCTCAAAAAGACTTTATTTATATGGGTATCTTGAAGCATCCCTTCTCCATAACGTTATACATTACATTAATGTTGGATTAAATAATACTTGCTGCAGGTGGGTCAGGTCATAATGGCGTGGTAATTCGAGAGGCCAATTGGGCCAACATCCAGCGCAGTGCCATAGCAGTTCGTTGGGAAGCTGGGGGCGCCTATGAATACCGCGTGGGGCATGATGGGAAAGTCGACATCAAGTGCCTTAAGGCAACATCCGGGTACGCTTACTACAAGGACCATCTGCCAAAATTTGGTAAGTTAAACTATGTAAATTACATGCCAGGGAATCTTTATAAATTGTAAAAGTTGAATATTCATCATCTTTAATGTCTACATAATAACAGAGAGCATGAAATTAGATTATCATTTGATTGTCTCCACAAATTAGGTTGTGCTGTTTAAACATTTCTCATTGGTGCTTGCATAGATGCATGTCTTCCTTACCTGCATGCAGACATAGCCGGCTTTGAGCATTCAATAACCTGTATGAATTGTCCTGTTTAGAGGTATTATGACAATTAACATGTTTTACTTACATAAAAGATAACACAGAGTTCACTCAACAAAATTAACATTTTGAGGGCCAGTAGAGAATTATACAAAACCAGATGAAGGAAATAGCATCAAGTACTGAAACTTGAAGACTTTATTTTGTTAAAGCGACACCGGGAGGTCGTAGGTTCAAACCCCGGCCGCGTCATACCAAAAGACGTTAAAAGACGGGAGTTGCTGCTACCTTGTTTGGCGTTCAACAATAAGGGATAGAGCAACGTCGATCTGGCGCTGCTCAGTGGCTGCCGGGCTCACGATCAATTGGGCAAAAATAATTTCCATTTTTGGTTTAGATCTAAATTAATGAAATTTGGAGTGGACTCTAAAAAGATTATTATTATTATTATTATTATTATTATTATTATTATTATTATTATTATTATTATTATTATTATTATTATTATTATAAACTGACTAGTACAGTGTGCAAGGCTTTAAAAATATTGCGTTCATGTTGAGAGTGCTTATGGTGAAAAAGTGTGTAGAGCATAGACATGGACTATGGTAATGGTTACCAAGTGGACCTAAAGCCGTCGGCCCTCTGGTTGCTTTGTAACAAGCATTTATGCTTTCTTAGCAGTCGGGTAAAATAACCACCACCACCAAATAGAAACAGGTAGATATTAGAGAACAGAAAGAGAGATAGAAATAGAGTGAGAGAGAGAGAGAGAGAGAGAGAAAGAGAAAAGATGAGAAGTGTAGGGGTAACTCATTGCTATCATAAACACATTATATAGAAGGAGAAAATGGAGATTGAGATAAAATTGGGACTATATTGAGCTAACCTGTTAGTAAATTACAGGGAGTTTGAAGATAAAAGTAGAAGAAATAACTTTATTAATGCTTCTATTAAAAAAAACGCATCTTCTTCATTGTAGCGTCATTTCTTTATTACAGGTGAATTTAACGCATTAGAAATTGGTGACCGAGTGGTTGTGAAGTTGGATAAGGATGTTCTTAAGCCGCTGCAAGAAAACCATGGAGGCTGGGTGTCGGGAATGGAAAAGGTTTGATTGCTCTTCTATAAAAAGATATATCACTTGCTATTTCATTTGACCAAGGAGATTTCAAACGAGGCGTCACTTTCGATTGCGTTATTTATTGCCCTAGTAATGCCCACGAAAGCAATATGTACTCACTTGCCAGTAATGTAACGCAGTATTTGAGCTGTCCATTTTGCAATATTCTTTTTTTAATATCTCGTTTAAAGATCACTTGAGTACCTGGCGTAGTCTTGCATCAGCAAATGGCGCCTCGGTGCAACTGACATAGGGAAAGAAGTTTAAAATTCTACTCTCCATTTTACTATGGCTTTTATGGTTAGATTCTCTTGCTATAATTATCCAGTTCTCTCTTCTCGTTTGTACCCTGTCTCTTTCATCCTGTCCCAGCACTCCTTCTTTTTCAGCCTTTCTGCTACTTCCAAATTCTAGTGTCCTCGTGAAGTTTTAATGCACCAGTGCAATCATTCATTCGTTCTCAAATTGTAGTATTTCTTAATGATGATTCACTGATATTTTCGTAATTATATTTATACTTGCTTTGTTTTGTAAAGTTTTTAAATTAAATAGTAAACAAGTAATAAGTAGAATAAGGCATTAAGAATCTTTACTCCTTCTTGGAAGCGTCGAGTCTGTAGGACGTATTAGTTAATGTAATACATTTAATTACGACCGTAACCATGGTAAAATATAAATATTGATGACAACTGAAAAACAGCATTTGACTTTAATTAGAACAAGGAAATCCTGGGTTCAGAGCCATGAGAGTGTTGACTCTGTGTTGAAGTATAAGCCTTTCTGGCTACAATTAAACAGACAATGTTCTTTTTATAATTTACTTTCTTTCACACCGTCCCATTATCATAAACTCGCAAATCATACTGAATCAAACCATTATGTGTTCTTGCTTTCTCTCTCATTCTCTCCTTATTTTCCTAGTTCATAGGAAAAGTAGGCCGGTTGGCGAGTCTCACGGCAAACAGTGACGTCAGGATCAAGTACCCGAATGGACAGACGTTGATCTTTAACGCTGTTGCAGTCACTAAGGTACATACTTGGTCTTTTAAATCTCTAGTACCTGAAAACTTGAAAACAGTTAATTCCCATTAAATGGCGAATTATTTTGATTGCGTTATACTAGTAGAAGTATTAGTAACAGTAGTAGTAGTAGTAGTAGTAGTAGTAGTAGTAGTAGCAGTAGTAGCAGTAGTAGTAGTATTAGTAGCAGTAGTACAAGTAGAAGCAGTAATATTATTGTAATTTATTGTAAATGTTGTTACTTTACAATTTTCGTTTTTGTTCTTATTAAAGCTGCCATCGTTCAACACCGGAGACAAAGTGCGCGTAATGTCTGACCAGGCTGCCGTGAAGGAGCTGCAGAAAGAACATGGAGGATGGAACAGTAAGATGTCAAAGGTCAGATATTACTGTACAAATAACTAATTGTTCATTAAGTAATGACCAATTTGTAATGTACACAGTAAATTAAAACAATGAACTTGTTCAGCACTCATTGAAAACTTTACTTTGTAAATGTCTATAATTTGTAATAAGGTAGCTTTAAGATACAAATTAAGCTTCAGATGGATTGCTGTTAATTTTCAGACCCTTTGCTTGAAATTGGAGTTACCCATTTGTTACTGAACGAGATGGAGCGATATTAAAGACAAAGTCCTGAATAACCCTTTATGTGTTTGATTATGTAACCACAGGTAAATCAAGTATGTGGATTCGTGCATTAATTTGTAGTTTCCGAAAGCATTGCTTTAAAATGACGTCTATCATATTGATCTTCATCTTTATTCAGTAGGGAATACATGATCATAGGCAAATTATTTAATTTAGTTTTGAGCACATCCAACTATTCTGAGGCACATAAATATACATTTTATGGTTTTTCTTCATTTATACGCGACATTGTTATATTATGTAATTCAAAAATTTGTTAAGCGATATGTTACTGTGCATTTTCGAATTCTTCAAATGTTCATTATATTTTGGGAATACATTCATTGACTTGGTACTCGTATGCTGCCTATGTATGTTTGTTTTTTAAATGAAGCTGATAAAAGCAAACACAATTCAATTCATTTAACCCGAATCCAGGCTCTTGGTGAGGAAGGGCGTGTTCTTAACATCGATGCAGATGGTGATGTCAAGGTCAATGTGGGTGGAGCATTCTGGACCTTTAACCCGGAAGCACTAAGCATGGTAGAACAGGGGACAGGGGCAGAGGGGATCTTTGAGCAAGACATCAGAGCAGGTACTAAAAGTAATGTAAAATGTAATAGTGGTAATACTAGTGGTTTGTGCTCTGAACGTATAGGCTTACCGTGATGTATGGACTTGTTATACAGTAATCCTTTCTGCCTAAATCTAATTGTAGTAAATGATGTTTTTATTTTGTTTTATTTTAATTCCAGTATAAAAATTCGTTTGCATCTGTGTTTTGTATTTCTACTATATCTTAAAATATCCTTTAAAGTCCATGAACTTATGGGCTTAGCATTTCTAAAAGCATGATTATTACACAGTTTTAACCTGCCACTACATTAGGCCTGTTTTTCTATTCATTTACTCAAGAGTATTTATCTGAATATATATGTTATATGTTCCATTTCATTTATCAAATTGACATGCCACAAATCACAAGTATTGCTGTAGGTTTATAAGAGTGGATAAATAGCGATGAAATTGGCTGGGAAGAAATGAAAAGACCATTTTGTCTGGTATTCAACCTACAGGCATGTCATGTATACTGAATCAGAAATGGTTTCTGTTGGACATGATATTACAGATTTTAAGAAATCAACTTGACAATGTTTTGCTGAATTTTCTGTCTCCCATTCCTGTTGTAATTTTCTGGAAGGTGTTATGGCGCATTTGCTGAAGCAGCTGCTCGATCCGCTTGGGCTCGTTGACTCAGATGAAATTCGACAGATGATGACTGCCGCAGCAACCGAGGCAGCAACTAAGGATGGAGAAGTAACTGCTCAGAGTGCCAAGGAGTTCATCAAGGCCGTTATGGAGGGTGATGTGAAACGGGTTGCTGAAGCCCTCAAGAAAAACAAAGGATTTGTAAATATTTTTTATTTTATTTCGTAAAAAGCACTTCATAGTGTATGTTTTATCATTTGCAAAGTGCAACGTTATATTAGTGTATACATTGAATTTACATTGAAAGGCAGATTATGTCTTACTGAGTAACATTTTTGTAGGACTTCCATACATGGATAGGTTGGTTCTGCTACAGATCACAAGAAATATGACTCCTTTCCCTCTTTATATTTCTATCCCTAATGGTCATTCCTCCCCACCCTTTATTTCAACTCCTTTTTTTTTAAACGTACCCAATTCAATATCAGCTCCTTACTGGCTCATGTATCATTGTCATATGTTTTTTTTCTCACTCTTTGCATAGGTAAATGTGGTTGTCCAGGATAACACACCTCTTCATCTAGCTGCTTATCAAGACCACTTTCAGGTAGTTGAGTTACTAATCAAGAATGGAGCCAAACTCGATGTCAAAGATGACGACGGTGACACTGCCCTAGCAAATGCTGTCCATCAGTGAGTTCAACAATCAATTATAAATCATCACCATCATTCCTATCAAGGCACTTTGTCCTCAGGCTTTGGCAATGGTTTAAATTAAAATCACTACTTGAAGAAGATGAAGTTTATATCATTTGATATTTTTCATCTCCAGCCCTCTGGTTCATGTCAAATTTGCCTTTGCCCAATATTTAAATGGAAGTGGTAGTCAACCCACGGTTTCCTAAATGGATGCACTCACACATGATGAAAGCAAATCATAATCACCATGCATTTGCAGGTTGTTGTTTTTTTAATCTTGCTTTATATTTAAATTAATTTTGGTAGAGATAATGCACGAATTGTGAAGTACCTGTTAGACCACGGAGCTGACCCCAACACTACGAATGTCAAGGGAGGAAGAAGTCCTCTTCATATCGGGGCGTCGAAGAACCATACTCAGTGTGTGAGACTGATCCTTGGAAAAGGTGGAAATCCAAATGTAAAAGTAAGATATATTTCATTGTCTCAACATCACGATGCCTCACGACCAACCAGGATTTTTTTTTTTAATGCTACAAAATATCTTCACCAAAATGTTATTTCACTCCTAAATCCATATGTGGATATATTGGTTTTGATTGCATTGAAGAAAAAGAATATGGTTATTAAAGGTTATAGGTATGTAAAATCCCATTGATATTCTGAAAACAAATTTGTTATGTACAAGAATTAGACATAAATAAACTCTCTGAATGAAAAGGTCTGATGTAAGTCCACACATTTACATTAAATTCATGTTATTTCGAATGGAAACTGATTTCTAGTTGATTGGATACTGAAGCACTGTGTTGTTCCATGCTTATAGACGTGTAAATAAGTTGATTTTTAATATGCATGAGTTTCCTAATTTACTTTACATTACAGTGGTACATCGCATTCTGGCATTAGGAATTCCAATTGTTGAAAGAAATTTACAAAAACATATATAATTTCAGGACAATGTTGGAGACACCCCTTTGCATGACGCCATCCGAAAAACTCAGAAAGAGATTACTGAGCTCCTGATAAATGCAAGAAACATCGACTTGGAGTTGAATAATAAAAGAGGATTCAATCCGCTACATCACGCTGCCTTGTCAGACAATCCACAGTGAGTTTTGTAAATTAAAACTTTAACAATACCTCAACAGTGTGACATGAAACCGATATAGATTTTGTAAATGGTATATGAAATATATTAAAACTGATATTGTTTGAGCATATTCCTAATATATTCATACATGTGGTTTATCTAATCTTTTTCTGTGTTATCCTTGCTTCTTTTGATTCATTACAAACTGCAAAGTTCAATAATACTTTAGACATGTAGTTCCACTAATCTGATCTAATGCTCTCAGATTTTGGGGTGGTAGGTATGGGAGAATTTGTATGTATATATACCTCATGACTGGTTATGAGTAGGAATTATTCCATATTTTGTATATAACATGTGTTTTTATTTAGTGAATCTTGTGTCACATTTTCAGAAACACAAATAACAGAGATACTGAGAATGGTTGTACTGTAAGTAATAACCTTAAATCTGTTTCGTTTTGTTTGTTTAGTGCTACTCGTCTTTTGATCAAGAAACAACGATCTCTGGTTGACATCCGGAAGGATGACGGCTACGCGGCTCTTCACCTCGCAGTTCATAATGGCAATCAGAATATTGCAGAAATACTTATCACAGAGGTATTTCCAATCATTTTGAACCGCTACGTTTTTGTAGTCAATGCACTCAAGCGGAATCTTATAACTTTATATATTTATATTCTTCCATCATTGACCTCTACCAGTAGTTTTCAGTTTTCTCTCTCTCTCTCTCTCTATCTCTCTCTTCATAGGGGCATTGTGCTATTGATCTTTACAACGAGCAGCATCAAACGCCGCTGTTGCTTGCAATCGCCAAAGGTCGTACTGCCATCATCGAAGACCTGATCAAGCACGGTGCTGATATCAACTCATCGGATGGTGATGGGGACAGTTGCCTTCATATCGCAGTGATGAAGTACCGACAGGGGCAGGATATTCCTGATACTGATAATCTGAGAACGGTAAATATTCTCAACCTCTTGGACTTTTCCTTTTCCTTCAAAATCATTTTGAATATGACCACATTGATTTGCAAGAAATCAGCTAAAGGGCCATTTAAATAGACCTTGGTTTTGACTTAAGATATAATATTTGAATTATGCAATATTTTATTGTAATGTTTGCAACAAGTGACAGACAGGCCTATGAAAATTGTATTAAGGTTGATTTTTGGCTATGTTTGCAATCATGTTCTTGGAGATCCGGTATTGTGTAAATGTCTGGTGATCGGGTAATACAAATCTCCTTATCATTCCACAAGTTTATAATACAGAAATATGGCCTATCCATTTTAAAATGCATTCACAGATTCCTCCATAATGTTATTATTATTTTTTTTTTTAATTCCCTTTGATTATTCAGTTTGTATGTTAACGAATCAAGAAATCGTTGGATTTGTTCTGAAACTGTGTTTCTCTTCTTGTCTTTGGTATTATATCTTCCAGTTCCGAAAGAAGTATCGTGACAATGGAATTACCAAGCCTCTTACTGCTCTAATGTGTTATCTTGTACAAGAGGGTGCAAGCATCAGTCAGACTAATCTCAAGAAACACACACCACTCAACTATCTGAAAGAGGCTGCGATTCATAAAGTTCTGGAGCACATCGCTCGCAAGCTGGAAAGGTACAGAAGCAATTGTTTTTGTTTTTGATCAATATTACCGAAGTACTTTGTGAGACTTTTACTTCCAAAGTTACAGCAAAGTTTGTTGGATGAAAAGTGAAGAAGACTAGCTATAGAAGACTATTAGGAGAAATAGGAGAATCGCTCGGAATACACATGGAAGACAACACTCTCAATTAGATGTTATTTTTAAATCTTAAGTTAAAAACCCTCTATGACTATCAAGCATACTTTATAATTACATTTTTAAGTAAAGAGAGGAGGCCCCACCCCCTTTTTTCTCTCAATATGTCTCGTTTTGTTCTATCTTCTCTTGGTTTCTATTGCGTGCCTTCTACCGTATGTTTGGAATAGTCATTACAAGTATGACAACGGTTAGTGATGTGTATTATGAGAATGTACATTTGTTAAATCCTAATTAATATTTGAAGTTGATTTTGCTTTCTGGGTATATTGCCTCTTATGTTATATATATTGATCGACCAGCAAAATATAAACGACTTAAGGAAAAAACTTATTGGAAAACACCACTGCTTGCTCTATTTCCCTATTCTTTGTTCACAATCGTCTCACAGATTTCATTAATTTCTGTTTTTTGTACAGATTCAGTAGAAGCTTTGTATGATTTTGTGAGAATTCCTTTGCCGCCACTACCATAAATCACATTGACCTTTCAATTGGTGTATGTATGTTGTTCCGTTTCAGAGAGGAGCTTGGTGACAGCAGCTTAGTTCACGTAGAAGCTAATGACGGTGGTCGAGAGAGGAAGCCATCTACTTCTAGTGGCGGGAGTAGTGTAGACCAACGGGATAACAATGATCCTTCGGCATCACCAAGAAGTTCACTTTCAGGTATATTGAATGTAGAAATATGATCTTTATTTTCTTCTTCACTGCTTTATCTCGTGAAATCTGGCCTGGCGTCAATTGATTAATGAAAGAGGAAATTAAATAACAACAAACAAAACAAAACTCTATACGACGCACCTTCTTACACAATTATAAGCCCTTCACACAATATCTCATTAAATAATCATTATATGATCATACAAACACGTTCAATCCTCACAGTATGAATGCGTTTGTAAAGCCTCTTGATGGAGTAAACCATTAAATAGAGATGTCTTGGGAATGTCAAGTGGATTGTTACCATACCATTTCAGTTAAAAGCCACTGTTAACCCAAACTTCGTGTCATTAGTCGTTTAGTTGTTATTTAGTTGTTATTTAGTTACATGATGGTGGCAGCGGTGGGATTACCTGCCCTCTGCACGTTACCACGTACCTGTCATTATGAAGTGACTTTCTCTCATACAGAATGGAAATGCATGTAAATTCTCTAATAATAGCGTTTTTTACGACTTAATCCACCATAATTGAATGACCTACATTTATACAGAATATAAATACTAAAGATAATGCACCTTATACCTGTCACAATGGAGTGACTTACTTGTATACTTATATCGCATGGATATGTGTGTAAAATCGCTGATGACGGAGTTTGTGTACCTTACCCCTTTTACTTAATGAAAGACTTACTCTTTATGTAGTATGGACATTGTCTGTAATGTATCTAAATGATGGAATAACTTGTGGAAAGTGTGTGAAATATCCCTTTCACAGTGAAATGACTTGCTCTCATGTAGTATGGACATGTGTGTAAAGTCTCTCATGGAGATCATGGACGTTATCCCTGGTGTAATGGAGTGACCTACTCATATACATGTATAGCATGGACATTTATTTAAAGTCTTATCTCATTGCAGATTAGGCACCGTGCCCCTGTCACTAAACTTACTCTTATACAGTATGGACATGTCTTGAAGTCTGTATAACAGAGTTGCGCACCATACCCCTGTATTAATGGAGTGACTTACTATCAATAGAGAATGGACATGTGTGGAAAATCTTTCATAGTGGATATGATCACACATAGAGGAAGCTCTTAGTGAAGATTACTTCAATGACTACATTTCCCTTATCTTTATGTATATTAATGCAGTAGGAATTAGCTTGGTCAATTATTATTGCATTTTCCATTCTAAGCAGTTACTGTTAAATCAAGATTGCATTTCTGCTACCTGCGAATTAATGTTGTTGAACATTTGTTGAAGATAATGTTTAAAGTGTGAAATATTACCACACACATGTCTAGTGAAGGTGAGCTCAAAAGCACTTAGTTATGTTTGTTATACTAAAACCCACAATGGTATTAGTGAATGCAAGCTTTGCTAATTCCGATGCATCTTCTGGTTGAATTTATTTTCCTAGATGATTCTTTCTGTGGAGTCCACATCATAAAGGATCCTAAGAACGAGGTGAAGTTGAAAGAAATTATTGGGAAAGGTGGCTTTGGTGAGGTTTGGAAGGGCCAATGGAGAGGTACACCTGTTGCCGTCAAGCTCCTTAACAGGGAGGGTAGTCAAGATTCTGAAGTTGAGCAGGAGGTTGCAATCCATAAGTACGCTATTCCATCTTCTTTACCAACCTCATATAATATCACTTACCAATCATAGTGAAACATGAATTCCCTTGATTACACAGATGGGAAGAGGGAGAATTTTATTCCTTTTCTTTCAGACCTCGACCACGGAGAAAAGATAGATTAGAATAACCATGACTCTTGGCAAATAGAGCATGTCATTAGAAATAAACCCATAGAAATGTATACCTGTTGATGGGGTGGGAATAATAGCTTTCATCAGTTTAGTTTGAATAATCTGTACAAACTTTAGACTAACATTTAAACAAACTATATGATAAAAGTTTGTAGGGTTTCCCTTCAAGAGTAATCCATATTCGAAATGTCACAAGCAAAAACAATTTTGTGTATTTTCATGGCAAATGGAATCGAACATGGAGTCATTCTGTAGTTATCTTGGTGTAAATTGGTATCTTAAAGAGATTCTCCTAACTTTAAGGGTTAAAGTGTTGGGAAATTGAAAAGGAGCATTTTTCAACTCATTTTGTGGGACTCTTGTTTTCTTCTATGCAGGCGTGCCCTCCATCCAAACATTGTTCAGCTGATGGCGGTTGGCCATCAACGTACACCAGGATGTGCTATGATCGTCATGCAGCTAATCGACGGGAGTAATCTCGGTACAGTCATCTTTCAGGTATGAAAAAGACCACGTTAATTGATGAACATTTGGATGAATGTTACTGCACGACATTATCAATTTTAAAGTGTCAACCAAACTTTACAGAGGCAGAAATTTTAGAAATATCATGTTTTCTTTCAGTCATTTAAATACCAACTTTTATGACGGAAAAATTATGAAACAATTCTAGAAGAACTCTTTCCAAGGACATTTATCCTCAGACAGCTACCCACCACACCCTCAAAAAATCGTCCTACAATTATCCTGGACGGGCACCTCTTAATTACCCCCTACTTGTCTGAGGGCGAAGATTAGAGAGAGCAGACTGCATATGTGAAAGGGAAAGATGAACTGATTAGATGGACAGCGAGAGAAAGGAGAAAGACAAAAAGAACCCGGGAAGAGGTGGATAGATTGTATTAAGGAAGACTATGAAGAAGTTGACTGGGACATGACAACATATAGGACGAGATGGAGAGTGTTAACGAGGAGATGTGACCCCCCCCCCCCCGCCCCCCTTATGGAGGGACCCACAGGAAGATGAGGATGATGACGAGGTCTGAGGGTAATGTGGATAATTGTCCTTGGAGGTAGTTTTTCTTAAGAGGTAGTTGTGTAGGAAAAGAGTTATTCAGAGTTATTATTGTCATATGGGTACTTGTCCTGGTATGAGTTTTCATTAAAAGTTATCCTCATATACTTTTATATCATTCGACCACCTTTCATTACTCTCCGTCCCTTCTATAAAATTTTGTTGCAGGATGGCAATCCTTATGAATTCACGCTGAAGGTACGCTTATCTAGGGATCTTCTGTCAGCTGTCACCTTTCTCCACCACTGTAAGATACTCCATCTCGACATCAAACCACAGAATGTTATTGTAAGTCTTCTTTCCTCATGTTTTCCTCACCTCTCTATCTCTTTGCCTCATCCTCTTCCTCACTTCCTTTTACTGTTGCCTCCATTTCTCTCTCTCACTCTCTCTCTCTCTCTTTTTATTCAAAGCCCCACTGCACTACTTATATCTACTTGCTCCCTCTATATAGCAAATAATGCCTAATCGGTACCTGTTGGTCCCCTCATGATCCTCTTTTTTATGTTAATTGAGAGCTGATTGGATAAGATAACCACATGTCAGTGACCTTGCATGGATGTATAATCTCCTTGGCCAAACTAGTACAGACGGGCTTAAGCCTCCATCATTTTATCTCTCTCTGACTAGTCTCCCTTACTCCGTCTTTTATCACATCATACATCCCGTCTAGGCAAGTTTAATCATTGAGAGCCAGAAGGGCATTGTTGTCTCCTATTTCATTGATGTTATCATTTTCGTTCATTTATATCAAATTTTGATTGATTCATGGAGGATGTGAATAAAATATATTCAAAGCTTGCATTTTGCACACAAAAAATTGTAAATACCGACATCATGAAAATTTGTTTAAGTAATGCATACAACCTTGCAGCATATTACTCCATGTGAATATTGTTAATATGAAATGCATTCTTTTGACAAGCTTCACCAATTCGTTCTGTTTTTCCACATCCTGTTACGCTCAGATTGAATCAAAGACGAAGAAGCCATATTTGTGTGACCTTGGTCTTGCGCACATCAAGACGAGGTCAACCATGTCACGTGCCACCCTCGTTACTGCCAGGGGTACATTCACGTACATGCCTCCTGAATGCGGCACATCTGAGGATGGTAACATGTCCGCCACATCAGCATCCGATGTCTGGTCGTTAGCCTGTACATTACTCGAGTTCTTCTCGGGACAATCCGTCTGGCCCAAGACTATCAATCCAATGGCTCTACTCTGTAGGTTCATGGGCGATGATGTCATGCCAGCTAATGTGGAGAAACTCCAACCAAACATCAAGAAGATTCTGAAGCCATGCTTTCATAAAGTCCCATCCAAACGTCCGTCAGCGGAATCGATGATGCAGCAGTTCAGTGGGCTGATCTAAAAGAACTTTTACCCTTAAGGCTCATTCAGATATGGCGCTGTAAACCACCGCAAAAGCATATAATAGTTTTTTCTTGTAAATGAATGGCAACAGCGCAAAACAATTTTCTTACTTTATTTACTGAGCTCTGTGTTATAAGATACCGAAATGTGAAGCATATTATTGCGCTCTATGTCTCCATGAAGATAAAACAAGCGGTTTTTTGCGGTGTCATATCTGAGCGAGGCTGTATTAGAGCTTGGTTATTATTTTGTCTGTATAATACTATATGCAGAATGCATACTTGATCACTGAAGTGTGATCATTATTGTTAATGATACTCCACAAATGAGTAGTTTGGCATCATCTTTGATTCATTTCGTAGTTAAATTGCATCTCATGACACAAGTTGTTACGTTTTAGATATATATATTTTTTTACTGTAACAAGAATTATATCAGACACACACTTGAAAGTACTCCATTCTACCAGAGTTGATACTAGTCGATGAAGGACTACATACCCAAATCTTCTGAGGATACTGTTTTCGTCGTAAGTGGATTTATTAATCAAGTACCCCCAGTTAATATCAGGCCAAGGTGCAACTAGTATTTTTTACAACTTTTAATCACGGTCTGTGAAATAAATGGGAAAAAATGCAATTTAATGCAATTTAATAAAGGTGACAGGCAGTCGGGCATGTGCCCCGAGTTGTACTAATGATACTCCACAAATGAGTAGTTTGGCATCATGTTTGATTCCTTTTTTTTTTACTTAAATTGCATCTCATGACACTATAGAATTTTGACACGAGCTGTTAAATGTCAGATATATATTTTTATCATAAAAAAAGAATTATATCAGACACGCACTTGATAGTAGTCCCTTCTTTCAGAGTTGTGAGCATTGACCATTAGAACTTCATTTGAGTCTACCGGGTAGTCAACAAAGTTGTATCTAACCAATCAAGTCTTCTGTGGAGAATGTTTCTGCATACGTGAAAAATTAATTAAGTACCACCAGTAAAGATCGCTCCAGTGTGTTACTAGTATTTCACGCTTTTCACCACGGGTTTTGAAATAGATACGAAATAAAATTAAACAAAGGTAACGGACAGATGAGCGGGTGCCTCCTATTTCACAATTCGTAATGGACGATGTGCCGTGAGATTACTATTATTGACAGAGTGGTGCGATAGCTTTGCCTTCAGCAGTCGAAGTTTCTTCATGTTATATACTCTAGAATATTAAGTATTTTGATACTCAGTGAACTTTTGAGACGAATTCAGTGCGTTTCATTCCTTCCTTTACATGACCAAAATTTGTGTATAAAATATCGCCACCTTTCAAAGATTTAATGCAAAGCATTATCTGTCAGTCATCATAATGAGCAGCATTATCCATTTTTTCTATTAATAGATCTAAGTTATTGAATTGTATTGGCGTTAGGATTGTATGATATCGTGTCTGAAAGTCTGAGCTCTTGTGATCAGTCCGATTTTAATCTAAATTTTCAGTTCACCCCTTTGTTTATAACATGGCGTTTCCATTTTAATATTGATATTATAAAGTGCTTTTTATATTACTCGGAGCCTGCTATCAACCTTTTCTTGTACTGGTAATAATCTTCGGATGGAATGTCGCTCCTATGTCGGTTAAAATTACCTATGCTTGATGTAAAACTTACTTTACCCTATTATAAAATAGTATAATCCATTCAGATGAAAAATGAATTATATCATAATGATGTTATATATGTAATCAAACTACATGGTTTACTTCCTCGATTCGGTTTCATCTTATATTAATTCAAATTGTGTCATAAAATTACATACTGCAAATAATTGTGTATATACTTTTCCATTTGCTAAGAGGCTGTAAGATATGTTCTATAAATACAGTTTGTTATATAAATTTTATGACAATATCTCTGTAGCGTATAACTAACCAATCAGACTGACAGCACATCGATAAAGAGCTACAATTTCAAGCTTGTAGTGATACCGTTAACAAAAGGCGGTTCAACCTGAAATTTAATCAGAATTAAACAATTATCATAAATAATATGTCAATTTTAAACTGTGTTTACAAACAATCTTGCATCAAATTAGTTGTATGATTATTGAATTTTCACTAAAATTATATAGTACACTTGTCCCAAAAGGAAATATCAATGCCCCTAAAGATTATACTCTATTTCCTTAGCATCATAATAAATGCATAATAAATTTACGATACCCAGAAACTATGGCTGCTTGAATTTCCTTTGTTCACTATTGACTATTTTATTTATGTGCATGATATAACAACCCTTTTGGATCTACACAAATTACCCTAAATTCCTCTTTATATCTTATACATATCTACAGTTACCGGAATTTATCTTCATTATGTTACTTTGTACAACTGCCTCTTATATAAATGATATTCAAATAACACAATTAACACGATCTGTACAACAGACCATTACATTACACACATGTACTATACTTTGTAACTGCACGTGTAATGCATCATACAAAGTTACTGTGCGTACGTATCACTTTCATGAAAAAATTGTTTACATCAAATTATCTAAAAACTATGAACGGTACAAAACCAAAACCCAATTCAAACTGACGGCTAAATATTAATTATCAACATCGTGTGTTCAAATTATACTCACAACATAATTGTGCATGTCTGGAGTACTAAATTATCGATAGCATGTCAGAAAGATGACTTTCCCAAATAGAGAATCATGTTATGTGCATCTAAATTGCTACGTCCCCACTCGGCAGACCAAAGATTAAACCAATAAACATCACTTCTGACGTCATATCTCAATCGTCAAGTGAAGGCGAGGTTGTCCTTTCAAAACAGAGATTAGTATCTTACAATCTCTCTGAGGATTTCTAAATCATTAATTACCTGGCCCTTATAGTTTGTGACAATTATATTCTTTCTGCTAATATATTGCCCTCGAATTTGCAGGAAATATTTGATACATAATATCCGAGACTTTAGTTTTGAAAATGTAAATATTCGAGGAATCTTTAAGCAACTGCTAGTATATCAGAAATATATTTCTTTTATTTCGAAGTTTAGGGATGAGATTCAACACTTTCTCAAAGATATAAAATCAGTTGCAAAGACTTACAGAGTATCTCTTTTGATGTGGTTCCACGATTCCCTTTGCTACAATTTTATATTACATTGCATCCAGGCGCGGATCCAGGTTTTTTTTTTAGGGGGGAGGGGGCCCAACATTTTTTTGTTTAGCTCCCGAAAATTTAAAAATCGCGCCGGCCGAAAAGTCGCTCAGTAGGGGGAGGGGGGGGGGGAGTAGAGAGCACATTTTTTTTTGGCCCTCGAAAATTTAAAAATTGCACCCCCCCCAAAAAAAAAAAAAGGTAAAAATCACGTTTCCCCCTCCCCTGGATCCGCCACTGATTGCTTCATATTGTAGTAATGTATTGTACCGTTATAAAAATACAAAACACGTGTAGTTAATGGCTGAAACAATTTCCAATGTAAAAATCAATAGGGTAAATTTCACCTTTTAGCATTTGCTATCAATTCAAATAATGACAAATAATGACAAATTAATACACTATAATACGTCTCATAGCATCGATGATTTAGTTCACATAATTTGTATGTATATTTATAAAACGTGTACCATAGGAATGTTGGTTAAATAACGCTCCAAAAAAATAAATAAATAAATAAAGCTCCAACCGATTCTAATTGGTTGATGTCACGTCCGTTCGTTTTCTTTTCTTTTGTTTGCTTGCTTTGTTTTGTTAACTAAAAGATATCCGGTGAAGATGCGACTCGTTAGACAGTCAATATTTTTTTTTACGCAACAACTCATTGATTTATGAAGCAGAATTGTACCTGTTATAATAAATAAGCCAAAGTAACGACTCGACATTTTTAATGATATTTTAACTTATATTTTTGTTTAAAAAGATAAATGTGTACAGTATTGTTATTGTGGGAGTGGAGGAAGCTACCTCCCTACACGCACACACACGTTTTTTTTGTCGTAGAGGGGAATTTGCGGAGGGTAATTGTCCTCCAGGGGTAGCTGCATGACGCAGGGGGTAATTGTCGTGGAGGGGGGGGGTAATTTTCACGCTAGTAATTGGCCGGGGAGTATTTGTTCGGGGGTATTTATCCAGGGGGTAATTATCCTAGAACGATGTCTGATAATGTCTGGTTGGTACATAGACAGAAACAGGCACGGGCATATTCACAACATGCCGACCCCCCCCCCCCCCCCCACACACACACACATACACACGGCCTTGATCTCTATCTCTCTCCCTTAAGAGAACCACAAACTTATTGAGGATTAGGAAACACAGTCATTCAAGAAAAAAGTTTGTACACTGTCGCTCATAAAGGTGGAATATTTGTTTTAAATCCCAATTTATGGAATTATTTTTAAAATAATTTAAAAATAATAGATCTAGATAATAGTATACATTCTCAGATTGTATTGAATAATAATTTGCCAATGTGTGTTTTGCGGGACTGCTAAAGCATGTGTATGCTACTATGCTTATCAACTAGGGGACCTGTGCCCTTAAGTCATAAATGACAGTAATGAGGATTAATGCCCCACAAAAGGGCACTAATATAGCAAATCGACACGGTTTTGATCCTGGGGCCTCACAGTTACGACGCCATTGCTTTGTCACTGAACCATGACTGTACGCAGCGGGGGCTAGGGTAGGGGGCAGTTTCCATAAATACAAAAATAAAACAGAAAATGCAATAAATTTTCAAAAAATTATTGCAAATTCCCCGGTTCCCAACATAAACAAATCTTCTGTGTGCCCATGCCTTGAGCCATAATGCATGGCCGTCTAGAGGAATTTTTTATGTTGGGGACCGGAGTAAAAACTAAAATATTCAACCTTTATGAGCGACAGTGTATACAGGACCAAATAGTCGGAAAAAA
Source organism: Strongylocentrotus purpuratus (assembly GCF_000002235.5). Classification (NCBI taxonomy): domain Eukaryota; kingdom Metazoa; phylum Echinodermata; class Echinoidea; order Camarodonta; family Strongylocentrotidae; genus Strongylocentrotus; species Strongylocentrotus purpuratus. The sequence continues at coordinate 30,585,044 of NW_022145601.1, read as the reverse complement.
AATATTTGTCGTTTTATCCATTTATTGTCTTTGCATGATTATGCCTGCCAATTATACGTTTTTGCAGTTGTGTATGAATCGTAAGTACATCATTATATCATGATCGAAAAGACTTTAAAACAAACTCAATTCAAGGAAACTGCAATATTCTTGCGAGTCAGCATTTAAAACGTGCGAACATAACAATGACGTATTGCATTTTCCGAACATGAATTGTTGGGGCAGTGCAATAATGCATTGAAATTGACTCGAGATGATTTCTTGCAAGTCTTCGCTTTTTGTAATTATCTTCTAGGTGATTTGATGACAAACTTCGCCATCGTGTGTGATTATATACTTATTGTGTTTAAAATCGACTTTTCTTAAGTAAATATTTAAGCTTTTAATAACTTTGCATCACTTTCTCTTTTTCTTAACATGCACACAATTTAATTTCTCTCCCTTTATTTGTTATCTTTTTTGTAAACCTATGTCTATTTCTAGTCTCCCTTCAACCTAAATATCCTTTTCCTCTCTCTCTCTCTCTCTCTCTATCCCTTTATTTCTTTCTTAGCACTCATACACAGCACACACGCACATTTCCCTCTATTTCTCGTCATTCTCCGTTAGTTTCTTTGGGATCAAGAATACCCTTCTTCATGATTTCATTCCCTCCTTTTTCTTTCTTCCTTTAATTCTTTTCTGTAATCTATTCTTTTTGCTGAATGCCTAAGTTTGTCTACGATATACATAAACCAGGCGGAGGTTTCAAATATTATAAATAAATAAAGAATAGGGTTACAGAAGGTTATGCACCTCTTTGGAAAGGGGAGACCTTGTAAGATAATCAAGTGTGAGCAAGGCCTTGACAATAATCTTACTTTAAGTCAGAAATTTGCACCTCAGCCTGGAAGCTAAATAACACATTATCATTTCTCTTGGAAATAGCATGGGCATAAATATGTGTAGTTCTACTTTTCAGTTGATATCTCCCATCAGTTCTTTGCTGTAAAAATGAAAAGATAAGAAAAAACCCACTTCTGATGAACCTTACATGCAGACTTAAACAGTAAAATTTAATTAAACGCAAAATAACAACACGAATGTATACGACATTCCAAACCACATTCAGATAGGTAATATATCATTCATTTTCTTGTTATATCCTAGCTCCCGAACTAGATTCTCCCACATGATTTTTTTTCCATATTTATCTTTTGACCATCGAAAATACGGTTTGTTCTTACTGAGGAAGAGCCTTACAAGATAAGGTAAACGCCCATCAGGAATGTCTTCCTTGAATATCAAAATTACCTTTTCTAGCTCGACCTCATTCATTTGGTCAACCGCGAGACGGAGTTTGCTGATGAACGAGTGATTTTCTACGGCTCTATTGCTCACGATCAAGATGCTTTTATAACTTTGCTCGACGACTTCGGTGATGGCCTCAATGTAGTACATTCCAAGCGGAAGGTCGTCATCTCCGCACACGATCCTGTTGAAATCAGGTAGTCGTTCTTCGAGTCCTGGTTTCAATATTCCCCTTACCCACTGTTCATCATCGTCGTCGAAAGCAAGGTTGATGTCGTACTCGTAATCGAGCCTCTCTCGTCCGTCGTGGTCGTCCCGTCTGCCAAGAAATACTAATTTCAGATGGAATAATTTGTAATTGATCAACCATCTCCTTTGATAAGCAACAACACAGACCATGATACAGGTGACAATGACAAAGATCGTGATGATGTAGACCCAGACTTTAGGTCCACAGACCTCGGTGGGATCAAATGCAAGAATGGGCTGATTCTTAAAGGGTGCTAGAGAAACAGATGAACAGTTCGTTTGGTCAGGATGGATGATAGATACTTCGGCTTTGTTAATCCAATTTATAAACCATGTTAACTCACAGTTACAACTGAAAGGATTGTTAGAGACATCCAGTGTTTGTCTAGGTAGAACTGTACCCTCTTTGACAGTGGTCAGATGGTTGTGGGATATATACAAATATGACAGGTGTGGGTTATTTGAGAAAACGTCTGAAGCTAAGCCTTTGATCTCGTTGCTTTTTATATGCACTCCGACTAACGAGCTGAGATCGGTCAGGTGTCGAGATGTCAGTTCTGCGATGTGATTTTCATCAATGAAAAGGTACTCTAACGATGTCAGATTCAGGAAAACGTCCTCATTTAGGGACGTGATATCAGAATTATCCATTTCAAGATTATGTAGGTTTTGGAGACCTTGAAATGTTCCCGGTTTTAGCCTGTCCAGTTTGTTCCCTTTGAGATAGAGACGTTCTAACGTTGGAAGAGCAGACAGCACCGGAAGATCTTCCGTATGGGAGTCCCAGAAGCTGGAAGCTGTTAGCCCTGATCCCCGCATACTCAATCTCCTAAGATTGGACAACCCTGTAAAGAGTTCATACGACAATGCGACTGACGTATAGGACATGTCCAGTATTGTAAGCTCATTCAGATTCGTGAACGGACTATGCAACTGACCCAAATAAGACAAATGTGACAAACTCAGACTCTGAAGACGGCCAATTGATGCAAAAGCTCCATTTTCAATTGTTGTTAATAATCGGTTGTTGGATATATCGAGAGTTGTGAGGTTGGGCATTCCATAAAAGGAGTTCTTGTCAATACGCACAAGTCGGTTATACGATATATCCAGGGATTTTAAATTTCGCAGATTCCATCCCCTGCTCTGTGTTCTGAAATCAGTTATTCCGCACCTTGCTAAATTAAGAGAGGTTAGTGATGCTATATCACCAATCTGCTTTGGACTCAGCTCCGTGAACCAATTACTCGATAGTATCAAGGATTGAAGTCGCGGGCTAAATACAAACATATCTTTGGTGACATAGGAGAGATGGTTTCCCGTCAAGTCAAGAATTTCCAGTGACTCGAGTCCTTGAAATGTATCATTTTGCAAAGTTTTTATGCGACTCTGGTGTATATCAAGTCTGATAAGATTGCCCAAACCCCAGAAAGCACGAGGGGGAATTGAAGGGATACGATTGCCCTGTAAGTCCAGATAGGTCAAGTTAGGCATCACATTTGTCTGATTTAGTAGAGGGGCTAGCGGTTTAATTGCTAATATCACGTTTGTATCCACATATAGAGTTTCTAAAGAGGACATTCCCAGAAATGAATGGAGGCTAAAATTATGGATATGATTGCTCGTTAGGCTCATCTCTCGCACGCCCTCAAGATGTTGGAACAAACCATTCTGTAGTGAGGTGAGGTTGTTCTTGGTGAATGATATCTGGTCAATTCTTGTCTCCTTGAGGGGAAGGAAATCGTCTTCATGAAAGGAAGAGAAACGATTGTCATTTAATACAAACGAAGTCATGTTTCTGCTTCTCCATCCTGTAAAGTTTAGTCTTGACAAAAAGTTCTCATCAAAGCGCAGTTGAGTCAACGAAGACACAGAATCCAATGCGTTTCCAGGGAAACTAACAAATTGATTTGCTGTGAGATCAACAATTTGCAGCTTTTGATTCTTGGAGAAAATATTAGTTGGCAGAGATGTGAAATTGTTATTTAAAAGCGATATCAAATAAAGCTCAGGCAAAGATTGGAACGCACCCGACTCGATGGTACTCATATTGTTCGACTGAAGATATAGGTACCTCAAATGTGGAAGGCTCGTGAAAGATGTGTTGTCCAATTTGTTCAGTTGGTTTTGAGTGAGATCTAACACGGTGATATCATGAGTGAGGTTAGTAGGTACCGCTGTCAGATAGCGGTGTGAACAAGTGGCTTTCAATCCTTCGCTGGTAATATCATAATGACACGGTACCCCTCTTAAATCTGCAGCATCGACTCCAGTGTGTCCAATGGAATCCATCGTTAATGAAGATGCTAGCATACAGCAGATCCACAATATTACAATGCTCTCCATTGCAATCATCCACTGTGTCATCAGATGGGTGAACGCGTCAAAGCTCAGGCTGTTTTTTTTTAAATTGATATTACCTTTCAAAAACTGGTCTTGTTTCAAAATGAATTAAGAGGTGTGTATCATCTAGTTTCGTAATCTTTAGAAATGACAATGGCATCGTTCCTTGTGTCTCAAAAATTGCCAAGCGATCCGTCCCAAAGCAATTGACCAGAAAACTAGACAGTCGTTCCAAGTACAGCTATGATTTCTTTGATCATTAGGGAATGTCAGCTTGTGGCCTTCCACATTGATGGCTGGTGTGGAACGCTGGGATCTTGTCGAAAGGATGTTGTTCGATCGTCCTCAAGTTCATGTGTTCATCTGTGGTTACAATCTGTAGAAACAAGAATATAAGATGCATGTACAAATCATACTAAAAATCACCGACTTACTTTTGTCGATAAACAGTCTCATGAAAATATATGCATGTATCAATATTTCAAGTGGCATCTATTTATACAAAAAAGTACTTTCGCATTTATTCAGCCATCACTCTCTTGTCAGACTACAGTCCAGTTTCGATGTGGTTACAATAATCTGTAGAAACACGAATATCAGAAGAGATCAATACTAAAATACACAGAGGTATTTTTTCCTTTATTAACCCATCACTAATACCATTTGCACAATAGTTTGTCTAAGAGCGCGTTCATGCTTGATTTTGACGGCCAGAATCAGGCATCTGTTACGTGTTTAGTTTAAAACACGATTGCGTTCATGCTCACTTTTGTAGAATCACCGAAAAACGGCGATCACGAACGCCGATCGTAAACTCACAAAAAGATGCGTTTACAATTGTAAACGCGTTTAAATGGGGTCAACGCACTGACCTCTAGTGGGTCTACGTAGCATGCACAGTGAAGGTCACACAAGGCCACACAAGGAGAATTGCCTGGATGAGCCAGAGAAGAAAGCATGAACAGCTACACCGTGGAACTGCGATCACGATGAGCGTTTACGATGAGCGTTTCAGATCGCTCATTCTACCTTCAAAATCAAGCATGAACGCGCCCTAGAACCCTCTAATGCGGATTTACAGGTGGGAGTTATAAAAAGTCGCAATTTTGTGCAATCGCTGTTTGAGAAAGTTGACAGTTTGAAATGTTAGACGATACAAAATTGTGGTAGACTGAAATGTCAGGATTTTATCGATGACTCTGTCAAGTGGTTAGGAATGTCATGATATGTTTTTGTTGCTTTTTAGATAGGCATATCAAACCCTTCAACTATTTATCCCGATAAAGAAAAAGAAACTTCTAATTCATGAGTGTGATCAACAATAGCATGTATTTTTTTAAATGAATGACTTTGTCAATGACACTATGCCAGGATGACATTCAGAATCGCGTGAAATGCATAACCGAAATTCTTACATAAACTCCTTCCCAATACGTTTTTTCAGAGCATTGCCCATACACATTTGTACCGATGATCGTTGTAGTAGGTAGTTGTTTGTCTCCGTGTCATTTTCTTTTATTATTATTTTAATTCCTGGTAATATATCCATCCCTAAAATAATATTTGAATTCGAACAGTCACGTCAACGTATACAACTAGACTGCACCATATTTTCAGTTTTGGTTGGTATTATTTTGGATACGGTTTCTAACGTGATCTTCAGGTAGAGACCACAACGGAGGGCGAGTATATCCGGTTCGGATTATAGACCGACATAGGATGAGCCGGAGAAAGGGATTAAAGAATTAAGGACTTTGAACTATATGCTCCACAAATGTCTTATGTTAAATTAATCATGCTAGAAATGGTTTGTTACTGTTTAATAGATTAAAGATAAAGACCAGATATGGTCATGCGATTGCATTGTGAAAGAAACGTTGTGAAATTGATCAGAAAAGGTTGATCATCTAGCATAGATTTACTGCAAGTTTCTGGAATCATCAAAATGATAAGAAATTTGGCCCAGTTTCATAAAGTTACAAGCACTGTACACAACAAGATGTATATGGGACTACGCACACGTGCGCGACACATGCGTTTTCATCTCTCAATATAGATAACTAATTTACCAATTATATCAATTAGTAGGCGGTTTCTTGGAAAAAATTGTATCATTATGTATTATTCAAAACATATTCTTTCACCGTGATTGGTAATAAGAGCTTCCATTTCATTTTTTGAAATTGGGGCGTTTCCATTACTGGTCTTTACCTTCAAACTACATAACATTATTTGAGCAGCAGCGAACCAATTTGACTGGCCTATCTGAGACTCCCCTGTATAACAGGGACTGAATGCGTCAACAAGTATTATCTGTTAATACCTGAAGTGGCCGTTGTTCGCAACTGCACTATATACACGTAGATATACGTATATATATTTAAATGGAACCGGAGATGACTAGGCTTGTGATGTATGCACAGTGGCGTATCCAGAAAAATAATAAACAAGGGGCGGAATATTTTCCAGAAGAGAGGCGGAACGCCCCTGGCGCTTTTCCAAAAAGTACAAGAACTATGTCCCACATTTAAATCTTTCTTTCGGCCAATTCCCAATCTACCTAATTGGTAATAATTTATTTTTAACCTTGTAGGTAAATTGTTAAAACTGGAACAATTTTTTTCTTTAAATTTGAAAACAAAATCCCATTTAGCTATCAGGGAATGGTCTAGCGAAGCCCTTGACTTTCGACAGCCTATAACGTCACTAATTATCACCCTTAATACTTTCAATCAGCAATAAATATTGCCGGTCTACACAATGTGTCATCTACTAATCCATAATTATATCACAACAAATTCAAGAGACTTTCCACTTATACTGACTTTATCGTAACCGCAGTTCGTTTCGTTGTTGAATAGGCCTACATCTGAATACAAAGATAACAGCGATTATGGCATTGAGGAAGTCAGGTAGAGCCAAAGGAAGTAGTTTATGGAGCAGAACAAATATACTCCGATCTCTCTCTCTCTCTCTCTCTCTCTCTCTCTCTCTCTCTCTTCCTCTGTCCCCTCTCTCCTTATCCTACATCTCTTTCCATGCGTGTGCGTATGCGGGTGTGTGCCTGTATGTGTGTGTGTGTGTGTGTGTGCTTATGATGATTATCATCAATCATACTACTTAACGTGAAGATGAATTCTTCAATAAAAATCAAATTTATAGTATTTAATATTCCTCTCAGCTAGCCCCCCCCCCCCCCCCCCCCGTTGAATTATAACACTTAATTGACGACATTTAACAATGCAACGGTCTTCCGGTCCATATCCGTTTGTACCAATTAAACTATGTTTATTCTCAAATATTGATGGATTATGATTGAGTCATGTTTGTATGTAATCATTCACCCTGCCCGTGTAAACACTCTATATACATTCGCATCATCATTACACCGTTAATTTATCATTACTGCTTTCCAAGACATTTGTTTAGGTTCAAACACTTTACGAAAGTAATCAGATACATTTTTTTCTAAAGTAAATATTATCTCGATTCTAGAACGTACCCAAGGAACTTCCCCATTATGAATCACCGCGTCTCAGAAAAACATGCTCACGTATCAGTTAAGGCCTATTCTTGCAAATCATAATGCAAAATGTAAATGGGAAACTGACACCCTAAATGGATATAGGGAGCAGATGTCGTTATAATTACTGGTGCTTTATAGTTCCAATGTTTGTTATTCTTATTTACCACAAATGAAAAGTGATTTATGTTTTATGTGTTTATAAACATCAGTTCATTCATTTTTTTTTACTATAGACAATGTTGTTCTTATGCGTTTACTCTTGCAAATTATATTTTGCAAGATATTGTTACAGTTGATAGAGCCGACATTGTAGTTTCTTACTTACTGTTTTTTAATGTAATATAATGCTGATGAATATTCTGTGTATACGAAAATAAGTTTATTCAATTTCTTATGACAACGTTTCATTCTAGTGGTTTGAATACTAGACCTAGGGCCGCAATGGCGTATTGAACAAAAAGGTCAGAACTAAAACCGCATCACCACCAAGTAGCATAATGCAGAGGCGGCGGAGCGTCTTTCAAATTAGGAAGCACTACAAAAAAGGGGCACCTACAAAGGGAAACATTAACAAAAACATACACCACTTTTAGACATTGGTATATACCCCTACATCGTGATGATGACATCAATATTTGTTTCCTTCTTTATGTGGTACAAGATACTGCTTTTAAATTAAGCAACATACTTTGCATTTGGGTGTGATGGTCTGTATATTAATTTTCGAGCGAGCGAAGCGACCAAGCACAACTTCTAAGATTTGTGAGTTCCCAGTGCGAGAAATTACATCTTAAAAGAAGACAGAAAACAAATCCTGATTATTATCAAGCACAATCTAATAGAGAAAGACTGAAAATTAACATAATTATAACATCTAATTAATGCGAAAGAGCGAGCTCTATAGGGAAAATTAAAGAAAAACGGGCTTTAAGCCGCCTTGAATTAGGGGTGTATGTTATGGAGAAAGGGAAAGTAAGCACTTATCAAAAGGGAAAAGGACATTAATTGGAAGAGAAAAGGTGCTCGTGTCAAGGTAAAAAGGGCAATTATTAGAGTTGAAAATGGCACTTAAAAAGGTACACTCAACAGAAGTTAAAAAAGGCACTAGTCTTGTGTGAATTGAAATGGGGAATCTGATGAAGAAAAGAGCAAGCGTCAGATTTTAAGAGTGGCATTTTGAAAAGGGCAGAGGCTAATATAAAAAAAGGGAAAATGGGCACTAATCCGACTAGGATATATGGTACTTATTAGAAAGGAAAAGGGGCACGAGTCAAAGTAAACAAGTGGGAAAATGTCAGAGGTGAAAAGGGGAATTTTCTTGCACCTAAAAGACGTACTCAGATCACCAGAGATGAAAATAGAGTAAAAGGATAGTTATTAGTGAAAGGAGCACTTTTCCTCTGTAAAAAGGGGCTTTTAGGGAGTACCTAGAAAAGTGGGAAAACAGTGCCCCCCCCCCCCCCCGGGAGTTCTGCCTCTGGCATAATGGGCAAAAGTGAGAAGAAAACAAAACCGGAAAATCATGTCCTTTCAGCAACAATTGTGAATCACTGGTATCAAATTATAAATAAACCACGTTTGAATTTTATTTCCCAGTCAACTGCCCCCCCCCCCCACATCAGTACGCCAGTGGAGGGACGTATATCAAGGGCAAAAGTCTAATTCTTGAACAATGCACTTTAATCTGTATCACCTAACTCTACCCTCTAGCCAAGTCTGTCGAAGTGGACCATAATCGACCATATGGGCTGCGAATGGACGGCACCATCTTGCATTGCAGTGCAATACTTATAAACATATGACCAATAAATTGTCTGGCTCAATAATAAAGGAAAGAGAAGGCCCAAACCAAGTGATTACGATGAAGATTAAATTTATGTTAATGGTTTGCTAACAAAAGGTTTAAAGTGATTTACATCGGGAGATGTTTATTTCTTCTAGGAGGAAGTTTCAGTCTCATATTGACCTTGTTCAAATTGGTTTCGATTTCATATTGACCGTGGTTCTTTAATTAGATTTCATACTGATCTCAGTCTAAGATTTTAAACGAAACATTCAATGCGTACAATTACATCAATTAAGAGATAAGTAATAAGCTCTACAAATATACTGATTTAAATGTAAATGTCTGAATTAAATTATTGACCTGGGATCTCTCTGAGATAAATTTGTATAAAGGCAGTACTGAAGTAAAAAAAAAATATTTGTTTTTATAGCGCCTATCACATCATAGGACATATCTAAAGTAGATGCTTCTAAAGGCCTATCGGGTCGTTTAATAGTTTACAAAAAATGTTTTTTTATTGGCTCTAAATGTGCTTTCAACTGATTCATCTGAACATGGAGGTGATAGAGAAGGAGTGTAAACTCTTGTAATTTATTCAAACGCATGCGTGAGTTCTAAAGCGTAACAATGGGATGCATAACATTCCACTTGGCTTTGAAGCTCTATACCCCGAGCCGCAAATTTCGGAGGCCAGGCACCAGTTTCACATTTATTAAATTACCGGCAACATTTCAGTGTAAATTATAAACTTTAAATTGGGATTGTATTGGGAATAGTGCATCAAACAATTATTCAAATTGAGTACTTCGCCCTTCCTATAATTTGTGTGCCAGAGTTGGTAAAAGAAAAATTATATCCTGACAAAAACTCAATATTTTTAGGATAATCCGATTATTTTCGCATTGTTAATGTCCCGGTAATAAATCCATGATGTACAATCTTCGATAGCTTTAAGTTTGCTAATGCGTGCGTTTTTTTTTGCAGTTGGAAAAAAAGTATGAAATTACAAAAGTTTGTGTTCGCTTGTTAAACTCATTACACATTCAACAATCGATGATAAATCATTAAAAGGGACAGCGAAGCTTTGCTAAAAACATATTTTCTGGTGTAGGAATTTCTAGATCCTGATATTTCATGCGCTCTTTTATCTCACCGCCTGATCAACAGTAAACTGTTGCAGATTAGCGCATAACTCTTCGGTGACTTGGAGCATGGGAGATGTGTCAAGTGGTTGTATCCGGTATGCGTGTCATCAAATTTTTAATCGTTTTCCGCTTTTTGCAACATGTGAAAGGTGAATTAATTGATGGAAGTTAGATTAGGAAAAGAAAGAGGAACAAGATGAGCTCACATTTTAATTCTGATATAAGGAGATTTTGCACATTGATGGTTCATTTATGTCTTTTGATAAAATCCTAAGTCGCATGAAATTTCTGTCAAGTTCATTTATGTTACACTATTCAGTTCTTTCCGAACTAAATATACGTTTATATAGCCATCAATAAATAATAAAATGCGAAAAATTTGAATTTGAACTTGTTCATAGCAAAATTGCAACACAAAATTTTCTTTATAAATTAGGTAAAAGTCCTTCTTCAATATTTACTTTGTGTGAAAAGGTTCGATCTCTTTGGAGTGATATTTTTGTATGGTGTAAAGAAAAACATTTACGTACTGTTTGTTCACAGATGACGAATATTTTTTATCATTCTTACTACCAATCATGTCTATTTTTTCAATACATTTATTGCAAACTCTTTTATATTTACTTGTGACATGCACAACATGATTCTACTATTCCGTTCTTTTCTACGAGCTCTTAAACATTCAGAAAATATGGAACATACGGCTACACACACTATGCAGTAATATACTGCTATGTTTAGTTTTGTCAATGAGATTTATCTCCTTGGTTTTGTTAATCACTGTAACAATAATACAAATTATGCCACTGAAAAAAGAGTAAAGATTAGGGAACTAACTTAGTTCTAGTATTTGGATAATTATTGCGGAAAATTGCTTAAAATATGTGACCTAAAAAATGAAGAGTGGGGAGATCCTACAACCCTCGAGTTCAGTCCGCTGCCGCTGCTCCATGTACAGTGAGTCGGTCAAAACAAGGACCTAGCACAAACCCATGGTCTTAACAGTAGTAGGTCCATCCATGGTCATAACCACCCTCCCATCTCCAGGGTCAATGATCTGAATGAAGTTACTCACGGTACATATTATGTATTGTAATCCTGTAATGGCACTATTATAGGCCAACATATTGACTGAAACCAACAAGAAATTGATGGAAAACCAATCTCAAAAACTTTCGAGAAATCAACTCTTATTAAGGCAATTTCAATACCACATCACACGGAAATCATGTTCGACCTTGCGTAATCATGGTACCTGTACATGTAATGCGTCATTGCAATGTCCGCATATTTCAACAGGTGATCCACAATTAAGGCTCTTGAATTGCCTCAGGTTGAAAAAAAAGCCATCATGTTTAACTGATTTTCGAGACTTACCACAATTGTGTATTCGAAGTGTAGCCCATGTAGAAGTATCAGCGTGTCATTGTGGATCTTAGACCAGGTAGCAGACATGTATCCTTCATTAGAGAGACTGATATGTATGATGCGATATCAACGAACTATAGGGCAGTATGACCCCCAATTACAGCACTCATAGGTTGATGTATTAGACGATCAGGAAACAGGAACCTTAAAATACCTATAAATAGCAGTCTTGCCAAGACCAATCGATGGTATAAGTCGAAATTATCATTATAATTGTCTGTCGATGCAAGGAGTTTATAGTACGCCTCTATCATGTGTTCAGATATATCACTACAGTAGTTCAGTTGTTTATTGTTCGTACTTCTTCAAAGCTGACGGACAGTGTTTGTTGTGTGAACGGTGGTGTACGGGGGGAATTACAGGCCAATTGTTAAAAGTATTGTGAATTAGATACTGTTAGATACAATCCATAAGTCTCGTTTAGCTTTTGTGATTGACATGTTTACAGTATTTTGTCTGCCCAAAGCAAAGAGGCTTTTAACTGGTATACTTGTACAAAAGGTTAACGTCCCTATAGATGGGTTTCAGCATGATATTGTTCATTTAAACTTGACATTGACAGGAAAGAGAGGCAAATAACACACACAGTTTTACGTAAGAGAGGGAGAGAAAGGCAAAGGGGAGAGAGAGGGGAAAGAAGAGAGATATATATATATAGAGAGGGAAAGAGAGAGGGGAGGAGGGAGAGAGAGAGAGAGAGATAAAGAGAGAAGAGGGAGAGATAAGAGAGAGGGGGAGATGATATAGAGAAGGAGAGAGAGAGTGATTTTTGTTGGGGGAGGGGCGATGAACACGCAACAGATGATACTGTCCCGCATCCACATCCTCTCGTCATTCGCGACAGTCGTATTTCACAAACGTTATCCGGTGCTATAGGCTTCGCCACTGACCAGTCCAGTCTGTGCATGTATATTGTACAGGAGGTACTTTTTGCGAGGAATTCTTTTGTTCAAAGCAAGTGATAGATATTAAAGGCATCGTTTATGTTAAATCTGAGATACATAGCCCTACGTGTTATCAGTGTCTGTGATATGGTGTAATATATTAAAGCCCTAAAACATTGCGCTCCAAAATGATCAAGAATTGCTTTAAAAAACTAAAAATCTTTGAGCGACCGGTTTTACCATACTTGTTTTCCCCAATAGACTATAGTTTTATGAAAACCGTTAGGAAAACGCAAAATTTCGATTTCCAATCATCAATATCTTGATAAGCAGACAGGCGATCAGCTTGTAAAAGTCATGGGGTTTCCTGACTAACCTAAAGGTTTATAAGTACACTGTCGCTCATAAAGGTGGAATATTTTAGTTTTATCCCAATTTATGGAATTATTTAAAAATTATTTAAAAATAATAGATCTAGATAATAGTATACATTCTCAGATTTTATTGAATAATAATTTGCCAATATGTGTTTTGCGGGACTGCTTAAGCATGTGTAGGCTACTATGCTTATTAAATAGGGGACCTACGCCCTCAAGTCATAAATGACAGTAATGAGGATTAATGCCCCACGAAAGGGCACTAATATAGCACATCGACACGGTTTTGATCCTGGGGCCTCACAGTTACAAGGCCATTGCTTTGTCACTGAACCATGACTGTACACAGCGGGGGCTAGGGTAGGGGGCAGTTTCCATAATTTAAAAAAAAAAAAAAAATACAATCAATTTTCAATAATTTATTGCATTTTACCCTGGTCCCGAACATAACAAAATCCTTTGGGCGGCCATGCATATGGCTCAAGGCATGAGCACACAGAAGATTTGTCTATGTTGGGAACCGGTGTAAAATGCAATTAATTATTGAAAATTGATTGCATTTTCTGTGTTTTTTTTATTTATGGAAACTGCCCCCTACCCTAGCCCCCGCTGCGTACAGTCAGGGTTCAGTGACAAAGCAATTGCCTCGTAACTGGGAGGCCCCAGGATCAAAACCGTGTCGATGTGCTATATTAGTGCCCTTTTGTGGGGCATTAATCCTCATTACTGTCATTTATGACTTAAGGGCATAGGTCCCCTAGTTGATAAGCATAGTAGCATACACATGCTTTAGCAGTCACGCAAAACACGTATTGGCAAATTATTATTCAATAAAATCTGAGAATGTATACTATTATCTAGATCTATGATTTTTAAATAATTTTAAAAATAATTCCAAATATTGGGATAAAAACAAATATTCCACATTTATGAGCGACAGTGTATGATCGCAGCATGAGCTGAATCCAGGATTTTGTTTCAGAATTTGAGACAAAATTACCCAATCCATTTAAAACCGCTTTGCCAGAAGGAATTTTATCACATTCAGTGAAATCATGCAAGAAAAGTTTTGCTCATTACATGTAATTAAAAAATGTTGCTTTTGTGTGTGATCTGGAGAAGATCGAGTCGGGGTGCGTTTCTTCCTATGATGCTTTTTGTTAATGTTTCATGAAACACGCCATATGTAATAATATTAATACTACTACTACTACTACTGAATTAGAAGTGCTTAAAGATTAAACAGTAGAGATTGAAATTAAAGCAGAATAAACAAAGTAGTCAGGAAAAATAAATAATTTCTACTTTATTTACCAAAATAAGGAATGAAATGCTTTGTACTGTGGTAAATGAGGATCTTATAATAGTACAGCGGATAAGCTCCCAATATAATGAAAATTGTGCACTTTTTGAGAAAAGCATGAAACTTCTAGCATAGTTAGTTTAGACCATAAGATTTATTTTCAGATGTGAAGGGAAGTCAGAATTGACCTCTGATGACCCTGAGAGGTCAAATCCAAAATGGCCGCTTTTCCTCATGGTCTAATGTACAAACACACTTAACTTTTGAACCAAATAGTCCAGCAAAACGTTTAAGGTGTCATTTCCCACTAACTTTGGGATGCCAATTCATTTTGGTAATAATTTTGAGATCGAGGTCAAGGTCAAGGTCAAAATTGATTAAAACATAGCAAGTTTTGAATGTTTACAAAAAGTTTCCCCATTTTTTTGTCCCCTTATGTCCTCAAATTTCTTTAGTTCCCCTGCATAGTCTCCGTCGTAATCAGTTAGTTTATTTCACTAATTATAGCACCAAACCATTATTTGTCTTGTAACTGACCATTTGCATATAACATGGTCAGTGGGCAGCTAGCAGCGCTCAAAATACACGAGGGCGGTGGGCGATTCGCCCCCGTGAGCTACATAATCGCCCCCGTCAGGTTGCTCACGGGGGCGATTGCAAAATTAAAAATCGCCCCGGTGGAATTATAAAATAAAGATTATCTTTTCTGTTATAACTTTAACGCAATATTGAGTTTCAATTTTCAAACCTTAAACCAATGAAATGGTACTAAGATTAGCGTGCAAGATTTCTCGTTTTATGAGTAGGCCTATTATTACCGATTCAGCTCGCAGTGCAGTGCCGCCGTCAGCAGTGGTTATAGGCCTACTGCACCGTTAGTAGCGGTGCGTGTGCACGCTGCCGCGCCATGTCTGCTGGAGCTGGAGGCGATCGCGCAAGGGCAGAAACATGGTCATGGCCTGGAGAAGTTTTTCGTTGTCAGCAAATAATGAACCTCGACCAGTAAATCAATATTAGGGACTTTAAGATTTGCACGATGAGAACGTGGACTGCAACGTGTGACCTCCTTTTAAGGCACTGCCAGTGCTTAAAAGGACGTCATATGTGACTGCCAGTGCCTCAAAAGGACGTAACACGTCCACGTCCACGCAAATCTAAAAGTCCCTCTTGAGGAGATGAGGAAGACCAAAATGTCGTGGAATGATATGGTAACATGGGCAGATCTACGGGGGGGGGTTAGGGGGTTTAACCCCCTCCTCCCCCCCCCCCGGCCCCCTTGGGCTGCCAAGTGAAAATGTGATATTAAAGCGGTGGGGGGGGGGTGCTGGAGAGAAGGACTACTAATCTATTTCATTTTTTTCAGGGGGCGGGGGTAAGTAAAGCGCCGTTTTAGCATGACTTTCTTTTTATCTCTTACTTTCACCTATCTCAGATAACCCTAAGTTTTTGGTTGCTGCTTTATATGTAGTTGATAATGCATGATTAAAATAAAGAGAGAGAGAGAGAGAGAACCACCATCATTTTGCAATGGTTCAGGCTTCGTGTAATGTACATTTGAAACCATTTCTTAGCGTCTCAACCCTAACAAAAATAGCTTTATATTGGATCATACTAATACTGATACGGGCTAAAGACAATGTGGTATTTGTATAGAGGTATTCCAAAATGACATTCTGATAATCAACATTTGTTCTGGTATCATATGTATATACGCATAATACAACTGATCTTTATGATTTCTTAACGTGACATAGCTTCTTCTCCCTCTGCAAACAAAACAGAAAACAAGGTTATTTAATAATAAAAGGACCATGCGACAAATAATCATTGTGATTCAAATTGATGCAAGGATTTTTTTTTTTTTGAATAAGCAATGCTTTTCACCAGAATCTTCTATGTAAAAACGACTTTTATAAATCTCACACCCCATTCACAGTGGCCTCAAACACCGCGACAGCAGCGGGACTGTCCCGCTGCTGTCGCGGTGTTGTCTTCAGTGTGAAGGCTCGGACCCGTTATAAACTATCGCGGGATAACACCGCCTCGCGATAACGCCGCGACGAACTATCGCTAGGCTCGCCTAGCTACAGCAGCGGGACAGTCCCGCTGCTGTCGCGGTGTTTACTCAGTGTGAAGGCTCTCCGCTATAACACCGCGACAAACACGTGTGATTTGTTTACTTACCTATCACTGACCTCTTTTCTCCAGCAATGGGGAACATAAAGTGAAATAGAAATAAAGTAACCAGTGGATTCAAATTGATTTTATTATTATGTAGATTTATAATTATCCAAATAAAAATATTTCACACTTCAAAAAATTAAAATATTCTGACTGGAAGCAATAAAAATGCTAGTTTTTTAAAAAGTAATATGATCGAGGATACAAAAAGCAACTTGACATGTTTACCCTAAAACCCCGCGCTGAAGTATTTCCGGTCATATCGGGGTCACTCGCGGGTCATGAGCCATGCATACACGTGTTTGTTACGGAGGTAATAAAAATCACCCGCTGCAGCGTGAATGGGTACATGATATTTATCCCGCTGCTGCAGCGGGATAATTTTTCTACTGTGAATGCATTTGTAGCGGTGTTATGGCGGTGTCGCCGCTCCGCTACAACGCCGCTACAAATTTCAAAACCACTGTGAATGGGGTATCAGCCATGCAATTCTGCCACTGTGCTGTAAGATCACTTTGAGAATAGGAGAAGTGTATTATGTAATAGGTATTTTAAATTGAATGGAACGTCTCAACTCAGTAAGCATGGCTGAGATTTGTAAAAGTTGTTTTTACAAAGAAGATTCGGGTGAATAGCAGTGCTTATTCAAACAAATATTCGCATCAATTTCAATCACAATCATTATTTTGTCGCTTAATCCCTTTTAATGACCTTGTTTTCTTTTTCGTTTGCAAGGGGAGAAGAAGATATGTCACGTTAAAGACATCATAAAGATCAGTGTTATATGCGATATATTATATACACAGGCCAGTAACAGCTATGTAGCTTGTAAATCTGTAAGAGGGAAAATGCTGATTGAAATGATAATGAAGAAATAGCAAATAATTGAGGAGTATCATAGGTACCAATTCAATGGATATTTGTATAAAAAAAGAGCCCCCGTCAGTAATAAAAGAGCCCCCGTGAGAAGGCTCACGGGGCTCTTTTTTTTTTGGGGGGGGGAAGAGCCCCCGTGGACAAACAATTAATTTGAGCCCTGGCAGCTAGGCAGTATACGGCAAAAATCTCAATTCAAGGCAGGAAAACTGCTCCTTTCCATTACTGCTCAGTAATACTGGTAAGATGTTCTTTAAGTTACTTTGTGTTTTATTTGGTTCTAAGTAATTTAAAGGATCCCTACAGTTTGAGGAGCAGGCCATAAAGCAAAATAACGGTTCTGCTAACACTAGACAACATCACCATGACCAGCAACCTGGAGTGCAGTTAGCATTCTTGAGGATGGGAACTTCTGACAGTACTGAAAGAGATGGGGAATCCATTTCTAGAACAAAGTCAAGACCTGCTAGTCATTGGCACAAGCGACATATCATGGACACCCAATTGGCTGAAACGGGGAGAAGGATTGAGACCCTAGGTGAGGAGCAGTACACAAAGTTTGTGACAGAAAGGCTAGAGCAGTGTACGACACCTGTCACACAAACACTTCATACGAACAAGTTGCCATTTTTCAGTCGGCAGCCGGCGAAGGTTATGTTAAAACAGAAGGCACAGCTTGCAGCACCTAATATTGACTGTACGTGGTCTCTTTTTGAGGATGTACATCTCGTGTCAGACAAAGGATGGAGATATCTTCTCTCATGAAAACCAGGCAACCCCGCCAGCTTTGCATGTTAACTGGAGTAAAATGCGATTTGGAGTTCAAGCAGATCTACTTCGCTGCCTGGAATCAAATCTGCTCGAAAACAATAGTGCACCTGTGGCCCAAGCAATAATTATTGATGGTGAAGCTGTGGTTCAAATGCTCAATCCTGGAACATCAAGAACACTTCAAGAGTATGGAGAAAGAGTGTTTGTCCCATACATCTTTGCTCAACTCGAGAAAAGCATCCGCATCGACCTTGACTAGGGTGTATACTTACCTGCTAGCCTGAAAGCCTCAATAAGGCAGGAAAGGGGAAAGGGCACCAGGAAAAGGGTGGCTCCTTCTACTTTGCTGCCAAAAAGCTTGAAGGACTTCCTTCGAGTCAATGAGAACAAAACCGAATTGTTTGATTTCATGTCATGCGAAGTCGTTCATCTTCCTCTACCACAGGGCAAGGAACTGTATAATATGCAACAGATGGAAGTGGAGTACTCTGCTCTCCTGCTGAGTCACACTTGGTAGGCCTTGCCCCATGGGTGTAAAAGGGTAACCATAAGTACTGTTGGTACTGATGCGGTTGAACTGGCCGTGGCTTCATTCAGCAAGACAGCTCCTGATGCTGGATCGCTTTTGGTGTCAGATCAAGCTTTCGGTACATAGCTTTTCACAAAATCATGATGGTCGCCACCATGAGTCCGACACGATGTATGCCTCTCCCAATCTTTCATGCGTTCACCGGGTGTCACACTGTTTCTGCATTCAGAGGAAAAACTTAGAAGTCTTTTCCAGGGGTGAATGATTCCTTCAGTGAACTCCTGTACATGCCTAGGGCGGTCAGTGAAGGATCAATGTTACTGCCAGAGCGATTTGTGGTGCTGATACGACCGAACCAGCGAGAGCATACCTAGTGAATGATGCCAGGAAACAGCTCTTTGCACAGAAGTCTAGAAACCTGGAGAACATTCCTCCAACCCAGGCAGCACTCAAGCGGCACTTCAAGCGCACTTGCTACCAGGCCAACTGTTGGAACCAGATATTGGCCAAGAATCCAGAGATGCCAGAGCCATCTGACTTAGGCTGGACAAACGAAACTGGGTGGCAGCCTTTTTGGACCACTCTCCCGGAAGCATCAAAATTGTGCCATGAATAATCCACTGTCGCTGCAAGAAAGGATGCACTGAATATTGTGCTCTTGTTCTGGAGACTGTTAGATTTTGATCGTTACCATTATGATATTCATAAGTTGTGGACAGTGCTAAATACATGTGGATATCTATAGCTGTGGTAATGAACAGGTTTTAGGTCGTATTTGGAATAGCTTTTTTGCAAATTTTCGTGCTATAACTGTAGCAGACAAATTTGGTTAGCAAGAAAACAAGGCGTCCACCTTGTGCGTTCACAATGAATGTGCATTGTTACAAAATTCATTTTCGTCCAGTAAGCAGCGTAAGGTTAATCCACTTTCGTGTGCTTACGGTAAGCAGTGCTATGAAGTAGAAACTCATACGTAAGCACAGAACCAGCCGATAAGCAGCTTTATACAATTTTGCCCTGGATAGTCAAAGTGGTGGTACACGAGTCTGTTTATTAATTTATAAAATAATGACCCCTTAAGTGTCAAAATAGAGGCAAATTTTTTTTTTTTTTTTTAATTAAAAAAAAATCACTTTTTTGACCTAATATGACCTTGAACTTGACCTTATTGCAAATCCCTGAGTTCTGGCGATCTCTTAGTATTACGTAATGAATTGGTATCCCCAAGTTAGTTGGAAATAACACCTTAAACGTTTTTCTAGCCTATTTGGTTCAAGTTCACGTTTGTACATTAGACCATGCGGACTGGTTGCCATTTTGGAATTGACCTCTCAGGGTCATCAGAGGTCACATCAAACTGTGAAATAAAGTAACTGAAGAGGATTAAGGTGGAGGACTCGGCAGGGGAACCATTCCTTAATAAATTTAAGAACATAGGGGAGAACAAATGACATATAATGGGGATTTAACCTTTTGTAACCATTCAAAACTTGCTATTTTTAGTCAATTTTGACCTTGAACTTGACCTAAATGCAACACACTGAGTTCTGGCGATCTCGAAAGTATTACCACATGAATTGGCATCCCCAATTTAGTTGGAAATGACACCTTAAACGTTTTTCTGGACTATTTGGTTCAAAAGTTACCGCGTTTGTACATTAGCCCATGCGGACTGGCGGCCATTTTGGATTTGACCTCTCAGGGTCATCAGAGGTCAAACTAAACTGTGAAATAAACCACCTGAAAAGGATTAAGGTGGCGGACTATGCAGGTGAACCATTCCTAAATAAATTTGAGAACAAATGACAAATAAATGAGATTTAACCTTTTGTAACTATTCAAAACTTGCTATTTTTAGTCAATTTTGACCTTGAACTTGACCTTAATGCAAAACCCTGAGTTCATGTGATCTCAAAAGTATTACCAAATGAATTGGCATCCCCAAGTTAGTTGGAAATGACACCTTAAACGTTTTTCTGGTGTATTTGGTTCAAAAGTTAAGCGTGTTTGTACATTAGACCATGCGGACTAGCGGCCATTTTGGATTTGACCTCTCAGGGTCATCAGAGGTCAAATCTGATTTCCCTCCACATCTGAAAATAAATCTTATGGTGAAAGCAAACTATGCTGGAATTTTCATGCTTTTCTCAAAAAGTGCACAATTTTCTTGCTAAGCCGCTGCACTATAAATCGACTTGCAATGACTATATCTGTCAGTGAACAGTGGTTCATAAAAGGAATATAAAAATAAATTGCAGTTCTGTATACTATTCACTATTGCAAACACATGCTATGACTGAGGGTAAGGGTGCGTGTGCGTTGGTGCGTACGTGCGTGCGTGCGTGTGAGAGTGCGTGTGTGTGTGTGTGTGTAAGGAGGAGTTCAATGAGCTAGCTTCCTTCACTCCCACAATTAGAATACTGTACACATTTTTCTTTAAACAAAATATAGGTACAATTTTATTTTGACTGCCGAACGAGTAGCATTGTCAACAGATTTGTTATAAGTAAACAAAACAAAACGAACGGACGTGACATCAACCAATTAGTAGCGTTTTTTAACAGACATTCCTATATAAGAGGTCTTCGAATACACGTGCTCTGTATAAAAGTTCAAGAATCATCTAACATGTTACCTAAATTCATATTGGAATTATGTATTTAAAAAATCTCCAATTATATCTACAATCTATTACAAACGTTGAAAAAATGAGAAATTTACCCTATTTATTTTTTACATTGGAAGTTAATCAAGTCATTATCAACATGTTTGGCGTATCTTATAACAATACAATACATACCAATATAATGCAATGTAATATAACAACTTCGGTTTGTTTAAAATGTAAGTACACTGAACCAAAGAGGAATTATGGGCCATCAAAAGAGATACTTTGTAAATTTATATGCAACTGTTTGTATATCTTTGAGAAAGTGTAAAATCTCATACTCTACACAAACGAATAAAATATATATTTTTAAATATACAAGCAGTTACTTTAACATTTCTGGAATATAGGCCTATACATTTTCAAAAGTACCATAAAACAAAGTCTTGGTAATCACAAATCAATATATCCAGTACATTCAAAGGCAATATGCTATCAGAAAGAGTATGTTTGTCACATTATAAACCTTGCTGATACAAATGTTTTAGTTACTAAATAAGAATAAGGTAATTAGAGATTCCGAAATCAACAGAGAGATATTGTCATATAAAAAACTAGATAGACATATGTTACAGCCTCTTAACAAATGGAAAAGTACATACAAAACTATTTGCAGTGTGTACATTTTGAAACAATATAAATAAATATGAGAATATTCAAAAACTCTTAGATCAAACCGAACCATGGAAGTAAAGCATATATTTTATATCATACATAATACAATTCTGATATATTATGTTATTCATTATTTATCTGAAAGTGTTGTACTGTTTCATAATAGGGTATGGTAAGTTTTACATCAAACATAGGTACTTTCAACCGACATATAAGCGAACTCTATCAGAAGTTTATTACATGTAATGCATACAAGAACAGGTGGATAGCAGGCTCTGAGTAATATAAAAATTACTTGATTCTAGCAATATTAGAATGGAAATACCATGTTATAAACAAATGGGTGAACTGGAAATTGACAGTAATTAACTTTAGTAACATGTAAAACATCATGCAATTAATAGATGTGGTCTAGTTCAGTGCCTAAAAAAAAAAACTAATCTCGGACCAATCACAAGAGTTCATATTTTCAGACATGATATCATACAACTCTAACGCCAATGCACCTATTGATCGAGGACAATTAATAATGCTGCTTTTTATAATGATTGTCAAATTACTGTCTCTGTTTTTAAGTTTGAAACGTGGTGATATTTTGTGTATAATGTTGAATTGATGACATCAAAAGGAAGGAATGAAAGCTATGAGTTGTTTACCGAGTAGGTATAAAAATACTTAAAATTCTATAATAAAAACCATACAGAAACTTTAATGGCTAAAGGCAAAGCTATCGAATCACTCTTGACAATACAAATCTCATGGCACAGCGTCCATCACGAATTGTGAAATAGGAGGCACCCGCTCATCTGTCCATTACCTTTGTTTAAGTTTATTTCGAATCTATTTCAAAACCCGTGGTGAAAAGCTGTGAGAAATACTAACACAATGGAGCGATCTTTACTGGTAGTACTTGATTAATATTTCACGTATGCAGAAAAATTATCCACAGAAGTCTCGGTTGGTAATAGGTAGTACTTTGTTGACTAGAATCAAATGAAATTCTAATGGTTAATTCTCACAACTCTGGAAAAAGGGAGTACTATCAATTGCGTGGCCGATATAATTCTTGTTTATGATAACAAAAATATATATATATTGTGGAGAATTATTAATTTCACAATGCAACTAAAGTGATCAAGTATGCATTCTATGTATGGTAGTAAATTGACGAAATAATATAAGCCTCGATCGGTTATGACTCCGCAAAACTGCTGTATTTCTTCTTTATGGAAACGTAAAGTGCAATGATATGCTTCACATTTCTGTATCTTATTACACATAGTTCAGTAAGAACGCACAGGTAAATTGATGGCGCAGTTGTCACTCATTTACAAGTGAATACCACGGCAGTTTAAAAGGGACATATCTGAACGAGCCTTACGGGTAAAAGTTGTTCACATCAGCCCACTGAACTGCTGCATCATCGATTCCGCTGACGGACGTTTAGATGGCTCTTTCTGAAAGCATGGCTTCACGATCTTCTTAATGTTTGGTTTGAGTTTCTCCACACTGGCTGGCACGACATCAGCGCCCATGAACTTACGGAGTAGAGCCATTTGAGTGATGGTCCTGGGCCAGATGTGTTTTCCCGAGAAAAACTCAAGGAACGTACAGGCTAAGGCCCAGACATCGAATGCCGATGTGGCGGACATGTTACCATCTACAGATATGCAGCATTCAGGTGGCATGTACATGAATGTACCTCTGGCAGGCACGTTGGTTGCAAGTGACATAGTTGACCTCGTCTTGATGTGCGCAAGACCAAGGTCACACAAATATGGCTTCTTCGTCTTTGATTCAACCTGAGCGTACAGGACGGGGGACAAACAGATCAATTTGGTGATGCTTGTAAAAAGAATATTCACATAGATGAATATGCCGCAATGTTGTATCCATCACCGAAACAACTTTTTATGATGTTGGTATTTACAATTTGTGTCTAAAAAATGCCAGCTTTCAAATATATTTTTATTCACATCCTCCATGAATCAAACAAAATTTGACATAACGTTTTAGAATAAAAATGGTAACATATTAAAATGAAATGGGTGATAATAATGCCCTCCTGGCTCTCAACAATTTACGTTCTTGCCCAGACGGGATGTATCATGGGATAAAAGACAGAGTAAGGGAGACTAGACGGAGAGAGATAAAATGATAGAGGCTTACATTAAGAGAGAGAGGGAGAGAGAGAGAGAAATGGAGGCAAGGGTCTAAGGAAGTGAGGAAGACAATGTGACCTAGAGATAGAGAGGTGATGAAAATATGAAACTTACGATTATATTCTGTGGTTTGATGTCGAGATGGAGTATCTTACAGTGGTGGAGAAAGGTGACAGCTGACAGAAGATCCCTAGATAATTGTACCTTCTGCATGAATTCATAAGGATTACCATCCTGCAACAAGATTTCATAGAAGGGTTGGAGGGTAATTAAAGATTATAGAATTATATAAATGTGCAAAGGGATAACTTTCCAGAGAAAATCATTTAAGGGCAAGTACCCATAAGACAATAATACCTCTGAATTACTCTATCCCTAGTCAACTACCTCTACGGAAAATTTTCCATATTACCCTCATACATCGTCAATCATCATTAATATCATCATCCTGTGATCCCCTCTATGGGGGGGGGGTAGGTCTCCTTATTGGCGCTATCCATCTCGTCCTGTCTGTAGCCATGTCCTAGTCAATTTTCTTTCAAGCTTCCTTAATACAATCTTTCCACCACTTCCTGGTTCTTCTTGTCTTTTTCCTTTCTCTCGCTGCCCATCTAATCAGTTCATCTTCATCTTTCCTCTTCAGACACGTATCCAGTCGGCTCCCACTAATCTTGTTCCTCAGACAAGTAGGGGGGTAATTAACAGGTGCTTGTCCAGGATAATTGTCCTAGTAGGGCGATTGACTGAGGGTTTGGTGGGTAGCTGTCCATGGGTAAATGTCCTTGGAATGAGTTCTTGTAGAATTGATTCATAATATTTCCGTCATAAAAATTGGTATTTGTATGACTGAAAGAAAACATCATATTGCTAAATAAATCTGCCTATGTAGAGATTGTTTGACACTACAGAATTGATAATGTCATGCAGTAACACTCATCGGTATGGTCATCATTTTAATGTGGTCTAATATATTTTGTTCATACCTGAAAGATGACTGTACTGAGATTACTCCCATCGATGAGCTGCATGACGATCATAGCATTTCCAGGGGAACGTTGGTGGCCAACCGCCATCAGCTGAACAATGTTTGGATGGAGGGCACGCCTGCATAGACAAAATAAGAGTCCCCAAAATGCTTTTGAAATTCTCCTTTTCACTTTTTCCAACCCCTTAACACTTAAAAATTAACAGTACCTCTTTAGGAAAACAATTCACATCAAGACAACTAAAGAACGATTCCATGTGCGATTCCATTTGCCATGAAAATACTAACAAAATTGTATTTGCTGGTAACGTTATAAATATGCATTACTTTTGAAGTGAAACCCTACAAATTGTTATCATTTAGTTTGTTGAAATCTTAGTCTAAGTTTGTACAGATTATTCAAACTAAAGTGATATAATCTATTTCCACCTCTTCAAAAGGTATGTCAATAATGGGTCTATTTCTAATGACATGCTCTATTTGCCAAGATTCATGGTTATTATAATTTATCTTTCCTTTTGGGTCGAGGTCTGAGGGAAAGGGAATGAAATTCTCTCTCTTTTCATCTGTGTTATCAAGGGAATTCATGTTTCATGATTGGGAAGTGATATAATATGAGGTTGGTAAAGAAGATGGAATAGCGTACTTGTGGACTGCAACCTCCTGCTCAACTTCAGAATCTTGACTACCCTCCCTGATAAGGAGCTTGACGGCAACAGGTGTACCTCTCCATTGGCCCTTCCAAACCTCACCAAAGCCACCTCTTCCGATAATTTCTTTCAACTTCACCTCATTCTTAGGATCCTTTATGATGTGGACTCCACAGAAAGAATCATCTAAGACAAAAATACAATCAAAAGATGCATCAGAATTAGCAAAGCTTACATACACTAATACCATTGGTTTTAGTATAACTAAATGCTTTTGAGCTCACCTTCAAAATATATTGTGTGGTAATATTTCGAACTTTTAACATTATCTTTAACAAATGTTAAACAATATTTATTTGCAGGTAGCAGAAACGCAATCTTGATCTAACAGTGTTTAGAATGAAAAAAAGGTACTTAAATGAACTAATAATTGACCAAGCTAATTTCTCATGCGCATAAAGATAGGGGAATTGTAGTCATTGAAGTAATTTTCACTAAGAGCTTCCTCTACGAGTGATCATATACGCTATGAAAGATTGTCCACACATGTCCATTCTATATCAATAGTAAGTCACTCCATTTATACAAGGGTAAGGTGCACATGACTCCTTTACAGACTTTCAATACATAAGTTACTCCATAATGACGGGGGCACGTTGCCTAATCTGCAATGGGATAGACTTTAAACAAATGCCCATGCTATACATGTATATGAGTACATTGTAAGTCAATCCATTGCAAAACAGGGATAACTTCATTGATCTCCATGAGAGATTTTACACACATGTCGATACTACATGTACATAAGAGCAAGTAATTTCTCCATGAAAAGGATAAGGTACAGTGTTAAGGGGGACATTTCGCACACTCTAACACAAGTAGTTTCATCATTTAGATACATTACGCACAATGTCCATACTACATAGGAAGGAATAAGTCACTCCATTTCGACGAGGGTAATTAGCTGTGTAATTCCATTGAAGAGACTTTGCACACATTTCCATTCGGTATAAGAGAAAGTCCCTTCATTATGACAGGTACATGGTAACGTGCAGAGGGCATGTAATCCCACCGCTGCCACCATGCCGTGACTAAATAACAACGAAACGACTGATGACACGAAGTTTGG
This sequence comes from Strongylocentrotus purpuratus, assembly GCF_000002235.5. NCBI lineage: Eukaryota > Metazoa > Echinodermata > Echinoidea > Camarodonta > Strongylocentrotidae > Strongylocentrotus > Strongylocentrotus purpuratus. Next base: position 30,558,147 of record NW_022145601.1, on the reverse strand, counting down.
GTTAACAGTGACTTTCAACTAAAATGGTACGGTAACAATCCACTTGACATTCACAAGACACCTCTATTTAATGGTTTACTCCATCAAGAGGCTTTACAAACGCATTCATTCTGAGAGGATTGAAGGTGTTTGTATGATCATTTAATGATTATTTAATGATATATTGTGTGAAGGGCTTAAAATCACTGCTATAATTGTGCAACAAGGTGCGTCGTATTAAATTTTGTTCTGTTTGTTGTTATTTAATTTCCTCTTTCATTAATCAACATGAAGCTTCCTTTTAAATTGACGCCAGGCCAAATTTTCATGAGATAAAGCAGCAAAGATGAAAATAAAGACCATATTTCTACATTCAATGAACCTGAAAGTGAGCCCCTTGGTGATTCCGAAGGATCATTACGATCATGTTGGTCTGCATTACTCCCTCGACCTCCGTCATTAGCTTGTACGTGAACTAAGCTGCTGTCATCAAGCTCCTCTCTGAAACGAAACAACATACACCAATTGAAAAGTCATTGTGAATTCTGGTAATGGTAGCAAAGGAACTTTCACAAAATCATACAAAACCTTGACTGGATCTTAACAAAAAGGGAAATTAAGGAAATCTGTGAGACTATTATGAATAATGGGCAACAAAGAATAGGGAAATAGAGCAAGTAGTGGTGTTTTCCAATAAGTTTTTTTTTCTAACGTCGTTTATGTTTTGCTTGTCGATCAATATATAACATAACCGGAAGGCAAAATCAACCTCAAATTTTTATTAGGATTTTATAAATGTACACTCTCATAACAAACATCACTGACCGTTGTCATCTTACTTGTAATAACTTTTTTTTTAAATAGAAGGCACGCAAGAGGAACCAAGAGAAGAAAGAACAAAAACGAGACATATTGAGAGAAAATGGGGAGGGTAGAGCCTGCTCTGTTTATATCGAAGTTTAATTATAAAGTCAGCTTAATAGTCGTAGAGGGGTTGTCCAATTGAGAGTGTTGTCTTCCATGAATATTCCAAAAGATTCTCCCATTTTTCTTACTAGTCTTTTTCACCTTTCGTCTGATAAACTTTGCCGTAACTTCGGAAGCAAAAGTCTCACAAAGTAAATGACTTTGATCATTCTGATTACGTAAAGCAGACAAATTTATTCTCCTATGCAAGTAGTGGCCTACTTAAAGCTGGTTTATTGCTTCTGTACCTCTTCAGCTTGCGAGCGATGTGCTCCAGGACTTTACGAACGGCAGCCTCTTTCAGATAGTTGAATGGTGTGTGTTTCTTGAGATTAGTCTGACTGATGTCTGCACCCTCTTGTACAAGATAACACATTAGAGCAGTAAGAGGCTTGGTAATTCCATTGTCACGATACTTCTTTCGGAACTGGAAGACACCATAAAAGAAAAGAATAAAATATTTAAAACAGATTCTACGATTTATGTATTCTTTAGCATACAAACTGAAGATTTCTGGATTTTTTTAACATACAAACTGAATAATCAGAAGGGAATTAAAAAAACCAACCATATTATATTAAAACCACAATGAGGTAATCTCTGAATGCATTGAAACGAATGATATTTTAAAAAAATGAAAAGGCCATATTTCTTCATTGTAAATTTGTAAAAATTATAAGGATATTTTCACATCACCAAACATGAACATGATACCAGATTTCCTGGACCACATGTCGCAAACATTACAATATTACAACATTACATATTACATAATCCTAACATGATATATAAAGTCAAAACCAAAGTCTTTTAAATGGCCCTTTAGCTAATTTCTTGCTAATCCATGCGATCATATTCAAAATGATTTGATGGAAAATGAAAAATTCAAGAGGTTGAGAATATTTACTGTTCTCAGATTATCAGTATCAGGAATATCCTGCCCCTGTCGATATTTCATCACCGCGATGTGAAGGCAACTGTCCCCATCACCATCCGATGAGTTGATATCAGCTCCGTGCTTGATCAGGTCTTCGATGATGGCAGTATGACCTTGAGAGACAGCCAGAACCAGCGGCGTTTGATGCTGCTCGTTGTACATGTCAATAGCACAATGCCCCTATGAAGAGTGAGAGAGAGAGAGAAAGAGAGAAGATTAAAAACTACTGGCAGAGGTCAATAATGGAAAAAATATATACACATACATACATGAGGGAAATAGAGATGCAACGATCGGAAGAACAGACGAGACGTACTTAAATCAGAGATCCAGTGGGAGAGCTACAAAGCAACAGGGCCAGTTTGTTGTTTCCAAACTCTGTACAGTATCTTTGAAGCCATGGCTATTCCTTTTCTACAGCACAATTGTGTGAAAATAATAATTTACCACAAATAATTGAATTTCGCTCTAAGACATATTACTTTAATTTATGGCTTTTCGGATAACACATTTCACCACTTCGAGCACAAACATTCAACACAACTTATGATAATGGGTGTATCAATTGAGATTCTCATATTAAAGAGAAATGCAAATCAAATAAGAATCTGCTTGAGTGCATCAACTACAAAAAAGTGAAGGTTTAAAAGGATGGGAATTACCTCAGTGATAAGTATTTCTGAGATATTACGATGGTTATTAAGAACTGCCAGGTGAAGAGCCGCGTAGCCATCATTCTTCCGGATGTCAACTAGAGATTGTTGTTTCTTGATTAAAAGACGAGTAGCACTAAACAAACAAATAAAACAGATTTAAGGTTCTAAATTACAATACAAAAAGTCTTAGTATATCTGAAATTAGTGTTTCTGGATACGAGATCCATTATATAAAAATATATGTAATGTACAACATATGGGGAAAGAAAATCATATTTATAACCCTATCGCAAGGTAGTCCAACATACATACACAATCTTTTGAACGTACCACTGACAAAAATCTTGAAGCATTTGGATCAGATTAGTCGAATGTCGAAATGTCGAAAATATTATTAAATTCTGCAATTTGTAATTACTCGAAAGTTAAGAAAAATCCACATAAATGAAGATATTAAATGAATTAGCTCAAACAATGTCAATTTTAATATCCTTCATATATATCATTCGTAGAATCTAAATCTTTGTTGTGTTACACTGTGAAGCATAGTTAGAGTCTTAATCTATAAAACTCACTGGGGATTGTCTGTCAGGGCAGCGTGATGTAGCGGATTGTATCCTCTTTTATTTTTCAACTCCAAGACGATGTTTCTAGCATTTATGAGGAGCTCAGTTATCTCCTTCTGTGTTCTCCGGATGGCGTCATGCAAAGGGGTGTCTCCAACATTGTCCTGAAATTATATATGTTTCGTATTTCTTCCAACAATTGGAATTCTAATGCCAGAATGTAATGTACCACTCTAATGTCAAGTAAATAATTAGAGTCCTGCATAACACAAATTCACAGCAAGTATGCGTCTATAAGCATGCATAGATACAGCACAGAGCTTTAGTATCCAACCAACTCAAATTCATTGGGCAGTTTCTTTCCGAAATAACATGAACTCAATATAAATGTGTGGACTTACATCAGACTTCTTCATTCAGAGAGTTGTCTAATTCTTGTTCATAACAAATTTGTTTTGGGATTCTCAATGTGATTTTACATACCTATAACCTTGATAAATCTTTATTTGTTTCTCCAATGTAATCAAAACTGATAAATACACATATGGATTCAGTAGTGTAATACAATTTGGTTGAAATGTTTTGTAGCATTAACAAAAATCCTTATGTTGTCGTGCAGCATCGCGACATAAGTTGAGACAATGAAATATATCTTACTTGTGCATTTGGATTTCCACCTTTTCCAAGGATGAGTCTCACACACTGAGTATGGTTCTTCGACACCCCGATATGAAGAGGACTTCTTCCTCCCTCGACATCCTTAGTGTTGGGGTCGGCCCCGTGGTCTAACAGGTACTTCACAATTCGTTGATTATCTCTACCAAATAAATTCAAATATACAGTAAGACTCAGTAAAAGGACAAACCTGTATTTAAGCCCTTATATCTTGAAAACAAAGTCAAATTGCTGAAATACATAATGGTATGATGATCGATAATATATTCTTTAATTTGATATGGTATTAATTCTAATGCCCTCACTCAACATTAAAAAAGGTGCCCAAATTGTCTTTCCATAATTTTGGAACGAATGACGCTTAGGATTTTCTTTCATCGTGTGTAAGTGCATCCATTTAGGAAACCGTGTGTTGACTAACACTTTCATTAAAAACTTGGACAGAGGCAGACTGAACATGAAGCAGATGGCTCCCCAATACGGCCATAGAAGCCTCTATAATATCTCTCTTGAGATGGACGTGTTTTTCGCGAGCTCCTGAAAAATGCACTTTTCTGCAGCCAAATAATGGACTCAAGGAAACTTTTTATACCAAACTGACGACGAAAGGACAGTGGTGAGATTTGTGTAATTCATTTTTCACAAATTTTTAGACTTTTAAAGATTTTGGCCATTTTATACTGTTATTTTGGTCAATTTTTTAAATATTTATTTTCTTGATTTTTGAACATTAAGCGCAATATAAACACTTTACGCAGAATTCATCTTGGATACAGCGCAAGTGAGCGCAAAGATACAACGCAAGTGTGCGCTAGTGAGTTATCTCAGTATATTACGCACTGATGTTAACGCGGTACTTTTCAGCAAACAGGTGAACAATTATTTTAAATGACGTCACAATGACCATCGTTAACGTAAGAAGTCTCCGTGTGAAGGAACTCAAAGCTGAACTGCAGAAACGTGGTCTAAATAAAAATGGTGTAAAAGAAACTTTGGTTAATAGGCTGCAAAGTGCAATCAATGACAATATCCATCAAGCGAGTAATGACAAAAGAAATCAGGAGACGAATACTGAGCAAGCTGATCTCTATGACCTATTCAATCTAGTTTTGTCGTCAGTTAATGAACTAGCCGACAGGCTTATCCATCTTGAAGCTAAGTTCGATAGTGCTGATCTGGTAAAGGAGAAAACAGATCTCAATGAGATAGTGGGAACTATCTCAAGAGTTGTTTATACCGTCCCGACGAAGAATAAGTTCGATGTCCTTGCGGATAATCATGTCACTGACGCTGAGCCTGCTACTTCGATGTCGACTAGTGACCAGATGAAAGAGTACCGAGATGGGCATCGCCAGCGCCGCTTATCTGAGCTACATGAATCTGTCCTTGAAGGCACAGACGTCGAGCCTCCTACTCCGATGTCGTGGAGCGACCAGATGAAACAGTACCGAGATGGGCACCGCCAGCGCCGCCTGTTGGAGGTACCTGCTGCTGTTTTCGAAGGCACTGACGCAAAGCCTTCGACTTCGATGTCGACGAGCGACCAAACCAAAGAGTTCCGACAAGGGCATCGCCAACGCCGCTTGTCTGAGCTACCAGATGTTGTCATCGAAGGCGACTCGATGATCAAGCACATCGAGGGCCGACTCCTGAGCCGAAAACATAGAGTAGTCTGCCATCCGAACCCAGGGGCAACGGTGGCTGATATCTCCTCTAAGAAGGCTACTGAGGGTGTAAAGGCGAAAGGAGACGTCATTCTACATGTCGGGTCAAATGACTTGTCGAAAGGTAATGGTAGTACATCAACCGCCAATGACATCATAGCATTAGCAGACGTGATTGCAGCGAAAGGCTGTGATGTATGCTTGTCTGGTGTTATACACCGCAGATGGGAATCGGTTCACCAGAGGCGCAGTGTCGATGGGGTTAATGGGCGATTGAGAAGAGCTGCCCGTGAAAGGAGATGGGGTTTCGTTGACAACGACAACATTGGTGACAGGCACCTTGGCAGAGATGGGGTCCACATCAATAAGGCAGGACAAGCTGTTCTTGCCTCTAATCTACGCCACTTTATTGAGCGACCTCGAGGGCCACCTACACCTACTCAGCAAACGTCCTACGCTGAAGTTGTTGGATCTTCAACGCAGGATTTCGAGATGATTGCTCCGAGAGGGAGGCTAAAGTCTGCACCTGCTCTTCCAATGTTTCCACTGACAAAAGCTCAACAGGGGTGGAACGAGCATCTACGTCTCGTCATGGCAACATGCAGTTAAACTCTGTCTCTGGTACTGGCATACTACATCATAATCTTCAGGATCAATCTCATGAACTGAATAAGAGTAACATTAAACAGTTGGAAGGTGGTTCAGTTCCTCCGTTTAGAAACAGGGGCTTAAAATTTGCCCATTTGAATATTCATAGCTTAGTTGCTAAGATTGACGAACTTAGATTACTTCTGAGAAATGCATCATTTGATGTTATTGGTTTAAATGAAACATTTTGCGACTCCATGATTGATGATTCTGAATTGTATATAGATGATTATATTTTATTACGTAGAGACCGTACGAGACATGGTGGTGGTGTGGCTGTATATATATCCAAGAGGTTCAATTATAAAAGAAGGGATGATTTGATTTCTTCTACTTTAGAATGCCTTTGGTTTGAATTGCATTATCCAAATAAGTCTCCCATCCTGGTTGGAGAGTTTTACAGACCTCCAAATTCTCACGTTGATTTCTTTGAAGAATTAGACGGAAATTTGGACTCTGCTCTCTCGGAAGATATGAGCTGTATTATTTTAGGTGATTTCAATTGTGATTGTATGCCACACCAACTTGATCTGAATGCTGAAAAGTTAATGTTTTATACAAATATGTACGGGTTAAGTCAGCTAATTGATACTGCCACAAGAGTTACAAATACCTCTTCTACTTTAATTGATTTGATATTTGTATCAGACAAGGAACTTTACAATGAATGGGGAATATTTGAAACTAGCATAAGTGATCATTATTTGGTGTATACGGTTCGCGATTTTAGTGCAAAGATCCATAACAAATCCGAATACGCAGAATTTCGCTCGTTTAAAAATCTTGACGAGGAGAAATTTTACAGTGAATTGAGAAGTACTCCTTGGCAGGTCATAAAAGATATAGATAATGTTGATGTTGCGTGGGATATGTGGTTGACTCTATTCAATAATATAATCAACAAGCACATACCAGTATGTAAAAAGCGGATAAGAAAAAAGGCATGTCCATGGATATCTGACGAGATTGTTAAGCTTATGACGGAACGTGATAAAGTTCTCAAAGCTGCTAAAGCTAACAAAAGTGATGATCTTTGGGACACCTACAAATATCTAAAGAATACAGTTATTCATCTCATGAGGAAAAGAAAAAGAGAATATAATGCAGACCAGATCTCGCAAAATCATAACAATAGTAAGCAAATGTGGAGATGTTTGAGAAACCTTGTGCCTAAGTCATTACCTATATCTCCCAATAGCATAAATGTTGATGGTGCTAATGTGTCAGACAATGCAAATATTGCTGAAGCTTTTAATGACTTTTTCATTTCTAATGCTACTAAGATTACAAAGGACCTGCGAAGGAATAAGTCTCAACTGAGAGTAGACGAGGACAATAATATTGGTCCAACTCATTCGCAATTTAATTTGAATTTGATTACTGAGGATTTTGTATTGAAACAGATTGATAATCTGAGTATAGATAAAGCAACTGGTGAAGATCACATCAGCTGTAAACTTTTAAAGATGACGAAGAATGTTATCGCAGAGTCTCTTTGTGATATCATTAACAAATCCCTGTCTACAGGAGTTGTTCCACGTGAATGGAAAAAGGCTCGGGTAGTACCAATATTCAAATCTGGAGATATTTCTTCTTTGAATAATTACCGTCCCATTTCGATATTACCTATCGTGAGTAAAATTATAGAAAGGGCCGTCCACCAACAACTCAGTGAATTCTTGGACGTGAATAAATTATTACACCCTAATCAGTCTGGTTTTAGACCTAAACATTCAACAGCTACTGCCCTTGCAAAACTTGTAAATCAATGGTCGTTGAATATTGATAACAAAGAAATTTCTGGAGTTGCCTTCATAGATCTTCGTAAGGCTTTTGATACTGTTGACCATGAGCTACTTCTACATAAACTAGCTTGTATAGGTTGTAGTAGTAGGACTATTTATTGGTTCAAATCATATTTAGGGGATCGACAACAAGTGACCCAATTCAAAGGAGCCAAGTCGCATCCATCAACCATCAAATTAGGTGTGCCACAAGGTTCAATTCTTGGTCCCCTTTTATTTTCAATATATGTTAATAGTCTACCTGAATGTACTCCTGAAGGTATCATAGATATGTATGCTGACGATACGACACTTACCGTCAGTGCAAATGATGCAACTGTGGTGGAAGAAAAATTAACTGTTGCGTTAAACAGAGTCATGGCTTGGATTAAGGAAAATCGTCTTGTTCTTAACACTGAAAAAACTTGTGTCATGTTAATAGGCTCTCCTGCTAATCTCAAGAAAATTGAATCTTTCACCATTTCATTAAACGGCAATTTGATCAAAAGAGTTCAATTCACCAAATGCCTAGGACTTTTGATAGATGAAGAATTGAAATGGTCTAAACAAATCGAAAACGTAAGTAAACTTACCCAGAAAAACATTAGCATGATAAAGAGAGCAAAGAGTTTTTTGCCTCAAAAATCCTTAAAGTTACTTTATAACAGTCTAGTGTTGCCACGATTAGATTACTGCTCTGTTGTATGGTCGAACCGATTTCATTCTCATACAACTAAGCTGCAAAAAATTCAAAAGAGGGCCGCAAGAATAATATTGAACAAGACATATGACACACCGTCGGCTGATTTGTTCACAAGTCTTAAATGGATGACACTAGACAAGCGGTTTGAGTTAAGTCGCGTTATGATGATATATAAATGCGTTCATAACTTAGCACCCTCTTACCTTCAGGTAGGCTTAATCAATCCTAATGATGTACATGAGCATCATACAAGGCAAATAGACAGTGGATGTTTACGTGTGCCTAGATTTCACACTGATTGTTATAAGTGTAGCCCAATTGTTTCTTCCATATTTGAATGGAATAAGCTAGATAATTCGTTGAGAACGGCTTCCTCTGTCAATTCATTTAAGAGATTGTTTAAACAAAGTTGTAATTTGTGAATGGCTCAGCCGTACATACACTACGTGCATGTTCTGTAATATTTACATGTCTTATTCACATAATTGCGACTTAATTAATATTTTCCTATTGACATTACTGCTTACTAGGTTAATGATATATGTTAATTTTGCAAACGAGTATTATTTTTGTAACTGTTCTGTATAAATGTTATAAACGATGTAAATATGTTCATTCAGGGCCCCATGGAAGACCACTACTTGCTGGTGAATGGGCTACCCTGTCAAAAGATCAGAAATAAATAAATAAATAAATAAATAAAAAATTTACCTAGCACACAGGACATCACATGGATCGTTAAAGAGAAATAATATGAAATATTATATAGATTTCATCTTCTTCAAGTAGTGATTATTAATTTAAATGATGACCTATTTGAATGGTAATAACAATATGTTGCTGTATCATTTGCCCGGCGTAGACGTATTGGCATTAATACCGTTCTGTCTGCTGCAATCATATTTGTTTAGTATGATTTCATTTGATTAGATTTGATTTATTCATACATGTATCATTACTTCGTCTCTACCCGACCAACAATGATATGGCGCTCAAGCATTACATGAATCTTTTCCTACCGGCTAACTGTTTATTTCACCTGGATGAAGAGTGGCAAACATATATTAGTGTTTTGTCGAAGGACATTAGTGCTGTGACAGGGAAGATGATGATGATACAAAATTGACTGGTGAACTCACTGAAGGACAGCATTTGCTAGGGCAGTGTCACCCTCGTCATCTCTGACATTGAGTTTGGCTCCATTCTTGATAAGTAACTCGACTATCTGAAGATGACCTTGATAAGCAGCTAGATGAAGGGGTGTGTTTTCCTTGACATCCACATTTACCTATGCAAAGAGTGGAATCAAACATATGACAGTGGATAGAAATAAAGAGAAGGAAAGGGGTGATTTAGGGGGGATCTGTAGAAGAACCAAACTATCCATGTACGGTAGTCCTACAACAATGATAATCAGTAAGAAATAATCTGCCTTTCGATGTAAATTCAATGTATACTTTGATATGACGTTGCACATTGCGAATGATAAATCATATACCATGAAGTACTTTTTACGATACAAAATATAAAATTATTTACAAATCCTTTGTTCTTTTTGAGGGCTTCAGCGACATGTTTCACATCGCCTTCCATAACAGCCTTGAAGAACTCATTGGCACTCTGAGCTGTTACTTCTTCATCCTTAGCTGCTCCTTCGGTTGCAGCAGCAGTTACTATCTCTCGAATATCATCTGAGTCAAGGAGCCCAAGCGGATCGAGCAGCCGCGTCAGCAAATGCGCCATCACTTCTGCAAGACAATTACAACAGAAATTTCATCGGTCATTAGATGATGCCCTATTTTGACTCTCGAACTTTGCTCTATTTCTAAACCTGCAACATGCTATAGACCTACCTACGAAGTATCAACGACAGCATAGCATAGACCTTCAAGAAGACAGCCTAAAGATAAGTTTTGTGTACGTCACCCATTGAGTTGTTCCGAACGTCAAAATGACACACTAATTCGAACATGATTTTTATCTAGGCAATTAACCGGGCTAATGAAATTGCCCGTAAATTGATTTTTTTTTTTAAAGGTTTTTGATATTATGTTCAACAAAAACTATTTCTGATTCAGCATACATGACATACCTGTAGGTTGAATACCAGACAAAAGGCTCTTTTCATCTCTATCCTGCCAATTTCATCCCTACTTATCCATTTTTTATTATTTGTAGTACGCCATTTTCTATATCAAATGTAACATATAACATATAAATTCAGATAAATACTCTTGAGGAGATAAAGACAACGAACAGGCCTACTGAAATGGATGGTGAAAACTTATAATCATCATCTTTTTAGGAATGCTACGCCCATAAGTATTTTGATTTTAATGGACATTCTAAAATATATGTGAATTATAAAACACATTTACAAACAATTTTTTAAGCTGGAGTTAAAATAAAACAAAATAAACACATAATTTGCTACAAATTGATCTAGGCAGGAAATATTACTTTATAATAAAGTGATACATGAAGGTAAACATATACGTTTAGAGCAAAAATAACTTGTATTACCACTAAATTACATTTTACTTTACTGTTAGTACCTGCTCTGATGTCCTGCTCAAAGATGCCCTCTGACCCCGTCCCCTGTTCTACCAGGCTTAGTGCTTCCGGGTTAAAGGTCCAGAATGCTCCACCCACATTGACCTTGACATCACCATCTGCATCGATGTTAAGGACACGCCCTTCCTCACCAAGAGCCTGGATACGAGTCAATTAAAATTTAATTGTGCTTGCTTTTATCAGTTCTATTTAAAAAAATAAAAATTCATAGGCAGCATACGAGTACCAAGTCAAAGAATTTATTCCCAAAATATGATGAACATATGCAAAATTCGAAAACACCAGTGCAATGTTTCTTTAAAAAAAAAATGATGAGATAATAAAACAATGTCGCTTATAAATAAAGGAAAACCCCCATATGTATTAAATTTAAGTGACTCAGAATGGTCGGATGTGCTAAAAACCGGATTATAAATAGTAATTTACCTATAATTATGTATTCCATACAAGATAAAGATCAATATGATAAACGTCATTTTAAAAAAGAATGCTTCCGGAAACTACATAGTAATGCACATACTTGATTTACATATGATTACGTAATCAAAGACATAAAGGATTTTTCAGGACTTCATCTTTATATCTCTAGCTCTTGTTCAGTATGAAATAGGTATAGTCCAGTAGACGGTACCATAGACCATGTACATGTCCTGGAAAAGTTGATAAGTACAAGGTTTTTTTGTTGATTCGTGTTCTAGATGGGTATTGAAGTAATTTCAGCTTGGTTGCCAGCTTGGCAACCTTCGGCAACTTTTTTAATAGCCATAATTAGCATAATCATCTAATTAGCATGTGTGCAATATGTAATAATGTTGCTAATCTCAATCCAGGAAGCCTGAAAACATGGATAATACGGATTTTCAAGAGTTCTGTATGATGACAAGGAATTCATTTATGACACCAATTTTTATTTTTATGTAAATAGTCTTAAATATCATAATGAGCATATTATGTACACGGACTCCATTGTCATTGTTTATCTATAAAGCCTAAAAATGGTGCAATGCAACATTGTTAATCACTTTTGAAACACTAATTATTAATTCATGAGAAGATATTTCATGTATAGATGTAGTATAATTAGCCCAATTAGCAAATATGCGCAATATGTAATAATGTTGCTAAATAACTCTCAATCCAGGAAGTCTGAAAACATGGATAATATGACTTTTCCGGGAATTCTGCCACCAGCTTGAGCAACGTCGGGCTTGTCCTCTCAATGGTTCTGGCTTTGGTAAACATAGACAGATCATAGTTCGCACTGTTGTATTCAACATCCCTGGCCTATGTACGTACCTGTCTCACCACAACATCAATTTCATCATTATCATCTGCTTTAACCATCTTCAGTGTTTTTTCGACAGTCTCTCTAAATCCAATGATTGAAGCCCAACCATCAATGCGTATGGTGACCCCGTCATTTCCTAGACATTTCAAGAGGTTCAACAACATTGCCTTAAGACCAAGATAACCACCACATTGGACATACAATTTGTGAAGCTAAGTAGAGTCCCAAATAATTGATATTCTACATATATGCTAATTAGGCATTAGTACAATAATTACATATTAAGCCAATTGCATTACTTAAAAATAAAAACTGGTGTCACAACTGAATCCCTCGTCATGGAAAACCCCGGAAAAGTCATATCATCCATGTTTTTAGTCTTCCTGTATTAAGATTAGCAACATTATGGCACATACAGTGTATATGCTAATTAGGCTAATTATACGACATCTACATGGAATATCTTCTAATGAATTAATGTGTAGTCTTTCAAAAGTGATTTACAATGTTGCATTGCACCATTTTTGGGCTTTATAGATAAACAATGACAATAAAATCCATACATGTATATCGTACATAATGCTAATTAGCTCATCATGCTATTTAAGACAATTGCATTACTCCAAATTAAATATTGGTGTCATAAATGAATTCCTTGTCATGGAAAATCCTTGACAAATCACACTGTCTATGTTTCCAGGCTTCCTGGATTAAGATTAACAACATTATTACATACTGCATATTATATGCTAATTATGCTAATTATAATACATATACATGGAATATCTCCTCATGAATAATGATTAATCTTTTAAAAGTGATTTACAATGTTACATTGTACCATTTTTAGGCTTTATAGATAAACAATGACAATGAAGTCCATATCTTGTACATATGCTAATTATGCTATTTAAGACTATTGTATTACTTAGAAATAAAAATTGGTGTCATAAATGAATTCCTTGTCACAGAGAACTCTTAAAAAGTCGTAATATCCATGTTTTCAGGCTTCCTGGATTGAGATTAGCAACATTATTACATATTGCACATATGGTAATTAGATGATTATGCTAATTAGGCTATAAAAAAGTTCCTCAAGGTTGCCAAGCTGGCAACCAAGCTGAATTTACTTCAATACCCATCTAGAACATGAATCAACAAAAAACCTTGTACTTATCAACTTTTCCAGGTCTGAACAATTTCTACAGGACTAGTACTTCCAATGTTAGGCACAGGGTTTTAAAGTAACAGCAAACCATCTGAAGCTTAGTGGTTTCTTAAAGCTACCTGAGTACAAATTAGAGACATTTACCAAGGAAGTTCTTTTTTTTTTTATTTACTGTGCACATTACAATTGTTCATTACTTAATAATGAACAATTATTTATTTGTACAGTAATATCTGACCTTTGACATTTTACTGTTCCATCCCCCATGTCCTTTCTGCAGCTCTTTCACGACAGCCTGGTCAGACATTACACGCACTCTGGCCCCGGTGTTGAACGATGGCAGCTTCAAGAAGAACATATTGATTTTTTTTTTAAAACTAAATTAAAATGACAATAATACTTCTACTGCTGCTGATGCTACTACTATTATTAAGGTAGTGTATACTAATAATAATACTATACCAACTTCTACTACTACTTCAATGACTAAGCTACAGTATACTACGACTACTACTATACTGCTGCGACTAAGCTACTGTATACTACTACTACTACGATGACGACGACGAAGCTACTGTATACTACTACTACTACTTCTTCTACTACTACTTTTATGTTTGCGCCTACAGAGTTTGTCTGGTATGTAGCTTACTTGTACCTCCTGATGTGGATGTATGAAAAATCTTGTGTAGCTTCTAATCAACAAGTTATAACTTTTGTGACCCTATTAGTATAGTTCATGGTAAAAATTAATTCATACTCTGTCTAATGATACCGCATTCATAACTCTTCTTTCACGGATGACTGATCAGTAGTCTTTAAACAAAAGTACATGTGGTGTGTATTGTCAAAATCCTCTTGTACTAAGTGTGACCAATGAGGCAATGAAAGTGGGTCAAAAGCCTTATTAAACGCGCGTGTTCTTTTAGTATGAAAACAATTGCTTACTTATTGACATTATCATTTTCTAATTAGGAGTAACAAAGTTGGGTATACTTTTTTTTGATACGCACGGTTTAGTCTTATTTTTGAAAGACACACTTTCTGGCAGTTGGTGCAAAAAAGTTTTGATTGCCGTGATGGTGCTGACCTAAGCATTTCATGTCTGCCTTTTTCTTCCTTCCATTTTTCCACTCTCTTCCTCTCGTTCCTTTGTACACCCATCTTTAAAAGGCAAGTCCACTCCAAAAATAACTTACTTACAATAGAAGCAGAAAAAAGGTTTGAGCAAAATCGGATAACCAATAAGAAATTTTTGAAAAAGTGCGTAAAACCATGGAAAAATGGAAATCCCTACACCAATTGCCAATTCAATTTGTGACGTCATGTCCTCGGTATTTATCAATTGCTTTATATATTTCAATCCCATTAATTTCCCTTTTTATCCCCAAGAACTTGATTTCCCCATGCCTTTGCCCAGGCTATTGCATCATATTGCGTGCATGACATTTCACAAAATCTTTTATGAACTTTTGTTCGTTCGTTCGTACAAAGAATATCAGGGAGTACATCATCTAGATAGGGAGATCCTTATTTAGCAAACTGATTGACTCATCATCGAGCTTTCGAAATTCAGAAGCACCATGAGGGGATTTGTAGATAGGACAATTATCGATGACATGATCCATAGTTTGGATATCTCCACAGGCACAGTTTGGTGATGATTCAGCTCCAATTTTATGCAGGAAATATTGTGAACGGCCAACTCCAGTACTGATGCGGTTGAGGTTGACCAGGCTTTTCTTGATAGGTCGCTGCCAGTTGGTTTTGCACAGGACTTTGGGATGAACTCCTTCAAGTTGGTATCCAAGTGGGTAAGGTGGAGGGTGTCAACTCAAGCAGCGGCTCAGCAGCCTGTGTTACAAAGTGTCCCCTAGTGAGACGCTGTCCTTCAAATGCAGATGGCGCAGGAACAAGGCACTTATCTCTGTCATGCTTTTGGGCAAGCTTAGTGTATCGCGCATCTCGTCTGAACTGAGCTGGTGGTATGCCAGCCCGTATTGAAGAATTGATACTATTTGAATTGAACTCATAATTATTGATTTTAGATATAGTTTATCAAAATTCACATTTATTCATGATTTAACTGAAAAAAATCAATATCTATATTAGTGCATCCGCACAAAAACATATTACTATCAATCTAACTTGGATGCTGGTGTGAAGAAAAAAGATTCTTAGAGGGAAAATAGGAACTTTATATTATCATTATAAGAAAACAATTAGTGGATAGTGAGACAATGACATCACAAACTCATGAGTTGCCAATTTGTCTTGTGAATTTTAAAGTTGTTCATGTCATGAAAAATTCATAACTTTCTTATTAGTTATCAGATTTCGCTCAAACTTTTGTTGATTGGTTTGTCTGATTTTCCTGCTTCTTTTGAAAGTAAGTTATTTTTGGAATGTATTTGCCCTTTGATAAGTACATGTCATCATTTTTTCCGATTTCTGTCAGGGCATTCCAGATATCGCTTTTGCTGGTATACTTGAACCATAAGAATGATCACCCAACATGCCTGGTGTCTCTAGCTAGCACCCCATTGAGAATATTTGGGGGGATTGAGCCATCTTCATACGGCTAACATGTCCGAGCCATCTAAGGCAAGGATGGAAACAAACTTGGAATACCTGCTTGCTAGAAGACATCTTTGTTTGGGACATGGTCCTGCCATTTGATGCACAGCTCTCGTCAAAGGCAGCGTACATGTCCATGACGGACTGCCAAACAGTACTGAACATACAGGCCTGGGATATTTTCATCTCTGTGTTTATGGTCAGCATAATGTTCTCACACGCCTTTTTTGAGAGTTAGCCATCACTCCAGTTGCCTTACCAAGGCGTACATTAAGTTCGCCATCGAGGGACAGGTTTTGAGTGATGGTGGAGCCAAGACAGGTGAATTTCTCCATCACTCCTAGATTGCAGTCTACTACTGCTACTAGTACTACTACTATTATTACTACTACTACTACTATTACTACTTCTAGTAGTAGTATTGTATGTATAATAACGCAATCAAATATTTCCTATTAACGGGAATGAACTATTTTCAGGTTTTCAGGTACCAGGGCTAAAGAACACATGTGTTAATACCTTAGTGACCGCAACAGGGTTAAAAATCAGTGTTTTTCCATCTGGGTACTTGATCCTGACGTCACCGTTTCCCGTGAGACTCGCCATCCGGCCAACTTTTCCTATGAACTAGGAAAACAAGGAGAGAATGAGAGGGAGAGCGAGAGCACATAATGGCCTGATTTGTAAGTGTAGACTCGCGTGATAAAGGTACGGTGTCAAAGAAAATCAATTGTATAAAGAACATTATTTGTTTAATTGTAGCCAGAAAGGCATTTACTTCAACATAATAGTCAACACCCAATTATGGCTCTGAATCCACGATATCCTTGTTCTAATTAAAGTCAAATGTTGGTTTTCAGTTGTCATCAATATATTTTTATTTACCATGGTTATGGTCATAAACAAATGTATTACGTTAACTGATACGACCTACAGACTCGACACTTCCACGAAGGAGTAAAAATTCCTAAAGAATTATTCTACTTAATTACTTTTTTTCTATTTAATTTAAAAACTTTACAAAACAAAGCAATCATGAATATAATGACGAAAATATCAGGGAACATTTTTTTTAAAGATCCCTGATAATCATCGTTTAGAAAAACTACAATCTGAGAAAGAATGAATGATTGCACTGGTGCAATCAAACTGCACGATGACATTAGAATTTCAAAGCAGCACAAAGGTAAAAAAGAAAGAAGAAGGAGTGGCGGGCCAGGATGAACGAAACAGGGTATAATATAAGTACAAGAGGGAAGAGAGAACTGGATAATTAAAGCAAGAGGATCTAACGATAGAAGCCATAGTAATAATTAAAGGAGCATTGTAAACTTCTTTCCTTTTGTCATTTGCACCGAGGCGCCATAGGCCGATGCAGGACTGCGTAAGGGACTTGCCTGATCTCGGACGGAATTTCGTGAAAACTGATTGCGAAATGGCCAGTTCAAATACTGCGTTACATTACTGGCTAGTGAATTCATTGCCTTCATGGGCATGACTAGAGCAATGAATTACGCAATCGAAAGTGACGCCTCGATCGTGTGCAACCGGCATTAATCTCCTTTTTCAAATGAAATAGCACGTGATATATTATGTTTGTATATAAGAGCAATCATACCTTTTCCATTCCCGACACCCAGCCTCCATGGTTTTTTTGGAGCGGTTGGAGAACATCCTTATCTAACTTCACAACCACTCGGTCACCAATTTCTAATGCGGTAAGTTCACCTGTAACAAAGAAATTATTCTTTAGAAGCCCTCATAATGCTAATCTTGTTTAGTGAAATCCCTGTTATCTTTTATGTTAGTATAAACAATGTTTATTGTCATAATTTAAAAAATCTCCTGTTTTTCAGCTTTATAAATTGCTGAAGTCAATATGTCACAAAAATATCCGTCATCAGTCGAAAAATAAAGTTACGTTTCTAATGCTACTTCATTAAATAATCATTTCCACATACTGTACAACTTTGATCCAGTGCCATACGTCGAATCTTCTTCTGTTTTTGTCATGCAAACAGCCAAACAATGCCAATCATTGCGGTCTGACTTTCCTACGAGCGCGATGGTTTCGTGTGCAGTACCATTACTATAGTAACAGAAAATCGAGAAACTCCTTGTTTCGAGGCTTTTAATGTTTTTCCTGAGCGCGCGTGGATAAACTGGCCGTGTGCACGGAAAGGAAATTACTTGTTAACTCATGGCACTAATGCAAGCACCAATGAGAAATGTTTAAACCGCAAAACTTAATTTGTGGAGACTAGTAACACAATTTTAAAAAGATAACATATTTTTCTGGCTATCTGTTTTTTTTTTTAGACACTAACGACGGTGAATATTTAACTTTAACAATAAAGATTCCCAGGCACTCACAAACTTATGTAATTTTCACAGATAACTTACCAAATTTTGGGAGATGGTCCTTGTAGTAAGCGAGCCCGGATGTTGCCTTGAGGCACTTGATGTCGACTTTCCCATCATGACCCACGCGGTATTCATAGGCGCCCCCAGCATCCCAACGAACTGCTATGGCACTGCGCTGGATGTTGGCCCAATTGGCCTCTCGAATTACGACGCCAGTATGACCTGACCCACCTGTTGCAAGTATTATTTAATCTAACATCAATACAATGCATGTGATGAAGAAGGTATGCTTCGATTACTTGTATACATAAAGCTACGGTCATAAATGTTCGTACGAATCTACCTGTTTTTCCATTGTCTTTCCGAATTTTCATTGTCTGACAATCGTTCGTACGGCGTTATTAGCAGTTCGTAATGGCATTTGTGACCGTGGCTTTAAGTCATTTTAAAAATATGTGCAG
Source organism: Strongylocentrotus purpuratus (assembly GCF_000002235.5). Classification (NCBI taxonomy): domain Eukaryota; kingdom Metazoa; phylum Echinodermata; class Echinoidea; order Camarodonta; family Strongylocentrotidae; genus Strongylocentrotus; species Strongylocentrotus purpuratus. The sequence goes on along the minus strand of NW_022145601.1, from coordinate 30,539,137 downwards.
ACTATTATAGGACTACGTATTACTACTTTTACTCACATATCACTGGTTGTACAGAACGTTTTCAACATGTATTCACTTCATTCAATTCATTATTTCAATAATCTAAAACTGGCAAAAAATTCCAGCATGTGATCCTGTATACGCAACTTTAAAAATCAAAGCATCAGTTAAAGAAGATTAGAGACGATAGCAATGTGATATTGCATGAAAAAAGATTTGCACTCGATCAAACAAGAGCTCTTCGGAAGATGCATACTGTGAGCTTTTGGAATGAGCAAACTGAAAAGAAACTTACCCAATCTTGCTGATAATCACATTAACTGCAGGCTGAAATGGGTTTATAATAATGGGACAATATATGGGAATGTAAAGGGAAGTCCAGATATGAAGCGGTAAACCGCGGCGCTAGTTTTATGATGTTTAAATGAATTGCAACTGGGCGCAACAAAGTTCCTATGCATCTGCAGTGAGCTCTGTGTTATAAGATATAGAAATATGAAGCTCATTACATCTACGTCATCTTAAAACAAAAAACCGCGGTTTACAGCGTCATAACCTGCGGCTAAAGATGCACGAGCTTACCGTCCTGCTGCTGCCACTGCCAGTCTCTTCCTCTGCAAACCTTGGCTCCAGGAAACAATCCCTTTGCTTCAGTCTTCCGACAAGATGCTCTAGGTGGCATCAGCTTTCTATACCAATCAAGCAACCAATCAAAATATAATCTTATACACTTTGAAAAGAATGGAGCATCATACTACTGACAGCATTGGAAGTGTTCGTGTTGTTTCTATATTTTCACAACTTTATTCCATTTCTCAACATTTCAACAAAGAATCATGTTTCACAAATAAAATCATAATTTTGAACATTCTGTTGTTAACGTCATAGATTGTGTACTCCTTCTACGGTTTGAATAACTGTGTCACTATTCATCGAAGTCATTGGATAAGTGTCATCCAATTCTTTTTAGCAACATTACTAAAATATAAAATAGCATGTAATCAGGATTTTTTTTGCAGCTGAATCAAGTTTTTAATTTAAAAAGAAAAGCAAACAAGACCATGCTTTGAGACCCAAGAATATACCCAGGTCAGTCTGACAGGAACGTCACCAGACCGACGACATACCGACCAGAACATTACACTACCCTTTAAACCTGAGTCGTACTAATGAACCGAGTCCAAACCGACCGATTTTTTGCCAGTGTGGGTAACATCTCGGTCAGACCAAAAAGACTGGTCAAAACCAAACAGACTATGGGCCGACTACAAACCGATAAAACAAAATTAACGCTGCCACCGAAATGTCGAGTCGGTCAGGTGGTTTGACTGAGGTATTGTAGAAGAATGATCCTACCCTGCAGACTTGGGGATGATGATTCGGAGAAAAGAGTGCTTCAGGTCGTGCTTGGATGTCATGTAGCATTTGTTACAAAGGTCATAGTCATAGCATGAGCTGCACTTCCATCTCATACCGGCAATATCATCCTCCTTGCATTCATCGCACATTACACCATTATGCTTCACACCTGCGGATAAAGAGGACATTAAAAGGCTTGGTCATAATTATATGGTCTAACTCCCCCCCTCCCCTCCCAGGTGGTGAAAATAGCGAGGAAAAAGCAAGGGAGAAGAGGGAAAGGACAATACAAGGAAGACACGTAGACATCCTCTTGCACTCGTCTGTAGCCTTGTAATTAAGCCTTTCTATAAAGAAAGTAAAAGTCATATTCCAATCACTCAAAGAATGCATGTGCTCCAACTGTAATTTCTGTAATAATCAATGTTTATGTTGTATCCCATATAAATTATCGTCGTGCTATGTAATATGTAATTGATTTTGTTCGCAAATTTTCAATAGGTTATGAATAATTTTAACATTGAAATGGCCTTAGGCTGATTTCTTTTTTTATCCTTTGCGATTGAGTCATAACCGTCTCACCTGCGGCAGCAGTGTCGTAGATGAGCAGATCGTAGTTCTCATCAAAGCCGGCCCGGTAGTTAGCAGACTTGCCCATGTCCCAGCAGACCACCACGATCTTCTGATGTGCTGGGTTCAAGATCTCCTTTCCTATGGTAACCACGGTGCCGAGGTGTCCTTCGCCATTATCCTGGTCTGACCATTTCCAGTCAGGACCTCGAACCACCCTCGTTCCCACTTTCATCGCCATCGTGAGGTTACCTGGAGTGGGATTCAATTGTAAAGCACGGGGGTGAAGATAACCAGTGTCAGGGAGCTTAAAACTGTTGGAAACCCCAGATTCGCTAAAAAAAGATTGATAGCAAAATGTCACTTACATTGTATCAATACGTGAAAGAGGATCTCATTTAAGAGACACTTTTCCAAAGATCACCCCCCCCCCCCCCAAAAAAAAAAAAAAAAAAACAACAACAACAACAACAACAACAAACAAACACCATCATCATCATCATCATTTCAAGAAGATATTTTCGAAGCTAATGGGATGATATTTTAAATATAAGAAAATATTGTTCCCACTTTAAGTTAACACGAACAGGAGTGTTGTTCGGGTGCCTTCTGAAGAGCGCAGTGATGAAGACAATCGGTGTCAGGGAAAATAACAAGAAGTCTGCTGACTTAACGTTCACCTGAGCCGATGGAAGTACCGCCCTCGCAATAGGGGACCTAGCTCTCAACCCCTATGCACCAGGAACAAGGGATTCACACACAAGTTAGGGGTATCCCATTCAAACAAATATTCTCAAATTGTCTGGATTTGTAGAGAATATCATTATGAAACAAAATGAGTCGATAACAATGGTTTAGTTAAAGTAAATAAAACTGCGGATATAAAGCGTGGCAAAAAAAACGGACTAGCATACATTCAATAATGACGAGCGAATTTCGCAAATACCAGTAGATGAGGAATCATTTTAGATTATAGCACCTCACGCACATTCAAAGCAATCATGACCTCGCCTGAGGATCTTACTGACAAACACGTTCCAATTATAACAATATTGATTTTAATAAATTAGAATGATAATACCCTTTACCTCTAACTTTAAAGGCACACTGTCCTACTTGTAGCTACTTGCTCCCTCTATATAGAAATCTTCCCAAATTGGAGCCTGTTGGTCCCCCATGATCCTCTTTTTCTTATGTTAAATGAGAGCTGAGTTAATGAGATAGCCATCTGTCACAGTGACCTCGTTGGCTCGCTGTGTGGTCTAATCCCTTCTAGCTGCAGTAGTAACGCCTACCTTTAAATATTCTGACAGATTAAAAAACCTGCCCCCCCCCCACTCCGAGAACGGAGGGACTGCATGCGTGTTCCCAAAATCTCCGGCTCGTAACAAAGAAAAAGGTCTGCCCGTATTGAATTTACACACCGGACTTTTGCTGAAAGGGGGGGGGTTGCTGGGAACACGCATATGCGTACCTTTAATAACACTGAGTGGGGGGGCGGGATAAAAACACTGGTATTTAAAAGAAATCATGCCAGGTAATTTACAGTTACTACCGAAAGTATCGGATAGTCAAGAGTCATTTGCAAGCAGGAGCAAACCTAATGCTTCGAAGGGCTAACGGTAACCCTAATGATTCAAAGGGCTAACCTTTACCAATTTTTCCAATAGCCATATGACATAATTCAAATAAATTGCTGATAATCACACAGCAATAATATTTGTTCACGTTTGGATTTCAATTTAATTTCGGTCATAATATCTTCTTTTTGGGGGGGTGGAGCGGGTAACAATAATTGATAAAGAAGAGGGGGGAATATGACCAGAACGCAAGAGCGAAAAGGTTTATGGATCATGTACTATCCCCTCCCCTTCATGTATGTATCCTAATTCCTAATCACAAGAAGAAAAAAAAATGGATTACAGCCCTTCCCTTATGCCATGAGCCAACGCAAATGAATTCAAATAAAGTGTTATCTACTAATATTTAACTCCCTAATTTTGACTCAAGACTTCCGTTTCTGCGGGTACGGTGAAAAACCAAATGTCTTAGTTACAATGCATTAGGCTAGCGCTCCTAAAAATAGAACTGGTTTTAAAGTGCTTTTATCACTGAAGTCGTCAAAAGAATGATATCTGATATCAAATAAACATGGTTGTAGATTCTACAACAATGTTCGTTTCATACACGCTCCGGACCAAAGTCCAATAGAATATGAAATGCACGAAACTGTGTTGTTATCGTGATTTTTGTATCAGTACGATTCATACATCCTCCTGATCAAAGTCCAATATAATGTGGAATGCACCAAATGTTGGTGTTTTTATGATTGGTAAATTAGTATAATGCATGTAAACAAGAAGAGAACTCTTTGCCTTGGAAAAAGATAGAGATATATCGGATCTCGGGGGATCAGTATTCGATTGATAGTATACTTCAAGGGAAATGCTACCCTGCTAATAATGTCATCTTCTATGAAAGCAGAAACATAAGAAAAACAGAATGGCGAAAGTTTAAATAAATCGGACCAATGATAACACGTATATTTCAACATGTATAACTTCCTTACTATTGCTTTGATTAATTTCAAACATTTTCCAATCTGTTTCTGTTTAGGCATTATACATGAATATTACTCCACAGCTTACTCTTTCATTTCTTCGTGTCCAGTTTGTTTCCTATTTCCATAACAATTTTTGGGTGATAATGTACGAAGTAGATAATGTAATCATGTAAACAGTTGGCTTACTTGAATCGATGTGTCATGCTTGTCTGGTTCCCTTAAAGGGCAAGTCCACTCTAAAATAACTTACTTTCAATAGAAGCAAAAAAAATCAGACAAACCCATCAAACAAGTAATGAGCAAAATCGAATAACTAATAAGAAAGTTACATTTTAATGACATGAACAAATTTTAAAATCACACAAAAATAGCAACTAACTCATGAGTCTGTGACGTTATTGCCTCACTTTCCACTAATTGTTTTCTTTATATTGATAATATAAATTTCCCATTTTCCTCCTCAGAATGTTATTTCCTCACACAGCATCCACGTTTTATTGATAGTAATATGTTTTTGTGTGGATGCACTTATACAGAGTAATTATTTGCATAAAAGCCCAACTTCACCGACGATTGCCATAATCAGTGACAAAAGAATTCAAACTTTATATTTGGTATTACAACAGGGCCTCATAGCCAGAAGCTCGGGCTATGAGATTCATGAACTTTGGACTCCCTCCGGAAGAAATTAAGTCATATAATTGCTGTTGCAATGTTGGATACTTAGTTTAAGTTCTGAAATTAAGCATAGTAGCTTAGCAATTAAGCTTCTGAATTTGAACAAATCTTAACTAGTCGCCAATATTCAGATTGTTTTAAAGTCCACACCAAAAATAATTTACTTTAATAGATGCAGAAAAACAAGAGAAAAAATCGAGTAAAATTGGATAACTAATCAGGAAGTTATTAATTTTGTTTAAGTATGAAAAACTATGGAACTTAGAAAATCACTTCGCAAATTGCCAATTCGGTTAAAGGTTTGTGACGTCATTGCCTCGCTATTTACCATCTGCTTTATATATTTTTATCCCATCAATTTTCCTTTTTATCCCCCAGAACTTGATTTCGCCATGGTTTTGCCCATTATATTGCGTGCATCACATTTCAACAACAAAATTGAACTTTGAAGAATTGATACTATTTTTTAAATATTGTACATTCATAATCATTGATTTTTGCATAAATAGTTCATGAAATTTCACTTTTTTCATGATTTAACTGAAAAACCTCCATACTTGTGCATCCACACTAAAAGAATATTATTATCATTATAACTTGGAAGCTGGTGTGAGGAAATTAGATTTTTAGGAGGAAAATTGGAAATTTAATTTATCAAGATAAAGAAAACAATTAGTGGATAGTGAGGCAATGACGTCACAGACTTATGAGTGAGTTGCCAATATGTACTGTAGTTTTCAAAGTGTTTCTTGTCATTACAAATTCATAAGTTTCTTTAATATTAGTATCCGATTTTGCTCAAACTTTCTTTGATTGGTTTGTCTGATTTTTCTGCTTCTATTTGAAAGTTAGTTATTTTTGGACTGGACTTTCCTTAAGTACCACCCCATTAGGTCCACTACCATCATATCTAGCATCACAACTATACTTCCACTAACCCATCACCTGTCCAATACTACTACCCCCACTACCACCATCATTAGCATAGATATATACCACAATCACTACCACCATCATGGTATTTCCACTCCCATCATCACCAGCGCCGGGAGTGTCAAGTCTGACAGACATGAGCGCTATACAAGAACCCACTATTATCATTATTATTATTATTATCACCACTAATATCACCCCCATTAGGGGTACAGTACAGCTATCATCAAACTATATTACCGCCATAGGCATAGATATACTACCATGCGCCACCACCATCATGGTATACCACTCCCATCATCTCCACCACCCCATCAGGTGTACAGTACTGCGGTATAGATATCACCACTATACCACCAACATAAACGGATATACTTGGTATACCACCACCACCATGTACCACCACCACTATCATATTCAGGGGCGTACGCAGGATTTTTTCAAGGGTTTTTTTTTTAAATATTTTGCTCACGAAAATTTGAAAATCGTGCCGGCCGAAAAGTCGCTCAGTGGGGGGGGGGGGGGGGGGGGGGTCTGGGGGGTAAGCGGACACTTTTTTTTTTTTTTTTTGGAGGTCAAAAAAAATCGCAACGGCTCAGCCGTAGTCGTCTCGAAATTTGAAATTTGAAAATTTGACATTTTTTTTCGTTGGGGGGGGGGGGTAAGGTCACCTTTTTTAGGTTAGCCGTGGCCATTTTTTTTTTTTTAATAATAAAAAAAAAAAAAAAAAAAAAAAAAAAAAGGGGGGGGGGGGGTTTAGGATTTTTTAGGGGGGTTTACATACATAAAAATACCAAAGGGGGGGTTTGAACCCCCAAACCCCCCCCCCCCCCCTGCGTACGCCCCTGATCATATTACTACCACTCCCATCAGGTGCACAGTAAAGCTATCACCACTCCCATCACCACGGCCACCACCATTTTTAGGTACATTAATACCACTATCAGGCCTGAGCTATAAGCATCATGCACCACGATTACCGCCACTGACAACGTCGGATCTTCACCAGCCACTACGGCCACCATCAGCACCACCATAACCAGTCCCGATCCCATACCCCTCATTGACTGATTAACATGATTTCATGTTCAACCGAAAGGCAACAGGCGAGGGAGAGGATTAGTCGAGAAACCAGACTAACATCGTTGCTCCGAGTTTTCATATGAATTCACTCACCTTTATTCGTAGTGGTGCTGGTGTCCTTGTGGAACCCTCAAGATCCAATTGCGTATATCTTAAATAAATGAGCTGCTTCCATTAACGCTGGTTGAAAGACTAAAAGGGAACATTGTAGAAACTTTACACGTACATACACAGTCCTGTACATACAGTGTACTTACAACACCTTAAAAAGGAGTGGGGGGTTCCCAGCATGTTGCTCAAAGCGCATGCGTGGTGTGTTAGTTTGTAAACAATCGTAGTCTAAAGACGGGAACCCTAGACAAATGTTTTGGTAGATTGGCTGAACCGTGCACAAATATTGCATTGTGGCTGGTCCCATCCACCATGATTTATTGATGCCTTGCCCAACATCATTTGTAAATGTTATACCATGAGTTGTGTGCCCAGTACAGTAATGTTTCAAATTTATTCAGGTTTTAATGACGAAATGTTGAATTGATGTATTTGCAAGCAAGACTGCATTTTGCTGTTTCCCTGATTGGCAATTAGTTTGAACGAAATGGAAAAGCTAGAGCAAGATCAATATTTGCTGTTGTCTTATGATTTGACAAAATAAGGGAATATATTAGATAAGAAAATCTGATTTGTTGATCTTTCCTAAATCTAAGTTTCCCCCTACCTAGTAATTGAACATCAACGCCAACACCAATATATGCTATCTAATGAGTATACAAAAAGATACTCAGCCGATTTAACCCATTTTATCATGTTTAGAGTAGAAGGAAATCAGATTATATTCAATAACAGGGAATTATCTGTTATGTGTTTTAAATATCTGATTTATAAACATTAAAAATGCACATATATTGTTAAAGGGAAATCCAACCCAAATAGACAACTACTCTAAACGAAAGCAGAACAATCTGAGAAGCAAACTGATGAAAGTTTCAATTACAAAATTGACTAAATATAACAGAGATATGGATTTGTGAAAACTGTAGTCACTATACGTATGGGAAATTAAAATTGGCTAAAGCGGTAGTGTTAATGTAATGTAGTGCTGGACTACTTTCTCATTTGTTTCAACATATAAAATGACTAAATTTAAACAATTTAAAAGTTTACGGCTCAGGAGGGTCTATCCTTTTAGAGGACCTATATTAATATGCTATCTACAATATCCTTTGAGTTTCTGTAGTTCCCCGAGAGAGAAGGCACCTACGAGAAAAGCAGAAATTAGTGATAATTTTGTACACGGCAAATGGGAGAGTTATCCAAGTACTACGTCAAAATCCACTTTCCATATTTAATACCAATTTCAGATTTGCATAGACTTAGTGATCCCATATTTTTCAACATTCATAACTTCCTTACTATTGCTTCGATTAATTACAAATATTTCCCAATCTGTTTCTGTTGTTTCTGCTTTCATACCAATCAACTCATTACAAGGGTTGGATTGCCTTTTAATGGGGGACTTGCACAGGCACAAGAACAAGGACCTGCCCTGAAAGGGAAGGATTGACGGAACACCCCCCCCCCCCCCGACCCCACCATATAGCTCCGTTTAGTCTCATTTGAGAACGCCCCCTATCGGCAGAGTCCAGCTGCCTAACGTGTACGATAGGCATATGGACTTTTACACACAAAAAAAAATCGTTAAAAAAAAAAATTGTTTAAACGAAAAGCACATCCACCCGGACGTACGTTATCACTAGCTCTTTCATTGGAACCCTCATTTCCCATTGACTTTTGAAAGTTCACCCACCGTAATTTGATCAAAATAGGTTGCAAGCTCGTCATTACCTACATAACCGTTTCAGGACAATTACCCCCTGGGCAATCACCCCCCGGAAAATTCCCCCGAAAAACTACCCCCGTAGGACGATTACCACCTGGAAAATTACCCCCCGGAGAATTACCCCCCGAGGACAATTACCCCCCCCCCCCAAGGACAATTACCCCTTGGGAAATTACCCCCCCCCCCCCCCCGGATAATTACCCCCCGAGAACAATATAGGATCTTAAAAAATGATTGTCTCTTTGAAAGGTATTTAGTTTTGCTCAGTAAAATAAATAGAATAACATTGAGCCGTTTTAGATGTTAGTCACACTGTTTACCAATTAATAATAACAGATTCATAGAAACTTTTAATGCAATTAGTGTAGAATGCCCATGTTGTGATATGCATGAGTCTGGTGATGAATTCCATTATGTTTTTGTTTGCCCTTTTTTCAGAAAGGAAATAGAGTTATATTTAGGTCGTAAAGTAATAGTTAAACGCCCTTGCACATTACACATGTTGAATTAATTTTTATATTTATTCCGGTATACAGGCTTCTATTGGTAAATCAATAATGATATTCCGGTATACAGGACAGTTGAAGAAATTAGTACTCTTCTTAAGGATAATAATGTCACATTTTTCTGGTCTAAATAAATCTGAACAATCCAATCATATTATGTCACCCATAAAAAAAATAATGTTACAATTCAAAGTGGTAGGTTAAGTATTAAAGCAACCAACATTTTTTTATCTGTAGTACAGTCTTGCTGTAGGGCAAGTATAGTTTTGTTTGATCGTTTGTTAGTTATGTTCTTATTACATTATATTCCATTATGTGGGTTTTTTGTCCTTTGGAAAGCAAAGAGTGATTTCGGTTTATCTTTCTAGGGACAATTATGCCGTATTGCTGTAAACATGTTAATCAAAAAGACAAAATAGCTAAACGACACTTGTATTACGGATTGTATTTAGCAGTCACTTTGGACAAAGGTCAATTATTTAACAATACTTTTAACAATTGGCCTGTAATTCCCCCCGCACACTGCGGTTGATCGAACAAATAGGCCTAGTGTCCGTCAGCTTTGAAGAAATACGAAAAATAAACAACTTAACTACTGGGGTGATATATCTGAACACAGAGACGTGATCACTTAGAGTGTACATGTACTTCGAACTCCTTGCATCGACAGACCATTATAATGATAATTTCGACATAAACAATCGATTGGTCTTGGCAAGATTGTTATTAGGTATTTGAAGGCGTATGTTCCGTTTCCTTATCTACTAATATATCGACCGGTGAGTGATGTAATTGGGATCATACTGCCCTTTAGCTCGTTGCTATCGCATCATACCTATCAGTCTCTCTGGTGAAGGAGATACATGTCTGCTACCTGGTCTAAGATCCACAATGACATCCGGATACTTTTATATGGGCGACGCGGCGAATATGCAATTGTGGTAAGTCTCGAAAAGTAGTTGAACATGAAGGCAAGCCTTGTGAATCATCTGAAGAAATATGCGGACATTAGAATGACGCATGACATGTACAGGTACCATGATTACGCAAGGTCGAACATGATTTCTGTGGATGTGGTATTGAAATTGCCTTAAGAGTTGGTTTCTCAGAATTTTTTGAGATTGTCTTTCCATCAATTTTGTTGGTTTCAGCCAATAGATAGACCTATATAGTGCAATTACAAGCTTTCCCACTGCTATGTTTTCAATAGATAAATGTGGATCAATGGATCTTAGGTGGAGCTATAAGTAACTTGTAGATGACGGATCATTTCGCTTGGTCGGTTTTTGATCTCCACCGGATCTCCATCATTCTTTTTTATTCAGTGCTGAAAGAGGACTTTGGAATATCGATCAATGCACCAGTATCAATCTTATCGTCACGTCTCCTCAGTTTGAAGGGAAAAAAAGAAGAAGAAAAGGGTTTGCTTGTGAGCTTTTGAGAATGTTCAGAGGATGAAACATATGACAATCAGGCAAACCAATGGCAATGGAAATCTGTACTAAATATAAACAATATAAACTTGAAATCTTGAATTCTTATAATCGTTGGTAATAATAGGCGTGTATACAGTGATTAACAAAGCCACGGAGACAAATCTCATTGACTAAACTAAACATGGCAGTCTATTACTGCATAGAGCGTGAAGCCCGCTATGTTGTAAAACAAAAGAAAAACAAACAGACAAACAAACTATATAGGAAAATGCATGTATTGGCGATTTCGAAATTCATTTATAACTCATCATGTATTAGCGATGGCGTATTGATATGACAACATCGCACAACATTGTATGAATTATATTCGTATACACAGAATTTTTAGCAGCATAGTATTATTTAAAAAAAATAAGAAGTAAGAAACTACAATGTAAGCTCTATCAACTGTAACAATATCTTGATTCTGAATACTTCTTATATTTCATATTTGATTTGATTTTGATTTGATTTATTTATTTCTGTTTGATTTTCTTTTTCTTTTGCATTTTTACAAATATATAACTAACAAATATTGCAAATTTACACATGACAAAAGAATATATGTAGAATAAAGTAAAGCTGGGTGTAACTAATCGAGAACATCAAACAGGAGGGTTGACAAAATAAGCAAAGCTTGATAGTATGACTACCCTCAAAGGATACATAATAATACAAATATGGAGGAACAAAATATTGGTAAAAGGGGGAAAAGACAGAAAAAAGAAGAGAAAAGAAAGAGGGGATGCACATCAATATTCACAGACTTATGTAATAGTTGGATTTCAAATTGATATATAAAGATTTTAAAAAAGAAAAGAAAATGCAAATTCTAATCATGTTTGTAATATCATTTTTAAGAGTAAACGCTTTTGCACAATATTGCATGTATATGGGTTAAACTTGAATGAACTGCTGTTTATATACACATCAAACTAAATCGCTTTTCTATCATGGTAAATAAAAGTACATATGTACAGTAGAACTTCAAAGCACAAATAATTATAACAATATCTGCTCCTTATATTTATTTATGGTGTCATTTTCCTATTCACGTTTGCATTATGATTTACAAGAATAAACTTAAATACGTGAGCATGTTTTTCTTAAGATGCGGTTATTCATGCTGTGGATGTTTCCTCTGGTACGTTCTAGAATCGACATAATATTTACTTTAGAAAACAAAATATGTGATTACTTTCGTAATTTTTTTTTCCAGCCTTTGAATCTAGACAAATGTCTTGGAGAGCAGTAATGATACATTTAAGGTGTAATGACGATGCCAAGGTATAAATAGAGTGTTTACATGGGCGGAGTGAATGATTGATTACACACAAGCATGACTCAAACATTATCCATCAATATTTGAGAATAAACATTGTTTAAAGGTACTATGTCCCTTTTGCAACCAACCTCAAATTCGGTAGAACTTTGCAGGAATTATGAATATGTCATGTATGTCCTATCTGTGAAATTTAAACGTTAGCAGTGTACTCATATTCAAATTATGCAAGGAAACCCGTTTACTTGCTAGAATTCACTGTCAGACACTATTGAGTGACTGACTGGCTTTATACCGTCTTTAGTAATAACATACATGAAAAGAGTTGTAAAGGATACATGAGCATTTGTCTACATCAATAACCCACTTCTTGTGATGGCCAAGATTAAACTGATTGAATCTTTGCGCAGCATAAAACGTATGACCACTCGGTACAATTGTCTGAAAATCAAGACTATTACTTTTGGGCTCTATAGCCCTAAAGTCGATTTGACAACTAATAGTCGTTATTTTCCCACTTGAAGACATTTTCAAGCCCCACCTTTTTTAGAGAATGTTCTATTAAAATTAGTATTATCTTTCAAATGCAGTTGGAATTTAACTTTTTCATTTTTTTGGCCTGCAAATGGGACATAGTACCTTTAAAGGTACTATGTCCCTTTTGCAGCCATCATCAAATTCTGTATAACTTTGCAGGAATTACGAATTTGTCACTTTATATGTCCTACCTGTGAAATTTAAACGTTAGCAGTGTCACAGTATTCAAATCATGCAAAGAAACCCGTTTATTTGTTAGTCTTCACTATCAGACACTATTCAGTGACTGACTCCCTTCTCTTTTTCTTTGGTAATAACATACATAACATGAGCTGTAAAGGGTACATGAGCTGTAAACGGTATATAAGCTGTAAGGGGTACATGAGCATTTGTCTACATCAATAATCCACTTCTTGTAATGGCCAAAATTAAACTGATTGAATTTTTGCGCAGCACAAAACGTACGACCATTCGGTACAAGGCTCTGACGATCAGACTATTTAATAAAAGGACTGCTATCTCTAAAGTCGATTCACCAACTAACGGTCGTTATATTCCCACAAAAAAGACATTTACAAGCCCTTCCATTTTGAGGCAAGTTCTAAATAAGCATTATTTTACAAATGCCGTTGGAATTTAAACTTTTCATTTGTTGGGCATGTTATTTACTCTATATATTAAAAAAAAATAACACACAAACATACATATATACAACCACACATACCCGCATAAGCGCACACTGTGAAGGAGATGTAGGATAGGGAGAAAGAAGGGGAAAGAGGAAGAGAGAGATATATTGGAGTCTATTTGTTCTCCTCCATAAACTACATGTTCTTCATTCGGCTCTACGTAACATTATTGGGACATCGTGGGGTATATTATGACATAAATTATCAAAATATTAGTTATTAAAGAACAATGTCACCCATGATCGCTGCAGGACGAAGGGAAGTAACCTTTTTTTATTCAGATATATTCATTAACTACGAAACAAGTGCGGTTACGATAAGGTCAGCATAACTGGAGAGTCTCTGGAACTTTGTGTGATATAATTATTGATTAGAAAATGGCACAATGTGTCGACCGGCAATATTTATTGCTTATTAAAAGTATTTATAGTGAGAATTAGTGTCGTTAAAGGCTGCCCATGGTCAAAGGCTTCGATAAACCCTTCCTTAATAGCTGAATAGTTTGTTTGTTTGTTTTGTTATTGTTTTGTTTTTTTTTGTTTTTTTGGGGGGGTAATAAAAGGAAAAAAATTCAGATGTTCACAATTTACAATAGGCAGATTTGATGGCTACTTCTGGTATTAACAGTCAATCCCTGTATTACAGGAGAGTCCCAAATAGGCTAATAAAATTGGTTTGCTGCTGCTCAGATTATGTTATGTAGTTTTATCTATCAAAGAGTAACGAACCATTTCTAGCACAATTAATTTAATATAAGAATTTTTTGAGCAAATAGTTCAGAGTCCTTGATTCTCTTTCTCCGGCTAATCCTATTTCGGTCTATAAACCGAACCGGATATACTCGCCCTCCGTTGTGGTCTCTACCTGAAGATCACGTTAGAAACCGTAACCAAAATATATCAAGCAATACTGAAAATAGGTTGCAATCTATATGTCTACGTTCATGTGCTTGTTGTATTTAAATATTATCTTAGGGATGGATTTACTACCAGGGCATAAACGAATAGTGACAGGAAATAAAATGGAGAAAAACATCTACCTACTACAACAATCATCTTTACAAAGATGGTTGGACAATGCTTTGAAAATCGTATTACACTCTAAAAAAAAGATACCCAATATTGGGTAAAATTTTACACTTTACGAGGGTAAAAAGGGAACATGCATGTTTGTTGGGTAAAATTTGACACAGGGGTGGTTGGGTAGAAGTTTACCCAGCAAATTTTTAATGTTTTACCCAACTGATGTGCAATATATTTGACCCATTTGTTCTTGTGTAATTTTTTACCCAAAAGTTGGGTAAAATTTTAACCCAACCTCATTGTATGATTTTTTATTTTTTCACAGATTTGGGTAGAAAAGAAAATTTGTCCGAGGAGTTGGCTGGAAAAGTACATGCTATATGTAGTGTAGTGTATAAGTAGCAGACCTCTCTCTCTCTCTTGGCTAGACAGTCTTTCGCTTGGCGTGCTCGCAGTAGGTGACTGCATCGCGGATGACATTCTCCATACGAATAATGTGTTGTCCAGAATTATGAGGAATTTCATGTCCATATTGAGAAGATTTACACGCATTCATGCAAATAAATGCTGCGGAAAGACACAAGTGCATGATCGTAGTCTATTTCGAACAAAGTCGTCCATCCTCTGTCGATCTTGAACATCGATTAATTCGATGAACAGCTAATTCTGAACGACCGACCACGCTAGCGCTTCAATCATAGTTTTTAACATCAGTTGTGTCATAGCACCAACGTTTAGGTGTCAAAACTTGTGTTTACCCAACGCGTGGTTCAAATATTAATCTGCATCGTTACTTTCTTACCCCTGAAATGCGCACAGTCAAATTTTGATATGACACTATGGCAAGTGTAATAAAATTTTGAAGGGACATGGTGTTTGGCACAAGGTTGGGTAATACTTTACCCAACTTTTTTAAACAGCGATTTTGCACAGCAAAATTTTGCACTCTATTTTTAGAGTGTAGAAAGCAATTTATATGAGGATTTCGATTATGCTTTTTATGCGATTCTGAAACTCATCATGGCATAGTGTCATTGACAAAGTCTTTCATTAAAAAAAAAATTCTACTGTTGATCAAATTCATGAATTAGAAGTTTCTTTTCTTTATCGGGATAAATAATAGATGTTTATCTACAAATTATTTGTTTTTAAATATTTTGACATTCCTAACTACTTGACAGAATCATCGATGAAATACTGACATTTCAGTTTACCACAATGTTTTATCGTCAAGCATTTCAAACTGTCAACTTTCTCAAGCAGCGGTTGCAAAAACAGCGACATGTCATAACTGCTCCTTTTAAAATTAGTTTTAAAGTGGTCTGTTAGACATAATATTGTGCAAATAGTATTAGGTGATGGGTGAATAAGGCGAAAGTACTATTCTTTATGAATAGGTGCTTCTTGAAGTATTGATACATGCAAATATTTTCATGAGACAATGATTTATTTATGTATCTTTCTCTCACATTTTTGTTTCTACAGATCGTGACCATAGATAAGCACACAATCTTAAGAACGATCTTACAACATCCTTTCGACCAGAATTCAGAGTTCTTTTCGGCCATCACGGTGGAAGGCCACAAGCTGACAATCCCTTATGATCAAACAAATCAAAGCTATACTTGACACGACTGTCTAGTTTCCTGGTCAATTACTTTGGGACGGATCGCTTAGCAATGTTTGAGACACAAGGAACAATTACATTGTCATTTCTAGAGATTGCGAAACTAGATGATACACCCTCCTTTGTTTCACTTTGATTTAGTGGAAACAAGACAAGTTTTGGAAAGGTAATATCAATTTAAAAAGAAACAGCCTGAGCTTTGACGCGTTCACCCATCTGATGACACAGTGGGTGATTGCAATGGAGAGCATTGGACTATTGTGGATCTGCTGTATGCTAGCATCTTCATTAATGATGGATTTCATTGGACACACTGGAGCCGATGCTAAAGATTTAAGAGGGGTACCGTGTCATTATGATATTACCAGCGAAGGATTGAAAGCCACTTGTTCACACCGCTATCTGACAGCGGTACCTACTAACCTCACTCATGATATCACCGTATTAGATCTCACTCAAAACCAACTGACCAAATTGGACAACACATCTTTCACGAGCCTTCCGCATTTGAGGTACCTATATCTTCAGTCGAACAATATGAGTACCATCGAGTCGGGTGCCTTTCAAGCATTGCCTGAGCTTTGTTCAATCTCGCTCACAAATAACAATTTCACATCTCTACCGACTAATATTTTCTCAAGGAATCAAAATCTGCAAATTGTTGATCTCTCGGCAAATCGATTTGTTAGTTTCCCTGGAAACGCATTGAATTCTGTGCCTTCGTTGACTCGACTGAGTTTGGAAAAGAATTTGTTGTCAAGCCTAAACTTTACAGGATGGAGAAGCAGAAACATGACTTCACTTGTATTGTCATCAAATAATTTCTCGTCCTTACACGAAGACGATTTTCTTTCCCTCAAGGAGGCAAGAATCGACCTGATATCATTCGCCAAGAACAACCTCACCTCACTGGAGAATGGCTTGTTCCAAAATCTTGATGGCGTGCGAGAGATGAGCCTGACAGACAATCAGATCAGCAAATTAAGCTTCCATTTATTTCTTGGAATGTCCTCTTTGGAAACTCTTCATATGGCATCAAACTTGATTTCAGCGATCGAACCGCTAGCCCCTCTACCAAATCAGACAAATGTGATTCCTAACTTGACCTACCTGGACTTACAAAGCAACCGGATCCCTTCCATTCCCCCACGTGCTTTCTGGGGTTTGGGAAATCTTATCCAACTTGACATCCACCAGAGTCGCATAGACACGTTGCAAAATGATTCATTTAAAGGACTCGAGTCACTGGAAATTCTCGACTTAACGGGAAACCATCTTTCCTATGTAACCAAAGATATGTTATTATTTAGCTCGCGACTTCAATCCGTGGTGCTATCGAGTAATTGGTTCACGGAGCTGAGTCCAAAGCAGTTTGGTGATATAGCATCACTAACCTCTCTTAATTTAGCAAGGTGCAGAATAACTGATCTCAGACCACAGAGCGGGGGATGGAATCTGCGAAATTTAAAAGTCCTGGACATATCGTATAACCGACTTGTGCGTATTGACAAGAACTCCTTTTATGGAATGGCAAACCTCACAACTCTCGATATATCCAACAACCGATTATTAACAACAATTGAAAATGGAGCTTTTGCATCCATTGGCCGTCTTCAGAGTCTGAGTTTGTCACATTTGTCTTATTTGGGTCAGTTGCATAGTCCGTTCACGAATCTGATTGAGCTTACAATACTGGACATGTCTTATACGTCAGTCGCATTATCGTATGAACTCTTTACAGGGTTGTCCAATCTTAGGAGATTGAGTATGCGGGGATCAGGGCTATCCGCTTCCAGCTTCTGGGACTCCCATACTGAAGATCTTCCGGTGCTGTCCGCTCTGTCAACGTTAGAACGTCTCTACATCAAAGGGAACAAACTGGACCTTCTAAAACCGGGAGCATTTCAAGGTCTCCAAAACCTACAAAAGCTTGAAATGGATAATTCTGACATCACGTCCCTGAATGACGATATTTTCATGAATCTGACAACGTTGCAGTCCCTGTCCATTAATGAAAATCACATCGCAGAACTGACATCTCGACACCTGGCTGATCTTAGCTCGTTAGTTGGTGTGTCCATAAAAAGCAACGAGATCAAAGGCTTAGCTTCAGATGTCTTCGCAAATAACCCACACCTGTCATATCTATATATATCGCACAACCATCTAACCACTGTCAAAGAGGGTACAGTTCTACCTAGACGAACACTGGATGTCTCCAACAATCCTTTCAGTTGTAACTGTGAGTTTACATGGTTTTTAAATTGGATTAACAAAGCCGAAGTATCTATCATCCATCCTGACCAAACAAACTGTTCATCTGTTTCTCTAGCACCCTTTAAGAATCAGCCCATTCTTGCATTTGATCCCACCGAGGTATGTGGACCTAAAGTCTGGGTCTACATCATCACGATCTTTGTCATTGTCACCTGTATCATGATCTGTGTTGTGGCTTATCAAAGAAGATGGTTGATCAATTACAAATTATTCCATCTGAAAATACTATTACTTGGCAGACGGGACGACCACGACGGACGAGAGAGACTTGATTACGAGTACGACATCAACCTCGCGTTCGACGACGATGACGAACAGTGGGTGAGGGGAATATTGAAACCAGGACTCGAAGAACGACTAACTGATTTCGACAGGATCGTGTGCGGGGATGACGACCTTCCGCTTGGAATGTACTACATTGAGGCCATCACCGAAGTCTTCGAACAAAGTTATAAAAGCATCCTGATCGTGAGCAATAGAGCCGTAGACAATCACTCGTTCATCAGCAAACTCCGTCTCGCGGTTGACCAAATGAATGAGGTCGAGCTAGAAAAGGTAATTTTGATATTCAAGGAAGACATTCCTGATGGGCGTTTACCATATCTTGTAAGGTTGTTCCTTAGTAAGAACAAACCGTATTTTCGATGGTCAGAGGATAAATATGGACAAAAGATAATGTGGGAGAAACTAGTAAGGGAACTTGGATATAACAAGAAAATGAATGATATCTTACCTATCTGAATGTGGTTTGGAATGTACATATAAATTCGTGATGTTATATTTCGTTTAAATCAATTTCACCTTTTAAGTCTGAATGTAAGGCTCATCATAATTGATTTTGTTTTTACATCCAATTTTAATTCAAAGAGTTCACGGATTTAAAAAAAATATCACCTTTTTCGTTTTTGCAGCAAAGAATAATTAATTGTAGTACAAATACAGGCCAAAATATGCCTAGGCCTTTTCCAAAAAAAAAAAACGATTATTCAGCCTCCAGGCTGAGGTGCAAATTTCTGATCAAAAGTAATATTATTTTCAAGCCTTTGTTCACACTCGTATTTTTTACAAGGTATATTCTTTCCGAAGAGGTGCTATGCATTCTGTAACCCTGTTATTTATTTATTTATTTTAAAACTACGTCTGTTTTTTAAATCTCATAGACAAATTTAGGCATTCAGCAAAAAGAATGGATTACAGGAAAAATAGAGAAAAGGAGTAATGGAAGAGGGGGAAAAGAGGGAATAAAATCATAAAGAAGGGTGACATTAATACAAGAAACTAACGGAGAATGACTAGAAAGAGAGAGAAATGTGTGTTGTGTGTGTGTGAAAAAAAAAGAAAACAAGAGAGAGACGGACAGACAGACAGAGAGGAGAGGGGATATTTAGGGTGAACAGAGAATAGCAATAGACGTACTAACAACAAAAAAGGTTTTTAAAAAAATAAAGGGAGAGAAAGAGAAGTTTGAGCATGTTGAGAGAAAGAGATAGTGATACAGAGCTATTAATGGCTCAATTATTTACTTAAGAAAATTGAACATTGTCGATTATGAATATTATAAGTATATAATCAAACACGATGGCAGAGTTTGTAATCAAATCACCTAGAAGACAAATACAATACGCGAAGACTTGCAAGAAATCATCTCGGGGGCAAATTTAATGCATTATTACACTGCCCCTACAATTCATGTTCGGAATATTCAATAATATTGTTATTTTCGCAAGGTTTAAATGGTGACGCTTAAGAATATTGGAGTTCCCTTATATTTTTTGCAAAAGTCTTTTCGATCATGATATAATGATGTACTTACGATTCATACACTACTGCAAAAAATTTAATTAATAAAACTGATGTTGACAAATATTATGTTTTCTGACTATTTGACCCAACAATGTATAAGTATACTAAAAAATCTTTCAATAATGATTGCGCTTTGTAATTCTCAATACCTGTGGTTCCCTTAAAAGAGAGAGAGAGAGAGAGAGTGTGTGTGTGTGTGTGTGTGTGTGTGTGTATGGGGGGTCGGTGTTGTGGATGTACCTCTGCCTGTTTCTGTCTATGAACCAATCAGACATTATATACGGTTCTAGGACAACTAACCCCTGAACAATAACCCCTGGTCGATTAACAGCGAGACAATTACCCCCCAAAGGACAATCATCCCCGAGAAGATTATCCCCCCGAAAATTAGTCATGCAATTACCCCCGGAGGACAATAAACTTCCGGAAATTACCCTCTTAGACAATCAAACCCTATGTGTGTGTGGGGGGGGGGGTCACACATGATGATATGTCGTCTTTTTGCAATTGTCGTAATGGAAATTGTCCACGAGGGGTAATCGTCTTCGGCGGGTTTTTGTCGTAAGGGGTAATTTTATGGGGGGTAATTATCCTCGAAGATGGTTGTCCTTGGCGTGAACTTTTCCGCGGGGTAATTGTCCATGGGGGTGGGGGAGGGAAATTTTCCCGGGGGTGATTGTAAAGGGGGTAATTGTCCTGATACGATCAGATACGTATACGGGGACCGACCTTAACTGTTACAACAAATCATTTTCACACTGAGTCAGTTTGTAGGCGAAGACAGAGCTGATGGTACCATTAGACCTACTTACATTTCGCTCTACTGTTCCGTGTTTCATCTTCCTCTCTCTCTCTCTCTCTCTCTCTCTCTCTCGTTGATAAAGGGGCGCTAGAATAAAAAACATGCTGGATGCGAGGTACAGACAGATGACAGCCCAGATGGCGCTGTTGTATGAACATGTCAAAGAGATTCGATCATACACAGTAGGTCCTCACAACTTTGGCGCAAGTCGATTTTTGCACACTCGCAAACAATGCCTCCTGTTCATCTATACATGAACACATACCACACAAAAGTGATACCAAATGATTTGGGATAAAACACTCTTTCATAAGATGTATAATACTAACTGAGCTATCGCGCCTCCTTTAGTGATTATGAAATTTTATATATAACTTGGGTGTTTTATGTAAACTCAAACGTCGATGCTTAGGCAAGGGACTAAGTCCCTAGTTCAGTGTCGCGTGTCAACACTAAGGACTTGGTATTGGTATACATGATGTACATTCGTCCGGGCCTTGAATTTGGTGTACCTGTTTGGTCATCGAGTATAACTGTTGTCCTAGTAAACAGCTTTGAGCGGCTACAGAGGAGAGCATTAGGTATTATCACTGGTACATTTCCCGACACAATGTCTTATGCTCAACTTCTGTAGTCGCTGGGCGTTGTCAGACTGTCTCAATGACGCTATGTTTTTTGTGAACAGTTTGCTAAATCCTTGCTGATCTTAGACCGCCACCGCCATATCTTGCCTGAAACGAAACAAACCATCTCACGACGCACTCTCCGCAACTCTCTTCAGCTCAATAGGGACTTTTAGATTTTCACGACGAGAAGGTGGACTGCCACGTGTGACATCCTTTTTAGGCAATGTGACGTTCTTTTAAGGCACTGGCAGTGCCCGGCATGTCCGTAAAAGGAGGTCACATGTGGCAGTCCACGTTCTCGTCGTGCAAATCTAAAAGTCCCTAATACCCTCAAAATGAATACAGAGCGTTACAGGCAGTCTCCGATTCTCCACTTCACACGAATCTTGAATTCAAATCTGTAGATATTTTCACCCCATATTATGACCATATGTGACCAAGATGTGATTAATTTCTTGTCATGCCAGTTAACCAGATTTCATAGTATAATGATAGGACTATACTCTGTAAGTAATCATAATTTGTATATTTTGTATTATCATATCTCTTGTGATAATCAAATATATAGAAATATGTTTCTAAAAAAAATGTTGACTAGGTTTAAAGAGATTAGTTAATAATTTGAAGGTGTGTGAAAGAAAAATGAAGATGACATGGTGATATGAAACTGGTGACAAAATATACTATTTAAATGTTATAACTGAATAATTACAACATGTATTATTTTACGATTATTTGATATTAATTGTGTAGTTAATTAGAATTAGTAATTAATATGAAGATTGCTAAAAGTATTGATTTCGCATCATGTATGTATTTATAATTTGTAAACTAAATTGTATGAGTCTCTGGACTTTTAATCCGTATGTTTTTTTTTAACAATAAACCCTAATTGAATTATCCATGTTTCACAATGAATACTCTTTAACGTGAGTAACTTTGAAAATCACTAGACAAATTGGCAACCCACTCATGATTGTGTGACATCGTTGCCTCACTATCCACTAATTGCTTTCTTTATATTATTAATATAAATGTCCAATCTCCCCCTAAAAATCTTATTTCCTCACACCAGCATCAAAGTTATATTGATAGTAATATGTTTTTGTGTGGATGCACTTATATAGAGTAATGTTTTCAGTTAAATAATGAAAAATGTAAATGATGATAAACTATTTATATAAAAATCAATGATTTAGATTATAAAATATTCAGATAATGGTATCAATTCTTCAAAGTTCATAAACGATTTTGTGAAATGTCATGCACGCAATATGATACAAATCATATAACCCGGGCAAAGGCTTGGGGAAACCAAGTTTTGGGGATAAAAAGGGAAATAAATTGGATAAAACTATACAAAGCAATTGATAAATAAAGAGGCAATAACTTCACAAACTGATAACAAAATTGGCAATTTCCCAATTCCATAGTTTTACATATTTAAAAAAAATCATAACTTCCTTATTAGTTATCCGATTTTACTCAATTTTTGTTTGGCTCTGTTTTGTTTCTCTTGTTTTTCTGTATCTATTAAAACAAGTTATTTTTGGAGTGGACTTGGCCTTTTATGATAACTAACACACACACACACACGTACACACGCACACAGGGGCGTCGCCCAAAGGGGGTGTGGGGGTGCGACACCCCCCCCCCCCCCACCTGTCAGGATGTTGTCGGTAAAATTGAGCTGCCGTCCGGAAAAAAGAAAAGGGTAGGGGGAAAAAAGAGAGAAAAAAAAGAGAGGGGAAAAAAGAGAGGGAAAAAGAGAGGAAAAGGGGAAAAAAGAAAAAAAGAAAAGTAAAAAAAAAAGAAAGAAAGGAAAAGAAAGGAAAGAAAGGAAAAAAAGGAAAGAAAAGAGAAGAAAGAAAGAGAAAAAAGAAAAAGAGGGAGGAGAGGAAGAAAGAAAAGAAAGAAAAAAAAGAGAAAAAAAGAGTGAAAGGGAAACAATAGAAACGGGGATAAAAGAGAGGAGAGAGAGGGGAGGTAAGAGTTTGAGAGAGGAGGAGTGGGAGTAAAATAAAGAAGGTGGTTGTTGGGTGGAGTCGTCTCGTCGAGGGAGCAAGAAAGACATGGGTAAATATGTTGCTGTGTCGGGTCAGCTTTGTCGGTATTCTTGCTCGATCCTCGTGTAATATATCAATGCAGAAGTTTGAAGTCGGTGAGATGTATATTGTCGGTCGACCGAAGGGGAAAACTTCATTTAGACGAGTCAAGAACGGTACAACGAATCGTTTTCTTTCTCTAAAAATTTGGGGAAACGTCAAAGCTTCCGCGCTTTGCGCGAGAGGGGAAAACTGCATTCAGACAAAATTATTAGGGCTTATTAAGAGTCGAAAACGCTACAACGAATCGTGTTCTTTCTCTAATAATTTGAGGAAACGTCAAAGCTTTCGCGCTTCGCGCGAGAGGGGGAAACTGAATTCAGATGAATAGGGCTTAATAAGAGTCGAAAACGGTACGATGAATCGTCTTCCTTTTTCTATATTGTGATGAAACGCCAAAAATCCCGCCCTCTTTTAGACGAGTCGAGAACGGTACAACGAATCGTCTTCTTTCTCTAATAAGGTAAGGAAACGTAAAAAGCTTCCGCGCTTCGCGCGAGAGGAGAACGCTTCATTCAGATATGGGTTAAGAATCGAGAACAGTACACCGAATCGTCTGCTTTTTCTCATAATTTAATGAAACGTCAAAACTTCCCCGCTTCGCGCGGTAGGGGAAGCTTCATTTAGATAAGGATTAAGAGTCGAGAACAGTTCACCGAATCGTCTGCTTTTTCTCATAATTTAATGAAACGTCAAAGCTTCCGCGCTTTGAGCGGGAGGGGGGGGGACTGAATTCAGACAAAGATAAACAGTCGAAAACAGTACAATTAATCGTCTTCTTTTCCTAATAATTTAAGGAAATGTCTAAGGGAGGCCCATCACCCACACCCCCCTAATGAGCGCGCTTTTAAGTGATTCTCTTGCTCACTACCGCCCCTCCGCACCTGCCTTAAAATATAGAGCTATGAAGCTGACTAAATTGAAGAAATAATTCGTATATTTATGTCGTCGAGGAAAAAGACCATTTGCACATATGCAAGTACTATAGATAGTCCATAGGAAAAACAATTCAGCATTCGGCCCCAGGTTTATAGGGTTGAATTTTTAGATATTGGACATTTGATTTTGTCGGTAATTTGTGGATAGTTTTGTCTGTAATCGTTGGCCTCTACATCCCTCCCCCCCCCCCCCACTGAAAAAGGTCTAGCGACGCCCCTGCACGCACACAAATGCGCCAGCATACGCACACGCATGGAAGGAGGTGTAGGATAGGGATAGAGAGAGGAGGGCAGAGGAAGTGAGAGAGAGAGAGAGAGACATTTTGATTTCTTTTTAAGTTTATGGAAATCTTTAAATAAAGTATCAACGCAATTTAGCGAAGAATCTTCTGTTTCAAAGTTCCCATGTTTCAGAACCTTTTCCAACTTCTAGGTAACGCGGAAAAATTTGAACAGTATAACATAAATGAACCTGGCTGAAAGTTCATTCGATGAAACATCAAGGTACAAAATATTCTTAACGTATATGATATCAGAATTAAAATGCTCACCTTGTTCCTCTTCTTTTTGCAAATCTAACTTCCATGAATGTTTTTACCTTCCACTTGTTGCTTAAAGCGGAAAATGATTCAAAATTTGATAACTCTCATACCGGATACAACCACTTGACATATCTCCCGGTTTTGACATATCGATATCTACATGAAGGAAGAAGTCAGACGGGTATACGAATGTGTGATAATGAGAAAACCAATAACTGAACCAAAACTATATTTTGATTTAAATGTTAAAATGCATTAAAAAGGCAAACCATTAATAGAATTAAAATATATTTCAGGCATATCAGAAGCCGACATTTTCATCCAGATGTAGACATTTACAATAATTTCTTCACAAAGCCTCTCAATTCATGTAATGAAACGGAAATTTGTTAAAACCAAATGTTAATCATCAGACAAAACATATATCAGACATAAATCGGATCCCCAGTATCATTCACGTGTTAACATTTATATCAATATTAAGTAATTAATGAAACTGACGGGATACAAAAATTATTCGCAAATTATTAAACTATATCTCAGACAGATAACCGGGTTCATATTCATAAAACTCGTCCTAACTATGCAGTCCAGGAAATCAGTTTATAAGTAGCTTAACGGTTTTATTACCATGGGCTCTGGGGTGTTTCACAAAGATCCTAAGTTATACTTATCTCTAAGTTTGACTTAACAATTATGGAAAGCCGTTAGCATCTTTGAAAATATTTTGTAAAAGTTATTCCTAAAGGCATAAAATGATGATTCAAATCATTTATATTTTCTATTATCAAGGAGATTTCATATTCTTGATGTGGAATTAAAAAAAATTCTAAAGTACTTGATTTTTCGCTTTAATATTTAATTTGAAAGGATAGTTGAGTTCTGTTTTCAGACTGCAAATGCCTTCAAAGTCAAGGGTTATTGCTCTTATTCTTATCTTTGACATTTATAGTGCCCTTTTAGAACCTAAAATTTCTATGAAGGTAATTTTAGACCGCAAAATGTGTAAAATTTAGCCAATACGAGTATACCAATTCAGCTCCACTTTTTAAAAAAACACGGTGACCGTTAATTAATAATTTAATTAAAAATAACAATACATGGGCCGGCTGGTTGTGCATAATGTAAGCAACACGAAAATGCCAACCCCCAAAACCAAATCGGCATTGGCTGAAATACGACGTAAAAGGCGTTATTTTGTTTTTTTCAACGGTTTTTTCAACTCTTTCAAAATACCTAATATTTGTGGTGGTACACAAGTATTAGAAATCGTTATATTTCAGCCGTCTCTGAACCAATTTCGATCAAACAAAGATAATTTTGTCATTTAAATATTATGTTCTTTCAAATTTGACACTCAGTCTTTCATTATCTCACAAGAAAGTTATTTTGTGTAGCGCCCTCTGCAATAGAACTTAACTATCCCTTTAAGGCTACAAATGGCTCTCCATATTTGTTAAGTCCAACTTAGAGTAACGTTCGACTTAGGATCTTTGTGAAACACCCCCCCCCCCCCGGTCAATAGTTACATCTATATGTTGGCATCAACATCAATTCGTAATTAGTGTCAATTTTTAACTCGTAATATGTGTATAAATTCAAGGCATATTACTAAATTCAACACATTCCACGATACAATTATTATCCCAGCCAAATAACCGATCTACAGTTTCATTACATGTTTACATAAACCTTAATATGTATTAAAACTATTAATACTTATCTATTCATCGATGTAAATGAACGTAGCAAAGTGATATTTAAATCACTTAACAATAACAATAAACAAATTTGCTCATTCAGATATATCTCACATTCACACTTACATCAATACATATATAGGGCTTATTATTACCCGTCAGTCGATGTAACGCAATAAATATAGAAAAAATAAAAAATTAATTAATTGATACAAAAAAGATATTATAGAGATATTGGCCTTCAAGACTTCATTATCTCGTTTACATTAATTTACACGAATTTAGGCCGTATTTTTAGAGTTAACACAAACACAAATTGTATAGCTATTATCAAAACCATATTGCGGTGTGTGCTTCTGTTATTAAAATCTATCTCTCAGATAACAGGATTAGTTCTATTCATATATTGATTTATAAATTATATGTATTTAGTGTTAATTATTCACTCGCATGAGTATCTTTTGTCGAACATGTTGAAAGCATACATAGAGCCAATACAAAAGATTGTGTAAATTATTTAATGACCCGATAGGCCTTTAGAAGCACATACTTTAGACACGTTCTATAATGTGATATATGCTATGGAAATAAAATTGGTTTACTTCAGTGCTGCTTTTATTAACATTTATCTCAGAGAGATATGAGGTCAAAAATGTTAATAAATCTTAATTGATGTAAGTGTACGCATATAATGTTATACTAAACATTTTACACTGAGATCAGTATGAAATCTAATTAAAGAACCGCGGTCAATATGAAATCGAAACCAACATGAACAAGAGCAATATGAGCCTGAAACTTTCCTCCTTGAAGAAATAAACATCTTCCGATGCAAATCTATAAATTTTAAACTTTTGTTAGCAAACCCATTAACCTACATTAATCTTCATCGTAGACACTTGCTTTGGGTCTCCTATTTTCTTTATGATTGAAACAGACGATTGGTCATATGTTTATAAGAATTGCACTGCAATACAAGATGGTGCCGGTCATTCGCAGCCCATAGAGTCGATTATGGTCTACTTCGACAGACAGGTAATATAGAATAAACTGCCTTATTCAAGAATTAGACTTTTGCCAACGATCTACGTCACTCGGTATAGTATTCAAACCACTCGACTAAAACGTTCTTATAAAAAAATGAATAAACTTATATTTGTATACACGGAATATTTATCAGCAGTAATCTATTGTTTTTGTTAATAAGTAAGAAACTACAGTGTCGGCTCTATCAACTGTAACAATATCTTGCAATATATAATTTGCAAGAGTAAACGCAGAAGAAAAATATTGTCTTTCGTAAAAAGAAATTGAATGATCTGATGTTTATAAACACATAAAACATAAATAACTTTTCTTTTATGGAAAATAAGATTTCGTACATTAGAACTATAAAGCACCAGTAATTATAACAATATCTGCTGTCTAAATCAATTTAGGGTGTCAGTTCCCTATTCACATTTGGATTATGAATATCAAGAATAGGCCTTAACTGATACGTGAGCATATTTTTCTTAGACGCGCGGATTCTTCTTATTATTATTGTTCATGATGTGAAGTTTCCTTGGGTGCGTTCTAAAATCGAGATAATATTTACTTAGAAAGAAATGCATGTGATTACTTTCGTAAAATTTATTTTTGTAATCCATTGAACCTAGACAAATGTCTTGGAGAGCAGCAATGATACATGGGCAGGGTGCATGATACATACAAGCATGACTCAATCATTTCCATCAATATTTGGGATTAAACATGGTTTAATTGGTAGATACGGATAGGGACCGAGGAGACCGTTGATTGTTAAATGTCTATTAGTCGTAAATTTCTTAAATGTTAGAAGTCAAGTGGGGTGGGGCTGAGAGGAATATTAAATAATATAAATGTTATTTTTATTGAAGAATTCATCTTCCACGTTAAATAGTATCATTAATGATAATCAACATAAACACGCATACGTACATCAGAACAACACACATACATACACACACCCGCATACGCACACGCATGGACATAGATGTATTATAGGGACAGAGGGGGTGGACAGAGAAAAATAAATAGAGAGAGAGAGAGAAAGAGAGAGAGAGATCGGAGTTTATTTGTTCTGCTCTATAAACTACTTCCTTTTGTTCTACGTGTCTTCTTCTGTACAATGCCTTGTGACATCGTGGGGGTATGGCATGAAATATTAAAAGAACACTTTCATCCATAATCGCTGCAGGACGAGGGAAAATAGTATTCAGATATATTCAACTACGAAACAAAGTGCGGTTACGATAAAGTCATTATAAGTGGAAAGTCTCTGAAATTGTGTATGATATAATTACGGATTCGTAAATGGCACAATGTGTCGATCGGCATTGTTTATTGCTGATTGAAAGTATTTTTTAGTGAGAACTAGTGATGTTATAGGCTGTCCATAGTCAAGGGCTTCGCTATTAGCTGAATGGGATTTTTTTTTTTCAAAGTAA
Organism: Strongylocentrotus purpuratus; assembly: GCF_000002235.5. Taxonomy (NCBI): domain Eukaryota; kingdom Metazoa; phylum Echinodermata; class Echinoidea; order Camarodonta; family Strongylocentrotidae; genus Strongylocentrotus; species Strongylocentrotus purpuratus. The sequence continues at coordinate 30,509,712 of NW_022145601.1, read as the reverse complement.
AAGGAAAAAAATCGTTTCGGTTTTAACAATTTACCTACAAGGATAACAACTTTTATTTGTTATTAGCCAATAGGCAGATTTGGAATCGGCCGAAAGAAAGATTTGAATGCGGGACATAATTCTTGCAGTTTTTATGTGTAAAGTGGAAAAGCCAAGGGGCATTCCCCTCTCTTGTGGAGGATATTCCGTCCCTTGTTCATTAATTTTCTGGATACGCCACTGTGCATACATCACAAGCCTAGTCATCTCCGGTTCCATTTAAATATATATACGGTACGTATATCTAAATGTATATTGTGCAGTTGCGAACAACGGCCACTTCAAGTATTAACAGATAATACTTGTTGACCAGATATAATCGCCCTCCATTGTGGTCTCTACCTGAAGATCACGTTAGAAACCGTATCCTAAATAATACCAAACAATACTGAACATATGGTGCAGTCTAGGTGTCTACGTTGACGGGACTGTATTATTTAAATATTCGTTTAGGGATGGATATCTTACCAGGGATTGTATAATAGTGACAGGAAATGAAACGAAGACAAACAACTACTTACTACAACGATCACCCTTACAAAGATGAATTGACAATGCTTTGAGAATCTTATTGGGAAGGGATCCATGTGAGAATTTCAGTTATGCAATTTAATGCGATTCTGAATCTCATCCTGGCATAGTGTCATTGAAAAGGTTATTCATTTTAAATAACATTCTACTGTTAATCACACTCATGAATTAGAAGCTTCTTTTTCTTTATCGGGATAAATAATTAAAGGGTATAATATGTCGATCTACAATTATACAAAGCAAAAAAAAACATATCATGACATTTCTAACTACTTGACAGAGTAATCGATGAAATACTGACATTTCATTTTACCACAATTAATCTGTTATAGTCTAGCATTTCCAACTGTCAACTTTCTCAAACAGCGATTGCAGATATTGCGACTTGTTATAACTTCCTCCTTAAAATTTAGCATTAGAATTAGCATTGGTGTGTGAGACATAATATTTTTGTGCAAAATTATTTAAAAATAGGGATCGAAACTGGACTGCAGTCCTACGATAATAAATGCGGAAGTACTTTTTGTATAAATAGGAGCCACTTGAAATATTGAGACATGCATATAGTTTCATGAGACTGTTCACCAAACAAAAGTACGTGGGTGTGTTTTAGTATGATTTGTACATGTATCTTATTCTCAGATTTTTGTTTCTACAGATCGTGACGTGACCATAGATGAACACACAAACTTGAAAACGATCGAACAACATCCTTTTCGACCAGAATTCAGTGTTCTTCTCGGCCATCAAGGTGGAAGGCAACAAGCTGACATTCCCTTATGATCGAATGAATCACAGCGGTACAACGAATTTTTAGTTTCCTGGTCAACTACTTTGGGACTGAACGCATGGCAATGTTTGAGGCACTAAGGACGATGCCATTGTCATTTCTAGAGTTTACAAAACTAAATGATACACCCTCCTTTAATTGATTTTGATTGAGTGGAAATCACGACCAGTTTTGGAAAGGTAATTATTACTTTAAAAAGGAACAGTGTTTGATGACACAGTGATAAAAAAGTGGATGAATGCAATGGAGAGCATTGGACGGTTGTGGATTACCTTTATGCTAGCATCTTCATTAATGATGGATTCCATAGGACACACTGGAGCAGATGCTGCAGATTTAAGAGGGGTACCGTGTCATTATGAACCAACCAGCGAAGGTTTGAAAGCCATTTGTTCACACCGCAACCTAACCGCGGTACCTGCTAACCTCACTGATGATATCACCGTGTTAAATCTCGCTTATAACCAACTGACCAAATTGACTAACACATCTTTCAGTAGCCTTCCTCATTTGAGGTACCTATATCTCAAGTCGAACAATATAAGTACCATCGAGTCGGGTGCCTTTCAAGCATTGCTTGAGCTTTGTTCAATCTCGCTCACAAATAACAATTTCACATATCTACCGACTAATATTTTCTCAAGGAATCAAAATCTGCAAATTGTTGATCTCACAGCAAATCGATTTGTTAGTTTCCCTGGAAGCGCATTGAATTCTGTGTCTTCGTTGACTCATCTGCGTTTGGGAAAGAATTTGTTGTCCAGCCTAAACTTTACAGGATGGAGAAGCAGAAACATGACTTCACTTGTATTATCAACAAATAATTTCTCGTCCTTACACGAAGACGATTTTCTTCCCCTCAAGGAGACAAGAATTGACCTGATATCATTCATCAAAAACAACCTCACCTCACTACAGAATGGTTTGTTCCAACATCTTGAGGGCGTGCGAGAGATGCGTCTAACGGGCAATCAGATCAGCAATTTTAGCCTCCATCCGTTTCTGGGAATGTCTTCATTGGAAACTCTTGATGTCGCAGTAAACGTTATTACAGTGATTGAACCGCTAGCCCCTCTACCAAATCAGACATACGCGATTCCTAACTTGACCTACCTGGACTTACAGAGCAATCGTATCCCTTCCATTCCCCCTCGTGCTTTCTGGGGTTTGGGAAATCTTATCAGACTTGACATCCACCAGAGTCGCATAGACACGTTGCATAATGATTCATTTGAAGGACTCGAGTCACTGGAAATTGTCGACTTGACGGGAAACCATCTTTCCTATGTCACCAAAGATATGTTTTTGTTTAGCCTGCGACTTCAATCCTTGATACTATCGAGTAATTGGTTCACGGAGCTGAGTCCAAAGCAGTTTGATGATATAACATCACTAACCTCTCTTAATTTAGCAAGGTGCAGAATAACTGATCTCCGACCACAGCGCGGGGGATGGGATCTGCGAAATTTAAAATTCCTGGACATATCGCAGAACCGACTTGTTCGCATTGACAAGAACTCCTTTTATGGAATGGCAAACCTCACAACTCTCGATATATCCAACAACCGATTATTAACGACAATTGAAAATGGAGCTTTTGCATCCATTGACCGTCTTCAGATTCTGAGTTTGTCTTATTTGTCTTATTTGGGTCAGTTGCATAGTCCGTTCACGAATCTGAATGAGCTTACAATACTGGACATGTCCTATACGTCAGTCGCATTATCGTATGAACTCTTTACAGGGTTGTCCAATCTTAAAAGATTGAGGATGCGGGGATCAGGGCTAACACTTTCCAGCTTCTGGGACTCCCATACTGAAGATCTTCCGGTGCTGTCCGCTCTATCAACGTTAGAACGTCTCTACCTCAAAGGAAACAAACTTGACAGGCTAAAACCGGGAACATTTCAAGGTCTCCAAAACCTACAAAATCTTGAAATGGATAATTCTGACATCACGTCCCTAAATGAGGACATTTTTCTGAATCTGACATCGTTACAGCACCTTTCCATTGATGTAAATCACATCGCAGAACTGACATCTCGACACCTGGCTGATCTCAGGTCGTTAGTCGGTGTGTCCATAAAAAGCAACGAGATCAAAGGCTTAGCTTCAGACGTGTTCACAAATAACCCACACCTGTCATATCTATATATATCACACAACCATCTAACCACTGTCAAAGAGGGTACAGTTCTACCTAGACAAACACTGGATGTCTCCAGCAATCCTTTCAGTTGTAACTGTGAGTTTACATGGTTTATAAATTGGATTAACAAAGCCGAAGTATCTATCATCCATCCTGACCAAACGAACTGTTCAGATGTTTCTCTAGCACCCTTTAAGAATCAGCCCATTATTACATTTGATCCCACCGAGGTCTGTGGACCTAAAGTCTGGGTCTACATCATCACGATCTTTGTCATTGTCACCTGTATCATGGTCTGTGTTGTGGCTTATCAAAGGAGATGGTTGATCAATTACAAATTATTCCATCTGAAATTAGTATTTCTTGGCAGACGGGACGACCACGACGGACGAGAGAGGTTCGATTACGAGTACGATATCAACCTCGCTTTCGACGATGATGACGAACAGTGGGTTAGGGGAATATTGAAACCTGGACTCGAGGAACGACTACCTGATTTCGACAGGATCGTGTGCGGGGATGACGACCTTCCGCTTGGAATGTACTACATTGAGGCCATCGCCGAAGTCTTCGAGCAAAGTTATAAAAGCATCCTGATCGTGAGCAATAGAGCCGTAGACAATCACTCGTTCATCAGCAAACTCCGTCTCGCGGTTGACCAAATGAATGAGGTCGAGCTAGAGAAGGTAATTTTAATATTCAAGGAAGACATTCCTGATGGGCGTTTACCATATCTTGTAAGGTTGTTTCTCAGTAAGAACAAACCGTATTATCGATGGTCAGAAGATAATTATGGACAAAAAATAATGTGGGAGAAACTTGTAAGGGAACTAGGATATAACAAGAAAATGAATGATATATTACCTATCTGAATGTGGTTTGGAATGAACATACATGTATAAATTCGTGATGTTATGAATGTAAGGCTTATCAGAATTGATTCTGTTTTTACATCCAATTTCAATTGAAAGAGTTCACGGATTTTTTTTTTTAAATCACCTTTTTCGTTTTTGCAGCAAAGAATAATTTATTGTAAAACAATTACACGCAATATTATAGCATAGGTCGTTTCCAAGAAAAACGATGTGTTATTCAGCCTCCAGGCTGAGGTGCAAATTTTGTGACTAAAAAGAGTAATGTTATTTGCAAGCCTTTGATCACACTCGTATTGTTTAAAAGGTCTATTCTTTACAAAGAGGTGCTATGTATTCTGTAACCCTGTTATTTATTTATTTGAAAACTACGACTGGTTTATAAATCTTGTAGACAAATTTAGGCGTTCAGCAAAAAGAATGGATTACACAAATATTATAGAAAAGGAGTAATGGAAAAGAGATAGAAGAGGGACTAGAATCATAAAGAAGGGTAACCTTAATACCAAGAAACCAACGGAGAATGACAAGAAAGACAATGAAATGTGTGCTGCGTGTGTGAAAGAGAGAAGAAAAAAGAGAGTCAGACAGACATACAGAGGAAAGGGGATATTGAGGGTAAAGAGAGAATAGCAATAGACGTAATAACAACAAAAAAGGGTAAAAGATAAAGAGAGAGAAAGAGATAGTGATACAGAGCTATTAATAGCTCAATTGTTTACTTAAGAAAATTGGTCGATTATGAATATTATAAGTATATAATCAAACACGATTCCAATGTTTGTCATCAAATCACCTAGAAGACAACTACAATACGCGAAGACTTGCAGGAAATCATCCTGAGGGCAAAATTCAATGCATTATTGCATTGCCCCTACAATTCATGTTCGGAAAATGCAATACGTCATTGTTATGTTCGCACGTTTTAAATGGTGATGTTTAAGAATATTGGAGTTCCCTTATATTTTCTTTTTAAAGTCTATTCGATCATGATATAATGATGTACTTACGATTCATACACTACTGCAAAAACGTATAATTGGCAGGTATAATCATGCAGATACAATAAATTGATAAAACTGATATTGACAAATATTATGTTTTCTGACTATTTGATCCTATAATGTATAACTATACTATAGATCTCTCAATATTAATTGCGCCTTCTAATACTTAATACGTGTGGTTCTTTTAAGAGAGAGGGAGAGAGAGAGAGAGAGAGAGAACTTGTGTGTAAGTGTGTGTGTGGGGAGGGTGGTCGGTGTTTTGGATGTGCCTGTGCCTGTTTCTGTCTATGAACCAATCAGACATTATCAGATACGATTCTAGGACAATTACCCCCTGAAGTCATGCAATTAACAATGAACCTCCGGAAATTACCCTCTTGGACAATCACACCCCGTATGTATGTGGGGGGGGGGGGGTGTCATATGATGATATTTTTTATTTTTGAAATCGTCTTAGAGGCAATTGTTCATGGGGGGGGGGTAATTGTCCTCGGTGGGTTATTATCTTAATGGGTAATTTTCTAGGGGGTAATTGTCATCGAGGGTGTTTGTCCTGGGGGATGTATTTTCCCGGGAGGTAATTGTCTTCGGGGGGGGGGGCTATTTTCCCGGGGGTGTTTGTGAAGAGGGTAATTGTCCTGATACGATCAGATACGTATATGGGGACCGATCTTAAAGGTATAGACCAGTTCTGGTCATGCGATCATTGTGAAAGAAACGTTGTGGAATCGATGAGAAAGGGTTGATCAGCTAGCACATGAGTATTGGTGTGTACTGCAAGGTTCTGGAATCATCAAAATGATAAGACATTTGTCCCAGCCTTGGTAAATTTACAAGCACTGTACACAGAAAGATGTATATGGGACTACGCGATATCTATCAAGGCCGGATCGATATGATAATTTACCAAATATATCAATAGTAGGCGGTTTAATAATAATGATAATACATATGATTTATAAGGCGCCAAATCCACTTGATGGTCAAATGCTCAAGGCGCAAAATTTGTATCATCACGTATTAGTCAAAACATATTCTTTCACATGATTGGTAATAAAAGCTTCCATTTCCTTTTTTTTTTAAAGTGGCGTTTCCAAAACCGGTCTATACCTTTAACCGTCACGACAAATCATTTTCAAACTGAGTCGTCAGTTTGTAGGCGAAAACAGAGCCGATGGTACCTCTAGACCTTTTCGTATACACACCTACTGTTCAGGGGTTTCATCTTACTCTCTGTACAGTTCCATCATCACATAAAGATCCTAGGCAAAAATACGTTGATAAAGGGACGCTAGAATGAAAAGCATGCTGGATGCGAGGTACACACCTATGTCTATGAAAGCCTAGATGGCGCTGTTGTATGAACATGTTCTGTCCATACATGTACTTTGACCTGAAAAGAGGAGGATAGAAAATCACCCAGTGAATTTGGATGAAACCAGATAACGTTAAAGTTTGGTTGATATCAGCTACAAGCAGGCGCGTACGCAGGGGGGGGGGGGGGGGGTTTGGGGGGTTAAACCCCCCCCCCCCCTTTGGAAATTTTTTGTGTGTAAACCCCCCTAAAAAAAACCTAAAACCCCCCCCCCCCCTTTTGGTTCCCATGGCCGACCTAAAAAAGGTGACCTTACCCCCCCCCCCCCCCCAACGGAGCAAAATGTCAAATTTCCAAATTTCGAGACCAAAAAAAATAAAAAATGTGTCCTCTTACACCCCCCCCCCCCCCCCCCGCTTATTCAGCGGCTGGCTGAGTCGTTGCGAAATTTTCGGACCGATTTATAAATGTTAAACCCCCCCCCCCCCTTGAAAAAATCCTGCGTACGCGCCTGGCTACAAGTATACAAATGATGCACAGGTTTGAGTGCGTCGGTAGGAAATGTGTGCACAAGGTACCTTTGAATGGTTTTAGACCAAATTCAAAGGTACCACGTGCACACAATTCCACCGACCCACGAATTAGACATGTGCATCATCTGTTTTATAAAATGGGGCCCCAAAAATCGTCAAAAAAAAAATCAAAAATCGGTTATTTTACAAATTTACCGGGTGCATGGCAAATCATGCTTTCCGGTAATTACCAGACGCATGATTTTGACATAGCCTTACCGGAAAGCATGATTACATGAAATTATTATTTTTTTTTTAACTGCAGTGTACATTAAGCTGTAAGCTCTATTTTTTTTTTAAATTTAAAAAAAAATATTTAAAAAAAATATATATAGACAAAAATATATATAGACAAAAAAAAAGAATGAACAAATTATAAGAATTATCAATCAAAAAACAACTATTTATCAACAACAAAAAATAATTTAAAAAAATATTATTTAAGAAAGAAAAAAAAAATATCAAAATAAATTATAAGAATTAAAAACAAAAAAAGGGATATCGGTGGTATCGATCCCCGGAATCGGGTGCATCCAGTAAAAGTAACTACACAGTAATTAACCAATCAGATTACAGGGATTCTTCTACCCATCTTATAATATAGGATTTCCCGGCAAAATTCGCGAGTTTGTCATTAAAATTAATTTGTCTTGCGTTCAAATTCGACGGTTTTAGTGCTGTCGGATATATTTAGGGTTGATATTCCTTTTTCTAGATTTCAAATCTATGCAGTTTTCGTTAGAATCTATGTATGTTTCACTCAAATTAATGAACAAAGTGCTTCTTTCGCTATTTGTGGTGGTGAGCACATTTATTTTTTTTTTGGTCCTCGAAAATTTAAAAATTTCCACCCCCAAAAAAAGGTAAAAATCACGTGTTTTTACATGATTTTTTTCTCAAGGGGGGGATGGGCCCCCGGCCCCCCCCCCCCCCCCCCTGGATCCGCCACTGTATAAACATGTCCGTGCAGAAACGCCATATCCCTTGATTTCGGCCCTTCTTTATTTAATGTCTGACTACACCCATATGCATTGTCCTAAAAATGAATAAATAGAATAACAGAATAGACCCCAATGGCAGGTCATGCATTTGTTTTCATTTCTTAAACTGTAAACGTGTGTTGCATTTCTTTCCCCAACATTCCTAACTTAAACAAAAATATTTTGAACACGAATGACAGGTGTTAATTTGAGTGATAAAAATGACGCCTCGACAAGTGACGAATTTGAATGCTAGTTGAGCACTTTCTAAATTAAATGACAAATCTACGAAATCCTTCGTCCCAAATCCTAAATTTAATACAAAATCGGGCAAATTGAATGATAATTGGCATGGCAAAGCTGATCTGCGCTAACTTAAATGCAAAGTAAATGAATTCGAATGACAAACTCCCGACTTTGGCCGGGAAATCCTATACCATTTATATCCACTAAGTATAAGTTGTATCAGTCGTAGTAAGAGTAGTAGCAATGGTATAAGTAATAGTGTAAGTAGTAGTATAAGTAGTAGTAGTAGTAGCAGTGGTAGTAGTAGTAGTAGTAGTAGTAGTAGTAGTAGTAGTAGTAGTAGTAGTAATAATAGAAGAAGTAGTAGTAGGAGTAGTAGTAGTAGTAGTAGTAGTAGTAGTAGTAGTAGTAGTAATAGCAGTAGTAGTAGTAGAAGAAGTAGTAGTAGTAGTAGTAGTAGTAGTAGTAGTAGTAGTAATAATAGAAGAAGTAGTAGTAGGAGTAGTAGTAGTAGTAGTAGTAGTAGTAGTAGTAGTAGTAGTAATAGCAGTAGTAGTAGTAGAAGAAGTAGTAGTAGTAGTAGTAGTAGTAGAAGTAGTAGTAGTAGTAGTAGTAGTAGTAGTAGTAGTAGTAGTAGTAGTAGTAGTATTAGCAGTAGTAGTAGTAGAAGAAGTAGTATAGAAGTAGTAGTAATAAAAGTTGTAATAGTAGCAGTAGTAGTATAGATAGTACTTGTAGTATAAAGAGTGGTAGTTGTAGGATGAGTAGTAGTAGATGTAGTAGTCAGGCGCGGATCCAGGATTTAGTGTGCTGAAATATGAAAATCGTGCCGGTGTGACCGCGTAGAATGTAACCCGCACCGATCGTCCGACTATTAGAGATCGATCGAGAGCGGACGATCGGTGCGGATTTTATCCGCGCTGAATGTCGGACATTCCGTGCGCGCCTCAAATGTCTGACGGACAATCCGTGCGCGCCTCAAATGTCTGACGGACAATCCGTGCGGAAGAGGTCTCGCACCAATAGTCCGCCTGCCGCACCGAATGTCCGTACTCTAGTCCACACATATACATAGTCAATATAGTGGAGGCTGTTAGGGCTAAATAGGGGTTGTTTGGTGCAGATTCTTCTAAAAGCACCAAATTTGGCCCAGAGGTAGATTATACCATACTTTTACGATTTCTTCCGGACGCCAAGAAGGGCACCCTCTGGGTATGCCATATTGGGCAAATCCAAAATGGCCGCCATCTGAGTTAAAGGTCAAGCGTAGTTCCAAAAGGAAAAGCGCTTGTATGATAATAGTTTGTATATTTATAGGGGTTTGGGGTCAGAGAATCTGATTTTGATGTTCTTTCATCGATTTGAGGTCTCCTAGGGTCTGCCATACTGGTCATATTGGTCAAATCCAAAATGGCCGCCATCTGATAGTTACACATCAAGTGTAGTTACGAAAGGAGATGGGCTAGTATGATAAAAGTTTATATATCTATGGGGTTTTGGGGTCAGAGAATCTGATTATGATATTCTTTCATCAATTTGAGCTCTCCTTGGGGCTGCCATACTATCATATTGGTCAAATCCAAAATGGTCGCCATCTGATAGTTACAGGTCAAGTGTAGTTACGAAAGAAAATGGGCTAGTATGATAAAAGTTTATATATTTTATGGGGTTTTCGGGGTCAGAGAATCTGATTATGATATTCTTTCATCGATTTGAGATCTCCTCGGGTCATACTGGTAATATTGGTCAAATCCAAAATGGCCGCCATCTGATAGTTACAGATCAATAGTAGTTCCAAAATGAAAAGAGCTAAAATGATAAAAAAAAAAAAAAATTATATAGTAAGGGGGTTTTCTGGTCAGATAATCTGATTATGATGTTGCTTGTATCAATTGCAGGTCTCCTTGGGGCTGTCATGCTGGCCATATTGGCCAAATAAAAAATGGCCGCCATCCGAGTTAAAGGTCAAGCGTAGTTTCAAAAGGAAAAGGACCAGTATGATAAAAGTTGATGAATTCATGGGGTTTCCGGGGTCGGATAATCTGAATATGATGTTCTTTTATCAATTTTATTTCACCATCCTGTCCTAAGGCTACAATGAAGTTAATTTCCTGGTTGAAGAAGATGAGGGAAAATGCGCCAAATTCACACTTGAGTGGGTTTAAATCTTGGCCTGCGCCCATATGTTTCATCAATATGCAAACTTTCCTCCGTGAAATGCTTAATACATTCGTTTTCGAGGATTGGCAAGGAAAATAGATAAACAGTAGAAACAGATCATGAATAAAGAAATAAACAGCTTGTTCGATTTGTTTTGAAGCATTATATTCAAAGACCCGGACAGCTTTATCTTTATTATCCATATAAATAACGTCTATAATCACTGTCAGACGGAAGATAATACCAATACGAAATGCATTAAGCAACGTCTAGACATAAAGGTCGAATCTCCACTTTAGTTTTCTCATTCTTCTTTACATTTTGAAGCGTTACATGGGATCTTAATCCTGTTTTTTCTACATACATCAAAGCCCCCATTTAAGCATACTTTGAATCTGGTCACGCTTCGAAAAGTTCGTGGCCTAGCATTTTGCTTCTGTTGATGATCAAAAAGAGAAAGCACCCTTTATAGAACAGGGAGAGTGTGAACAAAGCACGAAGTAGGAGCAGTGCAATTTAAATATCAAGGGATGGATTAGAGTTTATTTCTAAAATGAAATGAAAGGGCTATTTTATTTTCAAGAGTCCTTTCACTTCATTGAAGAAATAATCTCTCTTTATATCTTAGAGACACTTGCTCTTTAAAGTCAAATTAGCTCGATAGCATCCTGGGGCTCCGCCCCGGAACCCCCGGTGGGGGCTCTCCCAGGCCCCTAAATCTGTGCCATATTGTACGGATCCAATAGAAAGCATAGTTCTCCTAAGCAAACTTCCTCTGTGAAATGCATAATAAATTCGTTTTCGATGGTTGGCAATGAAAATAGATAAACAGTAGAAACAAACCATGAATAAAGAAATAAACAGGTTGTTTGATTTGTTTTGAAGCATTTTCTTTAAAAACCCAGACAGCTTTATCTTTATTATATTATTATTATAAATAACGTCTATAATCACTCTGAGATGTAATAAAATACCAATACGAATTGCATTACGCAACGTCTAGACATAAAGGTCGAGTCCCTGGGGACTTGGATCACGATAATGCCGATAATACTTTACCGATGACCAGGTTTCAAGTAAAGTTTACTATAAAGAACCAATTCCGACATTCAGAAATGATTTTCGGTGACTGATGTGTCAGATGTGATCATTCACAAAGGAAGGCCAGCACACACACAAAAAATACAGTTCCTCTCTCAGCTCTCTTTATGTTCATGTGACCTTTGTAAAAGTTCGTTCCCGATTTTGGCGCATGCGGAGTGTGCAATTACGAACTCGCTTATGGATAAAATAACATCATAATCAGATTATCCAACCCCGGAAACCCAATGAATTCATCAACTTTTATCATACTAGCCCATTTCCTTTCATAACTATACTTGACCTGTAACTCAGATGGCGGCCATTTTGGATTTGACCAATATGACCAGTAAGGCAGCCCCAAGGGGACCTCAAATCAATGAAAGAACATCAAAATCAGATTCTCTGACCCCCAAAATCCTATAAATATATAAACTATAATCATACAAGCGCTTTTCCTTTTGGAACTACGCTTGACCTTTAACTCAGATGGCGGCCATTTTGGATTTGCCCAATATGGCAGTCCCAGAGAGCGCCCTTCTTGGCGTCCGGCAGAAATCGTAATAGTATGGTATAATCTACCTCTGGGGCAAATTTGGTGCTTTTAGAAGAATCTGCACCAAAATATCCCTAACAGCCCCCACTAATACAAGTATAATTATACTTAATGAATGAAACGACTGGATAACCCATATTCAGCTTTGCCAGCTAGCTAGGGACCACACTACAGGACTTTCCGGCGCGGGTCCATGGGGGAGGGGGGTGGGGCGAGAGGGTCTTGACCCCAAACCGCCAACAAAAAATGAAGAGAGAGAGAGAGAGAGATAGAGAGAGAGTCAGAGAGAGAGAGAGAAGGTAAAGCGGAGAGTAAGGGAAAGGAAGAAGAGGAAGAAGAAAAGAAAAGGAGGGAAATAAGGAGATCGGGGGCGAAAGGCCTTCGCCACCCCCTCCCCCCTCCCCTCAGCAAAAGAGAGATAAGAGAGAGAGAGAGAAAGAAGGAAGGAAAAATAAGGGAAAGGGAAAGAAGAGACAAAGGGAAAGGAAGAAGAAAAGAAAAGGGGAAAGAAGGAGATCGGGGGGCCGCCGAAAGGGCTTTTCCTTCCAGGCTGTTGTACCCCCGCCCCCCCCCCCCCCCCCCCCAAGCAAAAAGAAAGAGAGAAGGAAGAGAAGGGAAAGAAAAAAGGGAAAAGAGGAGATAAAGGGAAAGAAAGAAAAGAAGGGGGATATCAGTTGCAGTTTTCCCACCAACAAGTTGGGGATCGGGGGGGGCAAATAGCCCTTGTCCCCCCCCCCCCTTCTACAGTAAACTTAAAAGAGAGAGAAAGGAAGAGAAGGGAAAGGGAAAGAAAAGAAAGGTACGGGAGATCAATTGTGATTTTTCCAACCAACGCGGTGTGGATCGGGGGCGAAAGGCCTTCGCCTGCCCTCCCCTGGCAAACAAAAAGAGAGAGAGAGAGTAGGAAGGAAAAGAAGGGAAAGGGAAAGAAGAGAGAAGAGGAAAGGAAGAAGAAAAGAAAAAGGGGAAAAGAAGGAGATCGGGGGCGGAAGGGCCTTGCCACCCATGCTGTTGCCTCACCCCCCCCCCCCCCCGCAAAACAAGAAAGAAGGAAGGAAAGGGTAAGAAACAAAAGAAGAAAAGAAAAGAAGGGATATCAGTTGCATTTTTTCTGCAAACAAGATGTCTCTGCCCCCCTCCCCGACCACCCAACCACCTCCCCGCCAAAAAAAGAGAGAAAGAAGGGAAAGGGAAAGAGGAGAGCTAAAATGGAAAAGAAACAGAGATCAGTTGCGATTAATCCCACCAAAATCGTGTGGATCGGGGGGAGGGGGCGAAAGGCCCCTGCCTCCCTCAGCAAACTTAAATGTGTGAGAGAGAGAGAGAGAGAGAGAAGTAAGGGAAGGGAAAGGGGGGAAAAAAGAGTAAGAAGAAAGGTAAGGGAGATCAGTTGCAATTTGTCCCGATTTGTACTCCTCCCCCCCCCCCCTCCCCCCCCCCCCACCCCTAGCAAAGAGAGAGAGAGAGAAGGAAGGAAAAGAAGGGAAAGGGAAAGAAGAGAAAAGGAAGAAGAAAAGAAAAAGGCGAAAAGAAGGAGATTGGGGGGTGGGAAGGGCCTTGCCGCCCATGCTGTTGCCCCCCCCCCCTCGCGCAAAACAAGAGAGAAGGAAGAAAAGGGAAAGAAACAAAAGAGGAAAAGAAAAGAAGGAATATCAGTTGCAATTTTTCTGCAAACAAGATGTGGATCGCGGAGAAAGGCCTTTGCCTCTGCCCCATCCCCGACCACCCCACCCCTCCCCGCCAAAAAAAAAAAGAGAGAAAGAAGGAAAAGGAAAGAGGAGAGCTAAAATGGAACACAAAAGAGGAAGAAGAAAAGAAAAGGGTGAAAAGAAGCAGAGTTCGGTTGCGATTAATCCCACCAAAATCGCGTGGATCGGGGGAGGGGGCGAAGGGCCCCTGCCACCCTCAGCAAACTTAAATGAGAGAGAGAGAGAGAGAGAGAGAGAGAGAGAGAGAAGTAAGGGAAGTGAAAGGGAAAGAGGAGAGAAAGAGACAGAAAACAAAGAGGAAGAAAAGAAAAGGAATTAGGGAAGATCAGTTGCGATTTCCATTGGTTCTTCTATCATCATTTTACAATTATCATTGTACAAATGTATTTATATATTCATTTATTTATTCCTGTTTGATAACAAAAATATGAATATAAACTCATAAACTCATAACAGCAACAAAATTAAATGTAGGAGGAAACTATCTTGCTGGGAGCAAGAAGCGCAAAAATGATCATGCATTTGCATGTACATGTAAGTGTATCATTAAAATAATTCATATTGTTTAATTACATCTTGTGAAATAGTATGCATTCAAGTTTTGGGGATTTTTTGTTGGTGTATTTGCATGAAAGAAAGCGTTTGGAGCTTATAATGCACATATTGCAATTTCAGGTGCAACTTAGTGTTCAAATATGGAACACGCACGGCCAGGCACTAGTGTAGGAAATCTTCAAATGTTAATCAGGTATATGACTAAATTACTTGTCTGTTGCCTTACGAAAAAGTTTATATTTAGTCAGGCCTGAATTAAGTCGCAAAACAATTATTATGTTAAAAAGGAAAAATACATATTTTGATGACATTCGAAATTCCCCAATAACCAATACGATTGGAGAGCGAGTTCTCGTTTTTGTTTTTCTTCAAAACTTATACTCAACTATAATTAGCTGGCCCGGATACTTGAGCCCCTCACAAAACGCAAGTATAGGCCTGACGTGTCGTCAGTGGCGTCGCTAGTCCATTTTCAGTTGGGGGGGGGGGGGTATAGAGGCCAACGATTCCCGACAAAACAAGCCACCAATTAATTACCGACAAAATTAAAGGTTCCAATATCTACAAATTTAACCCTATAAACCCGGGGCCAAAGGCTAAATTGTTATGCGCAAATGGTCATTTTCGTCGACGATATAAATATACAAATTATTTCGTCAACTTAGTAAGCATCATAGCTATATATTATAATGCAGGCGCGTAGCTAGGTTCTTATTTAAGGGAGGGGCGGTATTGAGCAAGCGAATCACTTAAAGAGCGCGCAAAGCGCTCCCTAGGTGGGGGAGGGGGTGGGTGAAAGGCATCCCGCACGAAGCGCAGTAGCTTAGATGTTCCATTAAATTATTATGAAAAGAAGACGATTTGTTGTACCGTTCTCGACTCTTTATCCTTGTCTGAATTCAGTTTCCCCATCCCACACGAAGCGCGGAGGCTTAGACGTTTCATTAAAGTATTATAGAAAGAAGACGATTTGTTGTATACCGTTCTCTACTCTTAACCCTAATTGTCTTAATTCAGTTTCTCCCCCTCTCGCGCGAAGCGCGGGAGCTTTGACGTTTCATTAAATAATTAGAAAAAGAAGACGATTCATTGAACCGACTCTAAATCATTGTCTGAATTTTCAAAAATGTTTCTTTGTCCGATAAAAAGTTACAGTTCTAAGGGGAAAAAATTGCTGGCCGACCGACATAAAAAAAAATACCACCGACTTCAACCCCACACCCCCCCCCCCCCCCCCTTAGCGACGCCCCTGAATGTAGAGTGGCCTGAGCGGGTAGGCACAGGGCGTGGTTCTAAACTTATTGAGACACTTCGATGAAGACACCCTTATTCCATGATTGCGTGTGTTGAACTGCCATGGGCTTTACAACTTTAAACCTCCAGGGTTTATTTTGCATATATAGGGATTTACATGATCATTTATATAATAAAAGGAAATAATGAATATTCAAATATCATAGGTAGCAAATAAAGGATGACTAACAGAGGAATGAAAACAAGCAGATAGGAGAGGATGATCAAGCATAATGATGTGCACCAATCTATAAATGTTAATTACTAAGTAGCCTGTTCACACTACAGCTCTATAATAACAAAGCATTTGTAGCCTTACTTTTAAGCAGTTGAAGAAATTAATAAAAGTAGGCCTACTTGAAGAAATCGTTGAATTATAAGATATTCAGTTTATTTTATTAAGTATGACAAAACACATATTTAACACCTTTGGAAAAAAATAATACCCGCGGAACGTGAAAAACAAAACTTTTATTGTCACTCATGCCTATAATCGGACATATTTAAAAACTGAAATGTGGCACCACCCAAAAATATAATTCTGAGATCCTTCTTTGTCTTTAATTTTCACCTGAAAATAAATTCTTTGTTCCTCGTCTATGTCATCGCGGCGAAAAATTTCAGACTTTTCTTCTTTTCATGCATCCTCAGACAAATGTGCCAAAGAAGTTTTGTCTTCTTGTGTTCCTGGAAACAAAGTTTGGGCAATAGTTTTCAAGTTCAGTTTATCTTTACGAGATTTATATATGTGTAATATTAAGCTTTGGTTGAGCTTTCTTTGGGTCATTGTACTTTTCAAGACAGAGCATGTTCTCTCGCAAGTTGCCGTTGTAACCGGGATTGTAAGGTAAATGAGAAGAAGGATGTGCACCTCTGAGAATGAACTCTTATAGATTGGACTGTTGTTGAAAATCTCACAGATTGTTTTAATGTATATTTGATAGGTTTACTCTCATCGTCACACACGTCTTGGAGGCTTGTTAGCTGCCGAGTTAATGCTACAAAGTCAATATCTCCGGCATACACTTCCCTCAACTCATCAGCACGAGCAAAATATTGGGGAGGGGGCTCATGATAACCGAGCCCGGCCGAAATATTTGGGGGGTAGCTCAATGATATCCAGGCCCCTCATAAATATCGGGGGGCTCCGTGATGTTATCAAAGCCCCACACAAATATCGGGGGGCTCCGTGATGTTATCCGAGCCCCACCAAAAACACTTGAGGGGGGGGGCTTATGATATCTGAGCCCCACCAACATATGGGGGGGGGATATCAGAGTCCCTCCAAAATATTTGGGGGTTTAAATGATATCCGAGATCCACCAAAAATATTTTTTGGGTCAATGATATGCGAGATCCGATGTCTGAGTCCCCCTCCCTCCTCCCTAAATAAATATTTATAAAATGTTTATATTTGAATGGTACGTCTGTAGATTATAGGTATACATGAGTTTCATGCCTAGAATATAATCATTGGGGAGGAGGGCGGCTCAATGATATCTGAGCCCCACTTAAAATATTGGGGCCTCAATGGTATCTTAGCCAATAAGGACTCAATGATATCTAAGCCCCACCGAAAGATTGAGGGGCTCAATTAATGATATCTATAAGCCCCGCCAAAGATATTGGGGGGGGGGCTCAATGATCTCTGAGCCCCTCCCCCCCCCCCCAATATTTTTTTTGGGGGGGGCTGTGCCCCCCAATCCCCCTCCCCCGGTTCCTAAGCCTAATTACAGTTCAATTAAGTCTACTTTTTGAAACTTAAAGGGATTGGGTAACTTTGTCCTAGGTTCTGAAACAAAAATCCTGGAATGATAGTTAGGGCTAGTTCTGATCGGAAAACGACCCAAATATTGGAGTATGGATAGCTGCCCTATAATGCCTAATACGGATCAGAGATAAAATACTTTAAACATTTCGGGGGTTACTTTTATGACTTTCGGGGGCTCTTTTTGGCATTTCGGGGGCTAATTCACCCCAAGCCCCCGTGCATTTTTCCTCCTGATACGGATAAGTGAGTGCCCTGATGGGTCTTCTTCTAACTCTACTTTCTTTACTTTTTCCTTTCCTTTCTTTTTTCTTTCCTTTCCTTTCTTATTTTTTCAAACTAACCTTATTTATTACCGAACAAAAGATTGAAGAAAGAGCCCCTCGACACCATAGGTGTAAGTATTCAGCCAGCTCCTACCCCCCCCCCCCCCACCAATATAAACTTTAAAAGTGATTTTTTTTTTTTTTTTTTTTTTTTTTTTTTTTCTAATTTGATACCAGTGATCTTGCTGAAATGGCCTAATTTTCAGGGATGTTTCCTCGCTTTTAGTAAATTATACTTTTTATGCGTTTGTTGGAGAATGACATATATCACAATTTACAGTCAGGCAAGAAATGTGCTTATTTACTTTTTAGAGGTCGACATGTCAGGTCCCGCGGAACGGCGGGCTTGGGGGCTCAAGCCCCCCCCCCCCCCCCCCCCCCCACCCTCATACTTTTGAAAAAGTATATTAAAGAGAATCAAATAGAAAGAAATAGAAAAGAAAGTATGCTCATGTAACCGTAATTAAATGCCCATACCCCTGAGCTAATTCCTGGGGCTCTGCCCCCTGGACCCGATCTTGGGCCCTAAGGCTGGCCCCTGGATGCTAATCTGACCTTAATTGTAATGCCTAAAAACCCCTGCGCTTCCGGGGGCTCCGCCGCTTGGAGCATACGCCAAGTTACCTGCCAATGTCATGAATATGGTATTATAATATGCTCATCTGACCGTAAGTACGAAGCCACGTACAATCGATTACAACAGTAATTGTGAGGCCGATATCACGAGTATGCCTTCATAGAATAAAGGTTTTAAAGAAAATATTCACTTCTACTTTCAAAAGGACTGGCCCATTTGCTTTAAAAAATTGTAGAGAGTTATTATTATGTAATTTCTAGAAAAAATGCCAACCACATGATTTACCACGACTCTAAATACATTGATTTGCCGAGTTTCTTCCTTTTATCAAATATAAACGTAACACAATGGGGGGACAGACTGCGCGTATAGCAATCCGCACGAATCGTCCCTCGGACGATCCGTGCGAGCAGAAAACCCGCATATTATGTCCGACGGACAAACGAAACTGGTAGGACAAACGGCGCGGTCACACCGGCCAATATTTTGCTCTCAGTGGAGGGGGGGGGGGGGGTAGTGAGCACTTTTTGTTTTTGTCTTTTGTTTTGCTCCCAAAAATTTGAAAATCGCGCCGGCCGAAAAATCGCTCCCGGGCCGCTCCCCCTGGATCCGCCACTGGTAGAAGTAGTAGTAGTAGTAGTAGTAGTAGTAGTAGTAGTAGAAGTAGCAGCAGCAGCATAGGTCGTCATCCTCCTATAGAAGCTAGAGTATATACCCACCTTAGATGGAGTTGAATATGCACTTTATCCCATTACAGAAGAAGAATATAGACCGTGCTTGATCCGCTTGCTAAGGACCTTAAAATGTAAACTATTTCACAATACCTTTAACAATTGGCCTGTAATTCCCCCGCACAATGCAGTCGATACAACGCGGTCTGTTAACTTTGAGGAAGTACGAAAAATAAACCACCGAACTACTGGAAAGATAATCTGAACACATAGAACGTGATCATTTAGAGCACGGTTGGCCAACCTTTTATAGCTCGCGGGCCACAGCTAACGATTGGCATAACTTGGCGGGCCGTAGATAGTCTCCCACCCCACCCCCACACACACACACACACACACACTCATGCAATACGTGTACACACCTGTCAGTCTCTTTGATGAAGGAGATACATGTCTGCTTTGCTACCTGGTCGAAGATCTACAATGACACGTCGATACTTCTACATGGGCTACACGGCAAATATACAATTGTGGTAAGTCCCGAAAAGCAGTTGAACATGATGGCAAAGACTTTCTGAAACTTTTCAACCTGAGGCAATTTCAAGAGCCTTGTAAATCACAAGTGAATATGCGTACAGTACAATGGCGTACTACTACGTACAGATACCATTATTACGCAAAGCGAACATGATTTTTGTGGGATGTGGTTTTAAATGCCTTAATAAGAGTTGATTTCTCGGTAGTTTTTGAGAAAGGTTTTCCATCGAATTTCTTTGTTTCAGTCAATAGGTAGGCCTATTATATAGTGCCATTTATACAAGATGTATTACTGTTATGTTCTTTTAATGGATCAATGTTGATCAGTGGATTGTAGATTTGATTTGATTTGATTTGATTTATCTGTTTGATTTTCTTTTTCTTTTACATTATTACCAATATATAACAAACAAACATTGGAAATTTACACATGACAAAGGTATATATGTAGAATAAAGTAAGGCTGGCTGTAACTAATCGAACAGGAGGGTTGACAAAGTAAGCAAAGCTTGATAGCATGACTACCCTCAATGGATACATAATAATACGGGTTTTGATCTTCATCAATGTCCTTTTAATTCAGTGTAGAAAGAGGACCTGGGAAGACTGGTCGATGTATCAGTATCAATAGAATTGACATGATCGCATCAATCTTATCGTCGCGTTTCTTCAGTTTAAGAAGAGAAACAAAGAAGAAAAGGATTTGCTCGGGAGCTTTTTGAGAATGTTCAGAGGAAGAAACCAATGGCAATGGAAATCTGTAAAAAAAAATATAAACAATATTAACTTGAAATATTGAAATCTAATAAGCATTGGTAATAAAAGGGGTGTATAGGACGGGGGATACGGGCTCCTTATATATATTAGATTTCCAATATATTTAACATTGGTCTTCTTATATCTCAGCTTCAAGGTGGTCTACTTGTAATTGTAATATCCTATTCAGTATATTTTGATTATTTGATAAAAGGACTACAATACCTAAAGTCGATTCGCAAACTAACGGTTGTTATCTAAAATAAGTATTATTTTTCAAATGCCGTTGGAATTTACCCTTTCCTTTTTTGTCGGCCTGCCAATGGGACATAGTACCTTAAATTGGTACATTTAGTGGATATGGACTGGAGAGACCATTGATTGTTAAATGTCTAATTTGCGTCAATATCTTAAGGGTTAGAAGTCAAGGGAGCGTTAGGGCTGAAGCAACACGTCTTGCCTTGAAGCAACGGCGAGGCCAAATGCCCTATGAGGAACGCCTACAAGTGCTTAATTGGAATTCTCTCAAGTTGAGAAGGACTTACTGTACAATGGCCTTCATTATTAAGTGTCTGTTCAAACACATTCAATGCCCTGTTGTGAACTCTCTCATTGTAGTGAACCCACGTCATTTAGAAGACCTGAAGTTCAGGCATCTCTTTGCACGCAAAGATGGACTGCATTTCAGTGCAATACATGAGTTCCCCAGGCTGTGGGACACTCTACCTTCTGAACTCAGGAACTCGGTCCTTACTATGTCTTTTTCCACATGGTGCAGTCACTTAAAATCCCATCTTGCCGATGCACCTTGAGTTTGATATGACAATGTTGGTTTACCGGTATATATTTATGCAATTTATCTGAATTTGAATTATGTTTTGATTCCAGTTAATGGTATTTATCTATAAATACACATTAATATTTCTGTAGGGGTAAAGTAAAATGTTATTATAAAGGCACCTTTAAATTTGAATGTTCACTCTCAGTTGAGTCATTACTTAAATTTCCAATACTATTATGAAATCTCAGATATTTAGTTTAGCAGTGCAATATAATTATTAGAAGAATGTTTTGTAGATATACATGTATATCTTAATAAGCTGGCCTGCCAACATGCCACAGCAGTTTTTACTCATATATTGTTAATACTTATTTTCCATAGATTTCAACTGAACTTAATAATTTACTATTCACTTGGTCAATAGATTATTGAATGACCTTTATCACCTTATGTTTCTACATGTATATTCACTATTCAGTGATTTTAACCTCGACTGAGTTGGTTCTTTCAACTTTCATGCAATTTTCCTTTAATTACACGTCTATGCATTTTCTTTATTTGTGCAATATTATCACTGTTGTAATGTCACATTTTGCATGTTTTTTAATATCTGTATTATGTTTAATGTATGTATAGGTCTATATGATTTTCTAGGGTTGCATCACACTCCGGATACAAAATTTCCCCTCATAATTCATATTGTGCCACTTTTTTATGCTGGTGTGGTCATGAGTCTACGGCGTGTGATGCAACCCTGAGGAAATTTGAAGTTTTTGTCTTGATGCATTTTAATTATTTGAATGGGTATCTCTTTCTCTTATCACATAAATCTTGTCACATAAATCTGCAACGCTGGTTGCATCTGGTTGGGATATAGGTGAGGGCGGTCTGCGGACTATAGTTATTTGTTTAACTTTGCCAAATGCCTGGCATCACAGCCAGGTGCACCCAGTGTTCCTTTTTTGTGTGTGATTTGCTATTAATTGTTTATTTCAACTCTGTATTTTGATATCATGTGTTTTCTGCCAAATAAAATAATTAAAAAAATATATATATATTAAATACTACAAATGTAAAGAATTCATCTGGCACGATAAAAAGTATGGTCAATGATAATCGACACAACATACACAGACACACCATTACACACACACACACACACACACACACACACGCACACACACACACACACACACACGCACGTACACACACACACGTACGCGCACGCATGGATGGAGATGCACGATAGGGAGGGAGAAGAGGACAAAGGAAGAGAGAGAGAGAAAAAAAAATAGTATTTGTTCTCCTCCATAAACTACATGTACTTCATTTGGCTGTACGTGACCTCATTGTGACATCGTAGGGTATGGCATGAATGATCGAAATATTAGTTTTTGAATAACAATGTCACCCATGATCGCTGCAGGACGAAGGAAAATAACCTTTGTATTCAGATATATTCATCAACTGCGAAGTGCGGTTACGATAAGGACAGCATAAGCAGAGAGTCTCTGGAATTTTGTGTAATATAATTATGGATTAGGAAATGGCACAATGTGACGACCAGCGATATGTATTGCTTATCAAAAGTATTTCTAGTGAGAATTAGTGTCTTTAAAGGCTGCCCAGACACACGTGGACCATTCCTTAATAATAATAGCTGAAAGAAAAACAACTACCTACAACGATCGTCCTTACAAAGATGATTTGGCAATGCTTTGAGAATAGTATGGGAATAGTTCATGTGATAATTTCAGTTATGCATTTCATGCGATTCTGAATCTCATCTTGGCATAGTGTCATTGACAAAGTCATTCATTTAAACAAAAAGACATGCTATTGTTGATCACACTCATAAATTAGAAATTTCTTTTTTCTCAATCGGATAAATAATAGAAGGGTTTGATATGCCTATGTACAAAGCAAAAGAATATACATATCATGACATTCCTATTAACTACTTGACAGAGTTATCGATGAAATACTGACATTTAAGTCTATCACAATGTATTTTAGTCAAGCATTTCAGACTGTTAACTTTCTCAAACAGCGATTGCAAAATCTGCGACTTGTTATAACTTCCCCCTTTAAAATTAGCATCAGAGTGTTCTGTTAGACATAATATTGTGCAAAAAAACTTTAAAATAGGGATCGAAACTTAGACTGTAGTCTGACGAGAATAAATGCAGAAGTACTCTTTTTTTATAAATAGGACCCACTTGAAATATTGAGACATGCATATAGTTTAATGAGACTGTTCACCAAACGTGGGGGTGTTTTAGTATGATTTGTAGCCTACATGTATCTTTCTCTTATATTTTTGTTTCTACAGATTTTAACCATAGAGGAAGACACAAACTTGAGAAAGATCGAACAACATCTCTTTCGACCAGAATTCAGTGTTCTACAAGGTGGAAGGCTACGAGCTTTCATTCCCTTATGATCAAATAAACTATAGCTTTACTTGGAACGACTGTCTAGTTTCCTAGTCAATTACTTTTGGACAGATCGCTTGGTAATTTTTGAGACACAAGGAATGACGCCATTGTCTTTTCTAGAGACTACGAAACTAGATGGTACATCCAACTTTAATTCATTTTGATTGAGTGGAAATCACGACCAAGTAAATATCACTTTAAAAATAAACAGCCTGAGCTTTGACGCGTTCTGCCATCTAATGACACAGTAGATGATTGCAATGGAGAGCATTGGACTGTTGTGGATCACCTGTATCATAGCATATTCATTAATGATGGATTCCATTGGACACACTGGAGCCGATGCTGCGGATTTAAGAGGGGTACCGTGTCATTATGAAACAACCAGCGAAGGATTGAAAGCCACTTGTTCACACCGTAATCTGACAGCGGTACCTACTAACCTCACCGATGACATCATCGTGTTAGATCTCACCCATAACCAACTGACCAAATTGACTAACACATCTTTCAGTAGCCTTCCACATCTGAGGTACCTATATCTTAACTCGAACAATATGAGTACTATCGAGCCGGGTGCGTTTCAAGCTTTACCTGAGCTCTATTCAATCATGCTGACAAATAACAATTTCACATCTCTACCAACTACTATATTCTCCAAAAATCTAAAGCTGGAACTTGTTGATCTCACGGCAAATCGATTTGTAAGTTTCCCTGGAAACGCATTGAATTCTGTGCCTTCGTTGACTGAACTGCGCTTGGATCAGAACTTTATGTCAAGCTTACACTTTACAGGATGGAGAAGCAGAAACATGACTTTGCTTCTACTGAAAACAAATCATTTTTCGTCCTTTCATGAAGACGATTTTCTTCCCCTCAAGGACACAAGAATCGACCTGATAACATTCTTCAACAACAAAATCACCTCGCTACAGGATGGCTTGTTCCAACATCTTGAGGGCGTGAGAGAGATGCGCCTAACGGCTAATCAGATCCGCAATTTTAGCCTCCATTCGTTTCTGGGAATGTCCTCTTTGGAAACTCTTCATATGGCAACAAACTTGATTTCAGCGATTGAACCGCTAGCCCCTCTACCAAATCAGACAAATCTAATGCCCAACTTGACATCCCTAGACTTACAGGGCAACCGTATCCCTTCAATTCCCCCACGTGCTTTCTGGGGTTTGGGCAACCTTATCAGACTTGACATCCACCAGAGTCGCATAAAGACTTTGCAAAATGATTCATTTGAAGGACTTAATTCACTGGAAATTCTTGACTTGACGGGAAACCATCTTTCCTATGTCACCAAAGATATGTTTTTATTTAGCCCGCGACTTCAATCCTTGGTGCTACCGAGTAATTGGTTCACGGAGCTGAGTCCAAAGCAGTTTGGTGATATAGCATCACTAACCACTCTTAATTTAGCAAGGTGCAGAATAACTGATCTCATTCTACAGCGCGGGGGATGGAATCTACGAAATTTAAATTTCCTAGACATATCGCATAACCGACTTATGCGTATTAACAAGAACTCCTTTTATGGAATGGCAAACCTCACAACTCTCGATATATCCAACAACCGATTATTAACAACCATTGAAAATGGAGCTTTTGCATCCATTGGCCGTCTTCAGATTCTGAGTTTGTCACATTTGTCTTATTTGGGTCAGTTGCATAGTCCGTTCACGAATCTGAATGAGCTTACAATACTGGACATGTCTTATACGTCAGTCGCATTGTCGTATGAACTCTTTATAGGACTGTCCAATCTTAGGAAATTAAGTATGCGGGGATCAGGGCTAACAGCTTCCAGCTTCTGGGATTCACATCATGAAGATCTTCCAGTGTTGTCCGCTCTATCAACGTTAGAACGTCTTTACATCAAAGGGAACAAACTTAACAAGCTAAAACCGGGAACATTTCAAGGTCTCCAAAACCTACGACATCTTGAAATGGATGATTCTGAGATCAGCTCCCTGAATGAGGATATTTTTATGAATCTGACATCATTACAGTCCCTTTTCATTAATGAAAATCACATCGCAGAACTGACATCTCGACACCTCGCCGATCTTAGCTCGTTATTCGGAGTGTCCATAAAAAGCAACGAGATCAAAGGCTTAGCTTCAGATGTCTTCGCAAATAACCCACACCTGTCATATCTGTATATATCCCACAACCATCTGACCACTGTCAAAGAGGGTACAGTTCTACCTAGACAAACACTGGATGTCTCCAACAATCCTTTCAGTTGTAACTGTGAGTTTACATGGTTTATAAATTGGATTAACGAAGCCGAAGTATCTATCATCCATCCTGACCAAACGAACTGTTCATCTGGTTCTCTAGCACCATTTAAGAATCAGCCCATTCTTGCATTTGATCCCACCGAGGTCTGCGGAACTAAAGTCTGGGTCTACATCATCACGACCTTTGTTATTGTCACCTGTATCGTGGTCTGTGTTGTGGCTTATCAAAGGAGATGGTTGATCAATTACAAATTATTCCATCTGACATTAGTATTTCTTGGCAGACCGGACGACCACGACGGACGAGAGAGGCTCGATTACGAATACGACATCAACCTCGCGTTCCACAACGATGACGAACAGTGGGTTAGGGAAATATTGAAACCAGGACTCGAAGAACGACTACCTGATTTCGGCAGGATCGTGTGCGGAGATGACGACCTTCCGCTTGGAATGTACTACATTGAGGCCATCACCGAAGTCTTCGAGCAAAGTTATAAAAGCATCCTGATCGTGAGCAATAGAGCCGTAGACAATCACTCGTTCATCAGCAAACTCCGTCTCGCGGTTGACCAAATGAATGAGGTCGAGCTAGAAAAGGTAATTTTGATATTCAAGGAAGACATTCCTGATGGGCATTTACCATATCTTGTAAGGCTATTCCTTAGCAAGAACAAACCGTATTATCGATGGTCAGAAGATAAATATGGACAAAAACTAATGTGGGAGAAGCTAGTGCGGGAACTAGGATATAACAAGAAAATGAATGATATTTTACCCATCTGAATGTGGTTTGGAATGTACATATACATTCGCGTTGTTATATTTCGTTTAATTCAATTTCACTGTTTAAGTCTGAAGAAGTGATGAGCAACATGTCACGATGTCACTGAAATGGGGAACCGAGCATGCCTTGAATGAACCAATCAAGAACAGTCTTGCTTCTTGAATTGCAAAGAACTCTAAACACTTTAAAAACAATCAGCACCTGGAAAAGAGATGATCCCTTTATATCAGGTCTATCAGAAAATTCCTCAAAAGGCAAAACAATATATGCTAAACGTCATGAACTTAATATGGGATACGGGTAACATACCTCCAAGTCTTAAACACTCTATCCTAATACATGTGTTAAAACAAGATAAGGACCCCAAAATGTATCGTCGTACCGACCCATAGCACTTACCTCATGTTTTACCAAGATAATAGAACGGATTGCAAAGAAGAGACTCCAATGACAGGCTCCCTTCATGACAAGCTTTCGTAGCAAACGTGGTGTCATGGATAACATTGTACATTTTTAAGAATGCCATCCAAAGAAGCATAAATGTTGGTGAATATATATTATCAATGTTTGATATTGAAAAGGCAGATAATAGACTTTGTATCAAAGGTCTAATGTACAAACTATCAGTACATGGTAATATGCTAGAATTTCTTCATAATTGTTTGAAAGAGCGGACTTTTCAGGTAAAACTTGGAAAAGAAGAGTTAAAATTACATGAAATGTAGATGGCAGATTTTTGTGCAAAATCTGCTTCACAAAATAACATTGAAATTTGTTGATAAATTATCCTTTTCTGAAATAAAGAGTATTAATTATATAAAATTCTGGCAAGACAGACGGAATATTTCTTAAAGTTTTTATGGTATATAAATGCGTTCATAGCAACTTCTTTCCTTTAGGTAGGCTTAATTAATCCTAATGATGTACATGAGCATCATACAAGGCAAATAGACAGTGGATGTTTACGTGTGCCTAGATTTCACACTGGTTGTTATAAGTGTAGCCCAATCGTTTCTTCTATATTTGAATGGAATAAGCTAGATAATTCGATGAGAACGGCTTCTTCTGTCAATTTATTTAAGATATTGTTTAAACAAAGTTGTAATTTGTGAATGGCTCAGCCGAACAAACACCATGTGCATGTTTTGTAATATTAACATGATTTATTCGCATGATTGCGACTTAATCAATATTTTCCTATTCACATTACTGTTGTACTAGGTTAATGATATATGTTTATTTTGCAAACGATTATTATTTTTGCCACGTCTTTTATCGCTGTGACATATCTTTCTAAATGTACTTTGGAAATTTGTTTTAACTGTTCTGTATAAACGTTATGCTTTTTTATGTAAATATGTTCATGTTTATTCAGGGCCCCAAGGAAGACCACTAATTATTGGTGAATGGGATACCCTGACAAAAGATTAGAAATAAATAAATAAATACGTATGTAATTTGAACAGATTTGAAGTATTATCCATGGATTAAGACTAGGATTAAAAGATCATGGGGTGATAGGTCATTTTTCGTTGCTGCCCCCCCCCCCCCCCCCCTTGGACCTGAAGTTGTGTTCATCAATTATAACTTTTCAACAACAAAACTCTTCTGTGTGCCCATGGCTTGAGCCATAATTATTGATAATTTATTGCATTTTCTTTGTTGTTTTATATTTGTGGGAACTGCCCCCTACCATAGTCCCCGCTGCGTACAGTCATGGTTCAGTGGCAAAGCAATGGCCTCGCCTCGTAACTGTGAGGCCCCAGGATCAAAACCGTGTCAATGTGCTATATTAGTGCCCTTTTGTGGGGCCTTAATCCTTATTACTGTCATTTATGACTTAAGGGCGCAGGTCTCCTAGCTGATAAGCATATTAGCATACACATGCTTTAGCAGTCACGCAAAACAAACACTGGCAAATTATTATTCAATAAAATCTGAGAATGTATACTATTATCTAGATCTATTAGGAATAAATGATTGTCAAAATAATTCCATAACTTGGGGTAAAAAAAAATATTCCAACTTTATGAGCAACAGTGTATATATATATATATATATATATATATATATATAGGGAGAGAGAGAGAGACTATACGAAAAGAGATCGAGAAGGGGAGAGCGAGATCGAGGTGGTGAGTGGCAGAGAAAGACTAAGGGTGATATAAAGTGTGCGAGGAAGTACTATGTGGGTGTGTGTGTATGTGTCCGATGGAGAGAGAGAACTTGGTACGGAGAAAGGGAGATAAGATAAGAGGGAGAGAGGGGTAAAGAAAAGGAGAGACGAGGAGAGAGAGAGAGAGAAAAAAAACGAGAGACAGAGAGAGAGAGAGAGAGAGAGGGGGGACGAGAGAGAGATGTTGTGGGGAGAGAAAGGTTGTTTGGTAAATATTATTTTGCAAGGTTAAATTAACGATTTAAAAAATAATAATAATAATTCCGCCAGTGCCTTACCTTAAAAACATTATAGGCATTTTCTATGTTTTTCTTCAAATAAGACATATTCCTCGGTTGTTCTCTCTTGCCCTCGATGATGAATATCGGTATGATCTCTACGTTGACGACGGGTACGATTACAGGCGCGGATCCAGGATTTTCCAATAGGGGGGGCCGGAAATTTGAAAATTGCGCAGACCATTTTTTCAACTCAACATACCAATACTGACAAGGTCATATTAGAAGCACGATACCGGTAGAATTTTTGACATTTTCATCGGGGGGGGGGGGGGGTATAGCCTCTTGCCCGGAAAGTAATTTTCGGGTTTCACAATTCGAAATAGTGAGCGAAGGGAGCGAGCAACAATAATTTGTGAAAGCGTTATTTATCACCAAAATAAACGAGAAAAGATATCAAAAACTCATATTCGGGCAGCTCGCTGCGAAGCGCGGAAGCTTTGACCCTTCATTAATTGTTACTAGAGAAGAAAGACGATTTGTTGTACCATTCTCGACTCTTGATCCTTGTCTGAATTCAGTTTCCTCCCGCCCGCGCGAAGCGCGGAAGCTTTGGCTTTTCAAAGCTTTGGCCTTTCATTAATTATTAGAGAAAGAAGAAGATTTGTTGTACCATTCTCGACTCGTATTACTTGACAATTTCGACCCTTAATCCTTCTCTGAACTAAGTTTTCCCCCCCCCTCCCGTGCGAAGCGCGGAAGCTTTGGCGTTTCATTAAATTATAAGGGAAAGGAGACGATTCTTTGTACTATTCTCGACTCTTTATCCTTGTCTGAATTCAGTTTTTTCCCGCCCGCGCGTAGCGCGTAAGCTTTGACGGTTTATTAAATTATTAGAGGAAGAAGACGAATCGTTGTACCATTCTCGTCTCTTAATTCTTGTTTGAATTCAGTTTTCCCCCTCCCGCGCGAAGCGCGGAAGCTTTGACGTTTCATTAATTATTAGAGAAAGAAGAAGATTTGTTGTACCATTTCGACTCTTATTACTTGACTGAATTCAGCCCCCCGCCTCCCGCGCGAAGCACGGAAACTTTGGCCTTTCATAGTTTAATGAAATTATTAGAGAAAGATGATTCGTTGTTCCATTTTCGACTCTTAATCCTTGTCTGAATTCAGTTTTTCCCCGCCCGCGCGTAGCGCGTAAGCTTTGACGTTTCATTGAATTATTAGAGAAAGAAGATGATTCTTTGTTCCATTCTCGACTCTAAATCCTTGGCTGAATTCAGTTTTTCCCCGCCCGCGCGTAGCGCGTAAACTTCTGACGTTTCATTAAATTATTAGACAAAGTAGACGATTCGTTTTACCATTCCTTGTCTGATTTCAGTTGCCCCCCTCCCGAGCGAAGCGCGGAAGCTTTGACATTACATACAATTATTAGAGAAAGAAAACGATTCGTTGTACCGTACTCGACTTGTCAGAATTTTTGTTTGTTTTCTTTGTCTGCTCCTTTTTCGTCCTCTTCCTGCCCCTACCGCCCCTGGCTACGCGCCTGCTTTAAAGGGAAAATGAAACAATCATGATTGTGATAGCACACAATTAGGTTAGTAGAAATGAAAGGGAGAAAAGATCTATTACACTAACCATGCATAAATCACGGCCGGGAGCGTCATATCATAGTTTTGTGTTATCGGGCGAGGGCCGGGGCGTAGCAACCAAGCAAGATTTTGCAATGTTGAAATTATGCATTCTAGAAAATTCCGCTATATTTCTAAATTTCCTGGGGGACGTGTCTCCCTATCGGGCCCAGGATTGCCGCCCCTGTCCATGATTACTACCAACATGAGTTCAAATACAAACACGAGCGAGTTGGTATGAGCTGAATTCAAATGAAGAGTAATGAAGCGGCCCAACCGTTAATTTAAAATTTGACTGTTGAGTATATAGCTTCTATTTAAAAGACATCCAAAATATTGTGCCCTTTTCAAATTTCTCACTAAAGAGTGATGACCTTTGTAGCGCAGGGGGCTGTTTTTTACGTTTAACTTTGAATCCGCGGCTCGAGATTTTATGCGGCCGGCCCGGCCCCCTCTATTCAATAACGTTTGCCAAACCTTCTGGAATGACCCCAAATCTCCCGATTACAGTTCTCCCTTATTCGTCGTTACTGTCACTTAGCGCCATTTCCTTGTCTTTCCCCCTTTCTCACCGAATCCCCCCCCCCCCATCCACTTACTATAGGGTACGCACATGTATGTTCCCTCTCTTTGAAAGCACCCCTCTATCTCCGGTGTAAGTCAGTACGGGCCGGATTTTTGTGTATTACGGTCCGGACTTTGTTGCGTGAAAAGTAACACTTTATCGGAAATTTTGGGAACACAAATTCGGTCCCTCCGACCCCGGAGGGGGAGGGAGGGGGAGGGGGGGGGGCTTTCTTCTTTATCTTTTCTTTTCTCTTTTCTCTTCTCTTCCTTTTTCTTTTCCCTTCTCCTTTCTTTTCTCTTCTCCTTTTTTTCTTCTCCTCTTCTCCTTTTTTTTCTCTTTCTTTTCTTCCTCTTTTTTCTTCCTTTTTTTTGCGCCGCCAATAGGGGGGGCCGCGGCCGTTTCGGCCCCCCTGGATCCGCCACTGCGATTACCAGTAAGAAGACGGTGTGGAAGGGAAGATGTTTACCAGCGAACAAGAGGAAAAGCTTACCAACGAGATTGATGATGCCTTGCGGAAGGTCGTTAATGCTTCAGCAGGTCAAAGAGTAGTCCGCTGCCTGGACTGTTTCCGTGTCGCGCGCCCAATCAGCTGAGAAAATAATACACCCTCAGTGCTAACACGGAGACAGTCTTTGCCTTTCATTATCACCCTCGCAATCGACGGGTGTATTTCCGGGGGTCGCGCGATCTGTGTAAGATGGGTATAAGGGAAGAGGGCATTGATGTTTGAAGAATACAAAAATATATAAAAACGGATAGAAGCTGGAATATTTAAATGGTTATTCAGGGTTAACAAAGGGTTAACAATATTCCTAAATTGTAATGACAAGCTAAAACAAGTTCACCTGGTATTTTAATTCAAATACCCTCAATTTTCTGAAAGTCCCCCCCCCCCCAAAAAAAAAAAAAAAAAAAAAATTATTAAAACATCAGCAGCTCTTTTCGACAACTTCAAAAGAAAATAATGAAATTGAAGAAGAAAAAAATATGGGTAAAACACTTGTTTGTCCGTTACTGAACACCCTTTTATTAGAACCAATAGAGGGCCATAGTATATCCTGTACGGACAAAATTCAGAAATGAAAATGGGAAATTCATTCCCCACGCCCACCTTTTAGAAACATTACACTAGGCTTTCGGAATTATGAATCTTCTTTAATTTTAAGAGTTATGAACGCAATGGTAAAAGAAGTTTGGGTGTTCATAATTATTTTCCGTCAGAAAAAGAAACCTTTTTTAAAAGCAAGTGCCCCAAGCCACGCCCCAACTTGGTTGACAAATAGCTAGTATGACATTCATTGTCTTCGAGATGACATGCTGAGTTCGCAAGACAAAAGGCAAGTCTCACCATTGTACACTGTTGGTCATAATTATGGAATGATTTTGACAATGGTTTATTCCTAATAAATCAATAATAGTATACATTCTCATTATTGGATAATAATTTGCGAGTGTTTGTTTTGCGTGACTGCTAGAGCATGTATGTGCTACTATACTGATCAACTAGGGGACCTACGTCCTTAAGTCATAACTGACAGTAATGAGGATTAATGCCCCACAAAGGGCACTAATATAGCTGATCGACACGGATTTTATTCTGGGGTCTCACAGTAACGAGGCCATTAATTAGCCACTGTATCATGACTGTACGCAGCAGGGGCTAGGGTACGTCGCAAAATAGCGGACAAATACAAAAAAAAAAAAAAAAAAAAAAAAAAAAAACGCAATAAATGATCAATAATTCATTGCATGTTCCCCCGGTCCGCCACAGGAAAAAAATCCTCTGTACGGCCATGCATTGTGGTTCAAGGCATGCCCACATAGAGGATTTTGTTTATGTTGGGGGTCGTGGCAAAATTCATTGATAATTATTGATAATTTATTGTATTTTCTTTGTTGTTTTTTATTTATGGGGCGGCCCTAGCCCCCGCTACGTACAGTCATGATTCATTTGTTAAGCAATGGCCTCGTTACTGTGAGCCCCCAGGATCAAAACCGTGTCGATGTGCTCTTTTATGATGCATTAATCCTCATTACTGTCAGTTATGACTTAAGGACGCAGGTCCCACGGATTAGCATAGTAGCACACACATGCTTTAGCAGTCACGCAAAACAAACACTAACAAATTATTATCCAATAAAATCTGAGAATGTATAGTATTATCTAGATCTATTAAGAATAAATCATTGTCAGAATCATTCCGTAAATTTGGGTATAAATAATTATTCCACTTTTATGACCAACAGTGTATTAGGAATAAATCATTGTCTAAATCATTTCATAAATTGGGGTAAAAGAAATTATTCCACCATTATGACCAACAGTGTATGTTCAAACAAATTGTTTATTTAAACTCTATACAAGGGGAATAGAACTACTGGAATTTTGTTTGGAGCATTAATTTGGGTAAAATTGGCACCCCTGTAGTGCCCCTTGGATTGATGTCCCTTGCAACCATACTGAGTAACGACTCAAGGAATACTAGATGTATAATTAAAGCCCTTATTACTCTAAATTCCTTATTACATGTACAACTGATAGTAAGACCCTTTCACCATGTTAATAAAACCATTTCTTACCATAGACATCTATATAAGTATTGCTTGTGAAAGAAAGAAATATCAATGAAATAAACTGTAGTCGGGTGGTGGTAAGAAAGAAATGCTTTCTACCAACTAAGCAAATAATTTATTTTAATTTGAGATAGGAAATGTATCAGCTAAATCGTGACTTTAAAAAAAAAACTTGTTTAAAGGTGAAAACCGTAGAGGTCAATATGTTCAGGAGCAATTATGAGATGTTACATGTTATTCGTTTCTATATTTTGTTCTAATTTTTAACAATGGAAAAGAAAACACCTTTTTGGCTCAGAATTGATATCCACCTGAAAATAATTTACGCCACATAAAGGCTCCAGCATTCTGCATGGTCTTCTGACAAAATACTTGAGGATTGACAAGACCGGCATGTCAGCCTTGTGGGCATTCTGTCAATTTTCCTGAGGGTTCAAGAGCCCTGCATTCTTGGTCTCGTGGGCTGTCTATATAATCTCACCTAGACCAGAAGCATGATTTTCGGTACTTATCTTGGTAGAAATTGTTGCCTATACCAGGGTAAACTTTACAAAGCAGTCAGAATAAAGAGAGGTCAAAGAGTAGTTGAAAGTGTGTGTGTTTTTATGTTTGTGTGCGAGTGTGCGTATGTGTATGTGTGCGCGTGTGCGTGCGTGTTCGCTTTTTTTGGGGGGGGGGGCAACTGCCCATGTCAATATTTTCTGGAACATCTGAGAGTATAGAAGTGCTTATCAATTACACTCATCACTCTTCATCCTTTGAACTGTCTGCATTACAAAATGTCCAATTACTATCTTCCAGTTAATATACCGAGATAGTGGCCAAAATGAGGGGGGGGGGTTTTCACAAAAAACAAATATTTAGCTCAAAATTTATGTTTCACACAATACATAACTTAGTAAAATTGATATTAACTTGAAGGTACTTTAGCTATCCATTATTTGACACCGAATGCTGATTAGAGGTTTTATTTAAAATTTATCTTTGAAACCCGATTTAAACTCACCAAACACATCCTCAATACACTAATATACATACATGTATATGCATACAAAAATATAGTCATATGGCAGAAATTGCATGTGTTTTTTGGAATCAAGTAATGAACTTGGGGTTTTTATAACTTTTCACTGGATAGCAATAAAAGCCTCTTCTTCGCAAAGGATATTATCCTTTTACATGGGGAAATTCCTGGAAAATGACGAAAAAATACATCACTTGGATTTTGATATAAGAAAAATATGTTTTGGAGGATAAAATTCAATCTTTTGAAAAAGAATTACAAAGAAAATTATGTTTTTACTTAAGATTTCGATGTTGATCCATCCTAATTCCGTTGAAATTGTTATAAACATGTAGATAAATTAATGACACCAAACTCATGGTAGTGCAAACTTTCTTTGAAATGTTATTCACAAATACTATTTTTCGTCAAAAGGGATGCTTTTTTTGACGCCCCCCTCGGAATAAGGTGTGACCGCTACAAAAAACAATTTAAACACATCTCAAATATTAAGTATTTTGATAAAATATTCCGAATAAAAAAGGTGTGCTTAGTTTGTGTGGTAGTAGCAGGCAATTCAAAACCTAAGCATGATATTTTACTTTGGCCCTCCACTTAAAGGTATAGACCAGTTCTGGTCATGCGATTGCATTGTGAAAGAAACGTTGTGGAATCGGTCAGAAAAGGCCGATCATCTAGCATATAAGTATTGGTGTGTACTGCAAGGTTCTGGAATCATCAAAATGATAAGAAATTTGGCCAGTCTTGGTAAAGTTACAAGCACTGTACACAGAAGGATGTATATGGGACTACCCTATATCTATCCAGTCCAGATAGATACAATAATTTACCAAATATATCAATTAGTAGGCGGTTTCCCTGCAAAATTTGTATCATCACGTATTCGTCAAAACATATTCTTTCACATGATTGGTAATAGGAGCTTCCATTTCATCTTTTGAAATGGAGGCGTTTCCAAAACTGGTCTTTACCTTTAAAAGGTAAAATATTTTTGTTGTATTTTATCTTTTTTCATTGAAAACTATTTGTGTTTGTATGCATTGTAATTGATGTACTGAATACTTTATTATTATGTATAATGAAGAAATAATTGTTAATTAATGTATATAAGTATTTACTATTGTGAAAACGCAGAAATAAAACAAAACAAAACCAAATAAGATTAGTGGCCTGTAATTTCCCCCGTACACTGTAGTTGATACAACAAATATTGTGTGTCCACTTTGAGGAAATACGAAAAATAAACCACTTAACTACTCGAGTGGTATATTATAACACAAGACAAAGGCGTGATCTTTTAAAGTGTACATTGTACATGTATTTCGAACTCCTTGTTTCGACCGACCATTATAATGATAATTTCGACATACACTATCGATTGGTCTTGGCAAGAATGTTATTAGATATTTCAGTTTATATATCTGAGTGCTGTGATTGGGGGTCATACTGCTCTATAGTTCGTTCCTATCGCATCATACCTTTCTGTCTCTCTGACGAAAGATACATGTTTGCTACCTGCTTTAAGATCCACAATGACATGCTGATACTTCTACATGGGCGACACGGCGAATATACAATTGTGGTAAGTCTCGAAAAGCAGTTTAACATGATTGCAAAGCCACATTAAATGTACAGGTACAATGATTACTCAAATCAGAACATGATTTCTGTGGGATGTGGTACTGAAATTTCCTTAAGAATTGATTTCTAAGAAGTTTTTTAGATTGGTTTTCCATAAAAAAAAATATTTGGTTTCAGTCAATAGGTAGGCCGATATAGTGCCATAACAAGATTTCTTTCTACCATGTTCTTAATGGATCTTAAAGATAAAGTTGAGTTCTGGTCATGCGATTGCATTGTGAAAGAAACAGTGTGGAATCAATCAGAAAAAAGATAATCATCTGTAGCATATAAGTAATGGTGTGTATTGCAAGGTTCTGGAATCATCAAAATGTTAAGAAATTTGGCCCATTCTTGGTAAAGTTAGAAGCCCTGCACACAGGAAGATAGGACTACACAAACATGTGGCGTCAAAATCCGTCCTGGTTTTTATGCTGTTACATGCCATATTTAGAATATTAAGGCATTTGAAGAGCCATGCTTTTCAGGGAATATTTGTTATCTGATGGTCTGCACACTTGCATAATAAAATGATAAAGCTCACAAATTATTGTTCACCTCTTCCCAGAACTCAATCTTTTCTTTAAGTACAGCTATAAGTAACTTGTAGATGAAAAATAATTTCGGGATCTAACTGATCTCTATCACTCGCCTCTTAATTCAGTGTTGAAAGAGGACTTGTGAAGACTGATCGGTGTACCAGTATCAATAGAATAGACATGATCGCATCAATCTTATTGTCGCGTTTCTTCAGTTTTAAACAAAACAAAAAAGAAGAAAAAAGGGTTTGCTCGTTAGCTTTTTGAGAATGTTCAGAGGAAGAAACTGATATCAAATAAGCAAACATAACCACTTATGACAATCAGGGATCCCAATGGCAATGGAAATATGTACTAAATATAAACAATAGGAACTTGAAATCTTAAATTCTAATAACCATTAGTAATAAAAGGGGTGTCTGGCGGGGGATATGGGCTGCATCCCCTTATAATTACATATTTAACAGTGGTCTTCTTATATCTGGGCATTAAGGTGGTCAGTATGTAATTTTAATATCTTGTTCTTTTTTATGACGAAGTTGTGTTTTCACCCTAAAAAAATTACACTTTACTGATTATGAAATGTATATATTTTTTGATTTGATTTATTCGTTTCTGTATCTTTTTTCTTTGTTTTATCATACATTTTCATGAACATAATATGGTTTGATACAATATTTTAAGTATATATAATTTTATACAGATAATAAACGAAATTAAACAAATATATTGAATGCATAATTAACATACATTAGATGTAGGAGGGCTACCGAAGTAAGCAAAGTAGCTTGGATGTTATATCTTAACTAGAAAGTCGATGTTTTGGCAAGAGATGCTAGTCCCTAGTCAGGTCATCCTTTTTCTTTTTTTAAAGTATTTATTAAAGCAATTCTCAAACATCATAATAACGTGTTTATATAAACAAAGCATATAGAATAAAATAAAATATACTTGTTTACTCATCAATAAAGTTACTTAACACAGTATCTGCCATTTCTAATTATGAAGCTTTCTTGAAAGCAATTATACATTCCATATTTTGTTAATGTTTAAGAGCTCGAAGAAGAAAAAAATGGTAGAATAATGTTTTTCATTTTACAAGGAAGTACACATATTTTGCAAAAATATTAACTGTATTGATAAAATAGAGATGATAGGTAGTAATAGTCCCAAAACAAAATATTCTCCATCTGTTAATAAAAAACATTACATATATCTTTTTTTTTAACCATGAAAATATATCACTCCAGAGATCGTATTTTTTCACAATTTATGAATCAATTAACTAACGTAGATCTACTCATGATTTTCAAAAAGTAAACATTGAAGAAGGACTTATACCTATTTTTATCAAGAAAACTTGTGTAGTATTTTTATATGAATAAGCTCAAATTGGAAATTTCTCATTTTATTATCTATTGATGACCCATACTGTATATAGTAATTTCCAAATTAGTGAATCGTTTAAACACACGCACACACACTCACACACACACATGCACCCGCATACGCAAACGCATGGATGGATGGAGGTGTATTATAGGGAAAGAGAGAGGAGGGCAGAGGAAGTGAAAGGGGAAAATATTGATATCTTTTTTAAGTTTACAGAATCGTTTAATAAAGTTTCAACGCAATTTAGCGAATAACCTTCTTTTTCAAAATTCTCATGTTTCAGAATGTTTTTCCAACTAATAGAAAGTTCGGAAATAACTGAATAGTATAATAAAAATAATAATGATAGCTCACATTTATAATGCGCCTGTTACTTGATTCTAGGCGCAGTACATTATATAACATAACTGAACGTGACAGAAAGTTCATTCGACTTTGGATTTGATCAAAAGACATAAATGAACCATCAATATATCAAATATATAATATCATACAACATGTGAGCTCATCTTGTTCCTCTCTCTTTTGCTAATCTAAGTTTCATCAATGATTTCACCTTTCCCGGTTTCGACATATCGATATCTACATTAAGGAAGAAGTTAGACGAATACGAATATACGATACATAATTATGTGAGATTATGACCGGTTTCGACATATCGATATCTACATTAAGGAAGAAGTTAGACGAATACGATACATAATTATGTGAGATTATGACCGGTTTTGACATATCGATATCTACATTAAGGAAGAAGTTAGATGAATACGATACATAATTATGTGAGATTATGACCGGTTTCGACATATCGATATCTACATAAAGGAAGAAGTTAGACGAATACGATACATAATTATGTGAGATTATGAGAAAAAACGATAACTGAACCAAAACTACATTTTTATTAAGATGTTGAAATGCATTCTGTAGTGATTATTTCCTCTTAATTGCTGTAATTAACATCGAAAAAACTTTCAATGTGTCGACCGGCAATATTTATTGCTAATTAAAATTATTTCTAGAAATTGTGTTGTTATAGGCTGTCTATAGTCAAGGATATCGCTTGACCATTCTTTAAAGGGCAATCCAACCTTTGTAATAAGTAGATTGGGATGAAATCAGACAAATAACAAAACAGAATGGCAAAAAGTTTGAAATGAATCGGACCGATAGTAAGGAAGTTATGACTTATGAGTGTTTGAAATATGAGATTACTAAGTTTGTGCGAATCTCAAATCGATAGTTTGGATTGTGACGTAGAACGTGGATAACTTTCCCATTTGCCGTGTACAAAAAAGTCACCAATTTCTGTTTTTCTCCTAAGTTCTTTCTCCCTTGGAGCACTAATCAAAATATATTCTAGATACCATATTATTATAGGTCCTCTAATAATTATACCACCTCCTGAGCCATGACCTTTGAAAACTTAGATTGTAATCATTTGTTATGTTGGAACAGATGGGGAAGTAGTCCGGCACTACATCACAATGACATTCCTGCTCCAGCCAATTTGAAGTGCTCATACTTACATGTATAGTGATTACAACTTTCAAAAAATCATAACTTTCTTATATTTATTCAGATTTAATGGAAACTTTCATCGGTTTGCTTCTCAAATTGTTCTGCTCTCGGTTAGAGTAGTTTTCTATTTGGGTTGGATTTCCCTTTAATAGCTGAATGAGATTATTTTTTTTTAAGGAAATGAAGGAACTATTCAGATGTATACAATTTACCAACAAGGATACAAACTTTTTTTTTAATTAGCTAATAGGCAGATTGGAAATTGGCCAAAAGGTTTTAATGAGGGCTGACAAAAACAAAATTATTGCAGTGTGTTGTAAAGTGGAGATGCCCCTGTGGAGAGTATTCCGCCCTTTTGTCTATTAACTTTCTGGATACACCACTGTATATACATCACAATCTGAGTCAGGTTCGGTTCCATTTAAAAATATATATACATATATATATATATATATATAGTGTAGTTGAGAAAAATGGCCACTTCAAGTATTAACAGATAATAATTGTTGACGCAATCAGTCCCTGTATTACACGAGAGTCCCAAAGAGGCCAATCAAATTGGTTCACTGCTGCTCAAATTATATTAAGTAGTTTAATCTATTAAAGAGTAACACATAATTTCTAGCATTATCGCATGTATCATAAGACATTTGTAGAGCACAAAGTTATGAGTCCTCGATTCTTTGATCCCATCAAGGTATTTCTAAGTACTTGGCAGATTTATCGCTGAAATACTGACATTTCAGTTTACCAAGATATTTTATCGTCAAACAGTTCAAACTGTCTACAAATTGCGACTTGTTATAGCTTCCCCCTTTAAAATTAGCATTTAAGTGGTCTGTTGGACATAATATTGTGCAAAATATTTGTTTTAATAGGCATCGAAACTGGACTGTAGTCTGACGAGAGAGTGATGGCTAAAAAAAAATGCGAAAAAAGTACTTTTCTGTATAAATAGATGCCACTTAAAATATTGATACATGCATGTATTTTCATAAGACTGTTCACCGATAAAAGTAAGTGGGTGTTTGTTAGTATGATTTGTACATGTATCTTTATCTCATATTCTTGTTTCTACAGATCATAACCACAGCTGAACACACAAACTTGAGGACGATCGAACAAAATCCTTTCGACAAGAACTCAGCGTTCTACACGGACCATCAAGGTGGAAGGCCACAAGCTGACATTCCCTTATGATCAAAGAAACAATGGCTGTACTTAGAACGACTGTCTAGTTTTCTGATCAATTGCTTTGGGACAGATCGCTTGGCAATTTTTGAGACACAAGGAATGACGCCATTGTCTTTTCTAGAGATTACGAAACTAGATGGTACACCCAACTTTAATTCATTTTGATTGACTAGAAATCACGATCAGTTTTAGAAAGGTAAATATAATTTTAAAAAGAATCAGTCTAGGTTTAGACGAGTCCTTCCATCTAATGACACAGTGGATGAGTGCAATGGAGATCACTGGACTGTTGTGGATCACCTGTATTCTAGCATCTTCATTAATGATGGATTCCATTGGACACACTGGAGCCGATACTGCAGATTTAAGAGGGGTACCGTGTCATTATGAAATAACCAGCGAAGGATTGAAAGCCATTTGTTCACACCGTAACCTAACAGCGGTACCTGCTAACCTCACTGATGATATTACCGTGTTAGTTCTCGCTTATAACCAACTGACCAACTTGACTAACAAATCTTTCAGTAACCTTCCTCCTTTGAGGTACCTATATCTCAAGTCGAACAATATAAGTACCATCGAGTCGGGTGCCTTTCAAGCTTTACCTGAGCTTTGTTTAATCTCGCTCACAAATAACAATTTGACATCTTTACCAACTAATATTTTCTCAAGGAATCAAAAGCTGCAAATTGTTGATCTCACAGCAAATCGATTTGTTAGTTTCCCTGGAAACGCATTGAATTCTGTGCCTTCGTTGACTCATCTGCGTTTGGGAAGGAATTTGTTGTCAAGCCTAAACTTTACAGGATGGAGAAGCAGAAACATGAGTTCGCTTGTATTGTCATCAAATCATTTTTCGTCCTTTCATGAAGACGATTTTCTTCCCCTCAAGGAGACAAGAATTATCCTGATATCATTCATCAAGAACAACCTCACCTCGCTACAGAGTGGTTTGTTCCAACATCTTGAGGGCGTACGAGAGATGCGCCTAATAGGCAATCAGATCCGCAATTTTAGCCTCCATTCGTTTCTAGGAATGTCCTCTTTGGAAACTCTTAATGTGGCAGCAAACGTGATTACAGTGATTGAATCGCTAGCCCCTCTACCAAATCAGACAAATGTGCTGCCTAACTTGACCTACCTGGACTTACAGGGTAACCGTATCCCTTCCATTCCCCCTTGTGCTTTATGGGGTTTGGGAAATCTTATCAGACTTGACATCCACCAGAGTCGCATAGACACGTTGCATAATGATTCATTTGAAGGACTCGAGTCACTGGAAATTCTTGACTTGACAGGAAACCATCTTTCCTATGTCACCAAAGATATGTTTTTATTTAGCCTGCGACTTCAATCCTTGGTGCTACCGAGTAATTGGTTCACGGAGCTGAGTCCAAAGCAGATTGGTGATACAGCATCACTAACCTCTCTTAATTTAGCGAGGTGCAGAATAACTAATCTCAAGCAGCAGCGCGGGGGTTGGAATCTGCAAAATGTACGATTCCTGGACATATCGCATAATCGACTTGTTCGCATTGACAAGAACTCCTTTTATGGAATGGCAAACCTCACAACTCTTAATGTATCTTACAACCAATTAACAACCATTGAAAATGGAGCTTTTGCATCCATTGGCCGTCTTCGGATTCTGAGTCTGTCTTATTTGTCTTATTTGGGTCAGGTATATAGTCCGTTCACGAATCTGAATGAGCTTGCAATACTGGACATGTCCCATACGTCAGTCGCATTATCGTATGAACTCTTTACAGGGTTGTCCAATCTTAGAAGATTGTATATGCGGGGATCAGGGCTAACAGCTTCCAGCTTCTGGGACTCCCATACTGAAGATCTTCCAGTGTTGTCCGCTCTATCAACGTTAGAACGTTTATACCTTAAAGGAAACAAACTGGAAAGTCTAAAACCGGGAACATTTCAAGGTCTCCAAAATCTACAGAATCTTGAAATGGATAGTTCTGACATCAGGTCCCTGAATGAGGATATTTTCATGAATCTGACATCGTTACATTTCCTGTCCATTAATGAAAATCACATCGCAGAACTGACATCTCGACACCTCGCCGATCTCAGCTCGTTGGTGGGTGTTTCTATAAAAAGCAACGAGATCAAAGGCTTAGCTGCAGATGTATTCGCAAATAACCCAAAGCTGTCCTATCTGTATATATCCCACAACCATCTAACCACGATCAAAGAGGGTACAGTTCTATCTAGGCAGAAATTGGATGTCTCCAACAATCCTTTCAGTTGTAACTGTGAGTTAAGATGGTTTGTGGATTGGATTGACAAAGTCAAAGTATCTATTATCCATCCTGACCGAACGAACTGTTCATCTGCTTCTCTAGCACCATTTAAGAATCAGCCCATTCTTGCATTTGATCCCACCGAGGTCTGCGGAACTAAAGTCTGGGTCTACATCATCACGACCTTTGTCATTGTCACCTGTCTCATGGTCTGTGTTGTGGCTTATCAAAGAAGATGGTTGATCAATTACAATTTATTCCATCTGAAATTAGTCTTTCTTGGCAGACGGGACGACCACGACGGACGAGAGAGGCTCGATTACGAGTACGACATCAACCTCGCGTTCCACGACGATGACGAACAGTGGGTGAGAGCGACGATGAAACCAGGACTCGAAGAACGACTGCCTGATTTCGATAGGATCGTGTGCGGAGATGACGACCTTCCGCTTGGAATGTACTACATTGAGGCCATCACCGAAGTCTTCGAGCAAAGTTATAAAAGCATCCTGATCGTGAGCAATAGAGCCGTAGACAATCACTCGTTCATCAGCAAACTCCGTCTCGCGGTTGACCAAATGAATGAGGTCGAGCTAGAAAAGGTAATTTTGATATTCAGGGAAGACATTCCTGATGGGCGTTTACCATATCTTGTAAGGCTGTTCCTCAGTAAGAACAAACCATATTTTCGATGGTCAGAAAATGAATATGGACAAAAGACAATGTGGGAGAAACTAGTAAGGGAACTAGGATATAACAAGAAAATGAATGATATCTTACCTATCTGAATGTGGTTTGGAATGTACAAATAAATTCGTGATGTTGTATTTCGTTTAATTCAATGTCACTGTTCAAGTCTGAAGAAGTGATCAGCAATATGGCACGAAGTTACTGAAGCGGGGAT
Organism: Strongylocentrotus purpuratus; assembly: GCF_000002235.5. NCBI lineage: Eukaryota > Metazoa > Echinodermata > Echinoidea > Camarodonta > Strongylocentrotidae > Strongylocentrotus > Strongylocentrotus purpuratus. The sequence goes on along the minus strand of NW_022145601.1, from coordinate 30,465,343 downwards.
GGAGCATGTCTTGAACCATTCACGCTTCTTGAATGGCAAAGACCTCTAAACACGTGTAAATAATCAGCCCCTGGATAAGACATGATCCCTTTAATATCAGGTCTATCAAAAAAACCTCAGAAGGCATAACAATATATGCTAAAGGTCATGAACTTAATATTGGATACGGGTAACATACCTTCCAGTCTGAAACACTCTATCCTAATACATGTGTTAAAACAAGAAAAGGACCCCGAAAATGTATCGTCGTACCGACCCATAGCACTTACCTCATGTTTTGCCAAGATACTACAACGAATTGTAAAGAATAGACTCCAATGGTATGTAGGAAAGAAAAATATTTCCCTCCCTTCATGACTGGATTTTGTAGTAAACGTTGTGTAAAGGATAACATTGTACGTTTTAAAGGAATGCCTTCCAAAGAAGTTAGAATTTCTTCATAATTATCTTTAAGGGCGAACTTTTCAGGTACAAATATGGAGGAAAAAAAGAGTCAAAATTACATGAAATGCACAATAGCCTCTCTCAAGGGAGTGTCATAAGTCCTATACAGTGCGTTCCAGAAAAAACGAAACAGAGAATTATCGATTTTTTTTATCATAACTTAATCACAATTATAATTAATTAATGACACATATTTGTGAAGCTTAGATCCTCCTCTTTCATTGATGGAGAGCAACTCATATGATGCACATTTCACGCATGAGCGATTAAAAACAATTTGAATAGAGGAAACCAAAAAGTAATTTGGCGGGCGGTATCTGAATTTCAAAGAGAAAATCATATTTCTAGTTCAGTTTCTGCCTTTCATATGACACCTCAATCTGGAAAATTGAGCTAGGAATAGCAAAGTTCTGTTTGTTTAAAGTAATGCTTGTATTTCCATAATTTCATTAAACGAATTCGTTTTCACTGGATGCCTGCATGCCGTAGCAATAAGCAGAATTGACAAAAGACTTATCTCCGTTTCGTTGAAGATAAGCCATAGAGAAAAAAAACCTCATGCATGGCCGATTGTTAACGAAACGGAGTTAAGTCTTTTGTCAATTCCGCTTATTGCTACGTCAGGCAGCCAGTGAAAACGAATTCGTTTAATGAAACTATGGAAATGCAAGCATTACTTTAAACAAACAGAACTTTTTTATTCCTAGCTCACTTTTCCTATTGTATAATATCACGATGAGTGAGTGATATTCCAACGGACGAGTTAATCACGACATTAAGCTGATGACTGTATTATCTGGATGTCAGGTAATAACATAGACATTATTTCATACAGAATACAGTGCTTATAGTCAGGTCAAGATATGGTTTGACCCCAAAAAAATTACAAAAAAAGGTTTGTCAACGGTTTCTAGTAGTATTCGACCTCAGGAATAACATACTAAAAGTAGACCAAAATCGAAGGTTCGGAAAGCTGTTTTTTCAAGATGGCGTCCAAGATGGCCGCCGATACCTACAAATGGCCGTAAATCACTTATTATCCATCCTAGAGACATCATTTTGGTGTCTATCCCATGGTTTCGGGGGTCAGAGAATCCATTGGGACAAGTAAGAATGGTTTGTGATGGTCTACGAAACCCGAAAATCCAAGAGGGCGTCCAAAATGGCAGCTATAACATAAAATGGCCATAAGTACTTATTATCCATCCGAGAAACATAATTGGGGTGTCTATGCTATGGTTTTCGGGGTCATAGAATCCATTAGGATAAGTTAGAACGTTAAGCAGTGGTTTAGGAAACTATGAAATCCAATATGGCGTCCAAAGGGCCACAAAACCACTAAGATTTCTCAATAGAGGGCGCACTTTATAAACAGGAAATGAACTTATAATGTTTCTCTCTCACCCTTAGGCTCATGGTGTCACCCACCTCCCCCTCCCCCCCCCCCCCCCCAGAAAAAGGGTCAATTCAACTATTGACAGGTCATTGTCAACACTAGGGGAGGGGAGTGACAATGACAAAGTAACAACTTAATAATAATATCTAGACACACATTCATACTACCCACCCACCATACGATTTAAAATGTTAAAACCTCGTGTTGTTCATGTCATCTTATAGCGAATGGGCATTCTGCCCACGTCGCTGGTGTGTATTGTCATTAATTGACGGCCCTCCACCATAGTCGTCAAAAACTACATTTGCAGAACCATATAGTGGGGGGGGGGGGGTTGTGAAATGAGCATATGGTTGTGCTATATATTCTACCATAGCTGCCTCCTGTCTTCCATGGTATCCGATGCACCAAGGAACCACCATCATACTGTTCTGTGTTCTTTCACGGCTTCACTCGACATATTTTACTTGCATGATCAGTAATAGCATGAGCTATCTGAGGCTTTTCAGCCCTCCGAAAGACATTCCTAGCCTCGAAAAGTGCAGGTCGGAACGGACTGAGCTCAAAGCTCATCGCCTCTGCTACTTAAAGCTCCCTTGTTTTTTAAACTACCAGGAACTGTTGAAACAGCAAAGCAAAGCAGCATTTATGGTTTGTTCAGGTACAATTCTTACTCTCGAAATCTCTCCCAGAGTCGTAGCTTTGTCTTTCCTTTTGAACGAGACTGTCAAAACAGCATTTTGGAAGGCCGCTGAGCTATAATCATTGATGTACCCCCAGAATAGCCCACTGAAAGGGATTGACTGCAATTAGGTTGTTTCCAAACCTTCATGATTTAGCTGGAAGCAATCGGTACCCTGATGAAAGGAACTGGACTTCGTAAAATCCTTGGAACAGATAGCAGGGAACTATACTTCCATTCTTGCCAAGGCTCCAAAGGTGTAGAATTGTAAGCAGTTGGAAGAGGACCTGGGTACGTGATCTGTGCTCACACCTACTTTTTCTGGATGCCTACACCGATTGTGATCCGACTTCCCAAATATTCGGAATAGGAAAGAAAGCAGTCTTCCAGAAGCTTGTGAAATGCAACCTCACTTTGGAATCCTGTGCTATATAGTACTTTCCTTCTACCAAGTCAGCCAAAGTAACTAACTTAGAGAAATTTGGTATCAAAGCAATATGTCTGTCCTGTTTGGTGACCGCTTTAATGACTCAGTTGCATCATTACGATACAATTTTTCTCGAAGTAAAGCCCATGTTTAGGGATTTTTGGTTAAAAAGTAACCCATTAGAGCGGCAAACTCCCATATGTCTCAATATGTGAGTACCCCCCCCCCCCCCTCCCGAGCTACCAAGTCATGGCATCGATGGAGAGTTAGAATATATGGACGTCACGTACAGACTGGGGCTGGAAATTAGAGGACAATCATCTGGTTCCACTGATGTCAAATACGGAGGCTGCACCTGCCACCTAGTAATCTTCTTAAGCTGATTCATTGCGACTTCTTTACTGCTTGTAGCACACCTCACTACATGCAGAGGTTACGGACTACACGTAACAGAGTGTTGTGTGGACCTTGCCAACTTGATGTATGCCACAATCCATATAACGAGTCACTTGATATAAGCAGAAGATGATTTTTCCTTACTAAAGTACATTCCTCATCAAAATGAAGAACGTGAAGATCTGCATGTGTATTCGCTATAAGATGACATGAACAACATGAGGTTTTAAAGGGAGTCACGCGTCAGTTTCCATGTGCAGAAGGCCATAATTTGCTGACACCAGACTTGGTGGAAATACCATTAACGGCAAATCCGCACACAGCAAACCCGTAGGCCAGTCAAGAATTCCCCCCTTATCTCTCGGAGAATACTCGAGACTAGTTCGGGTGAGGGGAAAGCAAAGCATTATATAAGGTCTAATGGTCATACAACTGAAGGCTAACCCTGGTGATTGACAACACCTCGTCGGCCGAGGGGCAGAATGGCGTTAGCGACTCGCAAACTAATTTTCAAATTATCCGCATTTAAACATTTGTTTTATATTTAAACTTCTTTCCGTCCTGAAAATTGGTTTAAATCATAAAAGACTAAAAGAAATGTTGTAGTACAACACGGCCACAATTATTTTCTGGACAATAACTCAGTTTTATAAAAACGCCCTTCTGCTTAAAGTTTCATTATTGATCTAAAATTCGAGCTAACGCCCTTCTGCCAGCCAGGCGACGACCTGTTATTGGGTAAACACCCGAACGGTGTCGAATTCCCCATAAGAGCTGACTACTGAGTGTCTTTAAACATTTTTAATTGTATGGTAGGTATTATGAATGTGTGTCTAGATATCATTATTAGTTGTTACTTTGGCTTTGTATTCCTGAGGTCGAATACTACTAGAAACCGTTGAAAAACCTTTTGTTGCAATTTTTTCGGGGTTGGGGTGTTTTTTTTTACCGTATATTGACCTGACTATTATCACTTTGTATGCACATAAACAATTTGTTCCTATTATTAATATGGAGGCCGATAGAAGCTAATTTTGTTCTCCCTTTTTTTTGTGTGTACGTCTACACATTCTGAGATTGAGCACCAAGTAGTAAACCCTGCAACTGTGGGTAAAAAAGCAAATAACTATTCTACAAATATGTATATAATGTCTAAGCAAGTACAGTATGATTGGAAAGTCTTTGAATCAATTTATACGTGTGTGTATCCATAACACAACATGAAACTACAAGTAGATTTAATTTCATTGACAGCTTGAAAAGAGACCACACCTTTGTAGATCGTAATATTAGATTTGGGTTGTGAAGCCTATGATAGTGCGGCTCCAAGTATAAATAAATCACTTGACTCCATTCAATATCAAGCCTTGAGAATTTGTGCGGGAGCTCTTCCCCTTCAATCATTAAGCCCCTTTCACACCGGGCCATGCGTAGAGTTGCGTAGTGTTGGGTACCGACTACGCCGAGCGTACTCTGCCCTACGCTAGCCTACGTAACTAGATGCAATACAAGCAGAACTAGGTATGCCCTTAAGCCCCTTTCACCGGATCTGCGTAGAGTACGTTGAGTAGTATGGCCTACCGACTACGCCGAAATTAGGCTGCGTATTCATGAAAAAAAATGTTGCTTCGATCGGCCTAGTCACTGCGTAAGTTATGCGTAGGCTAGCGTACGATTAATTGCGTTTGGTTACGAACCATGTGCATATAGGCACCGCGTACGTACGGCGTATGCAATTGGCGTACCTACGCGTATGATTGTGTATAACAAGCGTAGGGTTGCGTACATTTACGTAGGCCTGGCGTACAGGTTTGCTTACGGTTGCCGCGGTTGCGTGCGGTTGATTACTGTGTGCGCAAGCTTTTATTGCTTCGTCGGACTGGCGTAGGGTAGCGTACTATTGCGTAGGATTGGCGTACTGTAGCTTAGTGCTGCGTAGACTTACGTATAAGACGCGTGCTTTCTGCGTTTAGTGTCTATACGCCGAATGAACGCCCCAAAATTTAACATTTTATCTTCATCTTTTTGTGTCAATCTCGAGTACCCCTTTGCGTCCCTCAATGTGTAGGGCAGCGTACGCTCGGCGTAGTCGGTACGCAACACTACACAACTCTACGCATGGGTCGCTGTGAAAGGGTCTTTAGACTTAAAAAGACAAATGTTGGCAGCCAGATTCACGCAAAAGATTGTCATGCATCGAGATCACCCTGTCACATTAAACGTTAAGCCAAGCTGCCGAATGGAAGCATCACAAGAATACCAAGAAAAGGAGTAATGGAAGAGAGGAAAAGGGCGAATGAAATCATAAAAAAGAGTAACCTTGATACCAAGAAACTATCCAGAAATGGCAAGAAATAGAGAGAAATGTGCGTAACTATGTGCTGTGTGTGTGTGTGAAAGAAAGATAGAAAGATAAAGAGAGCGGAGAGGGGTATTTAGGTTGAAGAGAGAATTGCAATAGACATACTTACCACCCCAACCACCCAACCTCAGCCCCTTCGTATCAGGGGAACTCAGATTTGGCTTGGACGAGGGTGTGCCTACCCATTATTAAGGGTCATTTGGGGGATTTTTCTCGAAATAAAGACCAATTTTTAACAATTTTCGGGTGTTTGCCATGCAAACACACGGACTTTTTTTATCATAAAAAAAAAACATGTTTAGGGATATTTTTGTTAAAAATGGCACCCGTGTTAAGGGATTCTTTTTGTCAAGAAGTGACCCATTAGAGCGGCACATCCCCGTAGGTCTTAATATGTGAGTATCCCCCCCCCCCCCCCCGGGCCACGCATCTTAAAAGGACAGCTACGATTAATCTGGATTGATTGCAAGTCTGCAGTCAATCTCAAACTTGCAAAATCTCGTAAATTGGAAATATGAATCAGCGACGAAGACATGTTGAGTTTTAACAAAAAGAGAGGGGGAGGTACAAATCCGAAAACTTTCGGACCAGTAAAAAATATAGTTGTCTGATTTGATTTCTCAGAGGACCTTTTCGGCGGAAAATATGACAAGGAATGCCAATTTTTGTTTTACTTTATCGTATGGGACATTATGGGCATGGGACATCCACAGAGGCGGCGCTCCCGGGGGGCAGGGGTACAGTGCCCTCCCACTTTTTCAAGTACCCTAAAAGTGCCCCTTTTTGCATAGGAAAATTGCCCCTTTAACTTTGTAAGAAGTGCCCCTTTTTACATGGGAAAAGTGCCCCTTTTAATTTGATAAGTGCCCCTATTCATTTTCTAAAGTGCCCTTCCCCTTTCCAAATCTGGTAAGTGCCCCTTTTATTTTGACACGTTTGACAAATTCCCATTTCCTTTGCAATAAGTGTCCATTTTCTATTCTCATAGGTGCCTTTTTTAATCTTTAGTAAGTTCCCCTTTTCAGGTACGAGAAGCGCCTTTTTTCACTTTTGATAGGCGCCCCCTTCACCTCTGATGATTGCCAATTCAATTCTAAGAGGTTCATCTTTTTCTTTGACAAGTTCCCCTTTACCTTTGTAAAAAAGTGCCCCTTCCCCTTTTAATAACTACTCCTTTTTAACTTGGATAAGCGCACCTTATATTTTCTCACGTGCCCCCTTTCCTTTTTAATTAGTGCCCTTTTTTCTTATGATAAGTGCGCCAATTTAAAAAGAGCCCGTTTCCCTTCTCATACTACCCTTTTCATCTTTGATAAGTACCCCGTTTATTTTAACATGTGCCTCTTTTTCTTTTTAATAAGAGCCACTTCCCCCTCTTCCTAAAAGTCCCTTTTCATTCTCATAAGTGCCTCTTTTCATGTATAGTCAGTGGACCTTTTCAGATGCGATAAGTGCCCCTTTTCACCTCTGATAATTACCCTTTGAACAATGATATGTGCCCCTTTTTCCTTTCTAATTATAAATGCCCCTATCAAAATCTGACTAGGCGTTGTGGCGTGCGCCTGTAATCCAGCTAACAGTCGAAGTTACAAACTGATTCAGGCGAGGACGTAGGTTCGAAAGTGAGTCACGTCTTTCGGATGGTGACGTTTAAAGGTCGGTCCCCAGACGTAAATAATCACATCTGATTGATACACGTCTATAAAAACCCAAGACACACACACACACATACACACACACACATTGATGGGTGCCTTTTCATCCCTGGTGCATGCCTCTTATCGTAGGCGTAAGAAGTGCCCCATTTTCACCTCTGATAATTAGCTTTGTACTTTGACACGTGCTCCTTTTCTTTTCAAATAAGTTTTCTTTTCGATAAGTGTCCCCTTTTCCTCTCATCATTAAATGTGCCCCTAATTTCAAGCAACTAAGAGCGATTTCCCCAAAGCTCGCTCGTAGTTTTATACATTATAATTATGTAACTTATCAAAGGTCTGTTCAGTCTTCCGTCATGAGAATGTAAATATAACCTTGTCAGGATTGGGGTTTTCCTCTTTATAAGATGTAATTTTTCACACTGCGACCTCACAAATCTTTAAAAATTTCTTCGCTCGCTCGCAAATGAATTTTCAGACCATCACACCCAACTGCAAAGCATTATGCTTAAGCAATATCTTGTGCTGTGTACAAAGTGAAACAAATATTAAAATCATCCCTGATAATGTAATCACAATGTAAGGGTATATACCGATGTCTAAAAAGTTGTATATTTTCGCTTTGACATTTCCCCTTAAAGGTGCCCTTTTTTCTCTAGAAAGTGCCCTTTTTGTTGGTGCCCCCCTCCCCCCACTTTGGAAGTCGCTCCGCCGCCTCTGGACATCCAGGTATATCCCTTGAACCCCCCCCCCCCCCCTTCGATCTGCCACGGCAACCCAGCGACTGGCACAGAGACGACTACTCATCTGATTGAAAGGATCAGTTTTCTTCTTGTTTTGTTACACTCAAGATCTCAATGAATCAAATCAAATCAATACAAACACAATCCGATCCAATATTTATAACACAGGCTCCCTCTCTCTCTCTCTTTCTCTCCCTCCCTCACTTTTCTATCTTCCCCCTTCCCTCCCTTCTTCTCCCTCTCTCTCTCTCTCTCTCCTTCCCTTCTTCTCTCGTTATTTCCCTTTCTTCTCTCTCTTTCTCTTCCTTCCCCTCTCTTTTTCCCTCCCCCTCTCCCCATTTTCACTACCTCGGAAATACTCTTCCACCCATCCCCTTTCACTGAAGCTCATTTAATCATTACAAAACACTAAGAAATGATACACATGGGCCTTCTATAACCTCCTTTTTCAATGTGCGCATTAAGAAGCAATATTTAATTCAATTTGGGCTACAATGATAAGCTTGATGTTTACTTTATTGATGCATTTACAAAACATCACAAAGACATAGAGCATAACATATTAATTCGCATTGTGATTTCATAAACTTTCCAAAGCAGCTATTAATATTATAAAACGATCATTAAAAAAAATCAACCCTTAGTATTTTTACACTTCTGTCACAAGTTTTAAAAAAAAGGATACATCTCACATTTTATTTAAATTGTCCCAAATAAAAAAAAAGGAAAGGAAAGTTGTATAAAATGGCGTTTCAAGCAAGAGAACAGATCCAAATTTCGTATTTTCTCTTAAAAATTGTGATATTTGGAACTTATATCCCCTATTTCTTTGGTGTTGAGGCGGCTGTTTTGAATGCCTGGGATGCATATCGACCACAAGTCAAAAGGGCGTAACTCATAATGTCATTCTACCAATGATTTAAGTCCTTTTCGCACTGAACAGGCGATATATAGGAGGTATCTTGTTACATAACAAATGATTTTTTACGAAACAACCCTGTGAAAATAAGGTTACATAAGATGTCTCTGAATGGTCGATTACTACCTGTAACCTTTACTGGCAAGCAGAGCCTGGTAGGGGGCAGGGGGAGGGGGGGGGGGGTAATAAAACATGGATATCACATTCTCTTTTTTGTGGGAGGACAGTCTACACATTTGGAAGATTTACATGCTGATCCAATAAGCAATATTAATTGCACACATTTTCACAGCAATTTTTTTTCCTTCTTCTATAAACACCACAATCATTTATTTCATCATTACATGAAACCAGCTTTATATATGCTTCGATATCACAATTTATTTTTTATTTTTGTAATTTCTTAATGAATAAGTTCTGATTAATTTGATAATGTTGGTGATCTATATGTACACATATTGGCTCATTCTAATGGGCGAAGCGTACATTATAGTCAATGATCACTATAATGATTACAAGAATTTATTTATTAAGACAACAAGACTTCATTCATGCCATGCTTATTTCTACATCTAAAACATATACCTGGAAGCGATTCGAGTTATTTGACACTATCATCCTATTTACAAACTGGTACAGAAGGAAATTACCTATATTACAGCGAAATTAAGCTATGCAAAATTAAATTGTAATATGACAGAATTTTAACTTTGTATTTTTTTAATATTAAGACTACCATACAGCAAACACTGCACACAATTATTATTTTTCAATCCACCATAAATTTGATTGATAACAAATAATGTCATGCAGTAAAAACTCTAGGAACATTCCGATTTAAAAATACAAAATGAATTGATTCATCAATAATCATTCAAACAATTATACAAGTTTAGTATTACCTACTGTTTGAGATTCAGAATCACATATCAAAAAATTATGATTTTGCAACCCATACTTGAGTTTTCCATAAAGAAAACAATTAATTCACTCACATTATTTCATGGTTTCCTCCAAAAACAATTCCAAAAACGATATAGATGTTGAAATTTACCCTTTTTTTAAATCTAGGCAAGATTTGTTTTCAAATACCCCGCAGAAAAATAATATATGATGTACTTTTCAAATACTTAGTTCATAAATCACAGTTACTCTTCAGCCCAAATTTGAAATTGTATACATGAACATGTATCACTAAAATTGCCCACAATTTTTTTTTCTCACTTGTTTCCAACTTAACTGCTGGCAGGCTATAAAGAAGAAATGATTACAAACATATGAAATGAGGAATGAAGGTTAAATGAGAATGATAAGAAAAAAAGAGAAGAACTTATCCCATACAGTCCTAACAATTTTCAAGATTTCACCCTTTTGGGCAATTTCAATTTCAATGTCTTAATTTTGTAAATTGCTCTGACTACTGCAACCATAAAAAATACACTTAATTTGGTATCACAATTGCAAGCAAGCACTGGCAACTTATTGAAATATTGTTGACCACAACACAGCAGTACGTGAAACTTAAATTAATATCATTTCTAACACTGAATACATAATGAATACAACACAAATTCATCAATAAGTACTTTAATCTAAAACTTGAATACTCTACACAGAATACAATATTACCCTGAAATAAAAAAAAAGGGGGGGGGTACTTACATATTAGGACATCCGGGGGGGGGGGTGCCGCTCTAATGGGTCACTTTTTCACAAAAAATCCCTAAACATGGGTCCCACTTTTAACAAAAATACCATTAAAAATGGATCTGTTTTTTTTCAAAATTAATAAAAAATGAAAAAACACACGAAACTTTTTGGAAAAAAGGGTCTTCGTTTGAGAAAAATGACCCCTTATAATGGGTAGGGGTTACGAGGTTCGAGCGGCACATCCAAATCCACGTCCAAACCAAACCGGAGTATCCCCCCAGGGTTTACACTTACAAAATTATCAAGCATCTGATATCATTATCTCCGGAGGCAAAATATGATTTGTTTGTTTGTTTGATTTGGATGCGAACATATTTTCAGATTCGTTCTTTAAATGATGGAATAGAATTTTAACTGACCCACACTTCGAAAAAATGATGTGGATATAATACTGATATTTGACGGCAATTTCCACCACATTACTTCATAGCCTATACATACATATGTACATGTAAGTGTATGAACACACTTTGACTGCACATACAGTACATACATTGTTACATCAAAAATGTTGCTTGTGTGCAAACAAAGACAAAAACAGTTAAAATATGTAAGGAAATTTGAAGCTATAATGAAAAAATTTGATTAAGGCACATTTGTTGCACAGGACCTAAAAGAATTTTTTTTTGACAAAGACAAATCAGTATATATGTAAACTTGCTCAACTTGTATGTAATTATACTTCAAAGTATCCAAGCATAATTACAATGATAATTCTGTGTCATTTTCAAAAAGAAATCATTCAGACTTAAACCAAACGTGATATAGACACAAAGTGAATGTATGAGTGTGGGGTACTTAACGATTAAGATCAAGTTTAAAATGGAGAAGAAACAAAGTAATTTTGATTTTAAAATTTAAAAAAATACATTTAAAAAAAAGATAAAACAAAATGTGCAAATGTACAATTTTAAGATCCATAAGATGTAAGAATATATGAAATGTGTGATGTACATGTACATACTGTATACCAAGCCTTTATCACCGGCCAGTACATAACTGGATTGGCTCATTTCTATGGTACTGTAGCGTCAAAGGGAAAATAAAGGGCACAGCCAGGGAAAATTGTAGGAAGAAAATTTAATTAACATGCCAATGGCCAAGCTTGGTGAATACAACTGCTAAGATAGTACTTCATTTCATTGCTTAAACTATCTAACTATACTTACAGCTAATAGAACATTTTTACACTTTCAGAAATCTTATTTCAGTGATTCTAAAAATCTACTTGTAATTTTTTTTAAGGGTCATGAAATATCAAAGAGAGTTTACATGTACACAAAACTTGTGTTTCTAACACTTGATTTGTGGATAATAAATAAGACTTAAAAGCCCAAGCATATCTACAATTTTCAATTTAAAAATGTTAACCTTGCAAATATTTACAAACAATATACATGTAAATCCTTATTGCAGAATTTAATTTCTTATCAAAGAACACACAATTTGAATCAGTAAAGATAAAGAAAACATGATGCCCATATGCATATAGCCATGAATATTCATCAGGGTTTCAGTGCTTTCAAGGAAAATATGATGATATACACGGGGAGAGGGGAAGGCGGATTCAAACTTAAATCCCTCATAAAATGATTAAATAGTTGTATCAAAATTTGATCCAGGATTTGTTTACAGAAGCTAATACAAAGAAATTCAGTTAAGTAGAATTTAAGCAACGTGTACTGACAGAATTTGAACCATATTTCTCTCCACTATATTTGACATTGTACACAAATCAATTTCAAATACAAACAAAAATAACACAACTTATCATAGAACTAAGTGGATTAATGCCCTTTTGGCTCTAAACAGACATGCTGTATACAGATCGGTAGGCATTCAGTCACACACTGTTACAACCATTAACTGTCAGTCATTTGTTAGCTGTAATTAACAAACAGTACTTACATTCACATGTATTTATTATTTATGAAATGCATGTGAATGAAGCTGAATAAGAAAAGATACTGTGCCTGTGTCATGTATGCTATACAGTACTGACAAATCAATCCTTCAGCTCGATTGCTTAAGGATCAATCTCCCTCTTCTTGCCAATGAAATAATAATTTGCAGAAAAAACATATCCTTATGACTTATGAGACATTATCACATAAAATTGTCTCCTAAAACTATACGAGTCATTTAAATAGTTAAGGATGAAAAAGAGGACAAAAAATTGTTTCCTATCAAGACCTGACGGAAGTTGACCTAGAGTTAAATTATGCACGGGTATGTGTGTACATTTGCGTCAAATTAGTCATCTCATAAGTTGCTTTTACTGTTATTCAGAGTGCATTTAAAATACCAATATTTTGTTAGGGAAAAAAGCTTTATATCTTTGATACAGAAAATACCAACATGGCACCCCCAACATACAGTGCAAAGTACATTTTGGGCGATTGTTCTCTCTAAAGACTTGTTGAAATACCACCCAATGCATATGATTAAGAATAGAATTGGTACCATACTCGACCTTTGTGATGGGGCTTTCATTTTGATTGAGAGTCTGAGACTGTGTTCTTACAAGGCTTACAAAGCATTCAATAGCGACTTATACACGCAAAGTCTCGTTCACATATATGGTGTGATAAAGCAAATGGAGCAAATTATATAGTGCATGCATTTCACATATATGTATCTCTATAATACACAGGTTAAAAAAGTGAGTATGTCTAGCACCTTCTTTAAAAATAAATAGTTATTACTTCATCCCTATCTGCAGGTCATTTACACATTAAAAAAAAAAGCCATATTCCATCAAATCAAATGTGAACATGCATTTACATGTACACACAGGTTGTGTGTAATAAACAATCAGAGAATTGTACGTGATGTTAGTATAGTTTATGACAGACAGCATGAAGTAGCTTGTGGGATGGTGATGTTTTCTTATCAATGACTGATAACTCAAGAATTTCACTTAGCCAATGTTGTCTGTTTGGAGCTAAAAGGGCGTTAACTCATACACTTTGACACCCTTCTGGCTCTGAACAGATAATATATCTATGATGTTATTGCTCGACTCTGGGAGTGTTTCACAAAGACTAAGATCAAATTTAAGTTGGACTTGACTATGGCAGGCCGTTCATGCCACTGTCTGCTCTCACCATTTACTGGCATCGGTTTCTCAAGGGACGTACAAATCATGGTCACAAATCTACAGAAGTTACAATTTTCTTCCTTCAATAATGAAAGAGAAAAAAATTATTATTAAAGGAAAAAATATAATCTACAGATCAGAGTGGTGAGAGCAACCAGTGGCATGGTTGATCTGCCATAGTTAAGTCCAACTTAAAGTTGATCTTAGTATTTGTGAAACATCCCCCTGATATGAAAATTCTATCAATAAATGATAACTTAAGAATTTAATGTGATCAAGATTGTTTATCATTGATGTCATTGTTTTTCAGATATGACGTGGGAATTCCATGTCTGTGACACGAGATGTAATTTGAAAGAAGAATGAAGGACTTTGGACTTTCATGACAAACACTTCATGGTAGATGTAACCTCAAAATAAATAATAAGCTGGTATTTCTGTGTTTTCATATGAATTTCATGAACCACTGAAAGGTGGCAAATTTGATACCATGCAAAGATATTATCACCCTGTTCTAAATTGCAGTTCTATATATGTATCACCCAAGTGTGTCGACTGTCGATGACTGCTGCAAGCACTTGCAATAGCTAATTATTTGGGGGACATGTAGGTTGTATAGATCAATGCCTGACTTTATACAAGTCTTGCTTATGGTTGTTTTGCACTGAGATGAATACAGAGCATCGTAACAGAACATGTGTGTGGCAACAGGTGATGTTAATAGTATCATGTGTGTAACCTGGATGTACCACAATAAAGGGAGGGCTTTACACAACAAATAATAATAATAAGCTAAAACAATGGATCGCAACGAGTGACCAATGATTAGTATAAGGCTCTGATAAACTCAAAGAGTAATTCTAAACCCATCGCATTCAATTGTAGCCTGTAACTATGATAACAAAGGCCCTTTTAAAATGAAATCAGGAGGCTGAGCAATTCTGATTATGAAAAGTTCTTAAGCGTTGATTCAAAGTCCCTCACATGGCAACTTTAGCCCATTGGATACAATTTGACTTAAAATATCGCAGTTCGAGTTATCTCAGTCTTTGTATTCAATAGGTTAATACCTTTTAGGAGAGGTTCCATGTCAGTATTAAAGCCCCACTGCACTACTTATATCTACTTGCGCCCTCTATGCAGTCAACAATGCCTAAGCAGTACCCCTTGATCCCCCATGATACCCTTTATCTTATGTTAACTTAGAACTGATTTGATGAGATAACCACCTGCCAGTGACCTTGCAGGGAGGTCTAATCCCTCCTGGCCAAACAAGTGCAGATAGGCTTTAAGAAGGGGCTACAGGGCCACAGCTCTGGATACAAGAAGAGGTCTTGAATTTTGTTTTAGGGTGGACAGGAATCACAGACGTCCATCTTGGTTTACTGATCTTGTAAAAAGTTCATCAGTTACCTCTCACGTCGCTACATGTATCACTCCATGGTGCCTCCGTTAGTATAAACCGTCTTCTCGCTGTAGTGGATCTCTTGCGTGTCCGGGGCGACGATGAATACGATGCCTGCCGCGACCTCCATGAAAAAGACGCCCAGGGCAAGACCCCATCCCCAGTGAAGGTCAAAGTTGGTCCTGCCAAGAACCAC
Source organism: Strongylocentrotus purpuratus (assembly GCF_000002235.5). Taxonomy (NCBI): domain Eukaryota; kingdom Metazoa; phylum Echinodermata; class Echinoidea; order Camarodonta; family Strongylocentrotidae; genus Strongylocentrotus; species Strongylocentrotus purpuratus. The sequence goes on along the minus strand of NW_022145601.1, from coordinate 30,449,908 downwards.
ATCCCCAGCGAGGAACTTTGTCGGGAAGATGATGAGAGGAAGAAGCTGGCACATGGCTAGAGACAAAAAGAAATTTGAAATAGCATATCATTAAAAAAAGTTCAATTTACAATTAGACATTAAGCATCCTGAAGAAACATAACTGGACTTGTAAGTCCAAGGTACAGCCATACACATATTTGGTCTTTGTGTGCTCTATACATTACTCCATACAGTAACTCTTCTACAAGGATGTATTTATAAAAGTTTCCTTTCTCTCCCTTTCTCTTTTCCTTTCTCTCAATGCCCCCCCCCCTGCCCCTGCCTGCCCCCCCCCCCCCCCCCCATATCCACCAGTATCATCAGGGCATTCCTCTGAAAATGCAATCATAAAGGGTTTTAATTTTTAATTTTGATGAGTTCTGGTCAATGGTTATGTGAAAGAAACTGTCTCTAGAGAAGCAATTGGGAAAGATTAATTATGTTGTGCAAAACAATTTGTGTGTACTTTAATATTATCAAAAAGATATAACATTGATTCAATCTTAGCTGAAAGCCTCCACACAGAAATGTGTATTACATGTAGATGGGACAAAATACAAATAGACAAAATACAAAAAGTCAAAAATGCACATACATATACATCAATGGCATGACCATTCGGTCCAGATTTGTATATTTCTCATTATATTTTTAATATGAGGACATTAGAAGAACAATCCTTTTCAAGGGGCATTTCTCTCATGATAATCTTCCAAACTGAAATTAAAAAAAGATGAGAAAGCTCACAAATTATTTATCATCTTTACCAGAAGTCAACCTTCTCTTGAAGTGGACCCTGTTTCATGAGATTTGTTGGCAATAACAAATGCTACATTTCTATAACAAACTTGCTCTCAACCAATCAAATGCCACAATTTCAGCTATAAATAACAGTTATAGTAATGTGTTCTTGATAACAATTTTTATGAAACAGGGCCCTAGTATGGGATTAACTTACCAGCCAATAATGCTAGAACCCCAGCAACGATGAAGATTCTTGAGAATTGCTGACCCTTGACGAATGATATGATGGCAGCAAAGATAGCGATGATTAGAATAACAAGAGATACCAGGGCAAAAGCTCTCGCTGCTGTCAACCATGCTGTGTGAAAGAGTTAGAAAAATAGAGGGTTAATCATTTCAATCTAAATACTGAGCACACTTAGGTCTGTACAAATACAAAGATTGATAGTTAGTAGATACTTATGTAGATCTCTAACTATCAACATCTACCATCCTGAAAAATGAAATTTATTCATTTTCAAATCACATGACATTTGGGGAGTGTTTCACAAAGACCAAGATCAACTTTACATTGGACTTAACTATGACAGGCCATTCATGCCACAGGTTGCTCTCACTTTTGGTCTCTCAATTATGATCTTTGGATAATATTTTTTCCTTTAATAATGAACTATCAAAAAAATGTAAATTCTGTAGATTTGTGACCAAGATTTATACGTCTCTACAGAGACCAATACCAGTAAACGGTAAGAGCAAACAGTGGCATGAACGGCGTGCAATACGTAAGTCCAACTTAAATACGATCTTAGTCTTTGTGAAACACCCCCTTGGTGTCATAAAAAAGTTATGACCAATCCAATCTATCATCAACCTTTCAATCAATCAAATAGTAAACATGCGTTATGTACACAGTTGCGATTGATATACATGTGGAATAATGTAAATATTGTCCATGAATTCTTGATAGATTTGTCAAACATCACAAGCCTTCTTCCATATTAGTAGATGAATATTCACCAATTGATTGGAGAGTGTGTACTGTAAAGTGTAGAATGGTAACAGAATCCAGTGACAGGATTAATTATACTATTGGTCAGTTTACTCAGTTATGTTAAACTGGTAAACCACTTTATAAAACAGACAGGGATGCCAGTTAGAATTGATCAGAGGGCCTGAAAATCACGTAGAATGAGCTATTTAGTATACAAAAAACCTAAACTATGGCCTGAAAAAAAAATGCCAGGGTGTGAATTCAGGCTATTGCCTGAAAATTGACATCCCTGAACACAGTTATTAGTAGGGAAGATTAATTTACCTGAAGGTTCTGCTGAGTAGCACTGCATTGGTTCGGTGCCTGTCGTTGGTTGACCAGGGACGATGACTCTGGTGCCATTGTAACACTCCTGCCACAGCCCCTGCTTGAAGCTGGCAGACACCACCCAGGCGTTGTTCACGATGGACGCCACGCTCCCGATCGCAGCAAGGATGCACAGGACGAGCGCGGTGATCTTGAACGGCCTGAAGACCCTGGTGGTGACCGTGGTTTCCGTCTCCATCCTGTCAATTTCTCGGTAGTCCCCTATGATGATTGATGAACAAGGGTTACACGGTCCAGGCAGGCAAGCAAGAAGGATAGGTCACACAGTTAGGGAACGATTTGGGGGATAGTGATGGTGATTGTTTAATGTCTCATGAGAGGATGATCGCCAAATGCCACTGTGCGTGATCAACTAATGGACTAACAATGTGAGAGAATGAAATGAAAAAAAGAGAAGGGTGCACATGAAAATGAAAATAAGATCTAAACAAAGTACCGGTACACTAATTAAAGAATGACAATGAACAACCTTAGAAAAAAAAGTCAATGAACAGAGTAACAAAAAAAGAATGACAGAATCAGACAGACAGTAAACAAAGTTAAAAGGGCAGTGAACAAAGTAAATGAAGAAGAAAAAACACCTGGCCAGTGAAACAAAAATAAATTACCTGGTATATACATATACGTACAAGGATCATAAAACGGTCTATTTTACACAACTTGAAGGGCTCTTGCATGGTACAGTGTTGGTTTTTTTTTTCAACCTTATTAAAGTGACAAAATACAAACTTTAATTTTATAAAGTATGCCCCATACCAGACAGGTATTTTTAATGGAGACAGAGACATTCTGTTATCCATTGAAATGTCTGCACACTTTGATTTGTTTGTTCTTATTTCTTTAATTTTCAAGAACATATAATACATGTAACAACACATCAGAGTCGAACACATCATAGAGGTGCAATGTGACATAATTGAAGAGCAAATGTGACATACATTTATTAAGACAAATGCCCTGCATGAAGATTGCTTGCCTTAAAACTTCTGTTATATAAAGAGTACATAGTACTGTACATGTATCTATTTAAACAACTTTCCTAATTGTCTGAAAAGTGAAATCATTGTGAATTAGGATCAGAAAACTATTCATACTGTACATTTTATACAGTTACAGATCATGTAATTATGTATGATTGGGAGTCCTACATGTACAACAAACATTTGACTAGAAATTAACGAGTAGGAGGATATTTTTTTATTTTCCTCCTATGCTCAATATCAGTAATTCTAATTATTCCTGATACTCTAACTTCTAAGGAAGTGTAAGTGTGCCAAAACATTTTTGAACATTTTGGCAAGAACGATGTCATTAGAAAAAGAAAGGGCAGCTGTGTCATGTTGACAGTGCAACAAGGGTTCCCATTGTCTGTGAACATTTTAAAATAGGATTTCGACATTGAAAAAAAAGTTTAGGCTCATGAATAAAATTCGTAAAATTAGATTTTTCTCAATATTTTAGAGATCTACTCATGCATGCTTTACATAAGTACATAGAAATTATTTGTGTTTGTTGCATGATTTCTTTTATCAGAATTGTACAAGTATGTGTTTGTGCATACATACATACTGTAGGCACAAAGGAGTCAGACTCGGGTAGAGCCTACTAGACGCCAGATCATGGTAGATCTAGGGAGATGTGAGTTGGTCGAGCGGTACGTACACTCTGTCGACTCTCTTACTTTGCCTAAAAACATACTTTGACTAAGACGTTAGACTTAGAGTTAACGGACCTCAGTTCGACACCGAGTCACGTCTTTCCGATTTTGACATTAGAGGTAGGTCCCCAGACGTGAATCATATCTGATTTACACCCGTCTGTAATAAAGACCATCCTAGTAGTTTCCTTTATTTAGGCTATATTTGAGTCTTAATTGTTTAGGCTTTATCACAATGCCTTCGGCTTGGATCATTAATTATTCTTAATCTTCGATATGTTCAATTAACATCAAGAATCTTGGTTGTAGATCTAGGTCTACTTGTAGTACAGTGTTAACATGGTTAATATTAGATTCTAAGTCTACATGATCATGATGATCTAAGTTAGTAAGACTAAGAGTCTTACTAAAACTAAGAATTACAACTAGACCTAGACCCAAATGTAATGATCACAATGACAATGTCTTAATTAATGACTAACAAATTCATGACAATGTCCAACTTTAAAATTAAATATAGAGTCTAGCCCTAGATCTAGATCTAGATCTAGATCTAACTCAATATAATAATAACCATAACCATTTTTTTTAAATTATTTTAATTGGAATTGCAATGCCATGGCACTGTCCACTAATACGTCTGAACTGCAGACTTCAGCTCATTTCAAACTTCAATTTTTCAAGTTCAACTTCAAGTTCAAGTTCAACTTCACCCAATTCCAATCCATTCCCACATCACATTGACATGATTGAACAAATCACACACAAAATCAGATAATGAAAATAACCGGCCAATTAATTTCAATTCAATTCCGAACTGCAACTGGCAATGGCAACTAGCAACTCACCAAGTAAAATTTCCGATTAACAGTTTGCAGCACGTCTGTTGATTCTCATACTAGTTTAAAAATGATGCTCGTTTATAAGACCCAAACTATAGAAACATTATATTCTTTGCACATGCGAATAGAAAGGATGAGTAATCGTGAAGATATTTCAATGTTATGAGCGTAATGTATTCATAACGTAAAAACGGAAGCATTATCTGATTAACCTCAAGCCGAGTCGTTAGAAATAATAAACAGTTAAAAGATTAACGTAATGCAATGATAAATGTATGATTAAAACAAGAATTTTTATTTTTTTTTATATTCATTGAGCCTATTTAATAAATTTGAAGATATTTTATTTTGTATCTTTTAAACATAGTTCAGTATAAAATTTAAAAAATATATATATATAATGGTATTATGTCTGGAAACAGACTTTGGAGTGGGTGCGGTTTTTGACAGCTCTTTGTCGTAGAGGGCCTGCACAGCATTCCTCATGTTGTCTGCTACGTACGCTATGACTATTTTTGGTCCATATTCAAGATTATTCTCATTCTTTTCTTTGATATCGTCTTTCTATTCAACCCTGACCCTGTATAAATTATGTATGCCACATTAGGTTTTATAGAGGGCACGGGCCGAATTTGCCCTCCCTTAGGTCTGATAGAGCTTATGTATTTCGTTTAATATAATACAATGTAGAGTTGAATCTTAAAAATTGAAAAAAAACTTAAGGAAATAGACGCTACAGCAGCAGCTTCGTGCATGAAGATAAAATGTATCCTACTGAACACTAGTAGTCCTCTAAAACGTTTTGGAGAACTAAGGATTATCAGAACGCCCCTCCAACAAAACTGAGATATATGAGCTGATTCCAGATCCGACAGGGGCGTATACCCCACTATGCATCATTCAAGATGTATGTTTTTATTCATTCATTCGATCATAATTATATTAGGCCCTACCATGCACCTTTTTTTTTCTTGTTATTACTTTTCCGGTATACAACAGCTTCACGATCCCCACGTGCATTTTCGGACATTTAGCTTCACTTTTTAACAATAATAATAAGTTCACTTATATATATATATATATATATATATATATATATATATATCGCTTTTTCACGATTTAGCTACGTGGTATGAAAATGAAAAATTAGCTGAATACGTCTTCAGGTACTTCCATTCCATTCCATTTCCTTCTTATTTCATAATTGTAAAGGTCGACGACTATGATTGGTGTATAAATGGAGTAATTTTTTTAATCTTTATGATTATGGTTCTCCAATGGGCTCAGATCATAAATTAGGCGAACAAAATATAGTTTGCTGCTTTCACAATTGAACCATGACCAAGGAAAGAAAGAGAAGAGAAGAAAGAAAGAGAAAAAAAAAAGAAAAAGAGGAAGAAGAGGAGAGAAAGGAAAAAAGAAAGAAAAGAAAGAAAAGGAGAAAGAAAGAAAATGAGAAAAAAAAAACATAAGAAACGGGGGAAGAAAGAGAGGAGAGAGAGAGGGTGGTTAGAGGGGTGGAAGTAAGAGAGCAAAAGGAATGTTGGTGGAGTCGCCACGTCGAGGGAGCAAGAACGATACGCATAGATAATTATGTTGCTGTGTCGGGTCCGCTGTCACTGTGTCGGCATTCTTGCTCTATCTAGCTCGTGTACTATATCAATTTTTCCCTACGAACTGTGACTTTTTATTGGACAAAGAAACATTTTTGAAAATTCAGACAATTTCTCTGATAATTTAATGAAACGTCAAAGCTTGCGCGGGAGGGAGGGAAACTGAATTCAGACAAAGTGAGTAGAAATCAGAATAACGAATCGTCTTCTTTCTCTAATAATTTAATGAAACGTCATAGCTAGCTCTCGCGCTTGGCGCGGGAGGGCGAAAACTGAATTCAGACAAGGATTAAGAGTCGAAAACAGTAGGCCTACAACGAATCGTCTTCTTTCTCTAATAATTCAATGAAACGTCAAAGCTTCCGCGCTAAGCGCGGGATGGGCGAAAATGAATTCAGACAAGGATTAAGAGTCGAGAACGGTATACAATGAATCGTCTTCTTTCTCTAATAAATAAATGACACGTCATAGCTTCCGCGCTTCGCGCGGAAGAGGCGAAACAAGAATTAAGTGTCGAGAACGGTACAACGGATCGTCATCTTTCTCTAATAATTTAATGAAGTATCAAAGCTTCCGCGCGCGGGAGGGGGAAAACTGAAAAAATAAGTTAGTTAACAGGGTTGAATTTGAAGACATTGGGACATTGGCATTAATATATTTGACGGTAATTGGTGGCTCGTTTTGTAGGTAATCGGTGGCCTCTACACCCTCCGCCCTCCCCCACTGAAAAAAAAATCTAGCGACGCCCCTCATAACAACACAGTTTATACACTCGAGATATTTTTTAGTACAACTGGTGAAGTACCGAACCACCGTCTTTGTGCATCGGCGGTAATATTAAGCATACAACGTCTCGCGACGTGACAGATCACTTTTCTCTAACTTCTAACCAAACAGAAGGCCTCGTTTTTTTCCAGTTTCCGGTGGACATTGATGCGCCAAATGTGGTTCTCAAGTTGCAGAAGATCCCTACTCTTGGAGGGGGTAGGAGAAAGCAATTTGGCGTCATATTACTCCAGGAAGTACCTGAAAATGCGTCTAATGTGGTTCTAAAATTGCAAATGCTTCCTACTCTGAAACTGAAACTGAAATGAAACTTAAAAGCTTCCGCGCTTCGCGCGGGAGGGGAGAACCTGAATTCAGACGAAGATTAAGAGTCGAGAACTGTACAGCGAATCGTCTTGTTTCTCTTATGATTTAATGAAACGTAAAAGCTTTAGCGCTTCACGCGGGAGGGAGGGGAAACTAAATCCAGACGATGATTATTTTCGAGAACGGTACAACGAATCGTCTTCTTTCTCTAATGATTTTATAAAACGTAAAAGCTACCGCGCTTCGCGCGGGAGGAGGAGGGGGGGGGTAAACTAAGTTCAGACGAGGATTAAGAGACGAGAACTGAACAGTTAATCGTCTTGTTTCTCTAATGATTTAATGAAACTTAAAAGCTTCAGCGCTTCACGTGGGAGGGGGGTGGAAACTAAATCCAGACGATGATTATTTTCGAGAACGGTACAACGAATCGTCTTCTTTCTCTAATGAAACGTAAAAGCTTCCGCGCTTTGCGCGGGAGGGGGGGGGAACTAAATACGTCTTCTTTCCCTAATAATTTAATAAAACGTAAAAGCTACCGCGCTTCGCGCGGGAGGAGGAGGGGGGTAAACTAAGTTCAGACGAGGATTAAGAGACGAGAACTGAACAGTTAATCGTCTTGTTTCTCTAATGATTTAATGAAACTTAAAAGCTTCAGCGCTTCACGCGGGAGGGGGGTGGAAACTAAATCCAGACGATGATTATTTTCGAGAACGGTACAACGAATCGTCTTCTTTCTCTAATGAAACGTAAAAGCTTCCGCGCTTTGCGCGGGAGGGGGGGGGGAACTAAATACGTCTTCTTTCCCTAATAATTTAATGAAACTTAAAAGCTTCCGCGCTTCGCGCGGGAGAGGAGAACCTGAATTCAGACGAGGATTAAGAGTCGAGAGCTGTTCAGCGAATCGTCTTGTTTCTCTAATGATTTTATAAAACGTAAAAGCTTCCGCGCTTCGCGCGGGAGGAGGAGGGTGGGGGGAACTAAGTTCAGACGAGGATTAAGAGACGAGAACTGAACAGCTAATCGTCTTGTTTCTCCAATGATTTAATGAAACTTAAAAGCTTCCGCGCTTTGCGCGGGAGGGGGAAAACTGAATTCAGACGAGGATTAAGAGTCGAGAACTGTACAACAAAATGTCTTGTTTCTCTAATGATTTAATGAAACGTCAAAGTTTCCGCGTTTCGCGGAGGAGGGAGGGGAAAGTCGCCCCTCCCTGCACCCACCCCCCCCCCCCGCATTACGTCACTGCTGGTCACCATTACGTACCAATATTTGGATCGCATAATTTCAAATTTGGGCCTCCCCCTCTAAGAAATCCTGGATCCGCGCCTGGCCTCTAGACCCCACTTTGAAAAACGTTCAGCAGGGCCTGCATGTTAGAGTGCGGTGATGCGGATTACGCCGGTAAGAGGTAGGATGTTAGTAGAAGTAGGACGGACGGAGAGGTAGGATGGTAAAAGGTAGGGTGGTATATTATGATGGTAATATAGTAAGGATAAAGTAGTAGAGGTAGCTAGGATGGTAGTAGAGATAGGATGGTAGTCAGGCGCGGATCCAGGATATCTTAGGGGTGGGGGCCCAAATTTGAAATCAATTTGAAATTTGTTGTGCTGAAATTTGAACGGAAGGGGGGGGGGGGGTAGTGAGCACTAATTTTTTGGGGGGCCCTCGTAAATTTGAAAAATCGCACCCCCCCCCCCCCCAAAAAAAAGGTAAAATTAACGTGTTTTTACACGTTTTTTCATCAGGGCAGAGTCCTTAGAAGCTCAGGGATTTATACATCATGTCCAAGCTTCCGCGCTTCGATCGGGAGGGGGGCAAGGATTAAGAGTCGAGAATGGAACAACGAATCATCTTTTTTCTCTTCGCGCAAAAGGGGGAATACTGAATTCAAACAAGGATTAAGAGACGAGAATGGTACAACGATTCGTCTTCTTTCTTTAATTTAATGAAGCGTCAAAGCTTACGCGCTATGCGCGGGCGGCGAAAAACTGAATTCAGACAGATTAGAGAATGGTACAAAGAATCGTCTTCTTTCTCTAATAATTTAATGAAACGTCAAAGCTTCCGCGCTTTAAGCGGGGAGGGGGAACCTGAATTCAGAGGAGCATTAAGAGTCGAGAATGGAACAACGAATCATCTTCTTTCTCTAATAATTTCATTAAACTATGAAAGGTCTGAGCAACCGCGGGAAGGAAAAAAACGGGGAGGGGGAACTTAAATTCAGACAAGGATTATGACTAAAGAATGGTACAAAGAATCGTCTTCTTTCTCTAATAATTTAATGTAATGTCAAAGCTTCTGCGCTTCGCGTGGGGAAGGGGGGGGGGAACTGATTTCAGAGGAGCATTAAGAGTCGAGAATCGAACAACAATTCATCTTTTTCTCTAATAATTTAATTAAAATATGAAAGGCCAAAGCTTCCGGCGCGGGAGGGGGGGGGATGAATTCAGACGAGGAATTAAGGTCGAGAATGGTACAACAAATCGTCTTCTTTCTCTTATAATAATTGATGAAAGGTCAAAGCTTTCGCGCTTTGCGCTGGGGAGGGGGGAGGGGGGAACTAAATTCAGACAAGGATTAAGAGTCGAGAATGGTACCAAAAAATCGTCCTCTTTCTCTAATAATTTAATGAAACGTCAAAGTTTCCGCTTTGCACGGGAGGGGGGGGCGGAGGCAGGAACTGAATTCAGACAACGATTAAGAGTCGAGAATGGTAGACAACGAATCCTCTTCTTTCTCTATTAATTTCATGAAACACCAAAGCTTCTGCGCTTCGCGATTAATGGGGGGGGGGGGGGGCAGCGAGCTGCCCGAATATTAATTTTTGATATCTTTTCTCTTTTATTTTGGTGATAAATAACACTTTCACAAAATACATATTATGCCGAAATTTTTGCTTGCTCAGGTCCCTCATTAGCCGAATTGTGAAACCAGAAAATTACTTTTTCGGGCAACAGGCTTCAGCCCCCCCCCCCCCCGATGAAAATGTCAAAAATTGAACCGGTATGGTGCTTCTAATATGACCTTGTCAGTATGTTGGTATGTTGAGTTGAAAAAAACGGTCTGCGCAATTTTCAAATTTCCGGCCCCCTCTATTGGAAAATCCTGGATCCGCGCCTGTAGGTGTTCAACATATCATAATGTATTGCTTCAAGATGTCCTTTTTGCAGCCCATATTCTGTAGAACTTTGCAGGAATTATGAATATGTCATGTACCGTATTTCCTTTCTGTGAAATTTAAATATAAGCAGTGTCGTAGTATTCATATTATCCAAGGAATTAACCTGTACAGTTCGCTGTCCGATAGTATTGTTGACTGACAGACATCTTTTTTGCTTGGGTATCAACATACATAAAATGAGCTATAACAGGTACATGAGCATTTTGTCTACAACAATAACCCCTACTTGTAATGGCCAAAATTAATATGATTGAATCTTTGTGCAGCACAAATCGTATACGACCATTTGGTGAAAAGGGTCTGAAAATTAGACTACTATTTAAGCAATTGCAATCACTTAATGACAACTAATCATAGGCTTAGGAGCCGGGGGCTTGGGGGCGCAGCCCCCCCCCCCGAAAACAATCCTGGGGGCTCAGATATCATTGAGCCCCCCCCCCCCCCCAAGATTTTTTGGCGGGGCTTATATATATATATATATATATATATCATTGAGCCCCCCCAAAAAAATATTTTCTGGTGGGGCTTAGATATCATTGAGTCCTTACGGGCTCAGATACCACTGAGCCCCCGATATTTTAAGTGGGGCTCAGATATCATTGAGCCGCCACCAATATTTATTGTGGGGCTAGGATATCATTGACCCTCCCCCTCCCCTCCCAATTATTCTAGGCATGAAACTCATGTATACCTATAATCTACAGATCTAAAATATAAACATTTTATAAATATTTATTTGGGGAGGGGGAGCTCAGACATCGGATCTCGCATATCATTGACCCCCATAAAATATATTTGGTGGATCTCGGAAAACATTGAGACCCCCAAATATTTTGGCGGGACTCTGATATCATTGACCACCCCCCCCCCCATATTTGGTGGGGCTTAGATATCTTTGAGCCCCACCCCCCTCCCGCCCATATTTGGTGGGGCTCAGATATCTTTGAGCCCCCCCCCCCCTCCCGCCCATATTTTGGTATGCTCAGATATCATCAGCCCCTGATATTTGTGTGGGGCTCGGATTACATTACGGAGCCCCCAGATATTTTTGAGGGGCTCGGATATCATTGAGCCCCGCCCCCCCCCCCCCAATATTTTGTTCGGGCTCGGATAGGCTATCATTGACCCTACCCTCCCCAAATATATTTGCACACTTATGTTCTCGGCTGTAAGCTTCATGCGTTTCGCTAATCTACAGATCGACTTATTATTAAATTATAATTGAAACTGAGAGTTTATACATTTTGGGAGATTGAGGCCTTGAGGGGGGCTCATTTGTCAACGACCGATATTGTCTCGACACACGTGCTGCACGCCAGCCTTGCTTTGTATTGGAGTAAGATCTTCACAGGCACGTCTTTTTCCAAAGGTGTTAAATGTGTGTTATTTTAACACCTAGTACTTTGTCTAACTTAATAAAAATCAACTGAATATCTTACAATTCAACGATTTCTTCAAGTAGGCCTACTTTTATTAATTTCTTCAACTGCTTAAAAGAAAAGCTACGAATGTAATTCACATTATTAGATTGGTGCACATCATTATGCTTGATCATCCTCTCCTATCTCAGGCGCGTAGCCAGGGTGCCAGTGGGGGCGGTCGTTCCCCCAAAAAACGCCTGCAAAAAAAAAAAGAGAGAAAGAGAAAAGAAAAAGTAAGAGGACGTAGGAAGAAAAATGAAAAATGAGTCGAGAACGGTACAACTAATCGTCTTCTTTCTCTAATAATTTAATGAAACGTCAAAGCTTCCGCGCTTCGCGGGGGACCGGAATACAGATAAGGATTAAAGTCGGAAAGGGTACAACAAATCGTCATTTTTGTCTAATAATACGTCAAAGCTTCCGCGCTTCGCGCAGGGGGGGGGGGACTGGATTCAGACAAGGATTAAGAGTCGAGAACGGTACATCGAATCATCTTCTTTCTCTAAAATTTTAATGAAACGTCAAAGCTTCCGCGCTTTGCGCGTGTGGAAAACGGAATACAGATAAGGATTAAGAGTCGAGAAAGGTACAACTAATTGTCTTCTTCGTCTAAAAATACGTAAAAGCTTCCACGCTTCGCGCAGGAAGGGGGTGGGATGAATTCAGACAAGGATTAAAAGTCGAGAAAGGTACAACGAATCATCTTCCTTCTCTAATAATTTAATGAAACGTCAAAGCTTCCGCGCTTCGCGCAGGAGGGGGGGGGGGAGGAACTGAATACAGATAAGGATTAAGAGTCGAGAAATGTACAGCGAATCGTCTTCTTTGTCTAATAATACGTCAAAGCTTCCTCGCTATGCGCAGGAGGGGGGGGGGGGAACTGAATTCAGACAAGGATTATGAGTCGAGAAAGGTACAACGAATCGTCTTCTTTCAAAGCCCCCCCCCTCCCTGCAACCACCCCACCTAGTTAACAATAGTTAAGTGATTCGCACGCTTTGCGTGCTCACTACCGCCCCCCCCCCCTCTAAAATAAAATCCTAGCTACGCGCTTGTCCTATCTGTTTGTTTTCTGTTCGTCATCCTTTATTTGCTACCTATGATATTTGAATATTCATTATTTCCTTTTATTATATAAATGAACATGTAAATGACTATAATATGCAAAATAAAAGCCCCAAACATATTTTGAAGAGGAGAGTTGTTGTATTTGATCAGTAAGGCTTCCCCCTTCGCAATGATATGAGTTTTGCATCAATTCAAAACAATTTTGATTCTTCGTGTGTCTACTTTAAAGTTGTAAAGCCCAGGGCAGTTTAACACATGCAATCATGGAGTAAGGGTGTCTTCATCGAAGTGTCTCTGTATAAGTTTAGAACCACGCTCTTTGCCTACCCGCTCAGGCCACTCTACATTATCAAGTCATTTTATCGAAAATTCTCGGCTCGCGCTTTGCACTCGCATGGTTTAACTGCATATGGAATTCCGAACATGAAAGCGTCCTAGAACCTCCGAAGCCATTTTTGTTTAATCTATTTAACCCATGTTAAAATGATTATTTCAGGGGATTTATTTAGAATGCAGTGATTTCAGGTCACTTTATCGAGAGAGAAGAAAAAATTAGCTCGCGCTATGCGCTCGCATGATTTTATTGCCTATTGGGTATATAATTTAGACCCAAAAGCCAAACAATACTGTGTTTCCAGGTAATCACCCTACCCCACCCCCCCCCCTCCCTATGGTCTAAAAATGGGGGTAGAGCAAAGAGAGAAGAAAAAGGAATTAGGCTTAGCAATTTTGGACTAGCTGTCTAAAATGGTGAGAACGGGGGGGGGGGAGAGTCGGGGGGGGGGGGAATCTTCAAACAGCGGGTCAAAAACAAATGATGGAGCCCCCTCCCCCCCCCCCCCCAATCTTGAAAATCTTCCTAAGCTTATATCCTAATGGTCGTTATTTTCCCACTAAAAGCCATTGTCAAGCCTTTTCGTTTCGAGGGAAGCTCTAAATTAGTATAATCTTTTCATTGCTTCGGTCTGCAAATGGGACATAGTAGAGGAACCCGGGGTAAAGTGGAACGCGGGGTAAAGTGAAACACGCCCGGTGAAATTTTTGTTTATGATGCCATATATAAAAACCGATAGTTAATATAAGTATATTATCTGCTAAAATACTGTGTTCATGCCGAATTATCACGAAAGCCATATTAATGATGGATGGGCTTAAGCTTAACTTTATACATCGTAGCATCGCTAGTAATCATTGGTCCACGTGAAATAATGCATGTCTGAAAAAATTCACTTGTCCGGGGCAAAGTGGGTGGGGCGGTGGAATGTGTTACATAAAGTGTGAATCAAAAAAAAAAGTTTACACCTAGAAAATTGCTAATTATTTTAAAAATCATCTATGAACAGTAAATTATTATATGATCTTATGAAAGAGCGTTTTATCCCGAATCATTTGGTACCATTTTTATGTAGTATGTGTTCACGCTTCGGACAAAGTGGATTTTTAGTATTTTTTTCAAGTTCATATCATTTAATAAAACTGATTATTTGAGAAACATTTTTAGTATCATTTGTTAGAGGTAGTCTATATAAGGTAAAAGTATAAACCAAATGTTTTGCTTTACTTTACTTTGTAATCCTGTTCTGGTTGATCTAATTTTTTTAGTCCACTTTGCCCCGGATTCCCCTATCTATGTAGACCGAGGTTTACTTGGTTTGTTTGGGAAATGTCGACGGCTGTATTGTAATCGGCTGTATAAATGGAGTCATTTTTCTTGTATCTTTATTATTTATGGTTCTCCAATAAGCTAAGATCATTATCAGGAGAAGATAACAGATAGTTTGCAAACAATATATGCTTATTAAACCGAGATTTTAAGTATCTTGGGGTCTTCTTTAAAATCCTTAAACTTCTTCATACCCTTCATACGCAATCATTATACTTCACGTAGAAGTTCATATTTTAATTTGTTATTGAATAGTTAAATTTTATTCCATGATATACCGCTCAATGATCATGATCATGATAATGAACAGTATTGTTGTGGAAATTTGCGGAGAGAACCCGGGGGGGGGGGGGGGGGGGTACTCAGATTTTGTTTTGACTAGATGTGCCGCTCAATCCTCCAAACCCCTACCAATTTTTAAGGGTCATTTTGGCAGATTCTTTTCGAAATGTAGGCCCATTTTGGAAAAACGGACCCATGTTTTAGTGATATTTTGTAAAAAATGGGACCCATTAGAGCTTAATATGAGCTTAACGTCTTAATATGTGAGCACCCCCCCCCCCCCCCCACCGGGGGAGAGGGAACAAACATTGGACTTCCAACTAAATATTTTGATTGAGAAAAAAAGAAAGATTAATGTCCAAATAATTGAATATAAAAATTATGATTAGCTCAAAGTAGTGTCACAAACGAAACTTTAACAAATAAAATAATGGTTGGTTCTATTAATACAGGATCCCATACGAGAGACCGTCAGTTAAAGTAGACATTACAGGTATGACTGTAGGAAGGGGCGGTCGAGCGACTTTCAAAGTGGGGGGGGGGGGCATCAACAAAAAAGGAAACTTTCTTGAAATGGTATTTTAATACCCTACACTGTGATTTCATTATCAGGGTTGATTTCAATTATGTTTCTCTTAACGCATCATACTTTGCAGTGGGTGTTATTGGTTGAACATTCTTTTGCGAGCGTGCGAAAAATTACATCTTATAAAGAGGAAAAAACCCTGACCTAATCCGGATTGGGTTATAAGGACTTTCTTATAACGGAAGACAGAAGAAAAAAAAAACTCCGATTAGTAACATAATTCTATCATATATAAATGCGAGCGAGCTGTAGGGGGGGGGGGGTTTGCTCTTAGACGCTTTAAATTAAAGGCACGTTTTTAATAACGATGAAAGGAAAATGGCACACTTATCGAAAGGGACACGTATTAGAAAAGAAAAGTAGCAAGTGTCAAAGTACAAAGGGTTTTTATCAGAGGTGAAAATGGGACACATTTTACCCCTGTAAGAAAAGGCACTAGGGATGAAAAAGGCGCTTATGAGAATGGGAAATGGGCATTTGTCAACGGAAAAGGGGCATCCATCATATTTTTGATAGGGGCATTTATAAGAGTTGAAAAGACTGGAGGCAATTAAGAAAAAGGGATAGGTCCCTTATTAAAAAGGAAAAGGGGCATATATCATTGTTAACATGAAAATTATCAGAGGTGACTAATTGACAAGGGGCACTTATCGCAGCTGAAAAGAGGTACTGACCAAATATGAAAAGGTGGCACTTATGAGAAAGAAAAGGAGCACCAATCAGATTTTAATAGGGGCATATATATAAGGTGAAAGTGCGCTTTTATGAAAAGGGGGAAGTGACTCTTATTAAAAAGAAAAAGAGCGACATGTTAAAATAAACGGGGCACTTATCAGAGATGAAAAGGGGTAATTATGAGAAGGAGAAGGGGCACGTATAAGAAGGAAAAAGAGCATTTATTAGAAAGGAAAAGGGGCCCGTGTCGAAATAAAAGGGGCAGTTATTATATTTGAATTGGGGCAATTATCGGATGTGAAGGGAGCACTTATCTGAAGTGAAAATGGTTATTTACCAAAAATGAAAAGGGGCACTTATGAGAAATGAAAAGGGGCGTATTCATAGGTGAAAAAGGGAAGAAGCTTTACAGATAGGACATGTGAGACATATCCGGATATCCTGCAAAGTTCTACAGAATTTGATGTACCTTTAATTTCTAGCTCTCTATTTCTAGTAGGCTATAGTCATAATGTTCTATGGCTACAGTACATCAGTGAGCTGAGCTAGCTGAGAGCTAGAGGACCGAGAATATAGGGACACTAGAGAATATAGTGCTAGTGCGCCAACTACGTGTAACTTATCACTGCCAACCGAGTTGACTAGATCTAGAGGAGACTACTTTGGCAGATAAAATATCACATTTCTGCGGAGTTTACTGCCAAGGATTTAATCGACATATATCATTGTATTCAACAGTTATCCTGACAACCATTTTTTGAGCAGTTTACAGAAGATCATCATTTTGTAAAGATTTTTAAGGTAAGAACATCTTTGACTTTTCTTCGCTACCCAGCTCAGCTATCCTATCGCACTTATCTCGATCTCCCCCTGCCTTGGCCTTGTGGGGCTGCGGGGCTACCCGAGCTTACCAAGTTACGCGAGCTGCTACCGCTCTTGTCTCGGGGGTGTGATTGTTCCGAGATGGTGCCACGGAGGTGCCGTAGTCGTACGCGTGTTGCATCAGGTGATCAACAAGATCAAGATAGGCCTAGATTTACTTGATACTTGATGTGGTAATCCCTGAATCAGCTTTTCCAAGCTATACAGAGATGGGATGTGTTGTGACAGCAGGTGAAGGTGCAGACAACACTCGACAAGACAAGTGTACACTTTCTAGGAGGCTATACAGATAGTAGATCTAGAGGTCTAGGCCTAGGCCTATTACAAATGTAGATCTAGATCTAGGTCTACAATAAAACTTAAATATTATTATAGGGGGCCTACCGGTAATTATAAACGAGACAGATCATACTGTGTGATGAGGAAGGTGAGAGGGAGAATGGCAGTTTTTTAATTTTGCTTTAACTTTAAGTCTTATGCTTTATTGAGAGGTTAACTTAGATTTAGAAGTCTTTCCCTTATAATTTGTGTCAACAAAATTATTCAATTAATTTGCAATGCTAGGTCTGTCTTAGGCTGCGTTCATGCTTAAATTTGAAGGCAGAATGAGCGATCTGAAACGCTCATCGTGATCGCAGTTCCACGATGTAGTGTTCATGCTTACTTCTCCAGGCAATTCTCCTTGGGTGGCCTTCAGCTGGATTCGCAAACCTGTGTGCGCATGCTACGTAGACCCACTAGAGGTCAGTGCGTTGACCCCATTTAAACGCGTTTACAAATTGTAAACGCATCTTTTTGTGAGTTTACGATCGGCGATCGTGATCGCCGTTTTTCGGTGATTCTACAAAAGTGAGCATGAACGCAAGCGTGTTTTAAACTAAACGCGTAACAGATGCCTGATTCTGGCCGTCAAAATCAAGCATGAACGCGCCCTTAGACCGAAAGCTTCAGTCTCTGATATCGACGGTGGTTCCGCTGAGATTGCATCTGGCTCCTCTGACCGCCTCTATGTCAACAAATGTCAGTTTTATTAAAGAAATTACCCATATCAGATGGTTATTTCTGTCAATGTCAACAAATGTCAGTTTTATTAAAGAAATGACCCATATCAGACGGTTATTTCCGTCTAGGTTTGTCTATTCTAGTGATTTATCTTGTCTGTATTCATTTCAGGTATTCAGTGTCACAGCTTTTCGCATGTTCCCTTACACATTACCGTAAGTTAATCCTTAGTTTCATCGCCCCTATTTCTTATCCTAATGGCGGCGAATAAACTGAAAAACAGATTGGTAGGATTCACTGATTTCACTTCAAGTTTCAACCAATTCTGAAAGTTAGATGTTCAAACATATTCATCAACAATCAAGAAATATGAAAATAATAATCATAACAACAACAAAAAGTGTGGCGCTAGTGTAGTTCCGTATCCATTTTTTTAGCAGTTTCATATCCATTCTTAGCAAAGGAAATTTAGCCCAATTTTTTTACTAATTTTAATTCATAGGTCTAACACTAACGGTTAGGTCTAGACTCTAGATCTAGACATAGAGGGGTCTAGATCTAGACCTAGATCTAGATCTAGACATCTATATCACATTTTCCACCTGAATTTGGATCACATCCGACATCGGGAAACCTCCGTTTAAGGCTTCGATGTCGATGTTGTCGCTCAGTACCGTCTCTACGCTATAGCTTTGCAACTCACACTGAAGCTATCAGTATCAGTCCAAAATTATGCAAACTTCTCGTATGGTTTATGGTATCGTGCATGCGAGAAATGTGCATAATTTTGGACTGATAGCTTCAGTTTGAGGTGCAGAGCTATAGCGTAGAGATGGTACTGAGCAACGACGTCGACATCTAAGCCCTAAACGAAGGTTTCCCGATGTCGGATGTGATCCAAATTCAGGTGGAAAATGCAAAAGGCCCTAGACCTCTAGATCTATATGATTATGATTCAAATTAGTAAAAAATTGGGCTAAAATTCCTTTGCTAAGCCTAAGAATGGATTATTAAACTGCGAAAAAAATGGATACGGAACTACACTGGCGCCAAAAGTGTTTAGGTTGGTGTAGATTCTTATCTGCATCTCTACACACCACGTTTTGTTTGTGATAATATCATTTTTGTAAATTGTATTAGGCCTACATGTATTATGGATTTGGGCTCATAATTTAAGTGGTATTGGGTTGATGGTTTGTTGTCTGTGTCATAAAGATTTCTGAGAGATATAAGGCCAAAGAATTAAAAAAAAATCATGTTTAGCGTCCTGCCAGCTTCCTTTTTTTTCCCTTTTTCCCCATTTTTTCCTTTAAATTTTTTTTTTTTTTTTTAAATTTTGTTTTAAATAAAAAATATATTGTGCTGAAATTAAAATAAATCAAAAACAATAAACATGATTTGTTTTTTATTTGGCCTTATCAGGAATCTTTAAACATCATTTGGTGAATTGAAGTCAAAGATATTTTTTTTTGCACTTTTGAAAGATGGGTTACGTCTACCGGTAGTGCTATAGCTTGGAACCCAAACCAGCCTTGAACTTGCCTGATCGACTAAAGATTTTGAGCTATTGTGAACTCTATGCTGAATGCTTTTAGTACACTTCGGGAATATTGCATTAATAGGCCTTCACACACATAGGTACATGTTCAGTAGTGAGACTTAATTGAGTGAGTCCAAGAAGTAGGCGTAGAGTATTCACAGTCTAGCTCTGTGGTGCATTTACTTTAAAGGGATCGTTTAACAATGTTAAATCCGAGATACACGGCCCTACGTGTTATCAGTGTCTGTGATATGGTGTAATATTGAAGCCCTAAAAAAATTGCGCTTCAAAATGATCAAGAAGTGCCTCAAAAAAGTAAAAATCTTTGAGTGACCAGTTTTACCATACTCGTTTTCCCCAATAGACTGTAGTGTTATAAAAACCGTCAGGCGAACGGTTTTCAAAATTTGTAATTCCAATCATAAATATCTTGATAATCAGACAGGCGATCGGCTTGTAAAAGTCATGGGGCTCCTGACTGACCTAAAGGTTTATAATTATTGCATCATGAGCTAAATCCAGAATTTTATTGCAGAATCTGAGACAAAGTTACCGGATCCCTTTAATAGAAATAGCCACACAATTACATAACACATCCCAAACTGAAAAGGCTGAATCACTCTTTGGCACAATCAGGGAACACTGCAAAACAGATTGTTGGTGGCTTGGAGTTGAGGGACACTCCAGGGGGACCCCATACTATGGCAAGAGTGGATGTAAGGGGTATAATGTTTGATGAATTGGTTCCGTTTGGCAGGATTGGAGTCATTTCCCATCTGGTCAATAGCTTCTTAAAAGGATCTTCTTCGCAGCTCCTGAACTGATTGAAGCGAAAGAGGAAGGATTGATTTACTGCCATTGTGACAGATAATCTTCCAACTGTTTAAACCAATTCCGTGAATTCCCATTATCTCCCTTTAATTACTGACCTTTGGCTCCTTAAATGATTTTGAAAGTGATGTTGTCAGTATCCAAGAAATGTTAATTTGGAGGTGGAAAACTGAGAGAGGCCCAATTATTATTCACCTTTGTTCACATTATCTTGTGATTCATTCATTTCCATGCCACTGCTAGGTTCAGAGATCATTTTATGCCTGTTTTTAATGGGCTTACTTCAAGTTGAAAATTGACAGTAAATTTACTTGTACCTTGTGCTTTTTATAGCTTTAATTTTCTAAATGAATATTTGCAAAGTATCCATGAATACCAATAGTGTAGAACGAAGTAGCCTCAAACTACATGTAGGAAAGTCACATCTCCTTCAATCATTGTAAGCTTCTTGGTAGAAACTGCAAAGTGCGTATACTCCTGACATGGATTAGAGCTCTTCTTGGACTTTAAAAAGAAATAACTGTATTTATTTACAACTGTATCATAACTCTTTTAACCTTGAAAAGTTGGAAGTGGGAGGAATCCAATTTTGAAATATTCTGACCATTTCTGACTTTTCAACTATTTTGAGTTCGGAACAGACCTTATCGTGTTTCCCTTGATCAGCCCTTGATCTATAGACTGATTTTATTGAATCGGATCAGCATTTTCCTTCAGTTTCCTCACTGAGAAACAATTTAGCGTGGTTTTCAGCTGTCCTGGAAATCAGGGGAGGACTGGGAAAGCTTTTGTTCCAGTCAGGGAAAGTCAAGGAATTAAAAAAAAAAATCATTCAAATCAGAGGGAAAAATTAGGGAATTTTATGGGCACTTAAAAGAAAAAGAAACCAGTCTCTCATTTTCTTGTGTCTCTACACATACATGTACATGTACATGTACATGTATGTGTAGGTGTGGTCTCCTTTCAAGCTGTCAATGAAATTAAATCTATGTGTAGTTTCATTTTGTGTTATGGATACAATAAGCGTGTAAATCGACTTTTCAATGGTACAGGGGTAAAGGGTACTTGCTTAGACATGTGATTACTTCAATATTTGTAGAAGAGTTATTTGCTCTTTTTATGCACAGTGGCAGGGTTCTGTATTTGGCACTCAAAATCAGAATGTGTATAAGTAACAAAAAGCTTTTATTGGCCTCCATACTGATGATAATAGGCACAAAAATTGTTTATGTGCATACAAAGTAACAAGCAGGGGATTCAATTGGTACACTTGAATGAATAAATACATACCCGGTACAGACTGTATACTGTACATGTCCGGTAGTACAGGGTATATTTGTACATGCTTATAAATTACTTTCAATTACATTTTCAACAGTGGCAAGGTTTTTCTCATAGAACATCTGTATTTTTTGTACTTTGTTTTAAATATTAAAAGAAAAAAAACATACACTGTATGTAGGCCTACCATTGTGTGGCCTCTTTCCAGAGCGTCTCCTGCGGTGCTATAAAATGTGTGTATAATTATATGTACATGTAGATGACAACAGAGCTGTAATGACCTGCATGTGATTGCAGTTGAATCCCCAATTTAGCTAAAACTCTAGATCTAATCTATAATTTATCAGGACTGAGCACAGCGCTTTACAGGTGGATGGAATTAAAATGTGTTTACACTTCAATGGAATTGAGTGTAATAGAGCGTGTCTGATTTGCCCTACACCATCAACAAATGCCTATTTTCTAATTTTAATGGTGCTCCTGCAGAAAAGCACAAATGTGTGTGTATTTCTTCGAGCATAAATGATTAAATGTTTGACGGTTCATTAGCATTCAGTTTTGATAAATTAAGTTTTATCCTACATGTACATGTACATGTACATGTACATGTAAATCTGTCATTAGTCATAAACCTTGATTATAGATTATCTGTGGTTTGTTTTATTTCACCACACTTGGTTATTCTAAAAGCTTGTTCAGACTGTATGATAAAAAGTTAATCATTCAATAGTAAAGGGGTGTACTGACTAGAAAACATTATAATGATCGTATAAAATTATAAAGAAATTGTCTTTAAAGAGTTGAATTGACGACAGCTGGCCAGTCATACATGTATGTGTGCAGTCACGATAAGCTCCACACAGTAAAATGATTTTGAACTGACTAGAACGATTTTTTCCTGACTAGAAAGGAATACTTTTCTTTATCAAGTCTTTTTACGTTTGAAACGTATTCAAACATGCGTTTTGCTGTACAATGTTTTGTTTTTTAACATTCAGACTAGAAATAAGGTATAAAGACAAAGTATAATTTTGAAATATTTGAATACGATTATCATAATGAATTGTGGTAGGCTGAACGCACTGTCAATTGTATTTTACATTCGTGCAGATATATTGTAGGAGATACAGTTCATGAAACATCCTGTTGTTAGTGGTCTGTCATGTGGAGAGAAAAAGTAAACAATGCCCCCTCTTTTCCTCCTGATGTTGACAAAGTTTGTGTTTTGTAGCTTTATTTACTTGGCTCTCCAAACAGAGTAAACCTCAGTAGTAGGATAGAAGTGTGATAAACACTGCATTCAAGGCCTGACAAATACTCTTTTTTCCTTTTTTTCTTCCTTTTCCCCGTTTTTTATTCATATTGAAAGTACCTTTACACTCTTTAATCCAACAAAAATTGAGCTAAATCCCTACTTCAGAAGAATGGCACTCACTGATTCCTCTTCTGAAAAGGTGCCAGTCTGTTGAAAGAAAAGGGACATTGTGGCACAGAGGCTTCCAAAATTATTGCGGGCTCTGCATATACAGTGAACAAGAGATCTCATATTTGAATGCTATCTACACCAGCATACACCTGTAGCTGTTAGATGAATATTATTTCTAAATTTTGGTTAACTTTAAAGGTACTACATGCATGTCCCATTTGCAGGCCCCAAAAATGAAAAAGTTAAATTCCAACTGCATTTGAAAGATAATACTAATTTTAAACTTCCCTAAAAAAGGTGGGGCTTGAAAATGTCTTCAAGTGGGAAAATAATGACTATTAGTTGTGAAATCGATGTTAGGGCTATAGAGCCCAAAAGTAATAGTCTTGATTTTCAGACCATTGTACTGAATGGTCATACGTTTTATGCTGCGCAAAGATTCAATCAGTTAAATCTTGGCCATCACAAGAAGTGGGTTATTGATGTAGACAAATGCTCATGTACCCTTTACAACTCTTTTCATGTATGTTATTACCAAAGAAGAAAAAAGCCAGTTAGTCACTCAATAGTGTCTGACAGTGAAGTCTAGCAAGTAAACGGATTTCCTTGCATAATTTGAATATGAGGACACTGCTAACGTTTAAATTTCACAGATAGGACATACATGACATACTCATAATTCCTGCAAAGTTCTACAGCATTTGAGGTTGGCTGCAAAAGGGACATGGTACCTTTAAGAGAAAAGTCGTATGCCATTATAATTGTGAAAATTAGAAATGATAGTGCCTTTGAGGGCCTACTCTGTACAGTGGACTAGTATGCATAATTGCATATTTGCCTACACATACTGTATGAATTGAACGGCCCTCTGTGTAATGTTCATGTACAGGTACCCATATTTCAGAATATGTGTATCATGTGTAAATTGCATCAGGGACAGTCACTGATTGCATCCTGTAAGGTATTCATTGTAATGATTGTATTCATTGTATCAATTAATAAGAAAATAATACCCTCTGAGTCTGAAGGCCAATTTATGCATTACAGATCTAGGTAATATCTGACACTTCACAGTGCTATTGTTATCATACAGACCAGGCTTGGAAACATTCATTCATGTACTATAATACTCTTTGTTACACTGTTATGTCAAACAATACAATGATTAACATGATGGAGATTGGTGCTTTTCCTTCCACTCCCCAGTAAATCCCTCTCTTCAGCACACCCCCAGAAATTTAGTCTCCTGGCGGTCTAGCACCTTTTTGTTAGTCAAAGGTATCTATTGTTATGTGGAATGTGTATGCAATAGTACAATGTACATGTACATGCACTTTGCTCTAGGGGAGGGGAAAACAATTATGGGAGGGGGGGGGGGGGGAGGTATACATGTAGGCCCCTGTATATGTACTTAATTAGCATGTCCACCATGGAGGGGTACTGTAGGGAGAGAGAGAAGGGAGAGGGGGGGGGGGGGTAGAATGTCCTTGATTTCCACATCACATGCTGATAGACTTCCATACAACCTGTACTTGTACTTGTCCACACTGTATTATCGAAATGAATTTCAAATTTCAATCATTCAATCATCAAAATTACTCAAACCTCATACATGTATAGAACTCAAGATTTTGAGGTGATCGAATTGTCATCCTCTCTCCCAAAATGCAATAGGGTTATTTTGTGACCAATTTATACATGTACATGAATACATAGACCTACAAGTACAGGTACTAGCATGTTTTGGCTTTAATAGTCCAATCATGGACCTATACTTTGTACTACGTAGTAGGTCCATGGTCCAATCCAATAAGCATTCTCTAATAATAATAATGTATGTTGAGTTGTTGACAGTATACAGTGTACATGAGATTATGTACGCCTGCATCCTTACACCGTAGACTGATTCACAGTATACATGAGATTATGTACGCCTGCATCCTTACACCGTAGACTGATTCACAGTATACATGAGATTATGTACGCCTGCATCCTTACACCATAGACTGATTCACAGTATACATGAGATTATGTACGCCTGCATCCTTACACCGTAGACTGATTCACAGTATACATGAGATTATGTACGCCTGCATCCTTACACCGTAGACTGATTCACAGTATACATGAGATTATGTAAGCCTGCATCCTTACACCGTAGACTGATTCATAATACAAACTGAAGGCCAATCAATAAGAGTGCCTCTGTGTAATTATAGACCGGTCTTCTTTTCCTTCATTGCATTTCATTGATGCTTTTCATGGTTCATGTACTCTGAGCATTGATAAAACGAAATATGGATAAAATAAATTGTGTACAAATGTAGGACGTACATGTACACCTACTTGAAGTTGAATATATTCCAGACCAGTGTATGGAATGAGAAGATCATGCTACAATGTTTCTCCTTTCTTTTCTTCTAGTTAGCAAAATAAATTATCTTAAATTATATAGAAAATGTATATCTTGGTTGTTACAAAGTGTTACAAAGAAAAAGGATGGAAAGTTGGGCCTATTCAGATCCAGCCATTGAACAAAGATTGGTATAAAGTTGAATAAAATCCCAAGAAGTTAACCCTTTGCCAACAGGGACTGGTTGGCTCCTGTATTCATTCTATGGTAATAAGAAAATTCAGTAGTCAAAGGGCTCATATTATGATGAGGGGGGAAGTCCAATTTTATACCTGTATGTCAGTCCTATTCAACAAATAAAATGAACAATTTTTTAGCATACATACATGTACAATGTAGTTTAACCCTAATAAGGCTGGGGGGGGGGGGGCCATTATGGCCCCCCCCCCTCCACAATTTTTCTAATTACTCGGGAACGCATACGGATGGCGCCCCGCCGCTCACTGACTTTTTTCTTTAGAGTCTTGTGCAACTTTTAAAAGAATTTTTTTGAAAATCGGACCTACGGTTACAAGGTCATGTGACCTTTTGTCTTTGCATGTCAGCCCGAAAATCGCTCATTTTCATGATTTGTGTACAAAACATATGGGAAAGTCATTTTTCCTAAAAACAGATCAAACATGGGTTATTGGGTCTTGTTTAAAGTTTAGGTGGTTGTTTTGGGAGTCAAAATAGGTGACTTGTAGTAAGAAATGAAATAGTTTAAAAAAAACAATGAAATACATAAGAAATTATCAAAACAAGGGATAACATAAGAAATAAGCTGGCTCTTCCAAATTTTGTTGTCGTATTATTATTCAGAATGGTCTAATGAATATGTGTAGTAAAAAAGAATGCTTAAATATGAATATTATATGATTTATGGGTAAAATTGTGATTTTAATGACTTTATTTGCATAAATTACCATAAATATGCAAAAGAGTGAATTTTTCCAAAAATTGAAATTATCATATTTTACTATACACTCCACTTGACATGTGTGCAAATTTTCACGGCGATCGGGCGCTTTGCGGCCGAGATCTATGGCCCTCCCCTGGCCGTACTAAGACCTCAAATAGCCCGGCCTTTTTTAGGGTTAAGCTCCTCTAAAGTGATGGGAGCCCCAAAAATTTGATGGCAAAATTTCACTTAATTTGTATCATAATGTGAAAGAGGATGTCATTTAAGACACATTTCTGCAAGGATTTCAAACCAAATGTGTTTGAAGTTGAATATTGATAAAAGAATACTACATGCACATTTAGGTTTTCTGTGTACAAACAACAGAAAACCAAAATTATGTTTCCTTTATATGAATATTTGTCTTCAAACACATTTTTTGGGGGAAATCTTTGCAGAAGTGTGTCTTTAATTGACATGCTCTTTCACATTATGATACAATTTTAATAAGTGAAAATTTTCCATCAAATTAATGGTAAGCTTGGGGCTCCTAAGAGTCCTAACACTAAAGAGGGGCTTTAACCGCATTATGCTGGAATAAGAAGTGAAATGATACTTCCACAATTGCAATGTCAATATTTCAGCCTTTTCACACACAAGTAAAATTCTTTAAAGCTGATTAGTTTAACGGGCTTTAAACTTATCAGCTTTACATACGACATCATTCACACACACAAAAATTTTGGTGCGATCGTTTCGTGATTAACTGCTCTTAAAATGCGCAGTAGTACCATTGCGCATTGAAGGTCATGTCATATCAGACAAAGCGCACGCTCCATCCAGTTTAAACATGTACAACCGTTCACACACAAAATGTCAAGCTCTCTAGATATGAACTTCGTATCTGCAGCCTGCTTTGAACGGCGTATGAATCGCGACTTCGTATCTGTCCGAACATCGTATAAACGACGTTCACACAGGGAAGATTTTCTTTAAAGCTGTTTAAAACTGTCGAGTTAAACAGCTTTAAACTAATAAGCTCTAGATATGATGAATGTTACATGTAGCTGTGTGTGAAAAGGCTGCGAGTTGGCTTGCTTTCAAGAATAAGACTCAAAACAGCTTGGAATTTCCTTGTGAGCCTTTATATTAAAATCAAACAGCATCTCTGTATGCATCCTAGATGCTGGAAGATGATGACAAACATTCCATGTCAGTTGTCACATTCTTAGCTTGATGACTTCCCCAGCCCATGGACTTATTGGTGGTGACATCATGTGATGTTCATACATTGTACGTTGTTCTCTACATCAGCTTGAATTCTGCAAAGTTCTGCGATAGTGTTTTCAAAAGCCGAATGAAAATTGCAAAATGAGATAATTTAAATTACTAGTATTAAAGAGGAAGGCCACCCTGATAGTAACTTGGCTTTAAAAGGAGAACAAAAAAAGAGAAACAAAATAGTGACAGCTAGAGTAATATCTGATTAAAAATAGGAAATTTATACATTTTTGAAACACAAATTTGCAATAATGTGACGTATCTTGCAAGCTCCTCTCTAATTCTTTTCACACTGGTTTTGCTTAACCCCGTACTTTGCTTAGCCCCGTACTATCCTTAACCCCGGACTATTTTTTTGGCTTTTCACACTCGCTGTTTTTAGTCCCGTACTAGCGCCTATTCCGGAATAAGAAAATTCCCGCTGTTCTCACTGCATTTCGTTAACCCCGGATATCGTGTATGTTATGATAGGACATACTTCGCATCTGGCCAGCTGCGATACGCTCCATTGCGTAGTACCGGACTATTTTTCGTTTCTGTTCTCATTCGTTTGCTTAGCACCGCAATTGCGGGGTTAGCAGGAGTTAGCACCACAATTGCGGAGTTAGCCCTGCTATTTTGCAGGGTTAGTTAACCCCGTACTATAGGTGGGGTTAGCCAACTTTAGCCCACTTTGGTAAAAGCCAGTGTGAACAGAAAGTGGAATAGGCTTAACCCAGTACTATAGGTGGGGTTAAGACCCCCCCTTAACCCCACCTATAGTACGGGGTTAAGGAAAATATTGCCAGTGTGAAAAGCATATTATTCGCTCTGTAGACCTACCGGAAATTCCATAAACTTTCATTTTCTTAGTTTGTACATAAATTTGTGTGTACAGGTGTACATGTACTATTGCAAAGTCATGTACATACATTGTAGGGCATACAATCATATGGAAATAGAGAAAAAGAAGAGAAATTGAACCTAATAGACAAAAATCCACCCTAAATTACTGCCCTAATCAGTAAATCCTCCCTGCATCTCCTGTCTGATTTGTAGCAGTCTGGTGGCTAACATTGGTCAGGCCATTCTCGTCTCTCTGTGGTTTTAATTCATGAGTCAGCCTAAAACATGCACATCATTAACATCTCAAGCACTGTCACATCATTCATGTGAGTGGATCCAGCCTGGGTATTATTGAATGTTATGAAGTGGTCAGTGTACGTTGTAGATAGGGCTATGCCAGGACCCTGTTCACACTCATATGTAACTTGGATCAAGCACTGCTGTGTCATTCATGTGAGAGAGATGTGAGTACATTGAATGTTGCGAAGTGGATAATGTAGATAGGACTACTGTACATGTAGGCTAGGACCCTGTTCACACTCGTATTTATGTATGAAAATGGATGTACAGTGTAGATGGAGATGGGCTAGGACCCTGTTTATAACAATCGTTCTTGAGAGAGGTTTGGACTGGAGTATTACTAAATATAAAGATGTATAAAAATGGATGATGCAGAGAGACGGGCAGACAGGGGCTGCATGTACATGTACATGTAGGTGAGGACCTTGTTCACATTCATATTAGATTTAGAGAGATATCTACATGTAAATGTACATGTACAGTATGTGTGAATTGAATATTGTGAAAGTGTATGATGCAGATACAGCCAAACATGAGTTAAGTTGAGATAAGGACCCTGTTCACATTCTTAAGAATGAGAGAGATGTGTGTAGTGAATATTGTGAAAGTGGAAGATGCAGAGACAGCCAGACATGGGCAAAGTTAGGGTCTTGTTTACACTCTCATTAATAAGAAGGTCTGAGTAATGAGTATGGTATTATTGAATATTGTGCAAGTGTATGATGTATAGGCAAAGTTAGGACCCTTTCCACACTCTCATTCATGTGAAGGTCTTGGTAGTTGGTATTATTGAATGTTATGAAAGTGAATGAAGCAGACCATTGATGAGTGAGAATGGTGCTAGCCAACCTCTGAATGTCAGATGAAAGGCCTCTAGTCATCATTCATGCTGCTACTAATGGGTGCATGATGAATGCAGGATTATTCTCTCTGCACATGAATGTGTTTCAAAGGGGGAAAGCAACTCGGAAGGTTATTTCGATAAAAATCAAGTAAAGTGAGAGATTTTGGGGCAGTCAAAAGTTCTGAGAAATATGCAAAGATTAAAACAATACAATATTAAACGTGCAATTAAATTTATGTTCATAATAGAGTACGTGTAGTGTAGTTTGTATTCAGATTTTTATTTTATTTAAATTTTATTTAAATGCAAAGATTAAAACCATACAATATTAAACATGCAATTCAATTTATGTTTGTGTAGTTTGTGTTCAGATTTTTATTTTATTTTTAAATGTTACTTACCGTATCAATGTCTAAAATTAAAGGCCAACTGGGAGAGTCAACAATGGCAAATACGATCAAAATGGGTGTCATTCTTTCGTGATGATCCTTTAGGTTTATCAAAAAACTAAAGGAAGAACAAAATGTGTAGCCTGCATGTACAGTGTAGGTCAAGATGTGAAAATTGCTCTATAGTGACACATTACCTGTAGACTAAGGGTGCATTCAAGCGATTTTTTGAAAACTAAACGTCTTTGAAACCGTGATTCTAGGGTGAAAAAGTGTTGAATGAACGCACCCTAATAATAAAGCCTACTAGTCTCTCATGACTGGTAGGAATATCACGTTTCATTTGGGTGATGAGAAATGTTATGGTGATAGTAGTGATGATAGATGTGCGTAGAGATGATGTGTGAAGAGATGATGTGTGAAGTTACATGTACAAGGTACATGTGCATGTACATATGATAGATGTACGTCTATGAATCTTTGGACAGACATGATATGCCCACATTTTCAATTTGGCCTAGACGATAGATCAATAGAGCACCCCCCCCCCCCTTCCTGTACTTGCGGGAATGGCAAAATGAAAATGGACCTCTGCACAAACTCACCAATTCTATACTCAAGGGAAATATTTAGATCCTACATGAACATGTAATTGTAATTAAATACTGTACATGTACATGTAGATGTACACCTGTAGGCCTTAATCAAAGGTACCGGTAGATGCCTTTTGCATCAAGATGGATAGTGAATTATTTCAAGGAGGAAATTAATAATTAATTTTACAATTTTCTAATGTTACATGTACATATACACATAGGGTCAAAAACTGTACTTTGAGCATTTATTATTAACCAGGCACTCCATTTTTATCAGAGAAATGTTTTACAACCTGTCAAAAATGTAAGTGGCTAAAAAAAGCTACAAGTAGCAACTGAAATATTTAAAAGAGGTGTACGTGTTGGATTCAACTACCGGTACATCCAATTAAACTGACAGCTTCATGTACATGTACGCGTGCGCAAGTAGTTATCCATTTTTTTTTGGATTACTTCAATACCTAACAAATAGACCAGTTCACGGTTAGCACATTACTGCAATGACCCCGAATATCCACAGATCTTCAAAACATGAAGAGGTCCCACTTTGTACATTGTGAAATAATCATTCCTACAGCGATGAAGGTGCTATATAACATAGCCTTTGTTTTCCCCTTCGAAAGAATACTTCCACCTGTGTATCATGGATTGCACTGAATGTGCAAGAATGAATAACGATTACATAACTTTCATGAGCACGTATCCTGTATTTCGTCTCCGTGTATTTCACAATTTGTTCTGCAATGACCTTGATCTGCTCATGCTCAGACTGCAACCGTGAACTCGCTTATTGCTGTGCATACATGTACATGTACATTGTATTATGATGTAGAGGGGTAGTTTGAAAAGAGAATGAAAGGATAAAACGTTTCTAATTATACCAGTTCTCTATATTGATTTGAGCATCTTGAGTGCTTTAATATATAAGGAGCCTTCCAGCTACCAGTACAATGTATTGTGGAATCAATATGAATGGAATACCTAGAGAGGCTCTCCTTTGTAGATGACATGCTTGAAGACATTCCTACCTGCTTATCTTTCTTAAAGGGATCCGGTAACTTTGTCTCAGATTCTGAAACAAAATTCTGGATTTAGTTCATGATGCAATGATAATTATAAACCTTTAGGTCAGTCAGGAACCCCATGACTTTTACAAGCCGATCGCCTGTCTGATTATCAAGATATTTATGATTGGAATTACAAATTTTGAAAACCGTTCGCCTGACGGTTTTCATAACACTACAGTTTATTGGGGAAAACGAGTATGGTAAAACCGGTCACTCAAAGATTTTTACTTTTTTGAGGCACTTCTTGATCATTTTGAAGCGTAATTTTTTTAGGGCTTCACTATTACACCATATCATAGACACTGATAACACGTAGGGCCGTGTATCTCAGATTTAACATTGTTAAACGATACCTTTAAAGGTAAAGACCAGTATTGGAAATGCCCCAATTTCAAAAAATGAAATGGAAGCTCTCATTACCAATGATGTGAAAGAATATGTTTTGACTAATACATGATGATAAAAAATTTGCCGGGAAACCGCCTACTAATTCATATATTTGGTAAATTTGTTTCTCTCATGGTCTGTGAGAGATATAGGGTAGTCCCATATACATCTTTCTGTGTATAGTGCTTGTAACTTTACGAAGAATGGGCCAAATTTCTTATCATTTTGACGATTCCAGAACCTTGCAGATGTTAGATGCTAGATGATCAACCTTTTCTGATCGATTCCACAACGTTTCTTTCACAATGCAATCGCATGACCATAACTGGTCTTTATCTTTAAAGGGAAATCCAAACCTCTTTCAAGAGGTAGAAAGTTTGACCACATTACCCCTACACTTATTGCACTACACTGGCTTCCTATAAAACAGAGAATTGAATACAAAATTATTTTATCAACAAGGAAGGCAATGCATATGCTCCCATGTAAAATTCAGATTTGTTGACTGTTTATAACCCTCCAACTAATTTGCGATCTGCAGGTAAATACCTGCTTGAGAGTCCTCGAACACGCTCTCTTCTAGGGGATTGATCATTTACTGCCTGTGCATCGAGATTGTGGAATGGTCTTCCCCCAAATCCTTAGCTCTTGTCACCAGTTATCACTTTCAGAACTCAACTATTGAGACATACCTATTTCAGATTGCTTATAATTAGTCACTGCTTTTGTGTCTTCCCCAGTTAGAATCATGAACAGACATTTTTGGTAGTTTTTCAGTCTCATCAGCGCCTTTGATTAGGCAACTAGATATTGATGTTTATAAATACCTGGATTGGATTGGATTGGATTGGAACTCATTTGTATGAAAGCAGAAAAATAAGATAAACAGAATAGCAAAAGTTTGATATCAATCAGATCAATGATAAGGAACTGTTGATTGTTTGAAATATGAGATCACCAAGTCTTCATGTTTGCGAATCTCAAATTTGAAGTTTGGTTGTTTGATTGTGGCGTAGTCATGGATAACTCTCCCGTTTATTATTTAAACAAATATAATTGATTTTGTATTTAACTTCCCTATTATTGGCTTGATTTAGTTTTCTGCTTCCATACCAATGAAGTTATTACAAGGGTTGGATTGCTCTTTAAATGAAAATATTATCGCAGGCATAGCTAACCCTGTAAACGATCATCGGATCGGACGCCGATACCGATCCGATCAGTGGTGATCGGATAACAATTTCCGATTGCCGATCAATTAAAATAATTGGAAAAATCTTTGATTATAATGCATACAAACAACTCCAAATGACAAAATAATCCCAGCTATGATTTTTTTTGAGCATTTGATAGCCGAAAAAACATGAACATTTTCGTCATTAAAAAAAATAAAAAAAATACCTACATTATATCCAAGATGGCGGCCCGCATGTTTTGCCTCTGCTCTTTAATAGACTTAGGCCAATATTATTAATTTTAAAGTCATGAAAAGGCACTAAATATCAACAAACATGGTCTACAACAACTCCAAATGACAAAATAATCCCAGCCATGAATTTTTTTTGAGCATTTGATAGCCAAAAACTTGAAAATTTTTGTCATTAAAAAAAAAAAAAAAAAAAAAAAAAAAGATCGGCCGATTTTTTTTTTGGTTGTTCTTCCAATCCGATACCGATCAAAGGTGCGAGGGTGTCGCTCCGATCTTCCGATCCAATCAGAGCCCCAACTTACAGGGTTACATAGGACTACATGTACATGTACATGTACAATGAATATTATATTCAACATGAAACACGATATGCATGTCCAGGAACAAATTATGTAAAAAGGTATCCAAGAATTGACACTTCTCACGGAAACTGAGAAGAATGATTTTCTTTTGAAATATGACTTTCAAGTTTCAAGTGCTCTCCCCTGAGATTGAAAGTATGTCTTGTGAGAGGTCAAACCGTAAAGGCTGAGAATACATTGCAGGTCTTCCAAGTACTCAAGTTCATGCAATGTAGGATGATAAGAAAAATCTACCTCAGTGCTGTCGTGTTTGGGAGAACTTTCCCACTGTTTGTTGTGAGCAAATTATTCAACCTGTAGGCGGAGGGTGCTAGCCGTGCTACAGTGACTCAAGAAGGTTTGCCTGGTACCTCTGAGAGTGTTCGTACATAATGTACTCATACCTGTTTCCTTCCTCAGCCTGCCCAAGTGGGATGTGACATTTTCATATTCTGG
Source organism: Strongylocentrotus purpuratus (assembly GCF_000002235.5). NCBI lineage: Eukaryota > Metazoa > Echinodermata > Echinoidea > Camarodonta > Strongylocentrotidae > Strongylocentrotus > Strongylocentrotus purpuratus. The sequence goes on along the minus strand of NW_022145601.1, from coordinate 30,415,515 downwards.
CGTGTAGAGAGATGCATGATATGGCTTATTGTAGCATTGATTTGAAATACTGTTAAATGAAAGTTATATTTGTCTCGTTACAACAATATACATGCACAATAAGAGTTTGTACATTATCATAATCAGGATTATGATGATGATCATTATCATCACCACCACCATCATAATCATCATCATCATCATCATCATCATCATCTTCATTATCAAATACAAATACGTGCATCATAATCATCATCATCATCATCATCAGTCATCATCATCCTCATCCTCCTCATAAACATCATTACGTGGGCCTATATACATGTACAACGAATATCCTGTACTGCTTCAATTAGGCAGTACATACTGTACTGTATGTAGGTTATAACCTGGGAGATGGGAACTTGCATTTAAAATCTAATGTTCTGATTCTCACATTTTTAAGGGACTGACTTTATAAAAAAAAAAATTAAAAATGGTTATTTGCCCTTTTGTGCAAATATTTTTTTTTCTCCTTACAATTATAGAAATCATGCTAGTTTGGTTATACATGATGTAGCTACATGTTCTGAATTTACAAATTATACAAAAACTCATGGGGGCATTTCATTAAAATAAGAAGTAGGCCTTCATGTACAGCCTTATTGCCTTGAGGAAGATGCAAGACCTTGCCGACCTTTGCATCAGTGAACTAGCCCTCAAGGCTCAAGCTTCCAGGGCTACATGTAATGGAATAAATCAGATTTGGTGGAGTAGTAGAGGTAGATTCCCTTGGTCGATGAGAGGGGTTACCAGATCAAATTGAAACCGTTGATTCCCCGCTGGCTCGTTTTGGAGAGGCCAAGAGAGGAAAAAATACAGCATTGCTTGAGATGGGATTAGTCCAAGCTAGAGTAGAGTGCCGGCTGGCTGGCTCGAGAGCAGCAGGTTATTAGAATTTTTTTAATGAAACTCTGATGTTGGTGCATACTAGCTATACCTTTCAGGTGAACTGCAGATACGTACAGGGCAGGCCTCCATGCGAGCTTACATGTACTTTATGCATTGTAGGGCTAAACACTAGCTACCGGGACACATGGGCACCCAAAATCTGTGTCTCCATGCGAGCTTACACTGCATTGTAGGGCTAAACACTAGCATGTTACCGGGACACATGGGCACCCAAAATCTGTGTCCTGACTCCCCAGAATTTGGAAGTTTTTACATAGGGCTCATACATTTAAAATGTAAAAAGTTTAATCTGGACCCCATCCAAAAGATTAGCATGGAGCCCTGATTTATGTAAAATGTATATGTGACAACAAAAATAACAAATAATCCAAATTGATGCATGAATCTTTATTAAGTGCCATATGTTACAAATGATTTCATTCGCCTGTTACAAACAATTTTTTCTCTCAATAGTCAGAATGCAAATTGCATACATTACGTGTTGTTAGGTAGGACAACCCATAATATTTGTCCTATTTGATAACAATTGGAAGTATTAAACATGTGATAATTACATGTTAAGTGAGGTTGTACATTGTACCCACTTAATACATTTATGACAATACAATCGATTGACATTCATTGCAGATCTCCATGTACTCTGGTATAGTGCTTTCCTTTTGATTCAAGACAGATTCAGTGTATTGCAAACATTGACTATGACAGACCCAAAATTATCAAAAATAAAAGTTTTCTTGAAGTGCTGATGATGAAGGAGTTGATAACCTCTATTGATATACTTACACATTAATGGATTATACATGTACCGGTAGTTATTAAACACATTGATCAGAGATGATAAAAACATGTATCTTGATTGAACGAACTGTCAATGATCTTCATTACGGTACAGTTCCATTCAATTCAATTCATATTTATTTCATTTCCAACAGAAAGATTTATAAACAAATGTATTACATTTTCTTCATACATAATTCATATTTCTTGGTAACTATACAAATATACTTCGCACGTAATAAAATTATTACAAGAAATTATTACAGTGTATATATTCAGTCTCAAGCATGAAGAAGTGTAGGCCTACTTTTTAAAAGTACTAATAAATGGCAATGAAATATGACATTTGTACATGTACATGTACATCCTCATACATACATTTGTTTGACTGCTCTACTACTGAGCCATCGGGCCATATTCTTCAGCCCTCTTTGTTGCCCATGCACCTGTACGTTTTTCCAATGTGTGTGTATCGAAATAAAAATAGTCAATAACCTTTGTGCAAGTGCTAGAAGGGTGTTAACTCTACATGTATGTAACTCCCATCTGGTTCTCAACAAACAAAGTTATTAGTTGCTGCTATGTCTGGCAAATGTCAGATCAGCTTGATTGATTGAACTGGTTTAATGATTAATTGACAAATAAACATACGTTCAAAATAGTAGCTAAAGGCTGAAACGAATTGAATTTACATAAGGTTAAAAATTACATTAAAATACAATACATTGAAGATTGGTTATGTACAGCAATAATACGAAGTAAGAATAACATTGTACACATAGGCACAATCAACAAGGAAATAAAACAAAAGACAGGGAAATAAAAAGGACATACGAGATAAAGCTTGAAATAGAAGAAGAGGTAGAAATTTAGGTGAAATGATTAAAATAATTTAACATACCGGTAGAGCAAATAGAATTTATATTCATTGGCAGTATAAAATTACATTTAAAAGGTTTGGAGACACGTCTGGATAAACATTGAAATTTGGAATAACAACATAATTTCAACCAAAGATGAGACATATTACTTGGTAGTAATCAACCTGAATGTACATGAGATCAGATTTCTAGAAATCATGAAAGTACAATGTACATGTCATTACACATGTAGGTTGTGTAAATTGTACGTGTATACTGTAGAAGTATTTCATAACATTGTTGTTGATGGTGTTTTATGGAATTTTAGAAGTACCCCCTCTTGTGTTCATTGTTGGAAGTTTTCAGTTTATCTCCTTTCTAAATTTGTTGGTACTTGTTTTGAGCTTGTTAAAATCCTTCACTTGTGGCAGTGGTTTGATTTTCAAATCAAGCAGCTGTTTGGAATCATGTTACAATTCATCATTTGTTAAAGTGGAATGCTATATTTCATGATAAATACAGAGATGATATAGAATAGTGCAAATAGCATGAAAGGCATGGGATAAAATGAATGAGCAGCTAACATTGCTCTGTATTTTTGTCTCCATTAAAAATGAGCAATACTTCTTATGCTATTGATTACATAATTGATCTTAGTTGTAACATGTCTGTAATATGTTATTTCTTTCAAGCACTTTAATTGTTTTTCTATCTTTGATACTGGATTAAAAATTCTAACCACTAAAGAAATGGGATAACAAAACTATATGTATATCAGACAAAGAATATTCTTGGATGATATTAAAATATGTACATCTGCCGTGGAATGATTGATATTTAACAGTTGTTCATTCACAAATGTATATTTCCATGCATTGCTATAGATATTACAGTAGGTGCATTTGTATTGTCAAATACCTCATTTAAAAAAATTGTGATGTTTTGCGCTCCCGTTTACACCTGTGCGGAAAACATCACCGACTGAAAGTTCAGTAATGTTTTGGCTTGTTTTGGTTGGTAATGCGCATGTGCGGTCTTCCCGATGGATCAGCTGTTTAACGCTGTGGCTGCTGCAGTCCAAGGATGACAGCTGGCTCCGCTCCTATAGTCACGTTACAAACATTGCGATGTTTGAGCTGCGAGCGTTTATACTTGCCAAACACGCCAAATAACGGCCCCAAAATGCCAACAAATCACACTTTGGTTTGGAATGTTTTGGGCTTGGCATTTTTGCCAGGTAAAGCCTAGTTGACTTGGAAACATCGCTGAAACTTGCGGTTTAGGCTCCGGTTTGGCATTTTTGGCGTGCTTGGATGCAAGTGTAAAGTGGCCCTATAATGTCTCATCAATGGAATAATTCACTTAGCCTCAAGGGGGGCAGGTGTTCTGTACTGTGGCACAGCTATCAGACAATGAATCACCGGTTCTTGTCTGGAGATGATACTCTAATTCAATGTCAGTTATGGTTACTAATCCAATTTAGATTTCCACAAACGAGGCAAGATTTATGGAATAAGCTTTCATGACAATGTCCGGAGGAAAGGGATAAAGGAAAAGCGGGGTATTTAAGGAAGATCTGTATGAATGAAAAAAATTGATGATTTAATTTCTGTTTGCAGATGTTTGTTTCTTACAACCTCGAGGCTTCCAATTTGTAAATCATACATTATATTCAAGGATTTAAGTGTTGTGTTGCAGAGAGAGAGAGAGAGAGAGAGAAAGAAAGAAAGAAGATTGTGTTTTTTCTGTCCTGATAGCCAAAGTGGTGTTCATTCTATTTTTCTTTTTAGTATAATTATAGTGAATTATAAGGAGGGTGTTAGACAGAAAAGTAAAGGAAGATTACATATTTCTATGGGGAGAGCCCAAATTGTGTGAACTCATTTTCTTGTATCTAGAGTAATTAACACTGTTCTGGCTCTCGGCAGACCATCTACTCAGGCGGCTTAGTCCATACAGTGTAGGTGGAAATGTGGATGATAAATCATTTAAACTTCTAAGAGGGTCATTGTCTCTTAAGACAATTGTTAGTTCTAAGGCCACCTGTGGCTCCCTATCCTGTTCTAAGACGTCATACATGTAGTTGGCAGACTTTCAGATAAAAGTTGAACTTTGGATTCGTTACATCAGAGGTACATGTACATAAAAGTTTGCTTGTCAGGAAGTTAATAATTATTATTGATGTCAACACAGTATTCATATAATACCGGTATGTTATATTGTGGGTAAAGCAAAAGTGTTATATTTTAATGATATCTTTTGTTTTTGGACCTCATTTGCATGTAGCATTTAGGAATACTTGTACATTTTCTTGTACTAGAGGCAATTTGTTTGTACTTAAAAGTTAAAAGCAGTTTCATTAAAATCTTGGCCGGGCAGTCAACTATATTTTAATTATCATTATTATAAAAACTTGAGTTTTTATTTTCGCAAGATTTATCATTGAAATAGAGTCAATAGACATGTTGTATTAACCATAGACAATGTTTGTTTGATCTCCTGTACAGAGTATGATGTGATTGCACCTCACTTGTCCATTATCGACGTCGTCCGCCTCCTCATCGACCACCATGCCGTACGAGAGCCCCCTCTACGACTTTCTGGATGACCTGGACCTCCAGCACTACCATCAGGAGTTTGTGAACAAGCTTGGAGTGACCGCTCTTGACCATCTGACCTATGTCCAGCAAGACGATGTTGACCAGCTTGGGATGTCACAGCCGGAATGGAGAAGGCTGAGAGCATCAATGAAGAAAGTCAAGAAAGCTAAGGTAAGAAAATGGAAAAGCATAAAAAGGATATACAGTGCAAAAATTCAAAATCTATATCGAGTGAAAGAAGTGCATGAAAAGCATTGTGTGGTTTGATTTTTAAAATGAATTACAAGCTACCATGTATTTAAGGGGAAATCGTACAAAAAAGGGAAGAGAGAAGGAAAAAAGAGGCAGAGATATACATGTAGACAGACAGAGAGAGAGAAAGAGAGAGAGATCGAGAGAGAGATCGAGAGAGAGATCAAATTGGAAGGATGAAAGGTAAATAAATGACGAAGAAGGAGATATATATGAATACTTGAATAGTTCTAAGTTTGATGCTTGACACTTATCTACCTGAACACATGTTAATGCCACTCTGATATTTCCCTTTACTAAAATGATGAAAAAGAAGAAAGATAATAGGATTTCTTTCCTTGTATTTGTCTCATAACATAACCCTTGAACTCCATTGAGCTATGTAAACATTCTCAGTGAAAGTCATCTTTCATCGGCAGGACGACTTTCCTCCACCATGATTTCATACGTGACCCCTATGATCCAACATTCCTTCTCACAAAGAAATTGAGAAAGGGGGTGTGATCAATTTAAGGATCTTTTCCTTTCCAAAAACATTTTAGAAAATTGAAGATTTTGTCTTTGAAGGAAATATGATTAATTTTTTCCAATCACAGTTCACTGAAAAATAATTCATGTACAACTAGAGTGTCTAAAATCAACAAAAGAAAAACAAATCTCCAAGCATTCTATGGGCTAAGGGATACGAAGTATGAAGGGAAAAGAGAGAAAAAACCAAACTCTGACTTGGAATCTGTGTGCGACCATATTTTATGCGACCGTGTATGGGTCCATCTTGTAGACTACAGTGTACATGGTGTACTACAAAGTCACTTTTACATTAAATTGAGAGTGTATTTAAACTTGCAAATTCTCTTTACAGAATTAATATCTAAAGCTTATATTTTGAAATAGGCCTACGGCATGGAACTACCTCCATCGTTTTAACAATGTTAAATCTGAGTTGCATGGCTCTTCGTTTTTATCAGTTTTTGTGACATGGTGTAATATTGAAGCCCTAAAAAAAATTGCACCTTAAAATGATCATGAAGTGCCTCAAAAAAGTAAAAATCTTTGAGTGACCGGTTTTACCATGTTCATTTTCCCCACGTTCATTTTCCCCAATAGACTGTAGTGTTATAAAAACCATTATGATAACGAGAAATGAAATTTCTATTTCTCAATCATAAATATCTTGATAATCAGATAGACGATCGGCTTGTAAAAGTCATTGGTTTCCTGACTGACCTAAAGGTTTATAATTATGATTGCAGCATATGCTACCGAGTCACTTTAAATATTAAAGAGAGAGAGAGAGTGAAGAACCCCTTTAAATCGATTTACATTGTACCAGCCAGCTTGAAACCTTAACAAGGGTCGTATCATTTTTCAGAGTTTGATCAAATTTTCACTTCATATAACCTAATTTTTTTTTTGCTGGTAGGCTTCTGAGAGTAATAAACATATGCAGCATAGAATGATACTAGGATAACATACTGTACTAAATGTTTTCTTACTTCACTTGGATGCTTGGATCTACTGATGTCTATACGACAGTGTCTGTTTGTTGATCAGTCATTTTATCAGATTCTATTGTTCCTCCATTGTCTTTGATGCTTGGTTATTTTCTGTGCCTAGCATAATGTCTTCTGATGAACAGGAATTGGAGGTTTGTACATATACACCATTTCATTCTTTTTTCTGCCATTTTTTTTTATCTTGCTTCATGTTTGAAATGTTGACTGAGGGTCCTGTTAATAACTCCATGCACTTCCCTGGAAGGGAGGCTGTTCTTTTATACGCTTAGAGAAAAAGGCCCGAATTCACAAAGCAAGGTTTGAGCTCAAACCTCCTTTTGTTTCGCCAAACCTCCTTTTGTTCTTTACAAACCAGGTTTGTAAAAAACGCGTAAAACGCGTCATATGACGTACGAAAACCAAGGTTTGTCGACAAACCTCCTTTGTGAATTCGGGCCAAAGTGTTTATATTGACATTTGAAAAGGTTCCATTTATATTTCATCCTACATCACATGTACTACTATTGTAATTATCATCCTATTATCCAATTGTCTGGTTATTATCATTAGCTAGATTAGATACATTTAATTACTAGATAATATATATATATATTTATCAGATTATATGGGAAAAAGTTGTTATGTTGTTAATATTGATTTTACCAGACTACATGTACAAGGAAACCAATTTATGAATATTGATAGGCAACATGTTACCTACATGTACATGTACATGTATAGCTCTTTGGCATGAATGAGGGACACGATGATTTAGGATCAATGTCATATTAAAAGGCACTTGTGCATCTACTTGGATTTGAACCCGAGACCTCCCTCTTACAAAACAACTGCTCTACCACAGGGCCACCATGGTTACACATGGGAGTGTGGAAGCGCCTGTTTTTGGAATGAAAAGAATAACATATTTGAATTACAGAAATTGTGCCAAATGGAATATGATACAATTGACATCAGCTACCTTTACTGGTTGGATGTTCATAAATAGAATGATCTAATTATCACTTGAGAAGATGTCCTGCTGCTTCCTATCGGGTGTTCTAAGATGTAGGATCATAAACAGATAACTAGGGGCATTGCAAAGGGCTTGGGGGGGGGGGGACCTCCCCATTCAAAGTGTTAAAATTTTTGGCTGTCTTGTCAGAAATTTTGGATTGACACTCCCACCATTGGAAAGGGTATAGCGGCACCCTGGATCCTAAGCCAAATCAACGTGGGCTCAGATAGAAAAAATGGGCCTTGACGAACGGGCCAAGGTTGACAATTGTGGACATTTTTTATTATTGTGACAACTTCAATCAGGCAAAATATATCTCAAGATATCTGGCAAGGAATCATTTTCCAGAGATGAACAGCAAAATAAAGACATGTATACCGTAGATAGACTTGGACAGTGACATGAAGGTAGCGAATTTTCAAAAACAGTAGGCTTTATAAAGCTTGTTAAACTGGCTACATAATTCTGCATTTGACACAGCTTGTCATAATTGAAGACCCCCCCCCCCCCAGCATACTGTTGTATACATGTAGGTTCAGATGAAAATTAAAAATGATATTTCTCTGGAGAAATAATCCATTCTTTATTTCTGACTTCTACCACTCTCAATAATAACCAGTCGATGGTTTGACCAACACTGTGATTCTAATAATATTTTTGCTGGATCAAATAGTCATTGAAATATCATATTATTCTGATTTTAAATCATTTTGACAACTCCCAATACTTCATCCTCTCGGGCTAGCCGAGAGTGTTTGTACATATTGGGGTCAATTTCAAGAGAGCGAAGGTCATACTCTCCTGACCCCTCCCAAGAATTGAAGAAGTATATCAGGGAGCTACAAATTTTCTGCCCTAAAGAAATAAACAGTAACAGAATGATTGAATTAGAGAAAGTGATATGTGACAAGAAACTGGATTTTACTAACTTTAATAACGAGTACCGGTAGGCTATTTATTTCATATTTTGTACATTTTTATTTGTGCTGTGGAGTTTTATCCTGCCATTTCATCGGTCAAAATGCATGGCATTTCTAACACAGAATGATAATGATTACTCCTTCACATTTGAATATGCCATGCTGTCAGATTAGATTGACTAGCCAATGCGGAAATGCTCTAGGAAACAGGGGAAAGTGGGTCTTTCATGTGTAATCTGGACCCCTCCCCTTACCCTAGGGCGACATCTAAGAAAATACAACTGACATTTTGTGGGACGGTCCACGTATTTTTATTTTGCTGCTTGCCGATTGACGGGTGATATCCCCAGCTAATCTATGACAAGCGAGACATGTCCCAGCTCCTGTTTTTGAGGCCAAAACGTCTTATTTCTTGCGTCCTGTCGTCATGTTTCTCACTCGACAGGGAGGGGCAGGGTGGATTAATAGGATGTGATTGCGTTCCTTTCATTTGATGAATTACATCCGGGATTCTGATGGGGGCGGACTTTACGCCCAAAGGGTCCCCTCCAGAAATTCTCTTTTGCTACCGAGTACTTGGGTTTCATAAGAAAACATACAGCTAGAACAACTATCAGTGTAGAGCTTGTATTAGGGAGGATTATGCCTTCAAATCTGAAGGCTTATACATGTTTGCTATACAATATACAAGCTGTGAATGAAATTTTTCTTGTTTTTGTTGTTGAATTGATTTAGAAACTAAAGACTATCTTGGAGTATTAATGTCTTGTTATTTTTTTTAATGTGACCCTGTACAACAAAACCACCAAAAAGTCGCCAGAAAAGGCTTCTAGTTTAGGTTCTCAGCTTTAAAATGATATTTTACTCATCGCAACTGGGTGTCCCTTACTCAATTTATAAAGAGAAGAATGTGTAGCCCCATGGAAAGGACTCTGACTCCAAAAGGCGTCATGCAAGGTGACAAAAGGAGGATTAAAACTGTTGAGCAATTTCTGTGAAGGGATAATCAGATTGTCCTAAAAACTTGGCACACCACTTATCACATCCTGTTCTATATTCCTTCAAAAGATCAATGTGATGACTTACCATGTTTTATAGTTAAATGAGACCAGTAGCAAGGGTCATAAATCAATAAAAACTATCATAATAAAAAATCGATATCAGAAAACATAATGTATATCTACCAAAATGCTACTTTTAGAGTGTTTTGTGCTTTTAAACCTTTAGTTTAGGGCTGATTTTTGAAAGGTGGCCATTCTCTTCAATTGGCTCCCACTTGATCATCTGCAGCTTGGAAAAATAAAATTTTTGAATAACATTTGATAAAAATTTAGTTTAAACAATCCAGATGTGGGGCTAAATGTACACAACAGCCCTGGCCTGAGACCTGTTTCACAAAGCCTTTTGTCAAAGACAAATGACAAAAATCAGTGACAAATCTGTTGATAACCAATCAGAAGCAAGGATTTCAGTAGCTTATAACAAAAATTATCATTTGTCACTGATGACAAGTTTTGTGAAACACCCCCCTGGTGTGTGTCAGTCTAGGAATAGATGTCATCATGGACTGGTGGAAACCATCAACAAAAACAAAAACATTGTCCTGCAACTAGCAAGAGAGGGCAGTGTGTAGGTCTGTCATTTGGCAAGGCATTGATTTACATTTGCCACTCAATACCCAAGAGAGAAATGGGGACCTGACCCGGTAGGATGAAGAAAGCATTTGTGTGCCATGCATTCATGGTGACCATATGGTAGGAATACTCCTCAAGGAGTGGAGATGGTGCACATTGTGTGTGAATGAATCCAATGACCGAGGTCATAATATCTGTAAAGCACTTGGAGACAGTATTCCATATTGAGTGCTATATAAATCCAGATTATTATTATATGCCTATCTATCTGGTTGGTTAGTATATTTTCAAATAGAAAACTTATTCCAATCCCCTTTCTGTTTTTTTTTTTTTTTTTTTTTTTTGGGGGGGGGTGTAGGTTAGTTAGTGGCTATCCGTCATTTGTATTTGTACAATTGGCAGATGGTTATCATGATCTTTGATTCAATGTATTTTATTAAATATTGTGAAATGTGAAACCAGCCTCTCTTGTAAACCATAACCTGCTCAAGGCTGATTCTTCATTTGTTTTTAATAGACGTTAAAATCAGTACTTGTACCAAAACTGAAAACAATTCACTGCAGCTAATTACAAGTGTAATTTTTCTTTTTATATTGATCTTTCCCCTGTGAGTGCACTAGAAAATGAAGTGCAAGAAGAAGTGTCAGACTTTCCTTGTTCACACTTCGTCTTGTCCTGCAATGAGCTGTAAAAAGCACCACTAAAGATGAATAGAAGTGCAAACAAGCCTATAAACTGGTTCACAACACACAGAGTTAAAATCAGAGTGCACACATGATCGAAGCACCTGTACTACTGAGTCTGCATGTGTTTCTGTGATCAATAGCATGTGAATAGGGGACCCCAGTGCATAGTCCTGCAAGCACGTACACACACACACGTAACACACAAATGTGTGGGATGGGCTTACAGCTAGTGAATGGATAGAAAGGAACCGCATGCAATGATCATCACCAGCTCTACACTACTTGAATAGTAAGGAGAGTAGAGCCTGAAGAGAGAAGAAGTACGCATCGGACTCTGAGCGCCAGACACCGACGGACGAGTGCTCATTCGAATCCTCTTTGGAATACCTGGCACAATCGGTGCACTGTTCGTGTGCCCTCCAGCGCGGAATCTGTGGCCTCGTTTTTGGTTGTGACTGACAAGCTGTCTTGTGTTTACAGCCCTCCCACTTTTATACTTCTCTTGAACGATTGGTGCTTGTTGTGGTTTTTCTGCTTTGTGACACAGGGAATACCCATTCCACAGACCTGACTCAAGTCCCCTCTATCACATATTACTGAAGGTACATGTACAGTGTATACCTGACCCCCCCCCCCCCATCTGACTGTTGCTGCATTTGATAGCGTTAACTGCGACATTCGTTTCGGACAGTTACAGGGCATACCGATAGGATCACTCACTAAAAGCCTCCTCTGCTACTCCGTGGGAAGGATGACTGAGCGGACAATTCTTGGTATGAGTACACCATGCTGACGAAACAAGGATCAGCTGTCAGGGGTTATTACCATTGATAAATCACATAGGCATGCAGGACTTGAGTGGGAGAGCTGGATGACCACACCAACTTTAAAACTGAATTCATTTTGAGTTTCTATTTTGAATGAGTGCTGATGCTACTCAACTTGCTCATCTCGCATTATCATCAAGTGGACAAGTTCTGGAAGAACAGTATTCCTGACCAGTCCAGATTTCTTTCACATTTTGTAAAGTTCACCTTTTGATTCACTTTGTAGAAGTTAGGAGAGTTTGGTAGAATTCATTCACATTCATAACCTGATACTCTGGTATGCTGAAGTGAGACCTGAGGAATTATTTGTTTGAATTGGATCTTTAGCATCTTTCTGGATTCTTTTATTGGATTTAAAACCCCTCATTATTAGCACAATGGAGAGTTCTGGAAGGGGCTCATTCTTTTCCAAAAGCAAGGTTTGTATATCCTATTTTCAACTTTGAATAGGAACTGCACAAAAGTTACTTTTCAGTGATTCTACTGAAAAGGTTCTTTCCAATACTATTCTCAGAAGGCGAATTTAAACTTTTCAAGTATATTTAACTAAAAAAGTTTTGTATCTTCATAACTGTTTGGTTCAAAACATCACATGAAATATATGTCAGTCCATCTTTGACCAGTCCATGTAACACTTGCTTAAAAATATATACATGTAAATACTACAGTAGCATAAATATACTTTTTTTTTGGGGGGGGGGAAGCTGTTTTGATGTTTTCTAGAGAAGAATAAAACCATTTGGATCATTGTGTATTGTATAATTTGTATTTATTTATTTTTTACCAAAGCTCTTTTGGCGCTGCTAGAGCGGAATTTTTCAGTGCTCCTAGTGCCCTGCATGTACAACATGTACATGTACATGTAACTCGGCTCATTTTATCACCTATTCTGTTTGATAAGCGTGTTTTTACAATAGGATATTTTACCAAAGCGTCAGGCCTACTGATCATGCATGGATGACTTCTAAATGTGTGTTTATTGTCGTAAAAATATATGCGCATGCCACATGAATACACAATAGCAGTGAAATCCATTTTTGATTTGGGTGATTTCTGAGGATTGTTTGAATTACCTTGGACTAAGGATACTGTAAACAGCCAATAAAGGTTTCAAACAATCTCATTACAATGTCTTTCTTATTGTTCCCTCGGCCATGACCATGGAATGCTTGAAGGACAAACAGCAGGATAAACATAACAGTTATCACAATAATGACTACATGTATATGAACTTGGATCTAGTTTACTTAGTGGTTGAAAATAATGTATTAGTCATGTTTTAGAATTGTTATTGATTGTACTTCTTTATGAAATAAACTTGCAAGTCCATGGACGACTTGATTGACATACAGGGGGAGGTAACAATATTAATCGCAGGAAGTTTGGAACTAAACATTCAATAGGGGTTGGGGTGAAAATGGGAGATTGTGTTTTGTTTATATTTTTTAATTGCTGAATATATTATCAACTGAAATTAAAAGTCATTGAGATTGAAGTGCCAAACAAGGATTTGTGGTGATCAAAGTAATTTGTACACATGAACAGGTATATAAATGTAAGCCTACTCCTTGATGTAACATAAAAACCGAATGGAATTTACTCAAATAATTCTCTTTCCTGTGAATAAAAACTATTTAAATGTCCATGTGAAAGTCATAGGAATGCTGTGATAGTAGAAAAGTTTTTTTTGGAAAATGTTTTATATTTTTACCTCTCTGCATGAGTCACTATATTGGCAGTAGGTGATTGTTGACTTGATATACATGTACACCTGAAGTGGACAAGGAGCACGAGCAGTTTGGGGACCTGAACACTAATTGATACACATGTGTATTCACTAGTCTTCTCAATGTGCTCAAACTTGCATTGATCCTCTTCAATTGAATTAAGAACAACATAATCAATTTTATTGGATTATGGGGTAATTCACCCTTAGATCAAATTGTAGTTTAGCTGTTTCCATGCAAACCTAATTTGGTTTATTTGCCTATAAATGAATATTTGGATTTCACAAAGAGAGCAGACTTTGTTAAACCTTAGTCACTGTTTACATGGGGGAACTACTGTACATTTAAGATGATGTCATAGAATTATGTAAATAACTCATGTTTGTACTATATTTCCCATGGTAATGCACCAATTACATACCGGTACATATGTACTGTGTAAACTTCCAGCCACTATAGCCACTACCGTATTTATTTTGGAAATACTAAATAGTCATGGAAAGAACTTGTACATTGGGGGGGGGGGGAATTTTATGTGAAATAGTTTGACATTGCATGAGACAGTTTGTTGATTTAACATGTGGAAATACACGTACACATGTACATGTAGATATTGAAGAATGAGCTCAAAAGTTGATGGGGACCAAGACATGTTCACATGGAGATTGTATCAAATGATTTGTTTTGAAATTACACTTAGGAAATCATTGATTTTAGGATTATTTATACTTCAATAGTTATATGAATAATTTTTTTTATTACCGGTACTTTTATTGACAATGATCATGATTTTCACTGATAATTTGTTTTTGTTTTTGTTTTGTTGGGAATGTTTTTCTTACATTCTATTGGTGTGCTAAGTCAATGGACAATGCAACTGTTTTCATTACTATTTCGAGTTCCTATTGGTATTGAAGATTTTAGTGTTAGTCTTATCAGAGCTAAAGTTGGGGGGGGGGGGGGGGGGGGAGAGTTGTGTGGTCCAGAATTTCATATGCCTACCTTATAATCTAAAATTATCTGACATGCATGTTTCCTTTTGTAAGTTAAAATGACACTTGGTTTCAGGAATTGGGGGGGGGGGGGGAGGAGGGATGGATGGATGGAGGCTGGTTGTGCCCCCCCCCCCCTTATCTGCCTGTGGTTATTATAGGTACAGCGTACATGTATGATCATCACTGGAAACAGTCTGAGGGGTGGGGTATACATGTGTAGTAAGGGGAAACAATCAATCGATGATACTGGTATGTGAACGTATAACGTAGCAGCTGGACAGTATAGACATACCGACTGAGGGTTACATCAACAACTGCCTTAATTCATCACAATTCAGTTGATGAGACACAAATAGACATCTCATATTGATACTTCTCCATGTATTGTTATTGTTTTTATTGTTATGATAACCACTCCCACTTCTATCATGTACATGTACTGTACTACTGTAGTGTATGCCTCCATCCCTCGCATATACATGTAATTCAGTTTCCTACTCTCAGGTAGAAAGTGTCAACATGAAATTGCTCAATTTCATAATGGAATGAAACTTGTCCATTCAAAGAAAGCATTGATATTTCAATAATAATGATAGTGGGTTCTTGTATAGCGCTCATGTCTGTCAGACTTGACACTCCTGGCGCTTATTACCGCGGCTTTAGCATGTTTGCCATTATTACACTCTAGCATTTCAACTAAATAATTCCTGCCAGCCAGGTACCCATTTACCTCACCTGGGTCGAGTGTGGCAATGTTTAATGTCTTGCCAAGGATATTAGTGCCGCCTTCCCACTTGAACCGCGTACCACATCCTCCACAGTCCAGTGATGCATCCACTATTAAAGACCACGATACCTCTACATTTCAAATGTTATAATAATAATAATAATAATAATAATAATAATAATAATAGCCTAATAGTCCACTCCAAATTATATTAAACTGAAACAGAAATTCTTTTTGCCCAATTGATCGTGAGCCCGGCAGCCACCGAGTGGCACCAGATCGACGTTGCTCTATCCCTTATTGTTGAACGCCAAACAAGGTAGCAACAACTCCCATCTTTTAACGTCTTTTGGTATGTCGCGGCCGGGGTTCGAACCCACGACCTCCCGGTTGTGAGGCGGACGCTCTACTAACTGAGCCAACACTCCGGTATTTAAAAAAAAAAAAGCATAATATAGCCATTGACTGAAAATCTTGTCCCCTTTTATTTTGTTAACATCCAGTGAAGCAAGGATCAGTAATGATTAGTGCTGTAACATCACGGATATCTCCAATTCCGTTTAACCGCCAGTCAAAACCGGACGGTTTTCGGTTAAACGATTTTTAAAATTTTTTTTAAAAAAATTAAAAAAAAAAAAAAAAAAAAAAAAAAAAAAAAAAAAATCATTTTTTTTTTTTTTTTTTTTTTTTTACCGACTCTGTCGGCAACTTTCATTTAACTGCGAGGTGCATTTAAAGGAGCCGATTTGTGCTTGTGAACTTGTCACAAATAATAGTAACAATGTTATTTTTAGAAGAATGTGTAAGATCATTATGTAAATTAAAAACAGTAGAGGACCTAGGACAGAACCTTGTGTAAAAGTTGGATGAATTATTATTATAAACTACATATTGAGATGATGAGATCTATTACAAAGATTACTTTCAAACCAAGATGACAGACAAATTGGAGTGTTGTTCTAGTTTTGGAGTGGTGAGTCAACACACAGATTACTGAGCTGTGAGACATTGCCAGGCATAGTGCCAGGTGGAGGGGCATAAATCGAAACTTTAAAAAAAAAAAAAAAAAAAAAAAAAAATCGGGAAAACGAAACCGTCCAATTGAAAACGGAATCCGCCATGGGCGGTCGGATACCGGACGGTTAAACGTTTGACTACAGCACTAGTAATGATATTATTTTCAAAGATTAAAGCCCATGCTCAATTGCTCATATATTCACAAGTGACCCCAAATTCTAGCAAAACTAGCAATCATTCCTTTTCCCATGTAAGTTTTAATAGATGTTAATCTCCACGTTCTTGACCATTTCCTAGAATGATGACCCCATAACCAAAAAAAGAGTACATGTATAAATAAAGTGTTGACTGTTGCTGTCAGTATTATGCAATATACGCCGTAGAATATACATGTACTTCACTGTTTTGATGTGATGTTTCTTAGCTCAACGTAGTATTTACACTGTGAGTTGGTTATGCACAGTAGATGTTTAGTGTGTGTTTTACTCTCTTATCATCGCGTTTTATCTCTACCAAGAATCTTTTTATATGCTGGTAAGAGTTCTGTTCAGACAATCTCCATTTGGATAAACGTTCAAATGGAATCAGATGCAGTATCAACAGATGCAGTATCTTCCCAATAACATATTTTTGGCATACATGTACATGTATGAAATAGAATACTTGATAGGAAGATTATATAACAATTATGAATTTTGTTGTTAAAGTTCTTGAAGGCATCAGTTGTGAAGCATGTTAAGGATTATTTGGTTTAACAATAGAAAATCATGCATTATGTACATGTATATGTAGGCCTTAAGATTATTTCTTTATAAATGCGTCATGGCCTTCACAATTTGCCTTGGTTTCCACAAAACTTTCACTTTATTTTTAGCTTTACATAAATTCATTAAATATCTTAGCTTCTAATACCCTTTGCCCTTAAGTCTGCTTTTAATATTTGGTGTTGTGTCAAAGTGAAATCTATAGTTTCATAGTACATGTAGAAACTTTTAGAAAGGATATGATGTGTGGAAGACCCACATTCAAAGGAATACAAGAACTTGATCCTGTTAGTACTCCTTATCACAGACTGGCAATGAGATAACCAAAATAAAGCTCCACTGATAGATCTTTAAGTTTGAGGTCAAAGATCAAAGTTTAATTTTTCTTCTCTGACTCAGTCTTTGCATAGTGATACTGTAGTTTAACTAGAAGCTCCCTTTGTTGTTTGAAGACAAATACTTTCAGGAAATCATTTCTTCATGAAATTTGGCCACAGCTCATCAAAAGAAAAAGAAAGAAAGAAAAAAAAAATCATATTTTTTCTATAACTGTTCAAAATTGGTGACATTTGCAAGTTCTGAATTGTGTGTGTGTGAATCTCCAGGTATTAAATATTAAAGGATGAAGTGATGAAATCAAAACTTCAAACAGTGAGGGTTTATTTCTTTAGAATTCAACCTTTTCTCAGTAAAATTGTGTTTAAAGGCTTGTGTAAAAGATACAATGTATGTGTAATATCATGTGCAAGTAATTCATCACACTGATAGCCTGTAATATACATACTGTACATGCACATGTACATGTACAATGTAGGTGCAATAGTGTAGGACTATATAGGGCATGTATGTGGAGGTATTATATTCATTTAGCAATGTTTAGACATACAGAGTACAGTAGGCATGTACCTGAAGTGTTCTGCAAACATAATTACACAGAGCAAAAGTGGGATGTTATTATGAACAATGAACACTAAATCCAAACATTGTCTATTTCCCATTGTAGGCTAACAGAAGAGCAGGTGCTTTAACTGTATACCCCACCCAGTCCCTCCTACTCCCATTTATCTTCCTCCACCCCCCCCCCCCCCCTCTCTCCATTTCTGTTGTCTCCCCATTCCATCCTTGTCATCCAATAATATGTTTAGGACTAGATTTTATATTATCAGATTCAAAGTCGGGTGAAAATCATACCCCTCCCTAACTTTGCCCCCCCCCCTCACCCCCTCCCTCTCCTATCCCAGTCTCCCCTGTCCACCCTTACCATCCTAGTATAGTTCAGGACAACCCCCTCCCCCATTTCATACTTCCCTTTCCCGTCCCTTCCACCCCATCCCCTCCCCTGTCCCTCCCCTTCCCCTCCCCTGTCCCTCCCCTTCCCCTCCCCTGTCCCTCCCCTTCCCCTCCCCTGTCCCTCCCCTTCCCTCCCCTGTCCCTCCCCTTCCCCTCCCCTGTCCCTCCCCTTCCCCTCCCCTTCCCTCCCCTGTCCCTCCCCTTCCCTCCCCTGTCCCTCCCCTGTCCCTCCCCTTCCCCCCCCTTCCCCTCCCCTTCCCCTCCCCTGTCCCTCCCCTGTCCCTCCCCTGTCCCTCCCCTTCCCCTCCCCTTCCCCTCCCCTGTCCCTCCCCTTCCCCTCCCCTGTCCCTCCCCTTCCCTGTCCCTCCCCTTCCCCTCCCCTTCCCCTCCCCTTCCCCTTCCCCTCCCCTGCCCCTGACCCTCCACTCCCCCTCCCCTGCTCCTCCCCTTCCCCCTTTTTCTCCCCTCTCCTCTACCTCCTCCCCATCACTATATTTTCCATCCCATCCTTGCTGCTCTATTATTTTGAGGCCTGGTTTTGATATCACGATTCAGAGTCAGTGGGACTGCTGCTGAGCTAACACCACCGATGGTAACTAGATCATTGAAGCTCAAGGTCAAAGGGTAAAGGTCAAGTTTGGATGGATCAGTTGATGATGGGGGTAAAGTCTGGTACTGAAGAACATTGTCTGGTATTGCTTTGTGTCTCATTCTTTGTTCCTGTATTGATTTAATCCAGAAACAGTGAACAAAGAAGGAGGATGATTCATTCTAATATTTAGGTTTTATTTAGAGTCCTAGAATTTATTTAATTCCAAGGATGCACTGTATCAGGCTGCCTACAGTACATGTTCTATCTGATGAATTTAAAATAGATACATGTAATGCGCAGAGCCTAATGTGCTCGTACATGTGATGTAGGTCAGTGGAAAGGTATAAAAACCTGGCACAAAGCAAGTCGATGAACCTGTATCAAGATTACACTATCTACACAAAAGCTCAGACAGAATTGAAAATATTTGTGAAGAAAATACTAATATTGTTTTTTTATCATCACTTCTTCATCATAGCATAGCATGGTTGAGGTTGGTAACAGTACCCCTGGTTTCAAGTACTTTTGTACACAGATTACAGATTATATATTTTTTTTGTGTGTGGGAAAACTGTTCAGTCAAGAATGGTTCTATATTCAGACTTCTAAAGTTCTATTCGAGCATGTCCAGCCATCCCGCTGTTCAACATGCGTGTCAGCTATCTGGTGGGAAATCTGATTAAAATCCTTTACAATACATAATTATAAAAAGACATGCATTTAAAATTAAAACTACACTACAGCGTGGAAGCTAACTAGTGCTTGTACAATTTGTGTATCTAGGCTGTTGCAGGCGTCTCAACTTGAGTTGTCCGGAGTGTACATATTTAAAGCGTGTATCATTGTTATCATGATGGTGAAAAGGACATCCCATTGAGTCGCTGATAAAGTGGGTCAGATTGAAGTGTGTAAGGGTCACCCTCACAGCAACATATCTTGCCACGGCCCTGTGGGGGCATTAGGCCACAAAAAATGTACCTCGAGCTTGCTCATGAACCCTATACTGTATCTGAGCTTATAAAAGATAATTTCAGTGAAATATATTGTCCGTACCAGTTAGAAGGATGTTTATAATGTACATGTAGATGATGATATGAGAATACACCTGATGGTGGCCTGTACTTATAGCGAAGAAGAAGAAGATGAGCCCATCCAACCCTTGGTGGTATCATGTAGGGCCCAGGATATGAACAAGCAAAGATATGCATGTACCCTTAAAATGAATGTACCATGACATGACATGTACCATGTACATGTATATGTACATGTAGGCCTACGTACATTATGTGCATTACATACATTATTGTCCATAGTGAACATTATATAATAAGCACAATCATTTCTTGTGGGGAGGGGTGTGGGGGTGAACACTTGATTGCTATTTAAAAAAAATGGAAATACTCTACTCAGGAGACTTGATAATGATACACTTACATGTACATTGTGTACATGTACATTGTAGGAGTAATGAGGTAAAATACTACACTGTAAGTGTAATTTGTACATTGTAATATAATATTTTATGTATGATATATTTGAACATCATAAATAGTTTACCGATACTAATTTATTTTCAGGAACATTTCTCTTTTTATATATATATGTAGGCCTACATGTATATGTACACTGTTGTGGCTACGGGCAATACAGTGTCTGTCACTAATTAGGATAAGGGAAATGGACAATTAACAGTAAACTTGTTCGTTTCATTTGAGTGATTGCTATTGATCTATGGAAAGAATAGCACTTCAAATCAATTAGGTGGCCTGTATGTACAATCTACATATTGCTGCTGTGTAGTGTCTTTCTGCATGGTTAATGAAAGGGATTTATCCTCTACACTTTAAAAATCCTCTGTAATTGAGGTCAGTCTCTGGAAATGTGGGATTCCTTTTAACAGATTAGCTATAGGCCTGTGTGGTTACATGTGTCATATGACACATGCTCAGGCGACAAGTGCCCCACATTCAATCCCTCCAACTACTTGGGATTCCTAACTTCAACCCTGGACCATAGAACCCTAAACCTATAACTAACCACATCCCTAACCCAGCCTAACCTTAACCTTAATCAAGGGCTCCATACTTTTAAACCTTTTAGGAAGGGGGTCCAGATCAAATTCTTTAGAGTCTGTACACAATAGCCCCATGTAAAATTTCAAAATATGGAGGTCCGAACTTAGATTTTGGGTGCCTACAATGTACATGTATGTGTCCCAGGTGCCTGTGTCAAGCCCTGCCTAACCCTAAACCTAAACTTCAGACCATCTTATCTCTAACTCTCTTTGATGAAATAAAGCTTGAAACAGTCTAACATAACATTTTATTTGTCAATCCTCCTTGGATTTGACTTTGACGTTGCAGAAAGCGGATAAGGGCCCATTGGCGATTTGCCGATGTCCCCATATGGTGCATGCATTACGTGCTAAATGGCTCCAATCATTGCCTCTAAGTGAATGTGCATGTGACGGGGGTAATGAGTCAATCTGTTGAGGCTGGTCTTCAGTTTTAGGCATAAAGTGACCATTTCATCACGCAGCGCTTAGATCAGATGAGGAAAAATGCAACCAAGACAGATGAGTTAGAAGAATTAACCACCAGTTTAACCATTAAAAATCAATAACAAAAATTCAATATTTTGCAAGATGGAAGTAAGAAGAAGGGGAAAAATGTATTAATAGAGGTCATTTGAGCTTAAAGGGAAGGTTGTGTCTTAGGAAAGGTGAAACGTAATTTGTGAGCTTTTCCATTATTAGGTGGTCTGTCAACGACAGATCACCTATTGATTTCGCTAGAATTTTCTTTCTTTCTTTCTTTCTTTCTTTATTTATTTTTATTTCTTCCGTACACTTTTTTGTACACACGTTCACTCGAAATCGACATGGTCAATTTCCTTCAAATTTCTGTCAGTCATCAAGCCCTATGATTTCAAGTTAAATCAACTTTTTCAAGGTCATTAGGTGTTGTGACGTCATCCAGGCGCCATTTTGTAAAAATCAGGTCATTATCATATCTCAATAACGAGTCATCAAAAATCAACCATATTTGGTATACATCAACTTCAGGTCAAAGGTCAACTAAAAATTTCATCAAATTTCGCGCGCGCACCTCGACGCGCACGTACGCGCGCATTAAAATTTTAAAATGCTCAAATTCGTTCCAAATTAATTTTCTATACGTTTCAGGCCATTTTAAGCATTTTGCAAAAAAACGCGCGCACGCTCATGCGCGCGCGTTTTCGCGCGTAATTGCATCTTCCAACATAGAATCGCCAAATTTTTTCTGTCATCATATTTGGCACATTTTTTCAAGCATTTTGATACCTTGTTCAACTTTTTCTGCCCATTAATAACGAAATGAGCGTCCGTTTAAGATAATTACCGTGCGCGCGAGCTTTTGTAATACATAGCATACATGGGCAAAAACATGCCTGTACAAAATCCATTGTAGCGCTTTAGGATGTAAGGTGACCCCAAGTTTTTTTTCATATTTTGATAGAGTATGAATCGGAGATATGATTTCATGTTTCATTTGACCCTCAATTAACTCATGACGTCATCATAATGGCCTCCGAACTCAAAATTTCAATTTTCATATTATGACGTCAGCAGGTTTTTGGAAAATTGATTGTATCTCTGCAAATGTTGATCAATTTTCTTTCAAATTTTGATATGTTCTACCTTAGAATATTCTCTACAAATGCAGTCACCACGATATTTCATTTTGACAAAGGCATCATGGCGTATTTTTGTGATTAAAGGAGGCATGTCAATTTTTCACATTTTGCGTGTATTCTCTATGGGACATGACTTTTTCTCAAAACTGGATTCTACATTTTCGTCTTTCGCGAGCAATATCTCCGTCGTTTTATCTTTGTTTACGCTGAGCTTTGAGTATGTTGTAGCTGAGACAATAAGCTATCATAAGTGTGTCCTTTATTTTTCATTCAGATGCCGGGATCATGCTCATATTTCACTTCCAAAGTGGGATTTGCGAATTCCATTTTCCGTTTACGTGTAATCTCTATGGGAAATGTTTTGGTATATCGGTAACGCACTTGACTTCCGACCTCGAGGTCCCTGGTTCGAGTCCGGGCGTCTCCATTAATTTGTTTTCTTCACTTTTTTTTCTTTTTGACCTTTCACTATACCATCTCCTTTGCTCATTAAAACACGTAGAATCGCTAATAATGTAATAAACAACTAGATTTACTTTATTATTACCCTATTATCACTTGATCCAATATTTTTTGCGTGTAATCCTTATGGGAGATGACTTTTTCTCAAATCTGGATTCTACATTCTTGTCTTTTGCGAGCAATATCGCCGTTATTTCGGCTTGATTTTTGTTGATTTTTTAGTATGTTGTAGCTGAGACTATATAATATCTAAAATATCGTTGCTGTTTTCCCGAAGTGACGGTAGTGAAAAAGAATTGCATTCACTTTGCGTTACGATTTTCCTCACTACTGTCACTTCGTGAAAACAAGGACGAAATGTTCTCTCATTTTTGTCAGTCTGATGTCATCATGGTCTGTTGATGATAATCATCAACATCATCATGATCATCATCATCATCGTCATCACAATTACTATCAAGATCATCATCATCATGATCATCATGACGATCATCATTGTTTACATGTCTATATAACTTCTCCCTTTCTCAATATAGTAAATATTATAATCTATCATAAGACTTAAAGACAGACCACCTTAATCGTCCTCGTGACGATTTAAATTCTAGTTTTGATATTAGTGTGGAAAAGTATCATGGAATAGGTGTCCTCTGAAACCTCCTTTGTTGTATGTGACTTTTAACAAGACTGGTCTTTCTTATCAACTTGATGATTTCAAAACCTCACAAGCTCACAGTATGGACCAATACTTATTTGAATCTGCTACATGATCAATCTCTTCAGCAGTTTTCTTTACAATGCAATCGCATGGCCAGAACTCAACTTTATCTTAAAACGAAAGACCAGCGTAGGATTTTCTATAGTGCAGGCGCCTGCAAATATGCACATTTCAAATTAAAATTATAATGTTGAATCTGAATTAAATGAGAGGTCTAGATGAGATAAAGTAATATTATATTTTTGTTCGATGCTGATCTTGTGGAATTGGCTATGAATACAAAAACCCGTTGTAATTTGTGCATGAGTGTTGAATTGCTTTGAGCTAGGGATGAAACCAACTCATGATTTCATCTGTTTGGTGCCAGAAGGGCATTAACTTGTAACCTTTAAACACAGAGTTACATGAATTAATGCCCTTTAAACAGATCAATTATGCATGGATTGCAAAATGCCCAGTGACTCAGTGATCAATCACAGAGTCAGTGAATCATGTAAAATATATTTCTTGCTCTGCAGGGGAAGGTGGGTTGAAGCATGTCCATGGTCGAAGTGAAGGTGGGGGAAGAGGGGGGGGGGGGGGTAAGGTTGCAGGAGTCGAACTGACGAAAGAGACACTGTTTGCCTGTATAGTGAAGTGTTTTCCATGCCTCTCTCGTCATCACTTGACCATATGGTTTGTCTCCAGCCTAGACCAGGTTATGTTCATGCAATCGCAGAGCATGCAATCACGACTTGATGCATGTATAAAATGTGCTGTAACTTCTAGTCTGTTAGTTTTATGGCTTTTATTTTCCACTCACTGTATGCCTAGTGTATATACACCGTATTTTTCAGGATATCTGAGTAGAATGTCAAAAATGTATTTTGATAAACTACGTTTTATTGGAGTAGTTAGAAAGGGACCCTGATTTAATACTGAGGAAAGGAAAATCAAACATAATTTGGTTCTAGTTTGACTGCTATCATCAATCAGCCTCTGAATGTGACACACACGGCAGACACATTAAACGACATGAATGCTACGTATGCCAGATGTAAGCTGCATGTACATGTGTTGTATGCTGCACATACAGTAGGTAATATGTCATGTGCCTGGCAAAAGGGCGCAAAGCTGCAAAGCCGCAAACACAGATTTAATCTACAAATAGTACATGTAAGGTAGTCGCTAAAATTGTTAGTTTTGATTGCCTGAGTTATGGTACCACTTCTGACAATTTTGATGGTATGCAGACTGAAATGTGGTACAAGAATGTAATCAAGAATGTAACCAAACTTTAGAATGCGTTTATATGTGCACTGAATGTCCATCTGTTGTCCTGTTTGTCCACGAATCCATACTTGTATTTTGTATCATACAACTTTACAAAGCCATGTTGTGCTCAGCAGAATACAATACAAATGTTTACATCTAAATGCTAAACTTTGTTATTTGATCGTTGACAATTGTTGACTATTTAGTCATTAGGCGCGTCTTCATCATCTCGAGATTGCCAAATAGCCCGCTATTTCTGATTTGGGAATTAATCCCAAAGTTACAAATCGCGTCTTCATCAGCTCGAGATTCAACCTCGAAACTTGAAACTCGACCTTGAGAAATTAGCTCGAGATATTTTGCTCAGCGCTCGCACGAAGTGGGAGTCTTCGGTCTGGTGAAGATGCACCTGACAAATAGCTGGATATTTTGCCAAATAATGGGACATTTTGCAAACTATCCCAAGATATTTTGGGATGACAATCCCGACCAAATATCCCGCTAATTGCAACTTCGGACTGATGAAGACGCAAATTAGCTGGATAGTTTGCGATCGGGATCGTTCAAATATCGTGATATTCGGCAATCTCGAGCTAGTGAGGACAGGCCTATTGAAACATGTTGCAACATGAACATGTACATGCAGCATAGGCAAAGAGCAATCCACAATTTGGAATTTATTTTTCTTGATATATTTATTATGTACGTCACCATTAGTGAATTATTCTGCCAGGCACTCACAGTAAAGAGCAGCAAAGCTAGTAGCAGGAGTTACATCTTGGCATCACTGCACTGTCAAATATCATCCATTCCAATCTCGCCCCAAAGTAGACCATGATTTCCTCATCTGTCACGGCTGAATTTGTAGGCCAGATAACGGATCAAGATCTTAAGGAACTCATTAACCAACCATGTTTCTATTTTTGCTTGCTGTAGCCTGCACGCCAAACAACTTGTGTATTTAATGTTTCCCCTTTTTCCCTTCTTCTAATAGCTGACGTGTCCACTCCACTATGTCTCAATCCTTTTCTTTTTATTGAACATGAAATTCTTATTAGAAGCGCAAGTTTTCTTTGACTGTAATGTTAGAGTGTTTGTGTTGATATTCTATTCACAAAATTTAAAGGTGAACATGTATGTAAAGTTAATTTTAGTGTGTCATTGAGAAGGAAGGAAAGAGAGAGAGAGAGAGAGAGAGAGAGAGAGAGAGAATAAGAAGAAAAAAGAAGAGAAAAGAAGAAAGAGACATTGTGAAAGAGAAAAGGAGAGGTGAAAAAGAAAGAAAGGGGCAAGATCGAGAGACAAGGAAAGATATATCAAAATAGAAGTAATGCATGGCACCAACGCAGGGTGCTACAAGAATTTTTTTCACCACTTGCCCTGTCGGGCAAGTGGGTTTTCAATTTACTTGCCCAAACAATATTTCCACTTGCCCAAAACTTTAAAGCGAAAAACCATGAAAACAAAACAACAACGGCTTATATTCTGGGGGTCTCGATACTATTATCAAAATGACTCGCTCGGTCGGATCTTGAGACCGCAGTAATAAATTGAAAACGAGACAAAAACATTCATCTGATTTATATGAGCAGCGAGTTTTAAATAATATGTTCACAATCATTAACAGTCATTATGAATAAATATCAAACATTTGACTTTTTGTACTTACTAGAAAATCCCTGTTGTTTATTCCATTCCGATTCGCACGTGTTCATTTCCCTAGAATAATGACGTCATATTTGGCGTGATTCAACCAATCGGCAATCAGAGAATAGCAAAGGCCTGTCGGTGCGGCCTGCAGAGCTAGAGAGAGAGAGCGCGAATAAGCTCGCAGCTGGTACGATCGCGCTAGCTGTCTCTAGCTAGCTCACGGCCGGCCGTGCGTGGAGGCGGAGCGGCATTCATGGCTTGAAGTGTCACTGTTGCATGCGCGCTGAGCTAGCTGAGCTGGCTACATGTAGCTGTCTGTGAAGTTTTTTCGAAATCGGAACGATCGCTTTTTTGCTTCTGGATTTTGACGACGGGTAAGAAGTTGACGGGTGAATGGTAGAGTTCTTGGACACTAGGAAATTACTGTAAAAGTATCACTTGCCCGAATCGGGCAAGTGATAATTTGATTTACTTGCCCGACGGCTCAATTTGGTTGCCCCGGGACGTCGGGCAAGCGGGTTTGTCGCGCCCTGCAACGAAATATGGTGATTAATTTCAAGCTCTTAAGTCCTAACAGGGAGAAGTAACTATTAAAGGAAAGAAGGGGGGTAGGGGATTATTACTTTACAACTTATTAAAGTTGTAAAGGGGGTGGGGGAAGCAAGGGAGAGATGGAAAAGGAGGTGGCACAGCCCACGGCAGCGAGGGCACAGGTATGATATTGTTCATATTGTAAAAGTCTTGTCTTGTGCTAACATTTGTTTAATAAATTCTCCCTGAATTTGCTTTTTTCTTTTCTCATTGAGCAATAACTTTATGTATTTCATTCTCTTACCATTACAGAAGGGAGGCAAAAATGTGACAAAGCCCCCACCGCCCCTCTCCAGAATGACTGCCCCCGGACCAGGGGGCCCACCTAGTGGAGGGCACATCATCCCAGCTACAGACATCAACATCCTGGACAAAGAGCTAGGTCGGGGAGAGTTTGGCAAGGTCATGCAGGGGGTATGGAGCAACAGAGAAGGCAACCAGGTAAGGAGAAGTTGAATTGACAAAACTCAAAGCAAATCTTTTTTTTTTTCTTTTTTTTTTTTCTTCTTCTTTTTTCTTCTTCTTTTGAGAGGTGGGGGTATTTATAGAAATTTGTGATCTATTGTATATCTTGTTATAATAGATAAGATTTATAAGGCGCCAAATCCACTTGACAGTCAAATGCTCAAGGCGCAGCTTGTGCAAAAGATGAAATACGTACATGATACATTTATACAGAGTGCAATAGGAAAGGTACAGACATGAAAGGCTATGGTAATAAATTATAAGCTAAATCAAACATATTTCTTAAGGTTTTTTAACACTTCAGCAGAACTGCTATTCTTAATCCATTGAGGGAGAGTATTCCATAATGAAGGCCCAGCATGAGCGAAGGTTCGCTCCCCCCACTTTGTTTTAACCCTAGGAGTAACAAGTAAGCCAGATTTGCACTATTGATCATGACTGACTGAATTAATAACTTAGTAATAGTAGTAATATATTTTGTTTACAATAACATTCAACTCCACCATGCAGGGTGCTCGAGGTGCTTAAAATATTATGCTATCTTTAAATTTACCTGTACTGGTACATGTTGTTTTTGAGAACAAATCATTCTATTTTTAGCACAGGACTACATGTTTACTTGTGATGTGAAAGAGTTTGACCTGCAGTGTTTCATAAGATCAAACCTTGATGATATACTGTTACTGTACAATAGTGTAATGGCCTATTGGGTCATTCTGTATAGAGAATTAATATGAAGTGCCTGACTGCTTGTATCCATCAACTATTGGAGTATTCTACAAAAGTATCTTGGTGATGTCCCCCAAGTGGATCTTCTCAAAATCCTTTCTTTTGTCATCTTCCTAATCTCTGCAATAAAAAGGTATATACATTGTAGCTCTTCACTTTATAATCCTATATGACAATTGTGTTTTCCATGAATATTTAGGTTGTAGGATACATTGATAACTCCCTCAATCTCTAATGCTTTAATCCATTGTGGACACCACATATTGTGGATTGAAAGAAACTGAGAACGGGACAATGATATGATCTATTGTGTCACAGACTCCATAGTAGTATTTAGAGTGTGTTCAAATCTATTCTAGGAGTATTCTGTACTAATGTGGGAACAATTTATTACCTGCTAGGCTGCCAGAGGCTGATATTTCAGGGTATACAGTGTACATGTAGATGCTTACAAAAAAGAGAAAAGAAACACAAACAATACGTAGAAGACAAAAGAGAAAAACACAAAGAATATGAATGTACATGTACAACATACCCCTTCGGTTTGTCCATTGCATTTATTTGACATGATTGAATTGTACCTAATTGCACAGTTTTGGTCATCCTACAGGTACACAGGAAAATAAAAATGATTGAAAGGAAAAAATTGGCAAATGAAAAGCAAGTAATGGTTCTTAAAAATATGGAATTTGCTATTTTTTCTTATTTTTTGTTTTTTTGTCAACATACACTGTACATGTACATGTACATGTATGTTCTTCTGTTGTCTGTTCATTTATCACATCATTAATTATGACCATTCAAACATTGCTTTATCATAAAAGAAAAATATGGCAGGGAGTACTAGAGAGAGAAGGAGAGAGAGAGAGAGAGAGAGAGAGAGGGGGATGCAAATCAATTAAATAGATGAAAGGAGAGTGAGGAGGGGGGGGGGGGGGGAGAAATAAATTCAGATTTGTTTTTCTTCACCACTTAGACCAAGAGAAGGGTACATATTAGGAAAGTGCATTCAGGCATAGTGTTATGGTACATTTCAAGGGGGGAATTATCTAAATAGAGGAAATAGGATAAATAGAAATCTAGAATAGGGGAAGAATGCAAATCCTGTGGATGCGTTAAAAGTCGTCATTGCAGTAGATTAATCTCTTAATGACTGAAGTGTGGTCAATCTATTTTCCTATTTGAAATTGAAATTAAGGGGGCTAGATCTCTTTTATAGAATTTCAGTATTGCATAAATTTGGTTGAAAGCTCTGACCGGAAATTGCCCAATGCGTCATCTACAGTATACTCTGTTGAGTGGCTGCTTGGACAAAGACAATATTGAATGGAAAATGTGGTATTTAAATTGATAATCTATCTCAATTGAAAACTGAAGCTCTCCTGCACGTGACTTCATGAAATCAAATTCAAACTACTGTATGTACAATCTAAAATGTACTATTACTTTTAGTAGAAGGGTTAGGGGAGAATTATGCATTTAGTTTTGCAATTTTTCTTTTAATAATTGGCAAAATATTGCTGAGAAGCAAGGAGATCTACGCATGAACTTCCAGTCATTGATTTATAATTATTTATTCATTTCTATGGCACTTGATGTATCATAATTTTCATGAAACTTTTCTTATAGGTAAAGACCAGTTTAGGAAACTCCCCCCCCCCCCCTCTCACAAAATGAAATGGAAGCTCTTATTACCAATCATGTGAAACCGTGAAAGAATATGTTTTGACTAATACGTGATGACACAAATTTTCCTGAGAAACCACCTACTCATTGATAAATTTGGTAAATTATTATATCTATTTGGACCTGATAGATATAACGCACGTGTCGCGCACGTGTCGCGTAGTCCCATATACATCTTTCTGTGTACAGTGCTTGTAACTTTACCAAGACTGGGCCAGATTTCTTATCATTTTGATGATTCCAGATTCCAGAACCTTGAAGTACACAGCAATATCTATATGCTAGATGATCAACCTTTTCTGATCGATTCCACAACGTTTCTTTCACAATGCAATCGCATGACCATACTGATCTTTATCTTTAAGAGAGAGGTGGATCGAGCCTTTGTCCATCTTGCACACAGCGTAGGGCATGATTTCTGTCACTTAAAAATAGCATGAATGACTGTACAGTCATCCTCAGAAGTTCAATTTCAGTCACAACCTTTACAAATATATGCCATAGTGTGTGTAATGTGTTTAATGTGCAAATGCATAGTACCGCTAGTCTGGAAACTGTTTGCTATACTGTACAATTACCTGCAGTATTCTAAAAATACCATAATAATTGCTTGTACTCATAGGTTTTCTGAAACCTTTCAAGTTACATTCCTTTGGAGATGTTGTCCACTTTGTGACTGATGAAGCAAACAAAAAATCTCCTAAAGTTGCAATTAGTGTGCCGAATCTAAAACATTTGGAGCAATTCAAAGTACATGTACATTGTTTAATTGCACCAAGAAGGGGTTTAACTCGAATTCTTTAATAATGATTCAATGCCATTCTGCTTCTCAAGCTCAGTAGATGATATGACAAGGTGATCTATCTAGTTAAGCACTTTTTTTATCTATGGAAGAAGAACATAAAAGGGATCCAGTAACTTTGTCTCAGATTCTGAAACAAAATCTTGGATTGATAATTATAAACCTTTAGGTCAGTCAGGAACCCCATGACTTTTACAAGCAGATCGCCTGTCTGATTATCAAGATATTTATGATTGGAATTACAAATTTTGAAAACCGTTTGCCAAACGGTTTTCATAACACTACAGTGTATGATTGGGGAAAACGAGTATGGTAAAAGCGGTCATTCAAAGATTTTTACTTTTTTGAGGCACTTCTTGATCATTTTGAAGCGTGATTTTTTTTAGTTATTCGATATTACACCATATCACAGACACTGATAGCACGTAGGGCTGTGCATCTCAGATATAACATTGTTAAACGATCCCTTTAAGAGCCAGAAGGGCATTTCAAAGGACCCAAGGAGAACACACCCTGTTGCTCTCCCCAGATGGTATAGAATACAGGACTCAAAACCAGTAACCACCACCTGTATAGAAAGACCACCTGTCTATCAAGACCACCTGTCTATTATGACCACTTTTTTGTTTTCCCTTGAATATGGTTTCTCATTTAAACCTGTAGTAAAGGAACCTTTACATAAAGACCACCTGTCTATAGTATAAGGACCATTTCATGTTAACCATTCACGTTGAGCAGTCTTTAAATATACAGATTTCACAATACTACTAATAATACTCCCCAAGCATATGATCTTCTAGCAGTGTTTCAAAAGCTTCAATGGCAGAAAGCACGTACTGTAGGCCTACAGATTTATTATTGTCTCCCACAGCCATAGCATCGAACCCAGCCTACATTCTTTTCCTCCATAATTCATTCCTGATCTCACTTGGCAGTTGGCACTTACAGTAGTATCAAGAGAATACCGGGCCAGCACACATTTGTTATACGTATCAAGGAAAGTTATTTTCACCTCTATGATGGACTTGGAAGTGGGTCTAGAAGCATTGCATCTGTTTCCAGGATACAATGTGTTTTAAATGGCACCCAAGTGGAGATATATCCCAGGGTTCACTGCAAACAAATGAGAGCAATGATTGAGGTTTGCTTCTGAAGTAGCAGAGTGAGTTAAAGATGTGATCTACAAATTCAAACAGTTAAATTTAAAAATCTGTTGGAAGTGTTTCGGCTAGTACAATATGCCACAAAACATCTTAAAATGATTTGTAGCACAGAAGCAAATGATTTTTTTAGGGATGGCTCTTATAACAAAAAAAATGAATGTGCAATTTTTAAAAGTTGCATGTGCCTGGGACACAAGGGTGCCCAAAAATGTAGGTCCAGATCGACCCCAACAAATTTCACATCTTTTATGTAGGATTCATGCATGCAAACCTTGAAAGTATAAATCAAGGTCATCTACATCTTTATCTCTATACAATGTATGCAGGGAAGAAGTCAAAGATCCCTGAGTTCTTAAAGATTTTGAAAGTTCTTTGATATATATATATATATATACATACATGTATGTTGACCTTAGAATGAACTTTTCTAATTGAATACCTGTTTGAAAAGAAAGAATCAAAAATGGCGATTTACGAAGGCATACACCATGTAAATGGAGATAGGTCACAGGAGTTTAATGACACTTGTGGAGCCCCCTTTTTCTATTTGAACCCCTTCATGCGTTTCCTTCACGGTTTCTTGTTTCCTTCTCCCCCCCCCCCCCCTCATTGAATAAAGAGAACTTTTTATAATCGCCAGAAAATTTTATTGATTTCTCCCTCCTCTTTTCTAACCCTTTCTCTTGAAGTGATTCTTGGTCTCTTCAAAACAGGTCAATGGTTTTGAAGTTTTAAAGATGCTGGGAGCTAATGAGCTATAGAAGGCTTTGCAAACAAATGAGGGTTATTTTTCTTCTTCTGAAATTATCTTAAACTGTTGAAGCTTGTTGTTCATGTACATGTAGCTTGTATTGGACTTCATGCATTGAGTAAAGGAAAAATAATTGAAATGTGATAAAACGTCAGATGAGTGGCATTTCTTTTCATTGAAGAGCTGCAGAATACACTGTTCATGTAAATGTACACTTTTGTAACTCTGAAATTTCTACCTAGTTTCATTGTCACCTCTTTTGAGGTACGGTAACAATGAAATTGTTCTGAAATATCACATTCATGCAGTAGAAGTCAAGCCTTCCAAATGACTGTTGAATGAAACATGATATTTCTTCATCAATCAGATTTCACACCTCGTTTTCTCTCTTAAATTCCATAATGTGAAGGAAAAATTCCCTCCCTTAGTAGACCTTTCATATAAAAATCTACTTCTTGTAAAAGACCTTTGACTTATATTGCCCCTATTGCCCTCAACTGAAACTTAGAAGTTGTGAAACTATTTGTTGGGACAAAGAGAATACTTGTACACCTCCGGCCCATGACACATTCAATAAACATGGCTTTAAAAAAGAGCAGTTGTCAAACAGTCAAAGATGATTCAGGCAATGTAGATGTATGGAAGTCTTTCTTATACTCCTGATAATCATTGTGTCTCTCAGAAGTATTAGTGGGATAATTCTTATTGTTATATTTGTGTCTTTTATGCTTTCTGAAGATTATTTCATGAGCGCCAACAATTCTCATGAGAGATTTCCTTGAATTGTCCTGTGACTCATCACATGCTGAATAATTTTATGCTTTTGAAAGAAATATTGAAAAATTCTTTTTAAGGACATCCTGTCGAATATGAAACTGCTAAAAGAATATTTTTGTTCTTGTCACGATCTAGAAGATTTTCTCCGATCAATCACTGAATATTGTGAAATAGATATATAAAAATGTGGTGTTTTATCAGTTTATGAAGCTGTATTGGCTTTGGTTACCCTCAAAAGATCTGCAATACTTGATTTTCAAGAAATCACACATGATTTATGATTGATGACTTTGTTTGTTGGATAATGATCAGTAAGTTCAAAATAGAGAGCAGTTATAACCTCTTGTATGCCCTGCGAATCAAATGAGATGATTTCAAGTCACAGGTAATATCTCGTAGTCTGCATGTATGAGGCAATAGAAACCCCCAAATATCTGCATTTGGCATTTCAGCGCACACACATCATTCATTTATCCAAATGGCTTTTCGACATTAAATTTCATTTCCGCTGACATAATTAGAAAATTGATCTAATTAGCTTGGAAGCGTTGGTGTAAATAACTTGTTTGTTGTTACACAGATCTATTGGCACATGCATGAAAGGGAATGTCATGTGAAAAGCTCATGACTTCATTGATGAAGTTTGATATAAACAGGCTGAGAAATACATACTGGTAGCCCTGTTTACTATTTAACTTTAACTTTCAATGATTTTTTGATTGTTTCTTTGTCACTGCACTGATTTTCCTGCTTGGTGTACAATGTAGGTAACTCTACTCTAGTCACCGAGTAATAATTTTCTTTCCCTAGCTTTTTCCCCAGTTATTTCTCCTAGTTACATGTAGGAGCTTGAAAATAATCACCATATTTTGTTGGTGCCATTACCGGTACTTATATTTTAATCTCTCTTTGAGTCTTATGATCTCGCTTTTTTCATTCTTTTTCATCTCTCTCCCTTTCTCTTTCGCAATGTTCCTTATTTCTCTTCTCTTATTCTCTCTGTCTCTCTCTGTCTCTCTCTGCCTATCTCTGTCTCTCTCGGTCTCTCTCTGTCTTTCTCTGTCTTTCTCTGTCTCTGTCTCGTCTTTCTTCCTTTTGCTGCATGTCTTTCTTCCCTTCCTTTTATGTCTCATCTTCTTCTTAACATACATTTAGATCAACTGAATTACATTGTACATATCTGCTGAGAGCCAGAAGGGCATCAACTCTATGTTACACCCTTCTGGCTCCAAACAGACGATATGATTGGGGTGGGAATCTCTGCTCTACAGGTAATAAAGCATCAATTGTAACTTGTTTCTGCATGGCTGTTCAATTGATCCATCCCTTGAACTTGGAATGCCATGGAAATTTGGCCTCTAAACTGAATCATCATGTCCATATCAGTCACATGAGAAGCAGATGACATCAAACTATGTGAGAACTTGACCTTTGTATCACGTTCTTGATCAAAGCCTTCTTTCTCTTTTCCTTTCAACCAACCACTGTGGTATAGAATTACATCCAGACAACATCCAGCCTTGTTTACATATAAAGCAATAAACTGCTGAAAAAGAAGATCTTGCAGCAATATAAAATGGCATAAGCCTAGGGTGGTGCCTTTCATTTTTGTATTATCAGTGTAATTCACACAGATGAAGAAGTTCTATAAACCCAAAACTACCCAACATGTTCACTTATACAAAAATGTATCTGAACAAGGCTTTTAGCACAGTGGGATCTTTCTCTTTCCTGCTGCAAATTACACAAGAAGGGATGAAGCACAAGAATCTGATATTTGTTATAACTTTATGATTTTGGTATGACTTTATGATATTATGACTTTGCTGAGAAAGGTTAATGTGTTTTGTTGCATTTTGTTCATAGTCGTTATAAGTACTTACGTGAGCATATTTTGTAGGTGAATTAGACTAATACAGGTCATTTATATGAACCGTGCCTTGTAATTAAAGAGAAGGTTGAGTTCTGGGAAGAGGTGAAAAATAATTTGTGAGCGTTACTCATTCTTATTATGCAAGTGTGGAAGAACATCAGATAAGACATGTTCCCTGAAAAGCATGGCTCTTCAAATGCCTTCATATTCTAAATATGCATGTAACATCGTAAAAATCGGGGGGCCGGCTTTTTACGCCACGTGTTCGTGAAGTCCCATATACATCTTTCTGTGTACAGTGTTTGTAACTTTACCAAGACTTGGCCAAATTTCTTATCATTTTGATGATTCCAGAACCTTTCAATACACACAAATTATTATGTGCTAGATGATCAACCTTTTCTGGTCGCAATGCAATCGCATGACCAGAACTCAACTTCATCTTTAACATACTTGAGACCCATTTCTAATGGCTTAGGCATTCCTTAGGTTTAGATCGAAGACCTAGTTGATGCAGATTTACATCAGCTGATAAAATATAGCTCACAAATGACTGGTTTTACTTTTCTAAAATCTAATAAAATCAGGATGGAAACAAAATTCCTCTATTCCTGTTAATAGTATACAGTACAGTTTAAATCCTTTGGAAACTTTGACTGAGATTTTTTTTAAATCTTTTATAATGTACAACAAAATCTGCCTATTTCACAAATATGGTATGGAATATATCCTGTTTTTACCATTCAATGTACAGAAAAACAAAAATTATGGAGGTAATTTTAGAAATTTAGAGTGATTGACGTCCAGATTCAGATCATTGATTTGTTACGGCCTGTTTACAAAAAAACAAGAATATTATTTGAAAAAGATGCACTTCTCATTTGACTGATGATACCTAGACCTTTAGAAGGTATAGTAAACCAGATTCTGTATCATTTTGTGCTTCAGGAGTGGTAACTCAAGCAAGGGCTATTTCATTAGTAGTAAAAAGCCAATAGCCCATGTTTAATCCCCTATATTAAACCAATTTCAAAGTCATGCTTATTTCTGTACAGCAAGCTCATTAATCCTTTTGTCAAAAGTCATTCACAATTCTGAAAAGTTGTTTTGATTTCAAATTCCAGCATATTCTTTGTCACCTGTATTCCTGTATTAAGAATTTTTAAAAGGGTGCTTAGTCAAACACAATGAACAGAATATTAAAAGTATTACAAATCTAATTGGCCATGACTTTAGGAATGGTTGCCCAAGCAATGAATCGGATGGTCAGAAAGTTCATTCATCGAACAAATCCGATGGAATTTTAGTTTTGAGTAGTTATTTACTCAAGCCTTGTTCAAGAGGAGTTCAAGAATTTTGTGGCATAGTAGGGATTAAAAACAAAATATAAGAATAGTGTATGGTGAAATCTTTCTTTGTATTCTGCACACATTTAGTACAGGAAAGAAAGAATAGTTTACTAATTTTGAAGACTCTTTTGAGAGGTCAGCCCTATAATTATTAATGAAAATGATGAACACTTTTTATTGGCTGAACTGGAATTTGTCTTCAAACATATTAGTTTTAAGCAAACAATATCCAGATCACATAGTGGCCATTTGAATATTGTCTGGTACACGTAATGTTTGATTTGGTGACTTCTCTCATCCTCACTTCCAATCTTTCTTTCTTTTTGACAATTTCTTTTTTGAAGAAAAAAGAAAGGGAAAAAAGAAGATATGTTAATATTTTTTTAACATGAATGGTTCACATTAATTTTTGTTATTAAAGTATGGAATAATACATCACCTAACCTAATGTGTCCTAAAAGTAGGCTTCATTCTATACGTTGAGTGCAGTATGAACATGTGTAAAAGCATGAGTTACACCCTTCTTTCTCTGCCATAGCAGACTACATAATAAGCATTAGGCACCTCACATATCATGCTCACTTTAGGTCTCTCTTGCAGCAACATAATATGTGTGACTTACTACAGTGGCCTAAAGTGAAGCGTCATCACACATGTCAAACCACATGATAGAGATGATCAATTATATCGGATTTCCTAAATCTATTATCAACCAGTCAATATATATAGTCTAACGCTTCAGACGTTGTAGACAACTTGGTTTTCACACAACTGTGAGAGCCTGCCGTCCATGCCAGACAGGCATAATCTTTTAATTGATCGTAGTGAAAGATTGATTTCTATGACACCTGCAGGGGACTGCATGGGCATCGGGTATCATCATTTCTGCAGCTTGCCTTGTGTAAAGAATGATAAATGATGGAAGTTTGGATTCAGACTAGTGATTGACCAGTGTCTGGTCTATGAGGGGAAATTATTTCAGCCTTGGTCAAAAGTGACCAAGCCCTTTGAGTTTAGCTGAGGTCAGAATGCAGTTCATTTCCCTCAATCCCACTGTACATGTACAAGTGTAGCCTGCAATGAAGAAGAATATTCTGTCCGGTGGATTGTTCAGTGAGCAACTTATTGAGATGAATTCCATGTTTTGAAATATATTAACAGTTTTAACTCTTTAACTTTCAGCATATTCATTTCAAAACGTCTTAAAAATTAGTTGATAACTGACCAGTGCATGCATGGCCTATTCATATCATGATGATGAATGGGAAAGGGGAAAATTCCTCAGTATTAGCTTGCTGTTTTAATTCGTAGTTCTTATTCTTAGAATGTGTCGAACTCATTATTTTAGAAGAAACGTTCCATTTATTTTTTCATTTATTTCATATCAATATTGTAGTTAGCATATATTCTTTTTCTTTCCACATTCATGCATCCAAAGACTATTGCACTGCTTTCATGGTATTAGCCTCTCTTAGAGTCATGTCCTCATGTGGGAAAGACATCAAGAGATATGATGGGAAACCAGTCAAGGAACAGGAATCTGTATCTGTCAACCTGTTTCACTTTGTCAGACCTCAGAGAAAACATTGCAGGCCTACGCTATGAAATATGTTCAACCCTGGATGTCAGAGGATGAATACTTGCAACAACTTTCAGAGTTTAATGTTCCCAAATGATTTATGCCATGAACTGTACTAACTGTAGCAATACCCTGGGCATCGTTTCACAAAACCGTTTAAAGTACAAGTTTGCACACTAACCCTTATAGTTATAGAGCTCTCCTACCCCAGAGCTCCACGCTAACTTTTTTGGAAGGGGGTCGGAATTTAACTTCTAACAGCCTGTATGTACATGTATCTATGTACCCTTTGTAAAAACTTCAAAATGTCGGGGTCCAGACTTGAATCTTAGGCCTCCATGTGTCCCCGGCACCTGTTAATAGTGTCGAGCCTTGCCTACCCATTCCTGTTTGGAAGGAACGATTGTCCATCACACTAATGTTATGAACCCTTGGTTCCTATCTTTCATTCTAGTTCAGACTATTGAATTGAAAAGCATAGCAAATACATGAGTATTCCTAATTTTGTCAAAGATATTCAGAAATTCAGATTTTTGCTGAGCAAGGTTTGCAGGTGAACACACTTCTGCTGAGGAGTACAAATCAGGTGTATAACAGGGAAAGAGATTGTTGTCCAACGGATAATATGGACTACCCAGTTCCTTCCACCATTACTTCCATCATATCCGGCAATGTCTAGGTTAACAGCAAGTGTTAAAAGACGCATTTACACTGCAAGCAAAAGCAACCCCCCCCCCCCCCCCAAAAAAAAAAAAAAAAAAAAAACATATTTGAGAGTTTTATCAGAAGTTGCTAGGCAACTACCTGTAAACCTGATAAAAACCTGAATTTAAAAACCCACCTCTAGAGTGGCCTTTTGAAACTCAAGCCAAGGCTCTGCTGGTTTTTTTCAGTGCAAACGCTCTCTCTCTCTCTCTCTCTCTCTCTCTGTCTAAAACACCAGGGAATTATT
The DNA here is from genome assembly GCF_000002235.5 of Strongylocentrotus purpuratus. Classification (NCBI taxonomy): domain Eukaryota; kingdom Metazoa; phylum Echinodermata; class Echinoidea; order Camarodonta; family Strongylocentrotidae; genus Strongylocentrotus; species Strongylocentrotus purpuratus. Next base: position 30,375,929 of record NW_022145601.1, on the reverse strand, counting down.
CCAGTTTTGCTCATGTGACTTTCATCGCTTGTGCCCTATCACAAGCAGAGCAGCATCAAGTCTCGCTTGAACACTGCCCATCAAAACACCTGCATGATTTAATCAGCAAGAAAACACTGAATTTTGTTCAAGTAATATTAGAGTTAATTCAGTCTTTTGCAGTGTCAATAGGGGGGGGGGGGGGTAGCTGTTGGATTCATTTGTTACATTGGTCCAGGAGAGCAAATGCATGTAGATTCACTAATTAATTACTCCTTACATTTCTCAGAGAACAAACTTCAAAGGGTTTGTCGGAATGCCTTCCAGCATGGCAACAAGGCATGCAGAAAGCTTGTGAGCCTACTATAGATAATCTTTTGATATTTAATTTTGATATTTTAAGAAGTGACATTGTTGATTGATTGATAAATCATTATGTGCTTCAGGGCAGTGGAACACTTGTTTCTAAATTTGTCACTCTGAACCAACCTGGGATTGAGAAGATAAGGCTTGCATAGTATAATATAAAGACCATAAACTCTAGAATAGGAGTTCGTACATACATAACCTTTGAATGGGTTTATAATATGTCATTGATATAATGTAAATGTTTGTAAATATGAAACCCAAATTATTAAAAACCAATTTCCATTTGTACTGACCCAAGATTTGCTCATACATTCACTGCTCTGGGCTTTATTTCGTCAAAGTTACATGTACATGTATAGGTTTATGGTTACAGTTGGATTTTAGCTTTAGGATAAGGGTTAGGTATAGGAAAATTGTGTCCAGGATTGAAGTTCAGAGTTTGGTTTAATATGTAGGAAATTGATGCAGAGCAATTGTCCCGAGAGCATACATGTATGCTGTATGCCTGAATGTGTACCTTACCTGGATAGTTTGGGTCTTTCATATTAGAGAAAAAAGTAAAAAGAAAACAAGATCAAAGGATGTAATGTCTAGACAGCTTTGCTGGACAGTAGACAAGCATGAAGGTCAGTACTACAGTATATCTCCTATTCAGAGTCAGAAGGGCATAATTACCTCTCTAAAGTATATGAGTTAATGTTCTTGTGGCTCCAAACAAGTGATGTCCTAAACAGACATTACACGGACACATCGAGGCATGGCTGCCCTAGCCTTGCATGGGGATAGTCCATGGGAAGGAAAAGAGCAAATAGATCAACATGGATGATCTATTTCAGATATACCATCAAGGATCATCACAACCCCCTCCCTATGCCGCCCCCCCAACATTACCCCACCCCCATATACGCCTTTACATGTTTATTTAGAAGAAGCAGCTACTAAGTAGTAGAATTTGATATCCATCGTGTTTTAGATCAAACAACACTGTAGTACAGTTATTGTCATGCCTAATGTTTCTTTTACATGATGGACAGCTGATATAAAGCAATCTGTAGCACCGGCATTTCATCTCTAGAATTTCAAGTCAGGCTAGTAATATACCACTTTTGTTCTGAATTGATATTGGGCTACCTGAGAAGTTCAACTTGAATATGGTAGCAAAGTTTCCCAAGTTTAGGTCATAAGATGTCAACTTTAGTGTAGTAGATGTAAACAGACCTCAGACAGAACAAGTTTAGATAGCCATGGACCATGCTCCATTGCAAACTTTACTGTTGATTTAAAACCAAGCAGTCATGATGCTGTGTTTGATAAGCATTTTACCATTTCAAACAAGAGAGGTCACTTATTAAACATGTCCAGGGAGTGATCAACCCCCCCCCCCCTTTCACACTGGTTAAGAACTATGCATACATGTATGTGTAATGGAACCATAATTTGTGTTGATTTACGGAAGATGCAAATAGGCCTTCAGAGAGTCCAGACAAACTAAAGTTTAGATAGACATGGACCATGTCCATTTTAAACTTGACTGTTGATTTAACCATGATTTAACCAAGTAGTCTGGAAGACTGTGTTTGATAAGCATTTTACTAATTCAAACAAGAGAGGTCACTTTTTAAACTTGTCCAGGAAGTTATCAACCCCTTCACACTGGGCAAAATCTATAAGCATGCATGTACATGTTTGGAACCATGATATGTAGTGAGTAACAGGCCTCCAGAGAGAGTCCAAATAAATTTAAGTTTAAATAGCCATAGATCATGGTCCACATCAAACTTGAATGTTAATTTAACCAAGCAGTCAGAAACACTGTTTGATAAGCATTTTACCGACTTGAACAAGGGGTCACTTTTTAAACATTTCTAAATTACAGGTTGATTGACCATTTCCCATGGAGGAAATTTTTAATCTGTCATTGTGCGTATGAGATAATGAGACAGTTAAATAATTAGCAATATATTTTGTCATGATGAAATGATTGCAGAGATTAAAAGTAGGGTGTCTGAACAAACAGTGCTTTGAAAAATACATCCATTTAAGCAAGATAACTGTTTGAAATAGATTTCATCGTGTGGTAAACAGTGGTATGGTTGAATACTGTTTCAAGCTGTTTCATGATAGTTATAAATGTTGCAAAGTGTTTAAAAAAAATAAACAAGCGTCTTTACTGAAGGTCAGTGTATTGGTTGTCATCCTTGCTTATAGGACTAATGATTTTGTTTTTCTAAAATATTACAGCACATTGTGTTTGGCAAATGACTTTAAGAGCAATTTAACGTGGACTTTTCCCCTTCTCTATACAGGATGTTTTACTTTTATTGTCCTTCATGTGAAAGGGTCCCCAAAGAAATAGACCTGCTTTTTTTCTAAAACTGAGACAGAGTTGTCAATCATTGCATTGTAAACAGTAGGAGTGGGCAGACAGGTTGACCAGACTACCGTTAATCTTTTTATTAGGGTCAGTCTTCCAGTTTGTTGACCCCCACTGAATACATACCATAGTCATCATCTCTCTTGCCCAATTCACTACCAATCGGGAGTCAATATGAACTAGTGTGCCAATATGCTAAAGGCATATTTCATCTCACAAATTTATGTTTTGGAAAAAAATATCTTTTGGAGTTTAACACATATCGTTGCTAAACATTTGATCGGTTTTATTTATTTATTTTGTTGATCTAAATTATATGTTATACTGCGTGTATACAGATATATAAATTGGGTATAAGTTAAATGTGGATGAAGGGAGAGACAGGGCGAAGGAGGGAGAGATGGAAGTTAGCATATTTGCAGATGATTAAGAATTCAATCTTAACACATTTTGATCAATTCACTAAAAGAAATCCCTGTTTCTTCAACTTTAAGCTTATCAGGAATCAAACTCATGTAGAATTTAGACTCTTCTGACCCAGCTAAGGTCGATTGCTTTCATAATGTATTGTTTGAAAGAAAAATATCAAGACTTGATGCCATGCAATGTATCCTGTGTTCTCCTGACTCTAATTTGATATGAAATTCTTGTTTTTCACAATGTCTTAATTATGAGCATCCTTAATTAATTAATCCACATGCCAAGAAAGAATGTTTACAAGGTACAGGAAGTCACTTTCATTATGCCAATACCAAATAAATCCCATTTCCTGTTTTTAATGTTTGGACTAGTCCCACCAAATAGCTTCAAACAAATTAATATCATCCCAAGTTGATTACTGATGAGATCAAAGTATTTCAGCTTTGAAGAAGTTTCCTGAGAAAGTATGAAGTGGAAATCATTAACCCATCGTCTACCGGAACCGGTTAGTCTCTGTATTAAGCCTATGGGAAATAGAGAATTCAGTGGTCAAAGGGTTTATGTTTTGCTGGACCAGTCGTCAGTATTTGCTGTATCTTCAATGGAATAATTTCTCTGCTTCTACTGATGTATTAATAACATATTTGATAAAAGGGGCAACAACAAGGGTTAGGGGCATTTGGAAAAATAGCTTATTAGCCACTCTTTCCTCACTATTTTTGTTTTTTGTCTGAAGGATCTATTTTTCTATTAGCAAAATTTGCACTAAAACATTGTATAGTACAGAATGTGTTAGTTGTTCCTGTTCACCTTCTGTATTGCGAAGTAAGGGCAGCGAACTCTATCGGTGTTTGTGAGGCATAAAGGCCATTGATTTGCGGCAAATACCGATCGAGCAAAGTTCGATTCGCCATGACAATAGAGCCAGTATGACTCATCAGCAAGCAGATGTTTGTTTAAATCGCAATAAATGGAATATGTTTTTTTTTTCCTGGGTAATTTGTGAATTGGCAATAGTGCGTGGAAAGTCAAGTAGGGGTTAAACCCTCGTAAGAAAGACCGATCGTCACGGTGGTTTGGAGTTGTATGGTAGAGCGTAAGGCGTGACTTACAAAGTTATAGTTCCGATTGTGGGGCATCTTTATTTGATGATGAAGTGTGTCGCTGCTGAAAGCGATAGGTTGGGTTTTTGGAATAAAGGCCTTTTCAGGATTATGTGAGATAATGTCAGAGACGATTTTGAATGCCTTTTTTGTGTGCTTCTTTTGCTAAATTTAATTCTGTTGAATTGCTTTATCAGCATATGGGAAAATATTCTTTTCTATAAAGCCATAATTCTGTCAATCTTTCTCTCTTATATTCAGTCTTTCATTCTCTCCTTTTTCTTTAATCTTTCTGTCTCCACATCTTTATCTTTTATCCTCTACTGAGTTCAAGTGATACATTATACTCTTTAGCTTCTGCAGTACAATGCTTGTGTCCTCCATTTAATACTGCAGTCCTTAAAGGTAATACAAAGTTTTGGGAAATTTTGAAAATTGGGTGGATAGTGAATCTTTACAATTTTGATATATTTGGATGCCCCTGTGGATGTATTATAAGCACTAAAAAAATTAACCCCTAAAACACTTCTGTTTTCGAGAAAAATTGAATATAAAAATTAACCGGTGATCCCGGTAAATTTTGATAAATTTCAAATAGCGCCTACGGCCGTACAATGGTAGCTGCGACCATGAAAATCTCAGAATATGTAGTTGTGATATATAATTTCCAAACGGGAATAGCTAATCGGTCGATTTTAGTCAAGAAACATTGTTTCATAGCTAAATTGGTATCTTGACCTTGAGAGGGAGCTATACAACATAAAGGGTTTATTATTTATAATTTCATAACTTTAGACTCGATTTCAACCTGGACAACGATCAATGAATATTGTAGGAACGCATATGCTTCCAATATGTTAATTTGAACCAAATTCATGACCCCATACCAAAACTTTGTATTACCTTTAAAGGTACTATGTCCCTTTTGCAGCCAACCTCAAATGCTGTAGAACTTTGCAGGAATTATGAATATGTCATGTATGTCCTATCTGTGAAATTTAAACGTTAGCAGTGTCCTCATATTCAAATTATGCAAGGAAACCCGTTTACTTGCTAGACTTCACTGTCAGACACTATTGAGTGACTGACTGGCTTTTTTTCTTCTTTGGTAATAACAGACATGAAAAGAGTTGTAAAGGGTACATGAGCATTTGTCAACATCAATAACCCACTTCTTGTGATGGCCAAGATTAAACTGATTGAATCTTTGCGCAGCATTAAATGTATGACCATTCGGTACAATTGTCTGAAAATCAAGACTATTACTTTTGGGCTCTATATAGCCCTAAAGTCGATTTGACAACTAATAGTCGTTATTTTCCCACTTGAAGACATTTTCAAGCCCCACATTTTTTAGGGAAGTTCTAAATAAGTATTATCTTTCAAATGCAGTTGGAATTTAACTTTTTCATTTTCTTGGCCTGCAAATGGGATATAGTACCTTTAAACTTAAAGGTAGGCTTTACTACTTCAGCAAGAAGGGATTAGACCGCCCAGCGAGCCAGCGAGGTCACTGTGACAGGTGGCTATCTCATTAACTCAGCTCTCATTTAACATAAGAAAAAGAGGATCATGGGGGACCAACAGGCACCGATTGGGGAAGTTTTCTTTATAGCGGGAGCAATTAGTAGCTACAAGTAGGACAGTGTGCCTTTAATAAATGGTATCACCATCTAAAGGTGACAAAGACACTTGATATGTCGCCAAGAATATGACAGAGATAACACTAACCCAGCTCCTTCTCACATTGCCTTTGTTAGTTTTTGTTGACACCCGGCGATTCCATCAGGTGATGATATCTAGAGTGGTCATTACGGGAGGCGTGAACTTGCTTATGACCGGCCACCTGGGGTTCGGGCGATTCTTAAATTATACGACTCATTTGAAATGATGATAACAGTGATGGTCTGGTTGTGAGATTAGGTTTGACCATGCTAATTGCTATTGGACTTGGCTTTGTCCAAAACATACTGTAGTGGTATATCTAGAGTATTATTATGAATCATCCTGAATCAGCTAATGGTAAATTGGCCCCCAAAAACTGCTGAAAAGTTCTGTAGGGGTTCAAAAAACAATTATTTCACGATATATCAGTGATGCTGAATACTTTGACAAGCAGTACGGAATATGGTTAAGGGATGTACATTTATAATGTAGCGTATATTGGATTACAGATGAAATTGGAAAATTGGAAGAAACACAAGAGAAAATGTGAAAGATACATGATTTAACAATTTGTGGAGTGGAAGTTTATAGAAGGGTTTATTAAATAGTGGGAAAGAAGAGGGGAAGGAGATATAACTGGTTTAAAAAACATTCTTGCAGGAGGAGACGCTTATTCACATGTTTATATTCTTGCACAATGCACCTGAAAATGAGTTATAAACAAAATAACAAATTGCTCTTTACTTTGACCTGTTTATCCCTTAAAGGTACCATGTCCCCTTTGCAGGCCCAAAAAATGAAAAGGTTAAATTCCAACGGCATTTGAAAGATAATACTAATTTAGAACTTCCCTAAAAAAGGTGGGGCTTGAAAATGTCTTCAAGTGGGAAAATAACGACTATTAGTTGTCAAATCGACTTAGGAGCTATAGAGCCAATAAGTAATTGTCTTGATTTTCAGACAATTGTACCGAATGTTCATACGTTTTATGCTGCGCAAAGATTCAATCAGTTTAATTTTTGCCATCACAAGAAGTGGGTTATTGATGTAGACAAATGCTCAAGTACCCTTTACAGCTCATTTTATGTTTGTTATTACCAAAGAAGAAGTTGTGACCTACATGTATGTGTACACATCACATAATTATACATACAGTATGACAATATCACGGGACATAGCCTGAGATTATCTTAGATGAAATCATCTACCGTCAATAAATCATGATATATCTTTCAGCATGCCAGTTAGCTGTCTCCATTATCTTGAAGTTCAAGTTCAAATTGAAAATGAAGAGTTGTCTTTCCTTTTCTGAAGTATTTTCTTTTCACTCTGTATCTTGAAGAAAGTTAAATTTAGCACGAGGAAATCATCTCTTTCAGTGAAATATTGGGCATGAATAAAATTGTCAAATCAACACAGCCATAATTTCGAATTTCTTCACAGATTATTCTGTCACTTTACAAGTTTACAACCAGAATGGTTATTTCCTTTGGACATCTATTTACGGAAACTGTAGTATTTCGGGATGACCCAATGACCTAGTATTGCTAATTTGAATTTCTTTTCGTAATTATATAATTGAAAAGACCTTTTCAAAAGTGTCCATCTTAAAGGATTATTGTAAAACCAGAAAGTTTTGTGAACAAAACTAAAAAAACAACTCTTTTCACAGTGTGAAAGTTTTGTGAGCCTGTACCACCTGTGAGATTAATTGCAGCGATAAATTTCATGCAACCTTTTTTTTGGTTTTCAGCAATCCATAAACTCGAACTTGGTTGTCCAATAAAGTGGCTTAAAGGAGCTATGAAGTTGAAGAAAAAAAAATATGGATTAAGTTTCATGTCTGATGTAATATTTAGTATGGTAGTTTTTATTTTTTATTACAAAAATTGTCTGTTTTCATTAAAAATAATTCCATATTTTTGTTTTTTACTTCTTCTTTTATTTCTAGATCCCAGTTGCAGTGAAATGTTTGAGCCCTGAGAAGCTAAGTTTGGACAAATGTCAGCAAGACTTCCTCAAAGAAGCTGCCATTATGCACTCACTCAACCATGAGCACCTTGTCAAGTTATATGGAGTCGTCTTAGATGTGGATAGCTCGCTCATGTTGGTAGGTATTGTAGAGATGGTTTAAATTAGAGATGGGGAGGGGAAGGGGGAAGAGATGGCATTATCAACTTGCGTTAATAACCAGTACATGTATAGCAGCTTTAATGAGGTCGGATTCATGTCATAATTAGATTTGAATCCCTCCCACATCATTATTACCATATTGGCCCTGAGCCATAGACAGTGTGTCATGTTCAATCAAGAAATTGTTTAGTACATTGTATCCTTCCAAGTTCATAAGCCTGTTATGATTGTACTCGTTAATGTACCCTGATGACGATGAAAGAGGGGCGATGAGGAGGGGAGGAGGAGGGGAGGGGGAGGAGGAGGGGAGGGGGAGGAGGAGGGGAGGGGGAGGAGGAGGGGGAGGGGGAGGGGGAGGGGGAGGGGGGGGGGAGGGGGAGGGGGAGGGGGAGGAGGAGAGGAGGGGGAGAGGAATATATTTATTAGCAGTAGTGGTGTGAGAACAAAACAAGAAAACAAAAATCACATAATAAACTACAACATCTCACACATATTACAACATCTTACACATGCCTGCTGGTTTGCTCTAGTCAGCCATTTGTGTATCGGTACATGTAGACCTATGGCTGTATACACTACTATCTACACGAACCTACACCTAGAAATGGATAAACAGGGGGCAGTGAAAATGACGGACTGGTGTCTTGTACCACTACGTGAGAATGTCTCATTCGTACCTAAAAAGCAGGAAAAAAGAAAGATAACAATAAGCCACCTGCTTTATGACAAAATTATGATGAGGGAGTTCCAACCATTTTAAAAGTTTAAGATGAAGAAGAAATATAAAAGTACAGGGAACAAAAAATATACAGAGGTAACTTGATCCAATGTCAAGGAAATGGCAGGATTTTTTCTTCTTCTATTTATGATATTGGGAATTTAAAACAAGGTGCACAAAATATATTGGTGGTGAAAACCGTGAATCATAGACTAGGAAATGATTGTGTAGGACTCGGCAAAGACAATCTCCTATCATTAAATTGATCACACCTCGTTCACCTCTATCTCTCATCTTCATACCAGTGTCTCATCTTCCGGGTATGGTCGGGTATGATAACCTTTGACCTTTATATCAGGTTCCTCCAATTGGAATTCCAAGGTCACATCTCAGATATTCAGAGGGCACAAATGAAGATAGGAGTTGAGATTGCACACCCCCTCGTGGACGACGGGGAAACAGGAAATATCAATAAACGTTTGTGAGTGTGATCACGAGATTGGAAATGAACGAAAGAAAAAGAGAAACAAGAAGTTGCAAATAAAGTAGGCAAAACAAATGCAGATGCAAGTGGATATTTTTAAAATAAGGAAAGAAAAGAGTAATAGGATACTGAAAAATGAAGTAGTCAAAACAAGTAGGCGTACATGTACAGATACTGAAAATGAGAAATGTATTACGGAATTAGAGGATAGGGGAATGAAATGGGGAAAACAACTGCAGATGCGATAGTGAAATCCATATGTGTAATAACGGAAATAAGATTTTGGCAAATGCAATGGAAATAGCAGGGATGTGTAATAGAAATGTTCATTACTGAAGCAGTGTGTAAGTTATGACTTATGAAATATTTCAATGTTTTCATTGATCAAGACAGCTTACACGCTAATCGTACATGTATTATCTGAATAGTAATGAATACACCTCCTGGAGACACTTCTTCTCTTTTTCTTTATTATGGCTTTTCTTTATTTTAGGCCACTACACAAGGCACTAAGTATTTTAACTTTCACTTTGGAATGAATGAAACAAAAATAGATTTTTTTTTTTTAAGGATCGCAAGTATGTAGTTGTGTATTTGTCAGATTTCTGTCCTTACATCTTCATTTATGTAAAATACTTATAGGAATTAATCTACTAAGCTCTCACAACTCCTGCTGATGTTTTAAGCTATTAAGCATGTGACTTTTGAATTAATGCATGGCTCTCTCAGCCTCAAGTTCAGAAAAACCAACGCAAGTTTATCGAGGTACGTGAACTCCCTTTAGATGCTTTAAATCCCAGCATGGGACTTCTGAATTACGAGTAGACTCTAAACCAGCCTCAAGTTCAGAATGGCCACCACCAGTTTTATCTGTTGAGGCCTGAGAATTCCCGCTAGATGCTTTAATCTCGGCATGGGACTTCTGAATTACGAGTAGGCTCTACAGGTCTCAAGTTCAGAACAGCGACATCCGCCCAAAAGTTACTAGAAGTGAAAATTCCAAGGACATAGAGGGCCTTGAGGCTGAGACAGATTATCATGAAGACGATTTAAGCTAGGTTATCACGGGACCATTGTAGTTTTAAACATGAGATTTGTTAAACCTTGGAAGTTTTAAAGGACGACCCACTATAAAACAGTGACACTGGTTTACACTGGACTAAACTACTGGACTAAAGTTTTGAGTTTTAAACTAAGCCATGATGCAACCAGTCTTAATTAGAGATCAGCGAAACTTCTAAATTAATTGTGTCTGCATGGCTTAAAACTGAGTACATAATCACTTGTAATTTAAAACTTTGAATAAATTAAGTTCCGAAACCAGGAGTGTGTCTGCTCAAGACAACATTGAAATGTAAAACCATGAGCCCAACTTCAAGTTGTACAGACTCTGGTGTGAACTTGTAGGTTGACGAACAGCTAGGGGGGATATGGCAGACATTGATGTCGGGAGGGGGAGGGGGATTAGAAATAGATCCTAAGAAGTCAGGGGGCTTCCATCAGTCTCTGGATCTAGAGAGACGAGGTCACTGTGAGGGTGCTCTCATTTCCTCCGCTTGTCACTCTAGAGGTGATTATCTCGCCGGAATAAGGGTGACATAAAGGAGCAATATCTTCTTAATCTTGCTTTTCCAATTTGTTCTTCCGCATCCCCCCCCCCTTTGATTTCCTTCTTTCTCTACCTACCCATTTTTGTTCATTTTTTTCTCCTTTACTTCGCTTTGATTAACTTATTTTTCTTTCTTGTTTTTTTTTTATTCAAGCTCTTCTTCTTTCTTTCTACTCCTCCTTTTTTTTTCTTTTTCTTCCCACTTCTGCTTTTCATTTTCATGCCCCTCAAAACCTTACGTGTATGTATATCCTAATGAAATCTATTCAATTAATAAGTTCTTCAATACAATAATGAACATGGTACATTAACTAATACAAGGTACATTTCAGATTCAGTTTTAGCCACAACTTTTAGTTCTTCATTTTCTTTCTTTATTTTTTATATTTACTTTTTGCAGTATATGGTTTATGTTTTGCAGTGGACTTGTGATTTTTGTTTATGCAGAGATCAAATTATTTTGGGGGAATAAGACACTGTCAAGGGAAGCTTGCTTCATTTAATGCTCCAATAAGTTTTCCAATCACTCCCTCATGGTTCAAAGCTTTCTCAGTTTTCAATACATTTTACGTTTACTGATGCACATAAATTATTATTATTATGAGTCTTATTCAGAGTCAGTGCATCATATATTACAAATTTATGGCATTTGAGGGATTAATAAAAATGGATTCCATACATACTTCTCGAAAAAGAGAATACTGGTAGGCATAACAATAAAACTTGGTATTTTTCACAAGATTGCTTGCAGTTTTGGATAAACATGTTTTGTTTATGTCAGGCTAATACATGACTATTACTTGATAAGAGTGGGCTAATTTGACTGTCAAATTTGATTGTCCTTCTTGTGTTTGTACTTTTAATAATGTCAATGTGTGGGAAGATATTAATTTGCATCCTTGATTTCTCTAATTTAAACAAAAATCTTATTGTACATGCCCCATGGAATGTAAGGTGAGGAGGTCACTTATAAAGAGTGTAAATATTTGAATGGTTGCTTTTTAATATTGCGTTGTAACCGTTAATCTGTCATTAAATATAGCGGTACTGCTTCCGTTTTCACGTGGTTTCTTAATTTTGTTAATACCCTGAAAGATGCCATGAGAATCACCCCTGTTATTCTTGAAGTTGTTATAGCAGAGCATTAATTAATCTTCAAAATACATACATGTACATGTAGTTTGTGCCTTCAAATTAGAATGCTGAAGTTCTACAGGTGTATAAAACAAAAAAGTGAGCAATGTAGAATTAATCAGAGATGTAATCACACTTATTCTATTTTGACAAATATTTACTTGTAGACTTTTATTGTACATTATAGACAAAACTTATTAAGTTTGTGCCATTTATCACAGTATGAAGAGAGTTCTACCTTTCTATGTGTACTAGACGATCAAGTATACTCCTGTAACCTTGGCAACCCATACTATTGTTCTCACCTCCGAAGGGTCACATAGATGCCCCTTAGAGATCATGTGCATAGAGCATGAGGCCCCGAAACCAACTTTCCATATCTAAAAGTTTTCTCTCTCCAAGTTAACATAAATTGCCACCCTGAGATGATTCGCTGAGAACATCAAACATGAGGCCCTGAAACCAGCTCAATATTAATAATGATATTCCGCTTTTATATAGCGCTTTATACATCTACAATGGCTCTAAGCGCTTTACAGATATACTATTACCCCGATCATTGGATTCAGTGCTCTCCTGTACACACTGTGTGCACAATCTCCACTCCCTGGGGACCATTCTAGCCACTGATATCACTGTATTTTGATTACTTGATTCCTCTCCTTCATGTCACAAGATTTTCCCTATTGAGATAAGTAGCAAAATGAGACCCTGAACCTCCTACAAATGTTTATCAATTTCCTATCTACACTTTTTTTTTCTTCCAGGTCACAGAATTTGCCCCACTGAGATCACTAGCAGAGAACATGAAACAGGAGGCCCTGAAACCAGCATTCCCCATCACTCTCCTACTAGATTTCTCTGTTCAGATCACCGATGCAATGAGATATCTTCACATGTCAAACATCATTCACAGAGACCTGGCTGCAAGGAATATCCTGCTCTTTGTCGATGATGAGGTAAATTCAGAGTAGGGCCCCTTTTAATTATAACTTTTTTTATAGCAATAGTCACAGTCATTGGAATAAATGCATACAGTCAATCAATTGCAATGTATCCTAGTACTTAACATGTATATCAGTAACATTCTAATTTGTGCTCTCCATCCTATGTTCCAAAGATTGCAAGTTTTAAAGTACAGCTTGCTTGGAGTTCCTGTAGCCATTCATTACTCCTTGAACCTGCAGAAAGTGGAATACCAATGATGCTGCTTTGATCATACTGATTGCAGGGCCCTCAGGAGGAACTGAATTGATACTGATGAGGCTACCCTGGTTAAATAAGACATATTATTATTATTATTATCTTAGCTGAATAGTGGAACAAAGAAGCAGAGGGCGAATTCCAGTTTGTACGACTGACACTCCAGCAACAATCGCTCCCTGGTTAATATCCTATATGATTAATAAATCCTGAATGTTAACCCTCGTCGAGACAACTTACCGAAGCCTAAATCCTAAATGTAAACCTAAAGTTAACACACTTGAACCATAAACCTTACCCTATATCCATTGACCAAAATGAAGTGTGAGGCGACTGTCTCAAGAGCATATGCCAGAGCACCAAATTTGATTATTGAATGATGCCTGCATGTATATTGTGTAACTCATTAATGAGCCGACTTGTCTCTCTTTTTTCAGGGTAACAAGAAAGCCAAGATCAGTGACTTTGGTCTATCAAGAAGGTTATTACTAGGAGAGAACTATCGCAGCGAAATGAGACCAAACCTCAAGCTACCTCTAGCATGGTAAAGTGTCTTCAGTGCACGATTTAGGCACAGTTCATAAAAATGAGTTGTATGGAATCATCTAGATTCATCAAAAGGCAGTTCTTAATCACAGCATTTGGCTCCTTCTGGAGAAATAAAGAACCCCTATCTGCTTTTTGAATAATCTTTGTTGGATGCTCTCTCTTTGCACAATTACAATTGACAGAAGTATATGAGTTTTAAAGAGCTTAAGCATACATTTTGTCATTCCGACTCTGTTCTTTGGAGATCAGTTCTTCAAGCCATTCTTTTATCATCTTTTCATTCGTGTCCTTGAATTGAATTCAATTAATTCACCACTGTCAAAAAGACATAAAAAATCACAATTACAATGAAATATCTCTTACAAATATAGTCAAAACTGTCAAAAGTTCATCTTCTATATCTATTTTTATATTTGTACATCCTACATGTATTTATTGAATACAGTCGTAGTAGATAATATTACTTTTATCAAATTACCTCTAATGAGTACTCTCTTGTTTCCACTTCATTGTTGTGTTTTTTAGGATGCCTGTAGAATCCCTGACCAAACTCACATTCACCAAGGCCAGTGATGTCTGGAGCTTTGGAGTCACCATGTGGGAAATGTTCTCCTATGGAAGGAAACCTTTTGCACATTTATCAGGAGAAGAGGTAATTACTAGTAGCATGAAGTGTTCATGAAGGTCATGGGGTCAAAGGTTGGAGTGGGTCATCATCTGGGAAATGTTCTCATATGGAAGGAAACTATGGGCAACATTATTTCTGGAAGAGGTACATATTGTATTTAAAAAGAAGAGTTTGTAAGGGTCTTAAGGTCATGGGGCAAAGGTTGGAGGTGGGCACCATGTGCAAATGTTCTCATGTGGCAGAAGACTATGGATAGTATTATTGGCATATTAAGGGAAGGTCAGAGGGGTTGTAGGGTCATAGGTCAGACTGGAGTCATCATGGAGGAGTCTTTCTATGCATGATGTTCTGGTACAGTTTTATTAAATGATCAATGAAAGTGTGCCTTGTTTGTGCACTTGGAAAAAAAATCCTCAGCTCTGGATATCAGTGAATAACAACCACTTAATCTGTGTTGAAAGGAGGATCAGCATAGCGCCCTCTAGTGGGGGAATATGACAAGGCAAAAAGTTGTGTTTAGCGAATCAATGTGATTACGTTGAGATATAATGTACAGTGGGATTGAAGATCATTAGAGCCAGCTCTTACTGTACTATGGAGAGTTACATGTAGGTTGTAGGTTATTGGTATTTAGGACATTTCCTAGTATGGTAGTAATAACATGGATAATTATGTACTGTATCTCAAGATATACAAGAAAAGATGGAGGAGAAAGAGTGACAGGAGTAAAATATATAGGCCTATAAGAACATCATAGAGAATTTTGAAAGAGAGACAATTACAGAGACAGATAGACACTAAGAAAGAGAAAACAATAATGACAGAGAGAGAGAGAGAGAGAGAGAGAGAAAAGGGGAAAATACAGATTTATACATATTCAGGGAAGAGTAGAATGTTCCAAAGTGAAAATTCAAGGAAATTACCTTCTTGAAATGAAGAATAAATAGAGCGGAGCCATTGTGCTAGAGGTACAATTTTCCTCTCAGAGTTATGCTATATGTCAAGCACAAACACAAAACAGGTGTGGTACGTGTATGCATGCAGAGGTAGAGATTGCTGAGCAATGTAATTGATATCATAATCACTATAGCTTTCAAATTTTATTAGGAGACTTGGGCATTTAAATCTGGTGTGATTGGGTTATATCGAGCTTGGGCGGAGTCCATTTAAACTAGGTTATGAGGAAAGGAGTACTGCTTTGCATTCCAAGTGAGCGGCAGATAAGGAAAAAAATCTTGGCATGTAGTGATCCTTCACTGAAATGTATGATCCTGGTTGGATACATGTATGGTGAAAAGTTGAAGTAGAGATTGCCCAGTGCTAGTGATCTTTGCCTTGTACTGATAGTATTACATGTGGTATTTTATTTGGGCTAGCTTCAAGGCTAAACCAGGCACCCCTCAAGAAAATGAGCTCCACTGTTAAAGCTTGTGTAGGCTAACTTGCCCTTTTACTCAGTCTGGTATTAAGGGAGATGAGAAAGGATAGTCAACAGCTACTTTAATCATTCAGAGATAAGTTAAATTGAAGTGTCATATAAGTAAGGCTAGATACATGTATTGTTATTCGTTATTCAGGATATCATACAACTGTGCATGTATGTACTTTTATATTGCATGTAACTTTCCACTTATACCTATCCTTCATTTTCTGCCAGGAATTCTTTGCCTAAATATGTGTACATTCAGTTAATTCAGAAGCTTGATTATTAGTTTATATGAGTGAAGTAGGGCATATTTACATTCTAAAGATTGCCTCTGCCCTGCTTGTATCTGTAAATCATCTGCCTAAGCTTAAACCCCTTCCTCGGGTAAGTAACCTTTTGCTGTTAGTATACTGGTCTGGAAGTGGTCAAACGTGTCATTCTATTTATACAGCATTACATGGTAAAAGTTCAGGGACCTCATTGACCCTCTCCAGTTTCCTGGTACCTTGACAGGCGTAAATTGATGTTGGACAATCCAAGGCAGGCGTTCAGGTTCATTTGTCGGGTTAGAGCAGGAGCTGAGCATTGATCAGAGCAAAGACTTGTGCAGTATTTAACCCTTACTGTACTGGGCTATTTTGAGCACCCACTGACTGGGGGGGGGGCCTGGGAGGCCCCCCCCCCTATGATCTCGGCCGTCGATTGTCCGATGAACACGAAAATTTGCATGTTTGTAGATATTTACGTAAGGAACAAGATGGTATAATTAGTTTTTTCCGAATATGCAAATTTTTGTCGTTAGCCTAATTAATTATGCAAAATACGCTAATTTTATGCATTTTACCGAAAACGTGTCAAACTCCACTTTTTGAAAGTTAAAACTCATTATTCATATGAAACTTCTTTTCTAACACAAAAAAGTTATTTTAATGTAATTAATAATGATAATTTATGCAAATTTTGATGCGATTTTCATTTTTTTTTTTTTTTTTTTATGACATGCGCATATTAATTGTTATGTAACGCCTTACAGGTATATCCGATTTTGACGAAAATGGTATCAAAATGTGCGTAAGACTTCAGGGAAAAAAGTCATGAAACGACAATTCAAAATTCCAAGCGGTTGCGGCGCAATCTCCGAAAATGTCGAGGGGGGGGCCTCCCAGGCCCCCCCCCCCCCCCAGTACAGTAAGGGTTAAATGCTAGAACTCTGGATAGATATAAACATAGCAGTACAGTAATCTACTGTTGCAGTTACACTGTACATTTGCCTCTCTTGGTATTAGCCTTTTCTTTTGGCAACTCCCTGTTGTGATCTCATAAATCCTCATAGTTATGTATCCAAGCTTCTATTTTATTATCCCAATACCTTTTATTGATTTCTTAACAATTTGCTTTTAATAAACTAATCTTCTGCTCCCCCCCCCCCCCCCTTTGGGGGTTGTTGCTTAGAGCCAGAAAGTTTTAAACTCGTCAGTTCACACCACCAGTGCCTTTCTTTGCCTCAGTTTGCCTAGGTCCAGCCCAATTATGTAAAGACTGTTCAGTTTCTTGTGAGATGAGATGTATGCAGGAAGCTACTTGTATTTTTACCTTCCTGAAATAGAAATGGCTGACACCACATCCTAAAGAAGGTTTTCATGCCTAGTTAAACTTTTTAAGAAGAAGGATAAACTTAAGAAGAGTATTCTTAAAACATTAATTGTAGTAACTGTTCATAAATCCAGTGTCACGTCTGGTGTTAATGGCCTGTCTACCATACAAGTCTAGCATTGACCACCATACCTTTGTGGGTGTGAAATCTCAATTAACAACAATCCTGTCTGTCTCCTCCCTGTCACTGTCATTTCCTTTACAACCAACGACATCTCACTCAACAAGCCAAGTCCACATAATGCACTTTTGCTGGTTCTATCTTCTTCCCAATTATCACAACTCACTGTGCAAACCAAGACCACACAGCACACTATGCCTGCATTCGCCTTGGTCCTATATCTCACTTCTAGAACATGGAAACTTTCTTCTTCCAAACTACATCTTTCCATACAAATCTTGTCCACACAGGATACGATAGCTGCATTCACATTACAGAGGGTTTCCAGTTGTCATGGAAATCTGGATAACTTGGAAAACATGTTTTAAAAAATTCCAGTCGGAAAAAGTCAGAGAATTAGAGAAAAGCGATCAAATCAGGGAAAGTAAGGAAATTTCATCCACCCCCCCCCCCCCCACAAAAGCAGTTATTCTATATTTTGTTTCATGTCAAAACCATGCATGCATTGGATGATTGCCTGTGGCATAATGTGTAAAGTGCACCCTTAAATGGTCCTGGAATATAGAAACTCCATCATGGAAAAATCAGTGAGTTTAGTCTTAATGAAATGCTGGGAACCTTGTTACAGATAAATTTAAGAAGGTTAAACTAACCGTCTAAAACTTGATTTTGGGGAGATGTTTCGTGCTGAAAGATCTTTCTTTTCAACATCATATCCTTCTCTCTCTATTCTGTTTTGATATTGCAGGAATATTTTATTGTATATGAAATTAATGATTCAAATTCCAGAGAATTTTCTTATAGGATATATGTTGTGAACACCAAGCAAGCTATTCTAGCAGGAATGCATGTTTTGCCCTTTGGAATCTTCCAGACATTTTCACAGGTCCGGCCTATACAGGAATCACGGTCTAACTCCAGAGTTGTAACTATTCTCTCATCTCTGAGTGCGGATGCTGCTTGTAGCTCTGTCATGTATTTATAGCCAGTCTACCAAATGCAACTCAAGAAGTCTCGAGAATGAGGTCACACCTTCTGAAAAAACAAAGAACTATTTTCTGTCTTCCAACTGGCCCTGTTTCCAACCCCCTATTGGGCTCACACTCAATTAAAAACATCCTTACCTCTACATCTCTTTCTATTGTGTGACCTACATCTCTCCATCTTGCAGACAATCTTTGTTGGTTGTTTAAACCCTGAGGATCCAAGGTGAACATCAGTCATGGAGGGAAAAGATGGTAGCTATTCCCGTTTATACGCATTTAGAAGTCATGTAAATAAACATGAAGGATATGATTTTGTTGGGTACAAACGCTCTCATTACTATTCCTATTTTTTTTCCCCTTCATGGTACTGTACTGTTTATGTACGTAGATGTAGCTAAGAAAGTTCTGCAAATGTTTCCATCAGAAACTGAGACTAAAAGAAAGTTGGGGGCTAAGGCTGTTTTTCACATTTAAAAATCGTTTCCATAAATAAACATTATTGATATGGGCTCATTTGATACACGATTGCTCTATCTTCATATTTCCCTTTATTCTAATTTTAGAGTATTTTTTTTTATTTTTAATAAAAGCTAAAATTATATACTTATGGAAACTACATTACTTCAGATATTTTGAATCTGGATCAGAACATATGGTTCCAATTTTAAACTATGATAAACAGGAATATTTCCGTCAAAATATACTTAGAAGGATTACTTTAGCAATTATCATCCTATCGCACATATATAATCTGACACATTAGCCCACAGGTTAACACAACATATTTATCTTGTCCGAGACCATTAATCAGTTCCTTTAGCCGAGCATTAAGATCTCACAAATTGGCAACAATCTCCAGATGCCTACTGACATGTTACGAATACGCCTATGGATATTACTTCTCGATTGATGTCAATAGTTGTTTTTTTGCTGATTAGTGAATTTCCACTACTTTTTGGTCAAGAACTGATGTTTTTAATGAAGAGATAAATTGTTTCAAAGTTTTCTCTCAAGTGGAGAGTCTATCACAAGATATTAATTGATTGAACGAAACCTTCAAGTGTTGATGTTTGGAATTTAAAGGACTATTGGAAAAAACAAATATAATTTGAAGTGGGTTTTGAAAAGTGACTTCCAGAAGTTGTTAAATTAATGGTATAATTTATTATGATGGAGATGAGTTTTATGTCAAGTTTATCTACTAGGTATTAAAGCGTTTTGAAAAAGGAAATGAAATGAATTAACTTTCTCTGATTAATTGTAAAGAGAGTATCGTATGGATAGTTTGAAAGGATAATTGATGATGATCATGATCATGAGAGCATGAAACAAAACAAGAGGGAAAGCTACATTTAAGAGGCATTAATTAACAGGATTGAAAGTAAAAAATCTTCTTGTATCGTTTATCTTTGAAATCTTGCTATAACCAAAGAACTTAAAACTGAAACATTTGAACAATACAAATTATATTTTTATAAAAAAGTATTGGAAGAAGTAAGCTGGAATGGAAAAGATATTTAAACAGGCAAGAATTTATATTAAAATAGACTGAAATGTTTTCCTTGGATAAAACAAAAACAAAAAAAGGTAAATAAAAGATCACATAGAGATAGAAATGATAATGAAAACGGTGAATTAGCGGAGGTGTGAAAGCATTTGTTCACATAAAACATAATAAAGTGGAACAGCAACAACAGCTATAACAAATCAAACTCATAATCTATCACCCCAGACTGTCTTACACATATAATCCTTCTCAAAGCTGCTACTCTTATTTGGACTTCCTGCCTCCCACATCAAGAGGGAGCTCTCCGTCCATATCATGTCGTTCGTCTTCCGGCCAGCGATGACAAGAGGAAGGAAATACAGAGCATCTACCATAGGCTCAGCTTCCTGTTTTTGTATACTCGCAATCTTCTGACGGTCATATCATATGGAGCGACCACAGCCCCATGGTGGTAGTCTATAGAATCGGAGGAATGAATAGCTGAAAATAGAGATGAAAACAGAAAGAATAGACTTGAAATTGAAGGCATCTGGCCGTGTGTTTTCCTATTTGACAGGACAGCAGGAGGGTTCAAAATAGAAAGGTTGATAAGACTCGCAAGTGCATCAATTAATATTGCATTCAATTGTTGTCTATTTAGACATATTTCTTGTTTAATATCAAGAGGTCAACAGCCTTAGGGGTCCAAGGAGGGCAAATGATCTCTACATGCTTAATTTCAAAGTATATAACAGCAACAAATGAGTCTTAATGAAATTTTAAAGAATATTTAAATCAATTATTTTGCCATTAAAGGAGGTACCTTAAACTATGATTTCTTGACAAAGGTTGTAAGGCGACATTTAGATTTATAGAGGAACTGTTCACCCATTCATCACACCGGCTACCAAACCAACTTCAATTCAACTTGGCAAAATAGGGTAATGTTTTTTTTTCTTTTTCTTTTTTTTTTTTTTAGGGGGGGGGGTTCTGCTTGATGTTTGTCTAGTGATGTAAGTATTTGATGTACACTGATTAAATGTGTTGTGGAAAATCAATCTGTGTAATAATGATCAAGCATTAGGAAAAGAAATATACATCAACGATTAATACATTGATCTACCCATACATGTAGGTCCATGATCTACCTCGGTAAAAGAATAACTATCCAGTTATTTGTTTAGAGACAAATAATTACTTTGAATGTAGTTATTTGTTATCATCCTGCTGTCTTTCATGCTGTAACCATACCAACAGGAGGATTTACTAGTCGTGAGACTTGCGGTCAATCTAAATTGACCATATGTCTATTCCTTGGTTCCTCTACTGACCGATACAGGAAATTGCTGGACAGCTGGGTGGAAGGCACATGTCACATTAGGGTGGGCAGAGGATTAAAAAAAGGAAGGGATTTTTTTATTTTTATACCATCTCTATGTAGTTCTTGGAAATTTAAAAGGGGGGAGGGATATAAAAACGTAGGGGCTCTTCAGAAGGCATCGTGAAAGAGGAACTTCTTGGGTATTTTTAAAGTTTGTAATTTGTTTACATGTCATGGTTAAAAGCAAGATTGAATTGGAATATGTAGGAAGCAAATGTGCTCGAAATTTTAAGGAAATTGACATGACAATTTTTAAAGAAATGTTATTTGGAAATTAAATTTTTTAATTTTTATAAGTGTGATAGAAAACAAGATGAGAACAATCTTATGGAGAAAGTCAATGAAAAGACGATGTATCTTGACTTGACATGATAGTCTAAACAATATTTGGTCTTACAATTGCGAAAGTAGAATAAGATTCTGAATCTGAAAATGGAGCACCCCAAAGGTTTTATCTTGCCAAGATATCATTAGAAATAGAACAATTAATTCCCACTTGAATTTCATTTTTGAGAGAAAAAAATGATATTCCTCACTCATGTGGGACAATAAACTGTCAAAAATTGAGCTGAAGAGATTGCAATTATGAGTTTCAAGAGCGAGAGGTTCATGTAGTCATGCCCCAATGGATATGAAATTTGCTATTTTTACCTTTAGAGGAATGATTTCAAATCCATGACACTACTTTTGAAGTGGAGTTCACAGATAGAAAGGTAAAGAGGTTTTGGAAGGGGGTGGGGGTTCAGAGAGAGATAGAGACAGAATTGTAAGAGATAGAGGCAGAATTGAGCCAGATAGAAGCAGAATTGAGAGAGATATTGAGAGAGAGAGGGAGGGAGGGAGGGAGGGAGAGAGAGAGAGAGAGAGAGAGAGAGAGAGAGAGAGAGAGAGAGAGAGAGAGAGAGAGAGAGAGAGAAGAGCGGTTCAGAAAATGGCAACATCAGGTAGCCTCAACAATATAATGAGAACACAGTAACAGGAGTAGTGATGGATATGTCCATGTAGTATGAGATAGCAAGAAATCAATGAGCCATAGATACAAGCTGTAGTTATGAGGGAAAGGAATACTTTTTAGAAGAAAACTTAATGTTGGATATGACCTTGAGTTTTTGAAAGTCATGGAATTCCATCAGGATATAGTGTCTGTTCAGAGCCAGAAGGGTGTTAACTCTGTTTTAAAGAATGAGAATAATGTCCTTCTGGTTTCAAACAGACAATCTAAAGAAACACACCATTGTTCTGGTACATTTACTTCTTCTACATCTTCCTTTCTACTTTTTACTTGGACAATGTAAATTAAATCCCATTTCCTAACGTCAATTTCTAACCTGCTGTTTTGGACAGATTGTGACAATAACTTTCTTCTTCCTGAAAGGTGCAGGCTTCATGAAATGAAGATTAACACACTGTGGGTTGATGTGTGCAAAGGGGGCAAATTGCTAACTAAAATTACTACTGCTACAATACTTTTTGTTTCAAATGATTTTACAACTTCTACAATATACTTTTGTACTTCGTACCCCTTTACTTTATCAACATTCTAATTTGTAATGTCTGAATACTGACTATTGTTTTGGACAGATTGTTACAATAACATTCCTTTGTACATGTAAGTAATACCAAGATTAGCATGGTAAGCATACACATTAAATCATTGAGTGATGTATTCCAAGATACATTTTCTGCTATGTTTCCCTTCTGCATTCAATGAATGACATTCTGAAACGATAGTAAGCTGATCTTCATCATAGTTCTTCGTTTTGCTCTGCCTACTCTGAACAGTCACAGAACCCATTGCCCGGACTACATGAAAATAAGATCTGGCAATTAAAGATATGATCTGAGGGTCAGAACCTAATTAGACTTAACAGATGAGTCGAGGCTCAAGTTCTTGTGGTGATTTTAAGAGGCAGTTTAAAGCTACATGTCTTCTTGGAGGTGTCTTAATAGAGGAGCCTCAACCAAATGCCTTAGCACACTTAAAATTGTGTTTAATAAGAACCAGGAGGCAATTAGCTTCTGTCATTTTGTTTAGAAGTTTGCCCTTGTAGCTCTTGACAGATGATTTTTTATCTTCTTTTTTACTGCCCTTTCTAGGCTAGTGCTTTTGAGAAGATATTAGGCCTATATCAGACCTGCCAACCAGTACGATTTTGTCGTATTTAGTACGATTTTTAGAAGCAAATACGACAGTACGATTTTCCTTAATAAAATACGATTTTCAAAAAAAAAAAAAAAAAAAAACGATTTTTTTTTTTTTTTTTTTTTTTTTTTTTTTAATTTTTTTAATTTTTTTATTTATTTATTTATTTTTAATTTTATTTTTTTTTAAATTAATATTTTGTGTCTGCGTCCGTCATTTTCAATGGCAAAATGTCCATTCTGTCCTGTAAATTATCCTACAAGCATCTCACATCGGCAATTCGGGGATGTTCATTGGTTCATCGAACACACCAGTCATGACGAAATCATGCATATTCGACCAATGATCGATAAAAAAAAAATTCTTCCTGTAGGTAGAAACTGTAAGAGGCATTAATCCGCGTAACAATCCGTGTTTATTTTCAAGAATACAACTTTTGTCAGTAAAATACAACTTTTGGGACTAAAGAATACAGTTTTTGAACTCCAGAGGTTGGCAGGTCTGCTATATTCTGGGATTGTTTGCTTATGTTTTAATGTGGTGTTTCATTTATCTGTAATGATGGAAAAAGAAAGGGCAAGCTTGAAGGTTAGAAAGCAGGGGACCTGCAGCTAGAAGTCTAAATCTGAGGGACTTACAGTTTTTCTGGGTTTAACCTCCCCGTCCCCCTCCTTTTTTTTGGGGGGGGGGGTCAAATTTCTGTTCTCTTCATTTTCAATTACTGAACTAATAATATATAATAAAGCTCGATATAGTATCACCATTAATATTTAGGAACATACATGCATACGGTAGTCATTGTCAAAGAATGGTCAATACAGTTTCTCAAAATGTCAATCTCTAATCTGCATGTCCATTATGGCCCTTGTAACAGGCACACAAAGAATGGATGATGAAGGCCTCTTGTACACTGTCACCATCTTAGCACGTGATCTGCTGTTCTCATAGCCCTACCTGTACTACACATTGGGCCAGTGCACCATCTCCTGAAATCCTTCCTGAAACAAAATGAAAGAAAGTACTTCAGACAGAGTGACTTTGTCCTGAACTTTCAGTCCTCCTGTTATCTTGCAATACTTGATGAATGTGTACTTTCCATTTTCCCTCAGGGTCTATTTCACCAGAATTCACACTTACAGTTTCCGTCTCAGCTACATTAATTCCCCCTTTCAGTTTTAATACACCTACCCAGACTGCTACATGATGTAGATCGTTAGATACTATCGCTGTGAAACCAAAAGCTTTCAAGAATTTTTAAACATGGCTGTTTCTGCAACCAGAAACATGCCCATTGCTAAAATTCAGTGTGGAGAATCATTTATGTCTGTGGCAACCAACTTTGGCAAATCAGGACCTTTTGGAAAATTCTCAAAAATTCTTGCACACAGAATTTTGTTGTGTTATATTTACAGTATAATTTGAAATCAGAGTAGTGACATTTGATTATGCATGTATCAAAGTGGAAATAAGAAAGATTGTATGTGCTATTTGGGTGATCTCATATTTGCTACAGCGACAATTGCATGCTTTGCCTATATTTGCATCAGAAATGTAGGATTAGGGTTGCAATTTGACTTTAGGGAATTTTTAGTGTTCAGATGAGGGTTAAGGTTAGGTTTAGTGTAGGGTCCAACGTTGAAGTACGGTAAGTTTGGTTAGTGTAGGAATTTTCACAGGAACACTGTCTTGTAACTCATGTTTGTCATGGTATGGATTCACTCACATGCTGCATTGGAAGGTGTGCATCACATGATATGAAATCAAATCTTTACTTCACCCGTAACATGGCTGAAATTGAATCTCCTTGACCTGAATATATCCCTTAATCATGTAACACACTACTCCCTGTCTAAGGAGTCTAAGAAGAGTCAAAAATAGGAGGTAAATCTGTCATGTTGGGGAGGTAAAATATCATTCAGTAACTTCACAAAATTGGAATTGCATGTAGAGAAGTGTTGAATACCTAGTTGGAATGATTCATATAGTTTCCCCTAAGGCTAATTTTCTTTTCTTGTGCAGGACTCTGTCAGCTTCTTCTGTTTGTTTCTGATTAAAGGTAGTGTGTCCCTTTTGCAGACAACATCAAAATCTGTAGAACTTTGCAGGAGTTATGAATATGTCACGTACATGTATGTCCTATCTATGAAATTTAAACGTTAGCAGTGTCCTAGTATTCAAAGTATGCAAGGAAACCCATTTACTTTCTAGACGTATTTTCCCATAAAAAGACTTTTTAAGCCCTGTTGTTTTTAGGGAAGTTCAATCTATTTGTAAAGGACACCTTTTAAACAGAAATAGACATCTTCAAATTGGCCACAGTAGACAGATTGCTAATCTTCACACTCTTGTTCTCAAATTTCCAAGGGAATTATTAAATAGTTTCTATAGCAAGACTTTATTGAACAGACAAGGTAACTTTGGAGGATCTCTTTTTCTTTGAAAGGTTGTTAAACTTTCGCTCTGGAATAGTATTCACGTTGGTTCCTGCAGGTCCAATGATTCCATTTAGAGAGAAAGGAAACAAAAATCTAAATGTTACCTCATAGGAAAAAAGGATTATGAATAAACCAGGATGGCCTCTCTAGGGTAGTTTTAATTCAACATTGTTCCTGATGTAACAAATAGACCTCTACACACCTGTGTTGGTCTATGACAGCTCCATGATGATGACGATGGAGGGGAGGGGGAGGGGTGCTGCTGGGGAAGGGTAATGACATGTGACGGGAGGTGGGGGGGGGGTGTAGACAATGATGATAGACCAGGCACTCCGGGCAGACGAGTTCAGGTAAAATGAGTTCACATGTGGTTAAACTGAGGTTTCTGATCGTGACGTGCAGGTAATTGATGGAGACATGAGTTACGTGTCCAACCAACAGTTGGAGGAAATGAAAACAAAACTACATTATATTTGATGTTTTGTAATTGTTTATGCTTGCTGCCTTTCACTCATTAACCACTCATCACTTTCATTCCTGATGTGTTAATACAAGGATAATCTACCCAGTTCCTAAAGTCATTGGTTAATGATAACCAGTCACATTTTGGTATTGTTATCAATTCACTTAATGTATTAGATAATTGATTCCTATTAAATCAAACTTTGATTACACAAACAACTAATTAAGTTTTATACTAAGTGAACAATGCGAAATATATATCTAGCATTAATGATTAGTGTCAATCAAATTTTGATAACCTTCTATTCTTGTCATATTTTGACAACATAATATACTAATGGCCATGAGAGACATTGTTCATATGTGACTGCCATGTAATGATCAAAAAAGGAAGAAGGTGGTTAAAGAATAGTTGAACAGTTGTTAATTACTGCCTATACACGTAGCACTGATGCAGTGAAAGGATCAGTTATGGATTAATTAAAGTGAGCTTTAGTGTGGTACATTATCATGTGATATTAATAGATTATCTTCAGAAGATGTCACTAGAAAGAGTAGTGAAACAGAGAGGGAAGGTAGAGAAGTAAGAGAGAAAGGCCAGTCAGACACATTTTTTTTTTTTTTTTTTTTTTTTTTGAGGGGGGGGGGGAGGGATAATAGAAAGAAAATATGGTAAGAGAGAGAGAGTATAGAAGTGCTTTAAAAAGAGACAGACATGGAGATGAAAGACAGACTAGATGGAGAGGATGGAGTGGATAAGGGATATACACAGTGATATAGAAAGGAATAGACGGATTGAAAGAGGGTGATAAATGCATGTACACTGTACAGAGAGAATGAGTGATAGAGAGATAGAGATAGATGAAGAGATGACGAGGAAGAGACAAACAGAGAATAAGTGAAAGAAAGAAATTAAGAGAGAGAAAAGGACACAGACAAACAGACAGACAAACAGAAACATAGTCAGAGTGAGTGAAAGTGAAAGAAAGTGAGAGAGATAGTGTGTCTTGAAGAAGACCAGCTGCAGTCATTTACTATTCAGAAGTGTAGGAAGTTAACATTAACGCCTGGCTTAATTGCCAATCTGTTCCAATTTATGAAGGCTAGTAACATAGATACTTAGGGAATATAATACACAGTGTGGAGACTCTCCTAGAGGGAAAGCCTACTTTGGTGAGTAGTTTTTAAAATATCTTAATAATTGGATTGTGTAGTTTAGAAATTGATTTGTCTTCATACCATTTACCCTCGTAATGTGCATCGTGTGTCACTGGAGATGTTATTTGAATTCTATTGGTTTATACAAGATAATTAAATGTTTGACTGGCATATTTTACTCCTTACATGTTTTCGAATTTCAAAGTTTGAGGACATGTTTTTTGTTTTTTCAATTAAATTTGTTCAATTAATTGTGGATGTCTAACATTTATTAAAGAAAGGGGGCGTTATGGTTTAATGTTTCAAAAGGACAATTAGAAGAATATTTGTAAATGGATGTCTGATGTTTGTCGAAAGTGAAATAAGAGAATATCTAAAGCAAGAATACATGTCGGAACAAGCATACCTCTAGAAAGAGGTAGAAAATCAAACCAAATAAAAGGAACACATGAAAACATTAAGAAGCGGGAAACAAGACAAAAGGAAGGGAGAAAGAAAAAGAAGGTCATCCTGATTGTTATGATATCACCTCATAGATTGATTATTCATATTTGATGTGTTGATTTAAAAATAGGGGGGGGGGGAGGGTATTACTCATTTAAACAATGGCCTTGTATCATATGATACTTGTGAAGGTGACAATGATTAGTGTTTCACTTTACCGTATCTATTTAAAACTGACAATTGTTGAAATATGACACCAGTTGTGAGTTATCAATATCAGTGAGGGAGTCCTGCCACAGCACGCTCATAGTAGGTGATAATGATGTCACTATAGTCCATGTCTATTGTACGTGACGGTCCATTTGGCTCGTAAGCCATCCAGCATTTCCTGTATTAATACCTGATAGACTCAAGCAATAATAGTGCCCTTTGAGGAGTGAAAGAGGTGTTCATATGATGATTAATTTTAGTAGCTACCATTTTATCATTACATTTTACTTCCCCGGTTCCCCCCCCCCCCCTTAAAAAAATTATATTTGTTAGTACAGTATTAACATCAATATCTATGTCATGAGTATTTAGGTATAGAGAGCTATACCATTCCTAATCTTTGTTTGTTGTTAAATAGTTCCTTTTCTTTGTCATTTGAGAATTACTTCTTTGGGTTTACTTGGCTGTAGAGATGTAAGCTGTAGCTTATAATGGTACATGGAATATATTTCTGTATCTATGTAGTTTGAGTTTTAACCATTTTTGAATAAAACTGTTTTTAATTGAATTGACTCTGAATAACTGTAATTTTGATTTTGTAACGTAACATAGCGTAACATTCTGTTATTTTGTACTGAATAATATTGTGTATTCGTGGTGCTGTCGTCCCGGCTTTTATTTTGTGTAAGGACATTGCTTCACTTAATGGCTGCTGTGACTACAGCACCACAGCGCCTTGAATCAATGTATTAGGCACGTTGTAAATGTGATCTATTGTTATTATTATTATAAAGAGGTTAACATTCATGGAAATATATTTGGTTATATTATACATCAATGGCTGCTATAAATACACCTTTTAGCATGTTGTTGCTATCAAACATAAATGTCACATCCATAATATCTGCATTTTTCAAGTACATGTCAAAACACTTGCCAAGCATCAATCAGTCAATTAATGAAAGCATTGTTTATCAATTTTTGGTCCTGATAAATTTAAATTGCTATAAACATATTTATTGCTGATTAAGCCTGAGCTTCTATAAATACTGAAATTTTAGACAGTTTTTACCCCAAACCTGTTTTAGGTAGTACATATTCTGGCTTAGAACATATTTTACAAAGGTGATTATTGAAATACTTCAATGTACCCTGTAGTCACGGAACGATGAGCATTATTTGAGGACTACAGCATACTGTAAGATTCATCTCTGTCAATAAGTTTTGATTTTGTCTTTTGTTTATCCCTTCCATATGTTTTGATGTTGTCTTTGTATTTTTTATTTCACAGATCCTAAAAACGATAGACAAGCCCAGGTTGGAGCGGTTAGAGAGACCAGAAGCCTGTCCGCTGAAGATCTATGAGCTTATGTTAAGGTGCTGGACTCACGAGCCAGAAAGCAGAATGTCATTCGCTGAACTCCACGAGGAACTGCCAAAAGTAAGGAGTTGTACAAGAAAGGGGCGATTTAAACACACTTTTGAAAATAGTTATCTTCTTTGCCATTGTAGAGGGTCAGACACAACATGGTACATGTACATATTAGCGGTAATCAGAACTGCAATGGGCATCAAGATACATGTATCCACAGTTAAATCGTGCCTCCTAACTCACCTACATATGTATGAATAGATTGTCATGTACATACTGAGTTCAAGATTCAAGATTCAAGATAATTTATTGTCATGTAAAAAAATACATAAAGAGAGTTCATTGAGAGAGACTGCAGCTTTTAATTTTTTTGTTTTAATCATAGAATTTTTCATCTCTGGTGAATCATCATCATCATCGTGGTCACCGTCATAATCGTCATCATGATAATCATCATCATAATCATCATAATAATCATCATTGTAATCATTATCATAAAAATTATCATTGTAATCATTATCATCATCGCCACTGTCATTGTTCCTGTCATCATCATCATCATCACCATCATTAATTCATCATTATTATCATCATTTCTTCATCTTCCTCATCATATTATATCCACCATTAAAAATAAGCACACATGAAGTCACAAGGTTTTCCATTTCCCTGCTCGACATCTACCACACTGTTTTGATATCCCGGTTATTTTAAATGTTAACATATTGTTTATTTATAACTTGCTTTATTTCTGCAGGCAAGACCAATGCAAGTGAAAACCCTTGTCAACTACGTAGCATTACATCCTGAAGAGCTGACCTTCAGAGCAGAGGACATCCTCTCGGTAGTCGAAGCAAAGTAAGTCATGTCGGGTTTTAAAAAAAGATTTAAATTCAATTGTCCTTTCTGTATATTGCGAATTATCCACCTTACTTGCAGATTTACATCCAGGTGATCCTAAGCTACAGAGGAGAAGACATCCTTTCAGTATTAAATCAAAGTCATGTCAGGGGGATTTACTAATATTTGTTTCTGTTCTTACTGTATATTGAAAATATTATTATTAAAAAAAAAAAAATTAATTGCTTTTGTGAACCCATCTTCTACTCCCAAGTGATCTACATGTCGAGTAGAAAGTTACCTTGTTGATAAAAAATAATGCAATACACCAGTTTACGGTTACATCAATGCGCATGCGCAGACATGGGCGCCATTTTAATTGACTTTGAAACAAAGCCAATGACCTGAGGTGAGTGGTATTTATGCGTAAATTAAGATTGCGCCCATGCAAATGATTATGTGCGCGCACAACGCAGCGCAGGCAGTGATGTCAACATGATTTGCGTAGGCGCAATCTTAATTTACGCATAAACGACTGACCTCTAGGTCATTGGCTTTGTTTACTCACCAATTAAAATGGCGCCCCTAACCGTAAACTGGTGTATTGTATTTTGCTGCTACAATAGCTGTCATTAATATTTTTATAGTTGCAATAAATCAGTTTCACAATCACATGAATTATACTTGATTTATGGAACTAAATATACAGAAGTCTGGAAAAAATACTCAATTGAAAAAGGTTAATTTGTTAAGGTTTTACCAATGAAAGAGATTAGTCACATATTTTTAGAATGTCCTCATCCATGTAAACATCCTCCCGATACAGTACCATTTTACTCATCCTGTTATATATATCTTTCTAGAAACGTATCATATCCTTTCTTGTTTGCAGCCGCCCATCCGGGTAGCAAACTCCTACCTTTAGAGGAAGTATTATCTGTTAGCCAGGTATCCTGGTTGTCCTTAAATTACATCCATATTTGAAAAATTATTCTACATGTAGGGCATTGCTTAAAAATTGTTAATTAAATTTCTTAAACAAATCAACTTCTAGAGATTTATCTGGAACCATATAAACTTAAGTGTAAGTTTTAAAGTAAATCCTGCATAATGCATATATGATCAGACTGTTTTTTCTTCTTCATGCAGAGCCTAAACTGACAAATTACAGGAAAAAAACAAATTATACTAATTGGTGAATAGCCATGATAATACAACTTTGTTTTGTTATTGCTTAATGTAGACCAATGCTGTGATCTTTAAGCTGGCTATATTCTTCACTTAATACATGCAGCTCATTTATGTGTAACTTTGAATTAATTCAAATATTTAATCTTGTTTGATTACCGTTGATTGTAAGCTAGTTATTTCCTTTTCTTCACCATTTCACATTTATGTAAACCAGCCTGGGATTTAGAAACACCAATACAACCTTGTAGTGTTATTGTGAATAACACAATAATGCTTTAATCTTTAAACTTGTTGTTTTCTTCAAAGCATCATATCCTTCTTGTGATATCACATCTATGTAACGCTTGGTAAATTTTCTTTTAAAGATATCATTGCCGTACCACATCCTGTTTTTATTATGTATTTCTTTTTTAAATATCAAGCTTTGGTCGTCTTGTATTTCCACTCCTTTGAGTGGTAGGAGGGTTAGGAAGTCTTATCTTCCATGAGAAAGGAAATAGATTAGGGAAAAAAGTGCATTCTGCCAAAAAAGCAAAAAGCAGTATGGACGGAAGATATCGCTTCAGCTGCATCTAGAGTTGCATAGTGATCAAGTATTGTAGTAGGTGATAGATCCATCTAGAAGTACAAATTAGAGTCATTCCAGGGTGTAGATATCAGGTTCAGTTGCCATATTACAGTGTCAAGTTTCATTCTCAAAAAACACTCTTAACTGGCTCAAAATTACTGCGATGAGATAAAAAAACGACTTGTTCGCTTCTTGTTTTGGTACCTTGTATAACACAGAGAGAAGCAAGAAAGTTGAGGGGCCATTTCGCATATCACCTCCAATTCTTGTCCATTGTCACGTAAAAAAGTTTCATGTTGCCGCGATTGTTTGGTTGTTGATGAGGCGCTTACAACGTTGTGTGTGAACAAGACTTGAGGAGTGGAGTCTTTCAAGGTTTGTAACATGAACAGATCTCCTACTGATATCCAATCCAGGACATAGGAACTAGATTAAGGCTTGCATTGCTGGTCCAAGCTTGCATGTAAGTTAGCTGCCAGGTTAGGGTGGGATCTTAAAAGCTCCACATGCAGCCACCCGTCCATCCGTCCGTCTGTCTCTCTGTCAAACTGTTCTGGTAATCTCCAAGAGATTTTAGTGGGTGGGGAGACTTTACGTGATCTGATCTAGTTCGGGGAAGAAAATCAAAAAGAATTGAGCTGATTGCCTGGAATGGTTTTGTTGAGGATTTTCAAGCTTTGGTGCAAGACTGATTTCAAGAAGCGTTAACGAAGGCAGCTGTTTCTGTAGTCTCTGGGCGAGAGTGATAAGATTGTTGCTGTGTCTTCAAAAGACTGTAAGTACTTGTATTAAAGTGGGAGTTGTCTCTTTGATCAATCTACATGTATCTAGCTAGAGTAAACTTTAGAAGTCACTGCAGAGGTGTGCTGCTTCATATAGCTTTAGCTAAATTGCTACAAACTTTTGAGAAAGGTTGGTTACCTTTTTTTCCCCGGGAATAATCTGTGTCTTGTTAGCAGAGCCTGAATTATGATTGAGGTTTTGCACTGATCACAGGTTGTGCAGAGTGTCTGGAAGCAATTAGTTGGATTGTTCAACAACACCACGTGAGAGACCAAAGTCAAACTCATTACAAAAAAAAATCACCAACCAGTACACACCAAGGCTGAAGACTGATTTTGGAAGTTTATGTGGTTTTTGTTAAAGGTACTTAATGAATCACATGCTGTATCGGTCTCTTTATAGGTTTCTATTTGTTTTGAAATGATGCCTTGATTGGATAGGTCAGCTTTAGGATGTAATTTTGTTACGGATCGATGTAACAGCCTACTAGCCCTGGTCATTGTACTTAAATGACTACTTCCTCCAATTGTAGTTTGACCGCCTTCCAGTTACTTTGGTCAGCGGAATGAAGCTGTGCTTCAGTTGTATAGTTGCTGTCATATTGGCATTTTTACGGTAGTCGAGTGTTGCTCTCAGACCATCACACGTCCTCTTAAAGACATTGTCCTTCTGGAGACATTGAGGACTGTGTCTTCTTGAGTCAATTGTCTCTTAGAAGAAGTTGGGATTATCTTGAGTGTCCTGTTGATTCGGTGATTGTTCATTACCAGAGCATGAAGCAGTGCATATAAATAGTCCATTGTCACTTTATAAGATTGGATACTTTGAAAGTCGCAGGGAAGCGTCAACTAGTCAGTTCTAAAGCAAGAAATAGTGCACTAAGTTTATGTGTATGATACTATGACCGCTTACGTTTGAGGATGTTTCCTTGATAAAACAAAAGTGATCTAATCTAATGATTGAATGGACAACACTGAAACTTGATTCTATCCGAAGTTCATGGTTTATAGCAAGGATCTTGGCTTTATCCGAGAGTATCGCAGCCTTCTATTTGGGCGAATCCTGCCATCGAACACAAGGGCATCAAACTGGGTTGTGAAATTAGTGTTTTATCAACAGGCCTTCTGTTTTGACTTCGTCTGTGATCGGAGCACTTGCATCGATTCAGCTATTCTTGGAGAGAAAGGAGTGACACGATTATTTAACTTGATTATTAACCTGGATTATTCACGATGTACGAGATCAATGCAAATAGGTAAGGAAGAAAACCTCATGTCATCAACCATTTTGTTCTTTCGTGATTAAGCAGATTACACACAGGAGTAAGTTGAAGACAGGTCATTAAATTTCTCATCCTTTTCTTTCACCATGCATCAACTTCTTGAGACAGACTTTGAATCGTAGATCTGTAGAGAGTTTTAAGGCGTGTACAATGTTGATAGCAGGGTGGAGGACTAGCTCTGTAGCATTATTGAGATTGTACACTAACTGACCTCAAGTGCATAATCCATCGACTTTTGAAGATTACTTGTAGATTCGGTCACACAAAGCTTCAAGGTTACTTTCTCATAGCTTGTTCATGTGACAGAGGAAACGAACGTCATTGTTTTATTGTGCTGGTCTGAGGCTGTATACTCTACTGTTAGAACTTGGATTTATATTTTGAAATTGTACAGATATTACTTTGATGCCATATGTTTTCTTTGTGGTGAGTAGTCTTAAATATAATGTTTTGTGGACTTGGAAGTACAGCAAAAGAAGTTACTACTTTGTTTATAAGGTGTCACTTGAATCTGCTATTAGAAGGGCAATCCCACAGTTGGGTACACATTTTTTTTTTACAAGTGCTGTATAGAATTTTTCTTTTTCGTTTTTTGTTTGTTATATTCTTCTTCTTTTTTGGTGTGAGACTAAATTAATTGTGTCTGAATTGTTAATGGTTGATGTTTAATTCAAGTGGCATGCT
Organism: Strongylocentrotus purpuratus; assembly: GCF_000002235.5. NCBI lineage: Eukaryota > Metazoa > Echinodermata > Echinoidea > Camarodonta > Strongylocentrotidae > Strongylocentrotus > Strongylocentrotus purpuratus. The sequence goes on along the minus strand of NW_022145601.1, from coordinate 30,340,936 downwards.
GAGAATACAGGTTTATGCTTGTAGACAGGTAACCAGTGGATGTACAACTTGAAGTCTTATCTGAACAACTTGGTTAATGTAGAAGATTAATCCCTTATAAAGGCCACTGGTGTTGCTGCTTGCTTTTGAACCCTAGACCTTCCACTTACAAGACCACAAGACCATTGTTCCACCACTGAGCCATCATGCCTTCCATAAAGCGGAATATTTTCCATCGGATGTGAGGATGTTATGAAGGAAGGAAGTTAGGAAGGAGAAAGTGGTTTTTAAAACCATCGGATACCAGGCCACTGTTTATAACAGGATGAAAGGAATCAATATATCATGTAATCAGAGCCAGAAGGTCTGAAGTGATATGATAATGATAATAATAATCTGGATTTAAATAGCACTTACTGGTATTACAGAATACTGCTCAAAGCGCTGTACAGACATTATTACCCTGGTCATCGGATTCATTGATGCACAATGTGCACCATCTCCACTCCCTGAGGAGTATTCCTATCATATGGTCACTGTGAGAGCATAGGCGATTACTATTACTAACACAAATGCTTTCGCCATCCTACCAGGTCCCCATTTCTCTCTTGGGTATTGAGTGGAAAATGTAGATGAATGCCTTGCAAAAGGACATTAGTACCATGTCTGGAATCGAACCCATGACCTTTGAATTTCAAGTCAAGTGCTTCAAACACTCGACTACGACACTTCTGTTTATCTTTTTGAAGACTTAACGTCCTTCTGCCTGTCAACGGTTGTGTGGTATAACTATTGTCATCTAGTCAGCCGTGAATAACATTCATGTGAGGACGGAACTTGCTACATCCGAAACCACAGCACAGCCGCTTGCCTTCCATGTTCTGCAAGACGTTGACTCACACTGCCAATTTTACCCCAAGACGTGATGGTGTCACGGTGCAAAGATATCTTGAGTTGATGTTGCTCTTGAGTTTGGTAATGACTGAATGGTGTTATATTTGGACTGCACTTGACTGGAAGGGTAGTGGTTATTGAGTGGTGCCATTCTTAGATTTTTCACACACCTGTCTGTCTCGCCTGTCTGTCTGTCTCACCTGTCTGTCTGTCTCAACTGTTTTGCGTGTCTCTGGCCTGCCTGACTTGGACTTCAATAGAGTATATGTTTTTTTTTTTTTTTTTACTACGTTTTGAAGCAGAACTAGAACCAGGCTTGAAGACTGTACATGTATGTATGAAAGATGGATGGAGTACTTTTCTCTCAATTCTCTCATTTGTGTGATTCATTGTGATGCAATGTACAAGGTCACATCAAGTAACGATTTCTAACTATTAAGTATTCACAAGGCTTAACATTTGCATCTGCCACAGGTGGTGGAGGCTAAATTTGTTAATTTACTTTTATTTTGCCCTTATAAATGTGTTTCCCATGAAATATTGAATTTAATGAGTTTCCCGCATACTGAGAATTAAAAAAGAAATTATTGCCTTTTATATCATATTCATTTGTTGCATATAATTATAAAAATGTAACTGTCATTTGAATGCAGTTTCCTGTTGAAATATATTAAAAATTATTTTTCTCCTTGTTTTAATTTTTTTTAGTGACGACACTGGTGTGTGGAAGGGCATAAACCCGATGGGAAAGATCGGTTACTTCCAACGCGTGGATACGGTTGCCCTCGGCAACAGTCAGATGGGAAAATTGAAGAGGTGGAGAAGCGGGAGGTCATCCAAAACAGAAAACAGAAGAAGGTAAGAACATTTTCTACAAATTTGATTGAAATGATATCACTTTCTATTTTCAGGGAGCTGATTATGTAAAGAGTAAATCTCTTTCCTACATACCCTCTTTATATTGTGAAATATTGCATGTAAGGTACTGATTGGTATTGTGTGTGTTTAATTGTGAACAAATCAATGAAATATAATAATATTGGCTTGATATGACTGCACAGTTTATATGGGTGTTTCTGTGGCATGATCTTTCAAGCTATTTGGAGTTTTGGGTTATGACATTCTAGACACGTTACATTTATTGGAATTCTAGTGAGTTATTTGATATCACGATATAATGACTTAATTCATTCAGTATTATTACATGCCATTCATATTTACTTCAGAGACAGAATTATCTGTATTGGGTCATTCAGTATACTCCAGCTTAGCTTGTATACAAGTTTATTTTGCTGTTTTATCATAATGATTCATACCATATTACAACTTTCATTTTATGATTTTGATTACATGGATATATACTCTCATTTTATTTTATCGTTTAAAGATCAAAAGACGAAGACAAATTATTTAGAGCCCAAAACGTCCACTAGAAATTCAATTGTTCAATAAATAAGGGAAATAGACTTTTTAATGCTAACTAATAGTAGCTTTAATTAAAGCATTCTAAAATAATGAACCTAATCCAAACATAAACATGAAGTGCATAGAAGAAGAACAAATTAAAGTATATGATATTTGGCTGTATAAAACTAACAGCTGAGTTTTAGTCATAATTAACAGCCTTGGTGCTTATGTAAGCATTTGCAGTATTTTCTCAAATTTGTTACAAAATATAACGCAGATTAGTCATCTGTTTTCAAGCTATTATCCTGATGACCTCATCAGAATCACTCGGGCCAAAACAAAACAAAATGAAAAATGAAATAATATTTTCTGATTGATATTGATTTAGTTGTGGATTAACAAATAAAGCAATTACGTTATGATTTAGGATGTGGTTTTTCAGGGATCTAGGATTGTTTTCCTTGTTTTGAATTGATGTTCAAGGCACACGAAAGTTCATGCATGGGCAATGTGTATAACAGTGTGGGATGTCGTTGCACTGTACGTGTGTTCACGCATGGTTACACAAACTAGTGTGTCAATGCCCCCACATGAGAGTGACACAGAGTAGTTATTTCAATTTTTATCGGAAGATGAGGAAATTCACATATTTCTTGCATAAGTGCCAACATATTTCCCCTCTAATCAAAGGACAGCTTTTGAGATCAATCCGGGAAAATGGATATTATGTCACTGTTCTTCACTGTGTGCAGAATATGCACAGTAGATTGTTTCAACTTAATTATTTTGGGATTTCTTTGGTATTTGATTATTCAATTGCTCAATTTTGAAGGAAACAAAATTCTTGGGAATTAAAGGGGCCTTTAGGATTTAGAAAGCATGTTTTGATTTGCCATATTATATAATTTATTCATAAACCATTTTGCAGCATATTGTATGCATCACAACGACCAAAACGACAGAGGTAAGACATCAGATAAACTGCATAGTTCAGCACTTTTTTTTAATGTCATGCTTAACTTCCATTTATTCAATTCCTTTCAAAATCATTAAAACAAAAATTCAATTTTATTAATCATATTTCAGAGTGGGACCATTTTTTATTACTAGCTGCATGGGGCTACGTTCTTCTCTGCTTTCTCTTCAAAAGCACATCACTTTCACAAAAGGATTTCACATGAAATCATGCAAAATCACTACATTTCACTTTGATGCCATCACTCTGGGGGCTTCTTTTGAAAATGTATCACTTTTTCAAAATTTGACCTTGCGTACCAGTACATGTATCTACAGTATTTTCTAATAGTTTTAGTGTTTCTTTGCATGTTTTATTTGTTGTTTGTTTTCAGCATCTTGTGCATCTCTTTCCAGCACAGTCTTGCACGCTCTTATTTTGCATTTTGCATTTTGCACTGTGTTTTGATTATTTAAAGGCAAAGTAAAGCATTCTCAAATGTCAGGAAATAAAAAATGAGATGATGATATTTGGTCACATACAATCTTTAAAAATGTACTTGCAGTACATGTAAACACAGAAGAGCATTAACACATACCTCAAACAGAGTTAATACCCTTCTGGCTCCAAACAGACGGAAAACTAGATTCTTGGAAAGACAAAATTGACATGACCGAAACTATACTTTGCCTTTCATATTTATTACATTATTTGAAGGGATTCTAATCTTGTTACATGAAGTCACTTCAGCTGATTCAGTTATCCAAAGCGAGTGAAGTGTTTGTGCGTGAGTTGCTGTGATGGTTTTGCTATTGAAGTGGGCTTAAGCAAGCTATACGAGACGGGCCTAATATGAGAATCGCTTCTTCTTTCCTCATCGTACCCCTTCCATAGAGCCTGAGAGTGTTGCTAATTCTGCATTCATGCTTTTTCTGGTCACAAATTTCTTTCTTTTCTTCAATGTGTGAACACGATCGTGCAAATCTTTCCATAATTCATGCACTTGTGCAAATTGTATCTATGGATTCATATTACAATTGCAGCTCAATCAATATTTATTCATTTATTTTTAGTTAATTCTGTCTCTCTTTTATTAAAAACGTAACCCTTTGCTCTTTTACTAGGTTTCTTAACATTTATTTTCCTTTCATTTCCTGATTTTTTGTAATGGAACAATACATAAATTAAGTATTTGTATTAACTCTGAAAAAGAAAACCCCTTCATCTCTGCACTGCACTGCACTGCACTGCACTGCACTGCAACACAATTTTACCAGAGCACCTGTGATTTGATTATATAATTATTCTTTGTCTTTTACCTTGTGAGAAATCATATGTTCTTTCGGAACTGTTTTGTTATTTCAACTACAAAACAGAAGCTACCTGGAGGGAATATGTAAAACTTCTTTGGTATAAATTTTATAAATCTTGAAGGTGTTGAAGATAAAAGCAATAAGAGAAAAAATCCATGTCATGATTAAATCTAAAAATTATTAGGATTCTCATTCAATGAATAGGTCTTTTTTCACTATTGACTTGAGCTGATAAGCTACCGTATACTACTTGGCATAAATCTTGCCTTAGATATTTTAAAGCATGTAAAAGCTAATGTATGAATTTAACATCCCTCCTGAATGCACCCTTGATGGGGTGCAGGATGTACCCGTCTGATACCCCCATGTAGGGTATAATCTGGTAGAGAGGGGTGTGAAGTTGGGTGTGGAGGTGGAAGGGGGGGGGGGGACGGGTTGAATACCGGTACCACTATGCCACATGTCTGCTGGAGAGGGGTGTGTGGCGGGTGGGGAGGGGGGGGGGGAATACTGTGATCATATCATATAATATCTGCTGGAGGGGCGGTAAAAAGGCGTGGGGGGTTTAGTGTAATATAGGGGTTAAGTTAAGGGAAGAAAAAGGAATTGGTGTTGGACAGAATAGAGGGGTAGGGGCAAAATCTTAAGAGAAACATATATTTGTTAATTACATAACTACATCAATTTCAAGGGAATGAAATGCTAAGAACAGTTCACAGGTTTAAGTCACTTGCCTTTCTATAAGATACTTTTATGTCAATCGCCCTTCTGACCCTTTTCAGGGTAGGAACAAGTACTGGATTACTTTCTTTAGACATCAGTAGGAAGCACCTTCTTTGCTACTTTTTTATGAGAGAATGTCCTCAATTTCACCCTTTATGGGGCCTTTCAATGGAACATCAACGAACTTGAGCTTTTGAGTTCCGACAGTTTTTCGTGAAACGCTGCCTGAACACTTGTATGACCATACTCATGCATGTACATCACATGGATAGGGCTTGATTCTCTGTGTTCTATGTTTTCAACGTATCACCTGTTAATTAGAACCAGTAGCTGAGGACTGTTGATGAGATAGATGATGGTCATACCATCTGCTAGTGTTTTTCCTCAGTGTATCCTCTTGATGAATCACACAAAGAAGTCAACTGAGACATACACAAGTCTCCTTTCTTATACTAGCATTGCCATGCATGCTGATGTGCATTGCATTGGTGTATTTCATGTATTTAATTTTTTGTTTTGGTGGCTCTCTCAGTATTCAAAATGTTTTCTGATGAAAGGTCCTGTACAAATTAAAGATTGCAAATACAAAAGGAATTGAAACAACAATTTTAAATATGAGAACAAATCATTGCAAAGATTTCTTTTTAAAAACATGATGTAAACATGTAAAGAGATATCCGTGCAGTCTATACAATGTCATACCTTTCAAAGTCTATTAGCAAAGAAAGCGAATTATATGGCAATGAATGGGAATATTTGTTCTAGATTTTCGGGGCTTTTGGGGGTAAAATTTTGTGAGATTATAATAAGGAAAAGCGGACAACAAATAGTTTTGCAAGTCATCCTTTTCTTATAGATTTCTGTAAAAACCAAGACAAGTGAATAATGTTGATTGCGGAAGTGCAGTCTGACAGAAGGAATAAATGGAAATGATTCATTAGAGGTTTTCCTTTCCTATCAGTCAGCATTAAAGGTAAAACAGAGTAAGAGTTTGAAATGAATACATGGAGTTCATTTTGTGGGATATAATACAATAAAAACTTGTCTTGATACAAACATTTATCCACCCTTGATTTAAAATGTTGAATTGTTGTATTGTCTGCTTGTTTTTTTTAATGTTTTTTTTAAAATTTCTTCCTCTCTTTCTTAGCATGATCCACACATTAAAGCGTTGTCAAAGAAAATTGTGCATGAATACATTTGCATGGGCATGCTTCAGACTTGCATCAAAGTTTTGTGCATTATGTATTTTTTTTTTGAACGATCAGCTTGATTAAGAAAGGGGTCACAACTGTCCTGTAGCTGTAAAGTTTAAACAGATTAAAACTTTTTTCGCAAACCAGTGTAGCAAAATATCTTAGTAAAGCATGTTTGAACATATACATGCATACATGTATGCACATTGTACACAACAATGTGACCTACAGATAGTCAGGGCTTAACTGGGCTTTTTAATAAAACGAGATAGCGTTTGAGAGATGCGTTCTCCGTCCTAATTTGTCCTTAGAAACTGTACAAATTATCTGTTTAGAGCCAGAAGGTCATTAACCCTGTATGAATTATCTGAGTGAATATCAGTTTGGCTCTCAGTAGATGATATACATGTACATGTATGTACATGTATATTCTAGAGTAATTTTGATAGGATTAATTTGGTTTTGCATGAGTGCATGCTCATAAAGTAGAGATTCTGCATGTCAAAATGAAATTCAAGATTTTATTCCGATGTTCAAGCTCACCCCTTCCTTAATCAGCTGATCTTTTTATATTTAGTACTCCATTGCTTATAAGATTCACTCATTGGTGTTTTCTTCCATCTTCCCTTTCTTTATCCATATATCTCCTATATTTCTTCTGTCTATTCTAAAAACTCAACATTTCTCTGTTCATTCTCAAATTCCATCATATTTTCATGGATTTATTTTCATCTTTTGTTCCTGTCTCTTTCTTCTTTGGGTTATATTTTTATCATCCTTTTTCAATCTTTTTCTTTCATACATCATTTTGATCTGTATTCACTTTCTCCTCTCTCAATCTCTGTCTTCCTATCTTCTCCCTCTGTCTCCCAATTATCTTCCGTCATGTTTTCTGACGGGGGATGTTTATATATCTCACGCTTGGCCACCCCGGTGTTGCGATCCGCACTCTCCTATTATTGCTTGGTGGCGTCTGTGTGGGGGCTTGGTAATACGTTCGTTCGTTTATCTCGTGTTCCTCCGGCCGGGACACACACACATCCTCATCCACTACCACCACCATCATCCATACCTCAACTGCTTCTCATTATATTGGTATCTGTTCGTGTGTGACGCTTGCCACTGACTATATCTTGCTACCCATCTTACCTGCGTACGTAGCTGGCATGGCCATGGGTATGTATTAGATTGGTGTATATACATGTAGTCCCATTGGCTTTTTCCATCCATGTTCACTTTGGTTTGCATTTTATTTTCTGGTGTTCCTTTCTTGATCATCTCTTATTCCTTCTGTTATTTGAGTTATCTGTCCCTATTTCAGTTTTGTTGTTTTGCTTTGGTTTTATTCCTGCTTGCTCTTTACTTATACTTTTGGTTTTGACAACTTTAAATTTTGGAGCTTTATGTGTGCTTTGTTCTAAGTTCTTTGACTTCTTTTTATTTTGTTGTTTCTTTTCCTTTTGTTGAATTGCTTCATCAAATGATGTGTACTATACTTCATTCCTAATGTCTGTTTGGTATTGAATAACTGTTTTTCTTGTGTTTGTAAGTTTGTAACCTGTCTTATTACATAATTTTTTTCCCTCTTTCATACAATGTCTGTTTTTATTCGTTTTCTTCAACTCTCTTTGTAATGTTTATTAGATTCTTATTGCTATAAATTCATTGTGCAGTACATAAAATTATTGCAAGCTATTCTATAATCATGAATATTCATAATCATTGAAATATCAGTGGTATTTACTACCATGATTATTATGATTGTATATTATGTATGATGTATTTAAATTGTTTTGTATTAATTTAGCTGTGTGTTTATCTTGTAACCAGAGTGTACGTATGTGCACCTAATATTATACACCAGCGCAGAAATGTTTTTTCTATGAATAATATCACTTGAAGTTTCTTTTCAGTAAATGGTGATTATATGGGAGCACTAACAAAGCTGAAAAAATTATTATCAATTGCTTTATCACTGTAACAAATCTTATTTTATACTCATATTTGAGGGAACAATGATATGCAGAGTGATTTGCATAGACCATTGAACTTCATATATTTTTCCAGATGTTCCATCTTTCCTTTCTTCCTGGCACTTGTGCTTTAATATCTCATTAGGTTTCACTGTACCGGTATGTGTTTCTCTGACTTCCTATCTCTCTCTCTCTCTCTCTCTCTCTCCCTCTCCTCTCTCTCCTCTCCTCTCTCTCTCTCTCTATCTCTCTCTCTCCCTCTCCTCTCCTCTCTCTCCCTCTCTCCTCTCCTCTCTCTCTCTCTCTCTCTCTCTCTCTCCATCTTTGTGTATTTCTGTCACTCTCTCTCTCTCTCTCTCTCTCTCTCTCTTTTTCTGTTCTTCCGTTGTTATAAGGAGGAAACTTTGAGAATAATTGCAGAAATGGTGTTGATAGGAGCAGTTTATATTTAGAAAGTGATCTAGTACTGTACGTCAATGCCATGTTTCTAGACGATGAGTAAGACTTGTTAAAGACGTTTTCAGCAAAAGTCAAAGCTGGTATATCTTGAACAGTTGAACTAAGTATTTGCATTAGTATTGATAGGTACTTGGTAGAAGCATTAACACACCTCCCCCAGAAATAAAAACATTTGGGAAGGGATAAAATATTTGTATTTTTGTAGGTAATCCCCAAAGTAGACAATTTTCAATTGAGTTAAATTGATCTGCAAAGAGAGATAATGGACTTATTATAGTGGACACTTTAAATAAGGATATAAATCTCCCTATGAAAACATATACATTTATTTCTGGAAACAAGAGTATATTTTAAAATTATTTATTTATATAATTTTTTGCCCGAACAGGCTTCCAACTGGTGTAAAATACATTATATATATTTAAAAAAAGGTTACATTAATTTGATTTTCCATCTAAAGGGTATATGATTTGCCTTTGAACTTACCAAATGGTTTGTGATTTAGAAAAAAAATAATAGAGGTGAGTGTGTGTTTGTGGGGGGGGGGGGTGCCTGGACAGGTGTGTACGTCCTGTATGTATTTCAGCTGTAGTGGGATTATGTTGCATAACATTCGCCAAAATCATGGTGATAGCCAAAGTTACAAGCAGTCAGCCAGCTGTTATCACCACACATCTAACGAGTTAATGACAGAGATTGCAATCATTTCGCTATCAAGAGCCAATTTTCATTATAGCTACCGGTATGTTTACATGGGACCGTGGTAGTTTTAAACTTTAAATTTGCGAAACATCAAAGTTTTAAACAGTGATCCATCATTACATCGATGAGGGTCTACATGGGTCCAAAAAGCAAGTAATGTACGCCCTATTCAAAGTTGTAAACTAAGTACCGTAGTCATTGTAACTCGAAGCTGGTGAAAGCTCAAAGTTGATTGCATCCACATGGCACATTACTTCAAGTGAAAACACCCTCTTCCCGTAGTTATTGCACTAACCATAATATGGCTCATGGGTTTAAAAATAAAAAATTATAACCGAAAAAACTAATAGTTTCTTGACTGTTCAATGATGCATCCGCACTGTCCCCAACTATGAGATAAACTTAGTTAAAAACCACAACCTAAACTTATGGACTCTCGTGTAAACCAGAATGTTGTATAGTGGAGACAACATGAAACTTAAAACAATACAAAGATTAGCCTCACTATTGCATACATGTGACCTCATTCTTAAATATCATTTTTGCCACAAACTAGGCATTTATTGTCATTATTAGAAGATTTTGTCACCTTCATTGTTCACTGAACAAAATTAGATTCCTATTTGTGATTGAATAAATATAGATACATATATACTGTTGATATTTGCCAACTTTCTTGATTTGAAATGGATTACCTTATTGTTATATTCTAATTCCTCAATTAGCAGAACTTGAAATTCAGTGTTTCAATTATTTGAAATGGAAGGAGAGAAAAAAAAGGTAGAAAGCATTTACGAAAACAATGCCATTGTAGTAGGTGTGTATTCAACAGTATGAAATCCCTTCATCTATCCCAATTTCCTATTTAATTCCTGCATTGTTGGCTGCACAATGCCATTGTGTATTGTTGTAGTATTCTGGAAATCATGACTTTTGAAAGAGATATAGGTGAGGTCTAAATGGGTTGGAATGTCCTTCCCTTATTTTTCTAGATCATACTGTATTTTTGACGTCTTCCCTATTTGCTTCACCCGATGACGTTTTTTAAACTATTATGAAGGAATATGAATGAAGAGAGAGAAACCAATGATGAATAGGAAATTAGAAAGAAAACAATAGAAATGGAAGCAAAAGTTCAAACTATTATTTAAATTCCGGAGAGAGATGAAAGTGCATTTTAAAGAAGAAGAAAAAATGGCCTAAAGCAATTCTGAATTCGTGATTTTTATGCAGCAGATTGTTGTTTTGGATAACCAAAATTCAATCAAACTCGACAAACTGTGTGAAAAATGAAAATTTACTGTGAACCATATTCACTGGAACCAGGTTCATCTACATACATGTACAATCCGACCTAGGCTTGTGCTGGTTGAATTGACACCAGAACTACTCTTTTCACCTCAATGTCACAGCATTCTATGAAGAATATTCTAATAATTGGAAAGTAATACTAAAACTTTCATTATCAAAAACATTTCCAAATTTTAGGAGCATATAAAGTTGTATAATAATTACTGACATATTTTGATCAAGTGTTTACACTCCTAGTAGTTACCTAACCTACATATGTAAGGATTATCCTGTCTGTCTTAACAGTTTTATCTTTCCTCTTGTAATTTAATCCAATCCCCTTCCTCTTCCTCGGGTCAAATGACGATCGTTGCCAAAAGCAGGAGTTCTGCAAATCCATTCCTTTCCCCCTCCCAAGTTCATATCTTCCCCTCGCATTTGAAGGAGCTAGGCCAAGTTTGGGGAAGAATGTAGTCTGCTGTTTCAGGCATTTTTTGATTCCCATTGCAGACTTTAATTCTGAGTAGAATAGAAGGTGCCTTATTATATGTATAAATATTGCAAAATAGTTTGAGCCAGAAAGGCCTTAACTCACATGCTTTATCAAAAGTTAACGCCCTTCAAACTTCCAACAGGCGATATATATAATAAATGATAATATTAATACATTACATTTATAATGCGCTTAATACAATGTTTCTAAGCACAAGAGAAAGAAGAAAGGAAAAGGAAGAAAAGTGAGAAATACTAAAGAAAAATGTTAAAAATATTGAATTGCAAGTAAATGGCAAAGAAGAATATGACATAACACAAAATAAGGACTGCTAAGGACTGCATCAAAATTCAAAATTGATTGAAATTATAAATAAACCAGATATGGACTCAAAATTATAATAAACCGTGTGAAATATTCAAATACATCTTAAATACAAATTACAAATTATTATATTCAATATAATAATTTGTCGCTGTTTTCATGAAGTGACGGTAGTGAAAAAAAATTGCATTCACTTTGCGTTACGATTTTCCTCACTACCGTCACTTCGTGAAAACAAGGACGAATTATATAACATCTCACCCGCATAGTGAGAGTGAGACATGAGTGTCACTTTTCTGAGAGTGGTGAGGACATCAACATTTCTTGATAAGTTTTTAGGTTCAAATGTCACAAGACTAGATTGGTAAACCAATCAAAAGGAAGATCGCGAATCCCTGTACTGTCGAGGAAGGGGATGGGGAGGGGGGAAAGGATATCATAGTCATTCTGAACAGGATGGAGGTGGGCCCCCGGTATAGACCCCCTCAAAATTAAAAGGGGCCTCCTTTCCATATCTACCCCTCCATTCCTCCAAATACATTTTTTACATTTTTTTTTAGAAGTTTGCTAAGTGAGACTAATTGCCCCCCTCCCCTTCCCATCCCCCTCTTACTGTGACCGATACTATGCTGTGAAGTAACTTCTTCACGGTTGAGGCTTCTTGTGATTTACATCTGTTTTTAATCGTGATGAATCACGAGCCGCCAGGAACTCGGTGGCCCTGTTGCAGTCGTTCCTTGGGGTTTACAATTTGTTTCTCATTTTCCACCTCTACACCAAACCAAGCAACTCCAGGGTTGACGCAGACAGGCGGATCAGAGAGGGATCGGAAAGACAGCAGCCGGCAAGATTTCACGGTGACTTCTCTTTCTTACGATCAACCAGCTACTCTCATCCGACCTCTCCTTGAGTTGAGATTGATCTCAGAGATGGACTGTCGGTCTTGCGGACATTTATAGCTCTTCTCTTGGCATCTCTCGTAATTTAATACATGTCTTTTGAGCTTCAGCCACAAATTTTACCTAAGTTATTTTGCGTCGAACAATTTTCTTGGCAGCCTCTCCATCGCTGCATGCACAGGGGTTCACAGACTGAATTTTTGCACTTTCTCTTCCTTTCTCGACGACGATGACTTGTGTGGCTTGATAACCTGGTTGGATGTGTAATTCAATTGACTGCAAACAGTTTGAAGTGAATTCCATTTTAAGAACGTTTACAGATCAGAAAGCAGGTGTTTTCATCAGTGCTCGTGTTTCAAAATCTTACCGTTTTCTTTTTCATCTACATCTATTTTTGCAATAAATACTTTTTTCTGACAAGTTAAAGGTGGATTATTGGATTCTGTGCTCTTCATTTGCCATCTTTGAAGATTCCGCATAGATAGGATTTTTGTTTGGAATACTCATGATAGTTTAAAAGCAAATCGACTCCCGCATGGAAGTATCCTCAACCTACCTTTGAGAGTCATCAACGTGGTCGCAATTTCACTTCTTGTGAAGTCAAACTTGGATTGCAGTCGCCCTGAGCTTTTCAGAAATGTCTAAAATTGACACAGACTTTAATTGGTGGGTCGTTAGGACCTTGCGCAAAGGAAACCATATCAAGTTCATGCCTGTTGTGTCCAAGTTTGCCAGGTAGGTCTCCCGACAATTTTACAACCTTTTTGGAAAGTTTGATAAAAGGGCCTAATATCTTTCTTTTTTTAAGGAACAAGAGTTCTTATATTAAGACTGATCTTATAAAGACATGGCTATATCGTTGATAGTCATTTCATCTGAGAGTTTGTGTTCAGTTAAAATATGAAGAAAATTAAAATGGTTTATTATTATCTGTTTTGAATTGATTATACATATCATAATTTCTGCATATAGACATTTTAAATGGTTACTGTCATTTGTGAATTGAAGTATAATTCTGCTATGTAATTCAGAGGCCCTTTTTAGACAAAAGAATGAAGGTTCTTTAATAGTGTTTTCAGTGATTAAAAAAAAAGGGGGATTAAGTAATTTATCTCAATTTTGTAATTATATAAGAATCAAAGTTTGAAATATCTTCAAGAGAATTTGAAGAAATTTGCTTTTTCACGCAGTCTTAAAAGGATCTTAATACATCTGCTTGATGTTGATAGGATATTTTTGTATGTGTGCAACGGAAGGAAAATTAATATAATTGCTGATATCTAGAGTATGTAACAATCATGTGAACTATGTTTCTGTCGAAATATTGAATACCTCATGATGATTAACGTTTCCAATGCCACTCTAATGGGTATTAAGCAGTCAATTACTCATTACATATCACGGCAATCCAGATCCTGTGTTTAATTGGTCCGGCTCAGTGAGTTGTATAGTGCCGCCTGTCAATCAAATTAGTGCTCAGTCTACGTCAATGTGAAAGGTGGCAATGACTGGTAGTAATAATCATACACACCAGACTGGGTGTGTTCACATGAAGAAAGGTTGAGATGAATTTAACCTAGATTAAGATTAATGAGGTTATACTCATAGGGGAGGTATGATGTGGCTATTCAACTAAATTTTATTGCCATTTAACTGAATGACTAGACATTTGTTGGGCCACTCCTTTTAAGTGTTCTGTTGACACTTTACAAGTTGTAATAATAAAGAAATGTAGTAATGAGATATTTAGCTTCTAGATTTACGTTAAGTGCGATACACTATTTACGTACTGTGATGCAGTGCAGAAGCAACAATTAGTTTATAAGTAAATTTATTATTTGCAAAGATTTTCATTGATTAACAAAGTTTTGTGAATATATTACTTTGGTACTTATTACTTAATTACTTTGGAACCTGAAAGTGGAACAAATTTCATTTACACCCATAATTTGAAATCTGTGGTGCTCTGGTCATGCAGTGCTTTGGTATGATATGAAAAGCCAATCAATTTTGAAGGGCAAATTAAAAAAAAGAGAATATGGCAGTGTATTCTATTCAAAATATGGGGATGGATCATTACTGCATATACATTTGTACATGTGGATGATGTTATTTAAGGATAATATGAACTCAACTTCTCAAGGGCGCCGTATAAGATTGGGTTTAATGTGAACACTCCTCGCACCAGGGCTCTTTTTAATCAGGTGTCGCACACAAGCAGACCAACTCCCTGGGAGCTCAGCGGGCTCACCAATCTTACCCCTCCCTAGGAAGGACATCGCTCCATCACGGCTCTCCGCATAATAAAAAAAAAAAAAATCACAATTTCCTTCCCTTATCAACTTATCATAACCAGGCCCAGTGGAAGGTCAAATTTGTCGCTGATAATGTCGCTGTAAATTCGCCATGTCCTGATCGCAAGGCCAGATTGAGCCAAATGTTATTTGCCTGGGATTGCTTGGTATTATTTACTTGATGCTTGCGAGCCTGATTGGTACTGAAAAGCCTTCCATAGGGGGTTATGGGGAAGCTTGGAAATTGCTAGGAATTAGCACCTGTGGATATTACCAGAAACCCTATTTTTTAACTCATACTGAAGTAGAATAGACCCTTCTACGTCATAAGGAGTGTTAGCTGATTCTTTTTGATATGCACCCAATTTCATACATCAATCTCAGATCTCTCAAAACGTCCCTCTTGTTCAGTTTCAAAGAAGAGAATTTGAAAGCAAACCTTGAACCCTAACCATTGTATGATAATATCCATAAAAGCTTACACACAATCAAATCTGTCTATTAAGACCACTCAAGGAAAACTGCAGACAGTCGGCCTTTCTAGGCAGGTTCTACAACACACATTTCATAGAGGGAGACAATGTAGGTGGTCACAATAGAGAGGGGGCCACCAAGACAGGTTTGACTGTATATAGATAAACCTACATACAGTGATGAGCTTACTGGCAGGTGAAATATAATTTGAAATGATTTAAAAACTTAGCACATCTTCCATTTCAAATATGTGAATGGCAAGTATTACTCTTCTTTTTTTTTACCCCTCTTGTTCATCTCTTTCCTTCTCTTGAGATTCTCTCAATTTTTAAAGGATCTATTTCCCTTCTGATTATTCTGCTTCATTCTAAACCCCATGCTTCATTCTAAACCCCCTACAAGAGATATGCACATACTCATACTCAATAGCTGGTACATGAAATAGCTGTCTATCTTCAGCCTTTGAGATCAAATTCTTCAGACCAATTATCCCTTTAGAAATCCATTCTACCCTCGGGGAATTGTCATTTTGAAGATTCTGATAAACAAACAGATTCAAAGGGACTTGATTGTTAGTTGGTATCCCCCCCCCCCCCCCCTCATTGAAACCAAGCAATTTACCCGGGCCCTGCAAGGATCTTACCTGGTGGGACATTACAGAGTAGAGTGAGAAGAAAAGTTCACCTATAATGGTTTGGTGTCCACTGTGTATTGAGTGATTGGGTGCCGTATGAGTATGGACCAGGGACAGGCAGAGAGAGAGAGAGAAAGAAAATAAAAGAGGAAAAGGGGGAGACAGAGAGAGAGACAGAAAGAGGGAGACAGAGAGAGAGAGAAAAAAAGAGAGAGAGAGAGAAAGAGGGAGGAGAGAGAGACAGAGAGAGAGGGGAGAGAAAAGAAATGAAAAAAGGGAGAAAAAGAATAGAAATAGAGGAAGGATTAAAGAGGGAGAGACAGATAAAGAAATGGAGGACACTATTGCCATCGTAGACAGGTTGCCGTCGGCAACTGGTGGTAAATTTGACCCATTCCAAGGTATTCCTAACAGGTCTTATTGAATGATCTCAGAGGGGAGCAATGCAGACATGTATTAGGGGGACTACCACAGAGTATATGCTTGTATTATTGGTATCGGAGAGATTGTGGTTTTGTTGATCTTGTGTGTGGGTTGCGCTGCTGACATCTTGTCATTTGCCATTGGTGGATGCCCACAAACGGGAGTTGGTTTGGCATCTGTCAAGGTAGGGTTGTGGCTCTGTAATTCATTTTTTCTTCTGCCATATTTAGTCTTGTCTTCATTTGCATTGGTAAGAGATATTTCATTCATTCTGTGTAGCTGTGATGTGGTTTGCGTTTGGTCAACATGACCTGTGCGAATTTGAGGTTGTATTATACTGTGGAGATTGGAGATCATCAAGTTTTGGTTATTTTGAATTGCTAGCTCTCATATCATGGAAGGTTGCATTCGATTTGGCAGATTTTGAAAGTCTCTGCATCACAAGTAAAATGTCATAACTATTGTTTTCCTGTTGAGCAAATGATTTTGTTAAAACTTAGCAAACACCCAAAATGGTTTATTCAGACTTTAGCTTTCAGAGTATATTTATAGTATTTTTTTTCCTTCATCACAGCGAAGTGGATTATATTGATGTAGTAGCTGCGCTTTATAAATTGATCTAATGATTATGATTAGTAGTACTTTGTTTGTGAAATGGACCTGTGCTCTTTGCACGTATGTGGCTTTCCGATTGTATAGATGTTTCGATCAAAGTTACTAACCAAGAAAGCGTTTCTTGTATTTCTAAAGTCTGTGTCAAAGTGCGATCAGTGTGTAATTATTACTCTGCATCAGCGTAACGAATAAGAACCTCAAATAATGTGATTATTATAATTGTTTGCATTAGTCCTTCATTTAAAAATATCAGGTATGTAGGCCTTCAACAAGTTTACCTCTGATTTGCATACGGTATCTTCTCTCCATTATGGTAGCAGCGCTTCTGTGATCTTTCTCACACCCGTTAATAACCATCGTTATACAGTAATCCTGCTTATTCTATCTATACTTCTTCTACCTAACATGTTTGTATTCATTGCTTCTTCGTTAATTGTTTACAAGCTTTCTTCAGTGTCCATTTTTTTCATCTCATTCATTCGTTATTTTCTCTTTCTTGCTACCCTACAGTAAGCTGTCGTTAGAAGACATCAGCAAGCCCAAAGACTACAAACACATCTTCCATGTAGGCGTCGACGGAAAGGTCGAAGGTGACCCAACGTTTGGGGGTGACTAGTAAGTATTCCTCATAATTAGAATTAACTAATCAGAACTACTACTGTGCGCTTACATCATTAGGGTTGCCTTTATCCCAATTAGTCAACAGTTTTATTACATTTTTAGGGGAGGTGGGGTTGGGGGGGAGGGGTGATTGTTGATAATCATCGGCTGGTCCAAGGATTAAGCCGTAATGTCGAGCGAAGTTCTTGGGTCATCAATACTGATACAGATGTATGTTTCAGGATGACTAGTGTAGTGTGCTAACTCTGATAGAGATAGACAGATCAAAATACTGCTGTGTATTAAAGTAAACTGTTGGTTTTGTTGTACTGTAATCTTTAGCTTTGAGCAATGCATTAATCCTGATTAGTCAATAGAACTCCACAGTAGGTCAGACTTCTCCTAGTTGATGAAGTGATATTAATATGTTATTTACCTCAAGATTTGATAGTGCTTCCTACAAGACTGTGAGCAAACATCCCTGATGTAAAAAATATTTCTCACTTGAGAACCAGAAAGATGTTAGCGTGTAATGAGCTTGTATAGAATTAATTTCCTTATGATTCTTACCAATGAAGACTACAACAAGAATAACAAATATAAAAATAAGCATATTTTCCTGCATTTATTGAGAAATCATCAAGGATATAATATTCAAACAACAATAATAGTATGCAATATAATTGATTTACATCAAATTTGACAACTGAAATACAAAAAAATTAAAACCATAGATGTAATTGAAAACTTTAAAGTGTGGAGGTAAGTCAAAGATTCAAGATGAATGTAGAGACCAACTATCATAAACATGAATGCTTGGCTTTACGATCATGAGAGAACAAATTGTCTTCTAGTCCCAGGAAATGCACTTTCTTCTGCCTATTTTCATTTATTCAGTGACAAATACATAACCACAATATAATTTTAATTCTTAGAATGACACTTCTCATATACTCTACCTACATTAACACCATCTCTGTGAGCATGAAAATGAGTGGCATTTTTTGTAGCTGTAGTGCAGCTGCAATTGGTTGCTGGCTAGCTGAGCGCAATCCTATTCGGTTTGTACCTTGTCATGACACACATCATTTCCTATCTTCCTAATTATGTGCTCACCGGTCTAGAACATAATTATCCTTCACAAATCCCAACCATGCATCCTAGAAATGCTAATAATAGATCAGAAATAGACAAGGAAAGCCGCCTGAAATTGCAACACGAGAGAAAAAAAATGATGCATGCATACTATCATTAGCAAACATTACATTAATGCATGATTTTGCAATTGAGTATATGACCTAGCAATTTAAATTCCTCACATAATATAACTTTATTGTACAGAGAGTAAATACATGTAAGTTGTATTGATATAATATTTTCTTGACTCCTTGTGTCTTTCAACTAGTACATGTAGGCTTGATAGCTTTGGGAATGGTTCTACATATATTGGTGGTATATTATACATTTTCAATACATACAATATTGCTATAAAGTTTGACCTGAGAAATATTTTAATGTAGGGCAATTCATATCACCTTGGTCAGTTCAAGTTGAACAGTCCTTGACCAATAAGAGAAATCATACAATTTTTTCTTTTTTCTTTTGTGTTCTACCCTCTATTATTGTTTTGGAGTCATTGATGCCAGACCAACTGGTTTTGACATATTTGGCTGCTAGTCTGTAATTTCAGGCTATATGGGGTACAAGTACTGGTATATATCGTCCTTGTTTTCACGAAGTGACGGTAGTGAGGAAAATCGTAACGCAAAGTGAATGCAATTTTTTTTCACTACCGTCACTTCGTGAAAACAGCGACGATATAGTTCCTTTTGGAATATGAAACAACTAATCAAGAAATTTATCGAAATTAATATATGAATAAATAAATGAATACATTCTTAGGAATTCAGTCTGTCTACTTTCAGTACTTACTCTGCAAGCAGAAACTTTATATTTGCAGTCTGAGAAAATATGATGATACACTAAACAGAGGGCAGGGACACATGGGAGCCCAAGTCCCCCCCCCCCCCCCCCAATAAAACAAAAAACAAACATAGGGGTCATTTACATGATAGACTCTAAAAAGTGCAGTCTGGACCCCCTCCCAAATGATCATCGTGGAGTCCTGTGATACTATCTATTATAGCATCATGGAAATCAAGACTTTGTCTGAAATCAGAGTTTCAAATTCAGACTACATGTGAAGATATGCATTTTCATTTCTACTGTGATGACTCAGCATCAAGACCAATACATATGGCGTACTCAAAATTATATTGGAATTGGATGGATAACTAGTATGGTTACAAGGCCAGATGGAAGCACCTAAACAGTCACGGTCACGTACATCTTAAGGGAATCTGAATTATTCATTTCATAATTTATTTTAAAGATAATGTAGGATGCGTGTAGGAATTGGGGTTAGTCTTAAAATGTTGTGACATTAATGTTACCTTTATTCAATATTTGAGATTTTTCTGAGTACCGGTATAATATTTTTACTTTCATTGTTGTGTTACCTTTTTTACTAGACCGGTTTGAAAGGAAGTACCTATAGCAGACATGTTATTTAGACATTTTCTGTAGAAGAATTAAAGGTTCTCAGATTTTAAAATATTTTCACAAATTTCCACAAATATGCTGACAGTCTAATTACAGATATTCTAATTTTCAAAAGAAAGACCCACAAAAATGGGAAAATGCTGCTGTAGAATAATGAAAGAATACCTCTTTTCAAGCAGTGCCTCAGAGTACGATATGTTGTATTCCATTTCTATAGTTAGGTACTTTGGATTCAACAAACAGAAAGAGAAAGAAGCCACAATGACTCAATGTAAGATTTGTTCAAGTTAAATGCAAAGAAACATGAATTCATGTTGAATCATCCCTTTCAGGAGATTATTCTTAAATCTCGGATTTGGTTTCATTTCATATCTTCTTGAAGAAAGAACATTTTGGACTGTCAGCAGTATTGTGATCTCTTGGTGTGTGGAGGTTCTATTCATTCTTTTGTCAATATGTGGGTGTGTTGTTCAGTGTTAGCAACAAAAAGAATGTTGATTGTTCTGTGTCTGGGCCTTGGTACGAAGGGCTACCTGGCTAGCTAGGGTGTGATGACAAAAGTTCAGCAAATGGAGCTTTCGCAGCGAGTGTGTACTACTCTGTACCTCCGAATGGTACCAGAGTGCTCAAAATACAACAATAACAAGATTCTTATCAAAGAGTGTTTACTCTGTCCATGTTTACATTATGAGTATGAAGAACAAACAGTATGATTCTGCGTATTTAAAGTCAATAGCTTGTCGTTTCTACTTTCTAGACTGATGACAGGGTAGCCCCCCCCCCCCCCCATAATAATTTAAGATACTGTACCCTCAGTGTAAGAATACTATCACACACCACTCCCTCCCTCCTTCCCCCTTCTTTCTCTCTCTCTCTCTCTCTCTCTCTCTGCTTTTCATTTTGTAATATAATTTTCATATTCTCTAATTTCTCTTCCATTTAACTCTTCAAAAATATTGTCAGCCTCTTTCCCTTTCTGTATATATCCCTGTTCATCTTTCCTTAAGCTTTCTTTATTTTAAAATCTATATGTACCCCTCCCCTCTGCTGCATGCCATCCAGTTTTTAGAACATAATCCCTGATGAGAATTCTTCACTCTGCCCCTTTAATCTTGATACCTTTTGATCTGGATACGCCTTCCAGTGGGTTAGGGTCTGTCTGTCAAACAATGCTGTTTACTAATCCGCCTCTGCACGGTAGTTGAACCTGAATGGCAGTCCTGTATAATAAGGTTGCTCAATCTCCATTCAATGCTAGTATTTTGAAGTTATGTCAGTCTGGGATTACTCATAGCATTACAAATCTGTATCGGACCTTGTATAGGTTGCTCCTCGGTTAAGCCGAAATCAGATTGATTACATAATTGTTTTGTTATTCTGTGTATACACTGATAATATCTCCAGTCCGTTTGAAGTGTTGGATTCAAACTTTGGTCTTACAAGGATATCCAGTAAGTGAGGTTTATGCAGAGTTGGTTTTCTTGCTCGACTTGCATTTCTATGTTAATTTCAATCAAGGATCTAAGGTTTTCAGGTAAAAGTTGGCTTTAGGAGAATCTAAGTTATTGCTACATTTACATGGTAATATGTGCTTATTCATACATGTACATGTACAAATATGAAGTATTTCTTGATTAACTGGTGTTTTGAAGTAATGAATTATTGTTAAGTGGCTCAAACATGCAAAGCAATATGTGCATTGTTTTTGTAACTGCAAGAAAAAGGTGCCTATTGGATTGGATAGTATTTTTTTGCTGATGGAAGTTCTAAAGTTAATGAAGGACATACAGTTAGTTTGAAAATACTGTAATGTTTTTTATATAAATATCATCGTTTTAATGGACATTCTTTATGGCTAATTTCATATACATGTATATCAATGAATTTTGTCTTCTCTTTTGTTTGCCCAGTCGCAATATACCAAAGACAGATGAGGAGGACGAGGAAGAGGGTTCCAGCCCATCAAGGTCATCATCAACATCAGGACGATCTGATTCTAAATCTTCCACACCTTCAAAATCGCCAAACAAGTCCAAAAAGAACAACAAGAAGAACATTTCCGCTCCCGTGATTGAACTCTCAAAAGACACTATCCTTCCACCACCAAACGGTTTTGATTCGGGTTCTACGGTTAGCGTACCGGATGTGGTACCGTCCGTAACGCAACAGGTGTCTAGTGCTCCACCGCCCATCCCGCGACAGCCACCGCAGAAGCCACAGCCACTGCAGAAAGTGCAGAAGGCGCCCATCGCGGTGCTCGCGGAACCAGAGGTCACCTTCACCAACGGTACCAGCTCAACCTTCAAACAAGATCGCAGAGAAGAAAAGAAAGATGGAGATTTGTCTGTGAGTATAATACAAGTTTGGGTGTTAATCTCCAGATATTAAGGACTGTGTATTTCTTAACCAAAATTTGAAGCCTCTAATATATAGGTTTTATTATCAAAATGTTTTCATCTAACACTGATGAAGAAAGTATGGAATGATGTAATTGGGTTAATCCAAACAAATTACCTTGTCTTGCCAAAGTGTTTATACTTACGTGTATCTGTATAATATGTTATTATTATTACAAGTTCATTATATATATATTTCTTATAACAAATACACACTATATGTAATAATTTCATTTTGTTTTGAGAACATTTGTTTCATTAATTTGATATGAGTAACTCATATTTAACACATATTTTTTTTCCAACCAAGAACAATTACCTGTGCTCATATACATGTGGTATGCAAATCTCAGACCTGTATAAAATTTCACGTCCTTTGACATTTTGTCAATAATTCCAAAGAAAAGGGGATGGTTGAATTGTATGTCGCTTTGCATAGATTCAAGAAATTAATAGTTGCACTAAATGTGGTGGGATCGTGCTTTCATGCCAGATAAGATGTGAAATTACAATCTTGATTTAGATGCTTGCCATATTCTTCTTCGCTTTCAGAATGTTTAATAAAAGAAATATTTTTTGAAAAGATAGCAAGCATAGGACAAGATGAAACTAGCACTAGATATTCTTTGTTAATCTCATTTAACAGAAAAGTATATTGTATGATATTGGTACATTTGATATCTTTCACTGTTAAAAACTTAATCAAACCTAGATATTACTAATGACGTATTGTAGATGTATGCATAGTCAGAGTAGAAAGTAGTTTATCTCTGTTTCCTTCCTACTTTTGTTTAATCCATTTGTCTTTTTGTTATTATTATTCCATCGAACCTTTGCAGCTTACACCGGTATGTATCCTGAACGTGTTGCGCCATCTATCTCTATATGTACCCACTAACCATAGAGGCTCGTTCTCATTTGATGCATCAAACCGCCGCACCAAAATCAAAACTATTTATGTTTAAATTATTGGTAGAAGTGTTTCCTGACTGTAAAGAAGCATTGTATGCTTGTAAGGAAGCGACCAGGGGACCACCACTTTGAATCCTCTTCAAAGGACTTGATAATGAGGATTAATGCCTTACCAAAGGGCACTTGCGTTTGACTTGGTTTTGAACCTAGGACCTCCCGGTTACAAGACCACTGCTGTACCACTGTGCCATCATGCATAATGGTTACCAAAGGGCAGTAGCGTTTGAATTTTTTTTAACCTAGGACCTTCCGGTTACGAGACCACTGCTCTACCATTGAGCCTTTATGCCTAATGGCAAGTGGTGTTGAGAATAGATTATCTTAGCATATAAAGACCCCAACGGGTAAACACCTGCCTGTTTCTGACCGGATACGGCAATGTGAGATGCACTAAGGTCTACATCGTTTTATTTTGTTGCGGCAGATTTTTTAGGCGGTTTGACGTGTCAAATGGGAACGAGACTTAAATCCTGCTTGCTCGCTGCAATTACACCTTGTTACCCACTACTTCCAGTAATAACATAACCCCCCAAATTGCTTGTTTTTTTATTAATGACATTACAATTTTTTTTTTTTACTAAGAGTGAACTTATGGTTACATGATCTTAACTTTAAATGCCCATATCTTTTATTTTGTTGAAGAAAATCAATTTTAGCTATGGATAAGTATTTCTGAAAATATTACTTCCATCAGCTCTATTATTTTATTCATTGGCAGTATACCTATTGGTAAAATATAACCTTGCAAAATGTTTATTGGTCATTAGATACTAATGTAAAAATACCTGATAAATAAAATCTATATTCCCTTAAATATAACACTGTTTATCTGTGCTCCCTTTAGGTAAATAATATATGAAACCTATAAATCTATTTGTAGTTATTTTGCTCCCCTTTCCCTTGCAAAAGAAAACATTAACGACAGTCATCATTAAATGTGCTACATTTTAAGCTATATCTGGTTAATTCTAGTGTTCAAATATAGAATTGTGAGCTTTATATGTCCCCCAACTTATGTTTGTGTCTAATAGTAATATGTTAAATAGTGGAAACATTGTAATCCCTGTAACATAAACTCATTATAAACCTTAATTACCAAAGTCCATTGACCCAACCCAACTCCACCCCTTAACCCCAACTCCTCCCTAAATGAATCCAACCCAGCCCCTCCCACATCAGTAGAATGAGATAAACCCTGTGTAGATGCATACATGTATGTCGATACTGCATGAATGTATGGTCATTGTAAGGTCATAATTGTCCTACACAGTCATTTGCATATTGTTGGGAGATGTGCTGTTGTACCGTGTAGGTGTGGTAAGTATGGATCATAGCATAGTTACTAAAGAGAATGAAGTGCATTCTGTAACATTAACTAACTTCACTTCAAGAGGTTAATCCATTGACTAACCTTCAATGACACATATATATATATGAATATAACCCTTTCTCATAGGCTTCCTTCGAATCATCGGGTCATTGCGTCCGGTCCAGGGGTCACATTACACAACCTTTCATGAAATGAAAGCGGAAGATCATGTGATGATGCAGGTTAGGGTCATGTCCCTTTCGTAGAGTTGATGTGGGTTTCTCACAAAGTGTTGTGTAAATTAGACCAGACCATTTGTAAATGAGAGGGGTTTATTTCACAAACATTACCCCCGACATTTAGGAGATAAAGGGGCATGTTTTCACAAAAGGTTTGGGTAACGTGACCTGACGTGATGACGCGATGATTCAAGATAGCCTTCTCTTTGATGAGAACAAAAATATTAGTGGATTATTTAAAGTGAGTGTGGTACCTTGTTCTAAATTTGTATTGAAGCAGGGAAATCCGTTATGAAACTTAAGTTTTGTGGTAAGATATGGTGTCCTTTGGGATGAAGCAATAATTCTCAATTACTCTGTATCTTGTCCATGGCTAGGACTTGTACCTAGCTGACAGTAGGTCCCCTAGGTACATTGGGTTATAGATTCTTATTTTTTGCAAATGTTGGAAAAATGTTACAAACTGATGGGAAACACAAACTACAAGCCAAAGGGCACATTTTCTCGTTACGTTATGTTTCATTTCTAATGTTGGCAGAACTGGTTGATGATTAGGGAAATAAGGAAAAAACAAAACATGGGCCAAATCTCACATCTGCTTGTGTTTTTCATTTTAAATATTGGCAGAAATTTTTGTTGACAAGGAAAATGAGAAAAACACAAAATATGAGCCAAATGGCATGCTGATATCTTGTACTCAAAGGGTAATGGCATTTCCAGATGACCAAAATGATAAAATGCCTTAGATTTTGATTAAAAGTCTTCTTCCATCAAATCTTTGCTTTGGATTGCCCCCTACCTTTCAGGGCTAATTAAACTGAAAGACTGACCAGTTTCAAAAGTGGGGGTGTTCTATTAAAGATGTATTGCAGAATAAATCTTTAGTATTATGAGTGGCAAGATATCCAAGGGAAACAAACATCGACTATTACAAGTACCTCTCTTTACAATATTTTTGCAGATTATTGCTGTTAGTTTTGTCTTTGTACATATAGTAAAATGGTGTGAGGAAAGGGGAAAAACTAAAGAGGCAAATCATTCTTAAAGGTTTTATTAGTACTCGTTTTGTATGAAAATCCTGGTTATTTTTCAAGCCTTATTTCAAAGACTTTTCCACTTATTATTTTTATTTTTTATTTTATTCACTTTTTTTAAAAACCTGGAGATAGATATTTCAAATATTTAAAGATATATTTGTGGATACTTTACCCATTTTCAGTTTCACTTTAAAAGTACCTTTGAGCCATTGTTTGAGCAATAAAAGGGTTAAAATTGGTTATCAGTTTAGGCATTTCACACTCTAATCTGTTTCATCTCGCATGTTTACAGATAATCAATCCTTTTAGGTTCTGTAACCGATTAATCTTGGATCATGGTCAATGTGGCATGTGACAAGAAATTGTAGATTTTAGAACTAACCTGGGCATCGAAGATAGTCACTTGTTTGCGGCAAGTTTTAACAGGAACTGAAGAAAAGGAGCAAGGGGATAAAATCCAATAGCCAATATTTGGCTTTCAAAAGTCATGACAAGTATATGATGATGCAAATTACTTGTATCCAACACACCACCTTTCATAAGAATTGACTTAGGGTCCTT
Organism: Strongylocentrotus purpuratus; assembly: GCF_000002235.5. Lineage (NCBI taxonomy): Eukaryota > Metazoa > Echinodermata > Echinoidea > Camarodonta > Strongylocentrotidae > Strongylocentrotus > Strongylocentrotus purpuratus. Next base: position 30,314,213 of record NW_022145601.1, on the reverse strand, counting down.
TTTTTGTAGAATGATTTTGATCTCATTTTGTTCTGGCTACCGGTACATTTATCTAGAATGCATCAGAATTATAAAATTTAGTTTCAAGATTAATTATCTCCTATGTTACAAGTAGTGGATAGTAATTGCTGAAAAAGGATGAGACAGATGAAATTTTTTAATACTCAAGATCCTTGCATTTACATCTGCCCCTGATTGCTACCGTTTATATCACTTACAGTTTACATTTTCCTCAAGCCAAATTGCATTGCTAAAGCTATTGTATAGAGCTCATGGCCAGGTTAAATGCTTTGCGCTGCTTTTGCTTTGTTCTGTCACTATACTCAGGGTGGTGTATGGGTGCTTTTTAAACCACTCCAGAAGCACGGCCTTTAATGTTATTATTTCATCTATCCATTTGTAAAACAATCCTACAGGTATTGTAAAAGTAAGCTTCTTCATAAAAATAGGAGGTGGTTATTGGTTGAGAGCTAGATGTGAGTTGAGTTATCTTACAAAGATTGAATGCCCATGGCCCCTAAAAACGTGTTGAAACGCGTCATATGACGCACATAAACCTAGGTTTGTCGACAAACCTCCTTTGTGAAATTGGGCCATAGGAAAAGAGAGATTATAACTATTCATGTACCCATATTAACATAATCTTTAACCATTTCTTGTTTATTTTGTTTCCTGAATTCCTGCAGTCGTTTGACATGGGCTCTCTGCTTGATGACATGATGTCCGTCTGGGACTCTGCTAAACTCAACCTCAGTTTCAGTGACGACCTAGAACCCACCCCTGAAGAAGAACCGGACGACTTCATGGAGGAAGAGGACTCCCTGTTGGAAGGTGAGGAAAATGCGTTTTGTAACGGCAATAGTAGTTTGTCACCTCCCACTCTCAGTGTAGGAACGGTGAACCCAGTGGCGATGGAAGCGGTGGTCGTGGCGAATGACGTAGAGGTAGCGGAGGAGGAGGCGGGAGCGGTGAATGAGGCGCAGGAGGAGGCGGAGCTTGGCGCAGTAGGCGGGGTTAGTGCTGCCGGGGTTTCTAACACGGGTAAAAGCGCAGAGGGTAGTATTCTTTCGGGGAATATCATCATCAAGGATAGCATGACAAAACCGACAAAGACATTCCGCAAGGTACCGCGTCAAACTGAGGAAGGGGAAGTGAATGAGGGTGTGGCTAAACCAGAGATTCGGCCCCAGGAACAGAGCCAAGCGCCGAGAAGCAGACCGGGTATGGATATGAACATTGCGAGGCAGATGTCGCGTGAAAAGCGATGGGATAATGAGTTCAAACGATTGTCATCGTCCCCTAAGGACAAGTCTTCTGATAACGAGTATATTGACACTAAAACAATGAATCAGAAGGTTGATAATTCAAGTGAGGAGTATGAAGAATTGGCCTTAGCTTCCTCCCCACAGCCTTATACCCTGAGAGACAACGTATTGGACAGTGCTAACGTTATGAGAGTGCCTCGCTTTAACGATGTCTCGCGAAGCGTCAGTCTGCGTACCACCAGACCTGGCACAGACCATTCTGACTCTCGAGTTGAAGTTGACCTGAATAGGAGTCGCAGCCTTCGTGAACCGCCCGTGTCCCCGTTAGGTCAGCAAGCATACGATAGTCTGGTGGGTGGGAATATATCGGGTAACCTGCGTAGGAAGCGTCCCGATGCTCCGGAGAGGAAGCCACCCGTGGTTCCTCCTAAGCCAGCACCCAAACCACCGAGCCGCGTTAAAGCCCCTGATGTCTCGGGAGAGGGGAGGTTCCGCAATGGCGAGGCTAGACTCTCGGGGTCAAGCTCTCAGCGCAGTTACAGCGGTACCTCTAGTGATGATGGTATGTCTGAAGACAATCCCAACATTCAGGTTACATCAGGAGATATCGCTGGGAAGAGTGGTGCCGTAGCATCCCTTAGGCAACGCTTTAACACCAACCAAACGGAAGATACACCACCCAGACCCCCTCCACGCGAACCAACAGACACCAAAGTAAGCTCATTCTCGGGTGTGAGGCTGAGGCGACGCGAACAAACAAATGGTACGAATGAAAACTTTTATGCGTCGGAGCCTGACAACAACAACGCGAGCCCAAAATTCAGTTCTACTACCCTCCAAAACCTTGAGCAGCACATGCCCCGCCGAGTGCGTCGCTCCGTCGGTGAGGACCGCATCAAGAGAAGGAACTCCAGCGATGCCAGTGACTCTGACACTGATGTTGCTAAGACGCGTACCGACCGTGTCTGGAGCACATCAAGCCATGCGGCCTCAGAGGGGGATAGCTCTTCAGACGAGACGGTCGGCTCCAATCGTCTCTCAACCTCTAGCACCGAGAGAAGCTCTTACTCAGAAACCCAGAGCAGCAGCGGTTACAAATCTCCACCGCGATCACTCTACGATCTCCCAGAGGATCAGGTGAGACATTGTTGAAATGATCTTGCACCCTCTTTGCCTCTGTAGGTTACCAAACAACATTTGAAGACTTTAAGATGTCTCAGCAGCTCATAGCAAAATTTTGATGTTCGGTGCTGTCAGAACAAATTAGATTCAAGTAAAAATGGACTACCATTTGTAGACACAAAGGCCCATATTCTAACCATCTTTGTTAAACTAAACTGTAAATTGAGCTTGAACCTAGCATCATTTATAGATAATGACAAAAAATTTATGAAAAATAATATGTTAAAAATATATCTTTTTGGATGAATCTCATGATGCAGAATAAAAACAAATAAAAAGATAACTATAGTTGGCACTCCACAACTACGGGCTGGCTGACTGGAGCATGTTGTTATAGAAATGAATAATCAGTTCACTTTCAAATGTTATTTGAAATTTGCAGTGGCAGAGGGGGAGAAGAACTCTAAATAGTTTAGAAGACATACACCCTAATGACCTAAAATTGTGATTCTCTGGTTGGTGAATTTAACATATCACTAGAAGGCTTCTTTCTCTGCAATAATCTTTGCGGTGCTAATAATAAACTGTACAGGGCATAATCATAATTGATTCATTTTAATTGGCTTGAGAGAATAATCTTTAGGAGGGATCAAAATGATTAGATAGAGATTTGAATTAGAAGAAATAATAAAATGGCTTGATTTTCGAAAGGAATCTCTTGTATGTTAGTTTTTAAGCATGATTCGCTGTCTGAAGTACCGTATGTTAAGCATGTACTTCTTAGAGATTAGAAGAAAGAGGATCACAAATGTTTGGATACTTGACAATTTAAACCCAGGAATGCTCCTTAAGATTTCAAAGAATGCCTCTTTGTTTTGAGACGTAGTATATTAGAAAGCATCTTGCTGTACACTACAGTTCTTGGTATTCCTTTTCTTGCATGAATCAAACTGAATGAACCTAGAAGATATTTTGGACTCTCTACCTCTCCTTAAGTCTTGATTTTATTTTATTTATCCAGGAGAATATGATATATGAATACATAAAGTTAAACATTGTTTAGTGATGGATTAATAATCTAAATGTAGAAAGAATTATGATAAGGAGTTGATAAAGTGACAATGATTTGGCAACAGAGGGCGCCCTCTCAAAAATGTTCTAAGATTTTGTAGAAGGGATGGAAATAGAGCAGTTGTAAGATCAGTTATATTTTGAACTGTAACTTGTTTTTATTTGGTTTGTTCCCAGAAAAAAATAGTACAAACGTTTATTTATAATGCTTTCTATGGCAGAAATATGAAATATATTGGAATATACCCAACCATTCATCAATACAATATGCACCCATGCTCATTGTTTAAGAAATAGATCAATCATAGCACTCTTATATGCCACTTCATTTCCATATCATCACCTCTACGTATTTGAAAACCTTTCTTAATAGGGAAAATTACATGAAAGGGAACTTTAGGGAAGTGAAAAATGATAGGGCATCTCTTGAAAGTTATTAAGTGTATTAAAGAGTGTCTTTCACTAGGAATATTACATATAGGCAAATTGATAATGAATATTATATTAAATCAATTGAAAACTGCTCTTATTGCATTGTAAAGAGCTCTATGTAGACTAGAATTTATCTATTTAGACATGTACACCAATGTATGTACATGTAGATTAGGTAACAATCGTAAAAAATTAATGGGGCCTAATATCTTCATGAATGATTTTGAGCAGTTCTATCTACGGTAGCTGAAAATCCTACTTGTGCTTTTAAGAGTTTCATTACGTGACTGAATGTAGCTTTGGTTTATAGGAGATAAAATATTTTAATCTTGCTGTGCTAAGATTAAACTCTTATGTTAAAAATATGAGTTGTAAGCTGTAATATCTGGGAATTTTTTGGTACACTAACCGAATTCAGGGTAATATTTTGATTCTGACTCTTGTTTCCTCATTTTCATGCGGCAACTTTTGTTAAGGCTTTCCATTAAAAATGACAACAGTGTCCTTGAATATTATTGGTCATTTTTATTGTTCAACAAATTGTCAAGAAGAAAACATTTTTTCCAACTTGACCATTTCAGTGCAACTGCTCTATTGTGTATTTCAATGCAAAAGCATTGGCAGCAAAGAGTGTCTCATTTTATATTCACAAAATTGTGTGAGTTGAATGTATACTCTAATTGAAGTGTAGTTCTATGTTTGTGAACTTACCTTTACATTTGTACTCCAGTGTTAGAAAGCAACCATTTGATTGCAATCTAGCAATTGTGACAGAATTTGATCAGGGTATCTTTTTTAATTTTGGGAGAAAAATTAGGAACACCGTAACTTTTTCTGTCCATTCAGTTCATATTGTCACATCCATTCATGGTCTCCCTAATATTTATAGTTGTTCATGAGTTTCATTGGATTCAAATAAAGAACGCACCAACTGTTTTCACCATTTTAGGTGTACTAATAGTTCATATAAATGATTTGCATCTGTAAACCATTGAAAATAAAAAGATCATTCATCATGTTTCCCAATTACCAAAAGTCTTTTTTCCCCATTCCTCTCAAGTCCTCAAATAAAGATTCCTTTATTCAGAAAATTCAGAAAATTATAGGATGGCTGTTATATCTGGAAGGGTCACGAACTCACGATGAGATGAAAGAATAAAACATTTCCTGACATGTAATAGAATTGAAAACTGTTGTAGGTAGCCCCCCCCCTCCCCCCCCCCCCCCCGAAAAAAAAGCACCGGAATTCAAAAAAAAAAAAAATTGAGAGAATGTTTTAATCAAATGCATCATGGGCTATGGTTATAACATACCTACCTTATCTTCTACTGAAATTGAATGCCTGTGCATGATTTGGATAAAAATCATAAAGTTTATTGACATTTAAAATGTTTTATTGTTTATTGCATGGAGTGATATATAAATTAAAGATTTATTATGGCTCATACTTGAATTAAATGTATTTAAATTCAAAATTGACTATGAATGAGGAATGAGGAATGCTCATGTACCAGTATTAGCCATCATGATGTCATCTTGAAATCATCTATCCAGACCACTTGACTTCTATATGAAGTATATAGTAACCACCAGTTGAAATCATGTAGTTGAATATTTATATCAATGTGTAAAATAGATATCTAATGAATGTTATTTTTGTCTCTCTGTTTCTCTCTCCCTCCATATTACACTCATCCCATTTGTCCATTAATATCCATCACTTTATATGTTCTCTCTCTCTCCCTCTCTATCTCTCTCTTCTCACATTTCTCCCTCTATTTTTGCCTTTTATGCTCTTTTTTGTGCACTCTTTTGGTCATTTGTATTGGTTTCTTCGATTTTGTTTCGTTGCACTTCGCATCATGTGTGTAAATTGCACTTCACATTATTCATTTATTGATCGCATCATATTTTGTTTTATGTTTTTGTCTTGTTGTTTATTTTTATGGATATATGCAATTTTCTTATTTTCTTTTGGGCAATGGTTATTATTTTCTAACGATACCAACTAAATCTACCCATTATATTTTCTGTTCTTAAAATGAATGCTGTTTGGATTTTTATTTTGTAGTCTGAAATTATTTTGCTTTAAAGACCATATATAGCCTTTCCTCACTTATTTGATTGTAATTATTATATCATAATTGATTTCAATATGTGCTATATTTGGATTCTGTTAATGTATTATTGTTTGCCTTATATGCTACATGAGGGGAAATAACATATTTTTTCATTCTTTAAGTGGTGTACATAATAATATATATATGTATATAATTCCCCTTTATTATAAAACTTTTAACAATGTTCACCATACTGCTATACGCGTACATGTGGAAATTAAACGTTATAAAGCAAATTCAGTTCATCTTCCAAGTTCCCTTCCTTTTTCAAGCATCTTACAATATCAATCAAAATTATTGCTTTTTCAAGAAGAATGGAAAAATGCTCAAACTTTAAGCCTCATCAAATAAGATATTTCAGTTAGATTAATTCAGGATCATATTATTTCAATAACTTTAAACTGTATATTTTCAAAAATGTTAATCAGGGGAAACCATCCAAATTCACAGGAAAATCATTCAGAAAATTATTGTACAAGTGATTGAATCCTGTTCTGTGATTGAGTTTATTATTGCTAATTGTTATTACTATTGTTTTTCTTTGGTTTTGTAATATTTGCAAACTGGTTAAATTTTTGTTTTTGTAAAATTGTGTTCTGTTTGTGCAAATTCCAATATTTTCCAAACGAATTACATGAGCATGTTTTGGGGCTAAAAACTCATGGTTTATATAGCTTTTTTACTGAATTATGGAAATTATGAAATCCAAATTTCATTTAGAACTTTAAACTTCATCTGAAATATTATGAATGGTCTTGCAAAATTTCACCAAATACTTAGTGAGCCCCATCACTGTTATGTTTATAGGTAGTTGATACCCTTTAAAACTAACTACTTTATTTTACAAAGAAGATTTTGTCATTCATCAAAATCAGAAAGAAAAAGGATTAGGCATGGATTCCCGAGCATGTGTTTGGATTTTTAATCACCCCTTCCATATTTGTTTATTTTTTTCTTTCTCCATCCCAATTCACACAACCATACCTATTCCTAAACCTCCTTTTCTGTTTATTTTATAAATTTCTTGGTGGTATGTGGTTTGTATCTCCTTTGATCCCGTCTGTTCTGTCCCTTTAACCTTCCCTCCCTCCCCTCGATTCATCATTCATAAAATACATGAATCTAATATAGACTAACAGCACCAGTAGCCGAGCAGACCAACCTTCACTATCATCTGAAGACCCCCTGAGCATGGATCATAGACCACCCCCTTTGCCCCCTCGAGTCGCCACGGACTCCACTACCACCACCACCACCCACCGTAAGGCCCCCGATAGACCCCCTTCTGGAGGCAGAGATGCCCATTGGACACGCCCACCGGAAGCAGGGGGGCACAATGGCGATATCCCCCAGAATGCAGTGCCCCCACCTCGCCCGGTACGATATGATATCTACGACCGGCTGCCGCGAAGCAGGACAGTCGATTTGGGTGAGCATGCGTTGGACTCCCAGAAGCGAGCCACTCGGCCAGACTATGATGTGTTACCTGTGCGCAGACCGGTTTGGAATCAGAACAAGAGCTATTCCATGGATGGAGAGGATAGTGATGACTATATGGTAGGCTCGGCAGCCAGTTTGAGACAATTGCTGAGACAGCCTAATGTATCTAGTAATGAAAATGTGAATAATAATCATGATGAGATTGACAGTGATGCGGATAACTTGGAAGATATGCCAGACATGTCGCCCCCTCCTGTTCCAACTACCCGCAAATCATTCATTGATAGCACGTATGGTGAAAGTCCTTTTGTGCAACGCTCGGTAACGCCGGACACTAGTGTAGCCCCAGTGCAGAGACACTCGATACGTGAACCCGAGTATGTTATGATGAAACCGCAATCGGTTCAAGACTTGAAGCGTGAATACACGCAGCTTTCTTCAGCGGACAGTGACTACGCTGTTCCGATCAATCATAAACATACTAGCCCAAATAATAATTCCAGTCCAATTCAAAACAATGCTGCCAACGCCCGTTATCTTTCTGATAAAGACAAAGCCATCTATCTCTTAATGCACCCTAAACGTTCATCAACCCAACAAAGCAACAATTCTAGCCATAGTTTCACCAGGACAAAGAGTGCCCATCTGGTGAGGCGACCCGCGTTCCTGAGAGCTGCAAGGACACCGGAGCAGCGCCGCGGGACGGTGTCGGCTTCAACCAGACTCAAGGATGCGGAAGGGTCATCCAGCCTTCCTAGGAGTGACCAGTCGGCCGGAGAGGGCCATAAGATGAGGCGGTCCAGGAGCACTGATGATATCTTGAAGGACGGTGACTGGACAATGCCTGAAGAAGCAGAAAGTCTTCAAGACCTTCTAGCCAGGGCCCACATCTCACCAAGTGAGTAGAGAATAGAGTCCTGTCTCATAAAGAAGCCTGATGATTACCCAATTTAAATCGGTTTCTAGATTATTTTTTTTCACAATTTTTTCCTGATGTTCCCCCCCCCCCCCATTTTTTTTTTCTTCCGGATTTTACCCCAATTTTCTAACTCAAAAGGCGGGGAATGTTGTTAGATGCCTTTTTTTTTCCTGAATTTTTTTTTTTTTTACTCAAAGGGGAATGGTTGAGGAAAAAAACAAAACTTTTTTTTTTTAGTGCTCACCATCACCTCTGCATAAAGAGTTGCGATTGATCTCGCACAATCAATTATCGTCCAAACATTCTCAAGGTAACATTCTTATATCAGACAGCGTTGCAGTCACTGTCAATCACAAGTGAAGTTGGTATCAATTTTAATTATTGACAACTCTCTGAACGACAGGGACCTGGAGTGTCTAACTACAAATATTCCCCTAGAATAAACAAAGTCCATACAATTATAGCCACTTTCCCATTAGGAGACACAGCACGGTCTCCCCCCCCCCCCCCCTACTTTTTTTTCTCCAACTGTCCTCTAAGTAGTAAAAGGGAATAAAAAAGCGCCTAGCTTAAAACAATTTTATTGCAGGGCTCCAAACTGTTTTAAGGTTTTTGTTGGAAGGAAACGGTAAAAATCATACCGGTAATACGTCTTATTAACAGATATTTACGATAATATTAGGTTGCTTATATTTAGACTTGGAGCGTCATGAGCTTTACACTCATATGATCATCAAGCACATACATGCCCTGCAAGCAAAGGAGAAACAAAACCTTTAAAGAAAATTGGTAACATCAATCAGATGAGAGAAAATGGTGCTTAGGTAGTGACTTCAATGCTAGATGTCCAATTATAATCTGAAAGTCTGAGTGAAAATAGACCATTATTGACGATATAAATTGGGAAAAACTGATCTGATCGATTCCTAAATTCTCCCAACTATATTAGTATATTTTAATTTTAGGTGAATGTAAATCATCACAAAGCAATGAATTGGCACTTTATCCCATTCCAAACATTTAAGTGTTGAAAGATTTTGGAAAGCCTGTTTTATGTCGTATATTCATGGTAAAACAGTTGGGAAAATTCAAAAAATTGGTTGGGAGAATTTACTGTTAGAGGGCTTGACCATTGATGCCTTCAAAGAAAACCATACATATCTTTGTGGTTTGAGCATTTTTAAGGATTTTTTGCATGTTAGAGGGTTAGTTAAGTAGAAGGAATATAATAAGTTCCATTTCATACAAAAATTACATTTTTTTCATCAACTTTCAACAATAATAACGGTTCACTTTAAAACGGGCCTAGTATGTAAGAGATCAGTGTGCTGGGGATTATGGGTGCTTAGACATGTCACTAGAGCATAGATCCTCTGTTGAAAGAGTATTCATAGTTGACAGAAGGCCTGTCTTCATCAGCTTGAGTTTGCCAAATAACCCACTATTTTCAGTCTCTGGATATTATCTCGAAGCTAGAAATTGCGTCATCACCAGACCGATACGCTCATCACAAGCTAGCTCGGATGGGTGTAAATTAGCCCGCTATTTCCTAAATAGCAGGATATTTTGGATACAAGACCAACATTTCTTGAGATATTTTCTTGACCAAATGTACAGCTAATTGCAACTGCGGGCTGATGAGGACTTAAATCAACTGGCTAATTTGCAATTAGGATAGTTAAAATAGCGGGTTATTTGTCAAACTCGAGCTGATGAAACTAGGCCTAGAAATCCAGGGACGCTTCCACAACTACCACAACCACCCCTATCCCCCCCAAGCATCATACCATGTGACTAGTTTTACAGGATAGATAGATATTTTTATTGCCACATTCCCTCTCCTTTTCTACCAACTTCATTCCGTTAGTGAGTTTGTTCACCGAGGGCTTTAGGTATGAGGTTTCGGCAAACACGATTAAATCAGTTCGAATAATAGAACTAACAGCTTCAACTTTTCACCTTCTAAGGGGGCCAAGAAGTTAAGAACACCAAATATTTTTGTTAAATCATAGATTGCAACACCTGATGTTGCCAAAGTAACTTAAATGTACAAAATTATATAATTAAAAGGTTACAATTTACATGTGGAAATTAAATACTCATTGACATCTTTCTTGATTCTCTCCAAGGTTTTGAATAGCAACATTGCCAGGAGAAAAAAAACCAATGTATGGTTATGTAAATTAACTATTAGATAACTTTCATGTGGGTTTTGCTATGAAAAACAAAAAATAAATAAATGAAAAAGTAACGAAATAGCAGAGAAAATATGAAAATGATAACAAATTTGTCATGTCGTAGACCTAAGGCTTTAACACGCATCCTGCCAGACAAGGAATACTCGTCAGTCTCTTGATAGATACTAATACAATATGAACAGCATGTGGATGATCCTCCTGTGTGGCCTCACATTTACAACAGATCCTGTGAAAAGTGGCACTTTGCCATGAAGACAATACCAATACTTTCCATTGTAGACATGATGGACATATGTTACTGATGGCATGTCCTGATTTAAAAAATTGTTTCCAATTTTTTGTTGAAAGTAAATTCATATTGAGTTTTCTGAAGAAAGAATGTCTTTATTCAACCTGATTTGATTCTCATTACCTCCCTTATTAAACACTTTCTTATTGCTCCTCTCACATTTTTTTCAAAAAATATAAATCTTGTCTGTCTCCTGTTGTCCTGTTGCTTTAGTGTACATAATTATTCATTTTCGTATTGCAATTGGTATGCAGATACAGTTGAAATGAGAAAACAGCTTATATTTGTCTTTATGTTTTTTTCTTTCAGCTGACCACCATTCCACAAAAGATCCCAGGAGCAATTACCTAGTCCCACCATCCGCCAGACGCAAACTACCATCACCAGATGCGCACCAGATAACTACGAGTACCCCTCCCCCATCATCTCACACCCGTCCGCACTCCCTCAACCAGACCCCGCCCTCGTCTGGTTACCACGGCGAGGCAGCATACCTTGACATGTCACAGAACTCGCTGGAGAGGAAGAAGAAGAATGAACAGGAGAAAGCCGCTTCCAACTGGATAAAACCGGTTCAAACTAGCTCAGAACATTCATCCTCTTCTTCCTCATCAGCCATTACTACAAAACCGGTTTCATCCAAGGGGAACAGGTTGTCTTATCCACCTATATCCAGTTCAAACCAGACCAAAGCAGTTCCATCCAGCATGGCAGCACCACATATTTTGTCCAAATATGTTTATGATCCTAATGATGATGAAGTAGATTTATGATATATAGATATTGTTAAGATGATCAATGGCAAGATGTATTTTGAAAATGGAGCTGTCATTCGAAATGGACAAATTTTTGTGTTAAATTAAAACGTTTCGTCTGTTTCTATTAATTTTGTGTATTATTGTATGAAAACATATTGTATGACCAAGTACAATACTTGTAGGTACCCTCATGTATTTGTCTCCCCCAACCTCATTTCATTTGATACTGGTGTCAAGAGGATTTATAGAGGAATTGAATATACTTTATATTTCCCCTGAAATCAAAGCTGTATGTTTTTTAGAATTACAGAGAAGATTCACCAGATTTATTTCATGGAAAGAAACATTCCTGCGGTGTATTTTCTTCTTACTGTCCTACGCCTTAATGGAGAGGGAACATCTTAAATGTAGATCGACAACTCCAAAGTATCTCAGTCGATGAATTTGAATCTCATTTATCAAGTAAATATAATCAGTGTGGAATTGGAGCATCCTATGGCTCAATAATTTGTTTCTCCTTTCATTTTTTTCTCTGCCTATCTTTCTTTTTATAGAGCCCTATTTTGTTTCTTGTCGTGACATTGCATTTCACAGTATTTTTTCTTTGGGTAATATGCCATCCCGAAAGCGAAAGGTAGAATTAAAAAAGAAATCTTCTATTTCGTAGGTCAAGGTCAAGGCCTTTTCTATATTTCTCATGTACCCCAGATATTCTCTTTTTATATTCCTACCTCAAAGTGATACTAATAATTTGTTACAATAAAATAAAAGCTGATGAAGCCAGTGGGTTACAAACTATTCATGATCAAGTTCATCTGAGAGAGCATGCAAAAAGGTATATTTTATGATCATTTTTTGTGTGGTAAATTTCATACTGAAGATGCTTCCCGTCTTTGAAATCCTCCCATCTTTGAAATCCAATAATCTTTGAGAATTATCCAATGCATTTGCAAAAAGAATTAATGTATGTGTTTTGTCTTGTTCTCCTGCAATGTTGTAATCCTGAATGGAAGAAAGAATGGTTTGTATTGTAAGATTGTGATTAAATACAGTTAATCCAAGAGAAATTGAAGCTAAAGGATTTATGTACCAACATTTGTTGGATTAAGATGAAAATGTCACTTAAAGGAGAAGTCTACCCACAATCTCTGTATAAAACTTTCCTATTATCCCTATGTCAGTTTTACATTGTTGGTACTTTGCCTTCTAAATTTGAAGAAAAAAATGATGATACACATCTTGACGAGAAGACATATTGATGAAAAATGAAACAGTAACATTTCTTGCATATGTTTGATGAAAGATATGAAATTACTCATCATGAATAAGATGATTCATTCCGTTCAGCACACATACTCTATATTGTCTCATTTGACAAGGGATATACAAACAAAATAGCTATTTACTATTGCCTCTGCACCATACCAAAAAAAAAACGCTGGTGTATCTTCTAGTGTGACAAAAGACAGTAAAGCTAGATTGCTTTAAAGAATGATTCATATTGTCTGTTTCGAGCCAGGAGGGTGTTAACTCATATACTTTACACACAGTCAGCCCCCTGGCTCCAAACAGACGCTGTGTTGTATCACTATTCTCATCATATATTTTCTTCTGCTACGAGTATGAGCACATTGTGCTACAGCTATTTGTTTACATGTCATTTTGGCCTAAATGTGTATTTATTAACTGCCATCTTTTTAATCTTGTGTTATATTCTTCCAAACCGACTGTCTCAGCAACTACCATATACCTTTGAAAAACTTGTCGCATCTGCTACTAAACATTTATGGAAGACTTTTATTGATTATTGTGTATTATGTTTGTAAATAACTACAAATATAAACAGAAATGTACATTTTTTTATATATTTGATAAAATTGAGTAGTGTTCATTGTAGAGTGACATGAACAGATAGTAGATACATTACAAGACTTGCATGGTTGCATTATACTCTGTTTCTTTACTAATATTCCTCTTTTTTAGTAGATTGTTTACTCCATGTTTCAAAAGATGTGCTCATGCTACGTATTTATGACAAAATTGCTTTGAATGAAGCAAATTCTCATTGCGAGTGTATATTTTTTCTAATTCTGTATTCAACTTTTATTTGATGACCAATAATTATGCAAACAAACATACTGCTGGTATATTCCTTGTATTATGCGATGAGAATTTCTTTCTTCTTTTTTTTCTTCGAGAATGTATCATCCTCGTGAATGGTGTATAATTCAGGTTGATCTCTTGTCAGCATCATGATGAAATGCATGTTACAAAAGTGAACCCAGATGTGAATTATGAAAGTGACTGGTAAATATTAAAAGTCATGACGCAGATTTATATAAAAAGAAAGATCGTCTGTGTATTATAATTGTCTTCAATTTATTATGATAAGGGTGGTGATGATGGTGGTGATAATGAAGAGTAGGAGGTAAAGAAGGGTGATGATGGTAATGGTGATGATGATGGCGATGATGCTGGCGACAATGATAATGGTGATGATGATGCTGATGATGATAATAATGGTGGGGGTGATGATGATAATGAGGATCATGAGGGTGGTGATGATGATAATAACAATGGAAATGGTGATGATGATAGTAATGATGGTGATGAGAAGGAGGAAGGGTTAATTAAGGTGATAAACGGACCAATGATGATGATAAAAAAATGTATACATTTCTATACATGGTGATCAACTCTTAATTAGCTTCTTGCTTTTGAATGAAACAAAAAGTCTGGCACAGTAGCTGCCAGACTTCTTCTAATTTGTACAATCTGTCTAGGAAATAATACAAAAACAAAACATTGGTACACTTTTCCTTTGATGACCTTTAATTTAATCATTCAAAAGCAAGTTTGGGACATAATTTATACACCATGAATTCAGACTGGCAGAATTTAAGCAAAATAACTCTTAAGATATATCAAAGCTAGGAGAGGAGAAATGTGCCGAGGATGAGAAAGGAAAATGGAGAAAGAGCCAGATGGAGAGAGATTTGAAAAGGAGAAACAAACTACAAGAAAAAAAAAATCTTCGTATATGACATGTTTACATGTTTATTTACAACCTTGTTCATTATCAAGAGGATAAATTTGCTTCCTTTTTCCATGCAGTCTGAGCAAAAATTAGACAAAACTAGTCATGACACTGGTCATATGTTATAACACTCCATGCTAATCAAGCTATGAAACTTGACATGAGTTATCAATGTGCGCATAATGTAAGGTTTTCCTGAACTTGAAGTATAACTTGAAGTATGTGTTTCTACTGCACAATATGAACTGCAATACTTGTAATATATCAAGGATTCTTTTAAGAGAACATGTCCCTTTCACAAATTGTAAGCTTCCATTTTATAACTGTTCACATGACCGCTCTCTACCAATCATATTTTGATTAGAAACCACGTCACCATTTATAAAAGGGAATACTAGAATATTATGCAGGGACCTGTAAATATTATTATACAATTTACAGATCCAGGTCTCTGGTAAAGATGTTCTCTTTTCAATCCCAGTCTAGACTTAGTCCATAAACATGACCTGTGCCCTGTTTCATAGAACATGTTATCAATAACAAATTACAATAACTGTTATAAGCTACTGAAATCGTGGCGTTTGATTGGCTGAGATAAAATTTGTATTAGAAAAAGTTTAGCATTTGTTATTGATAACAAGTTTAATGAAACAGGCCCCTGGTTCACTCTGGTCCACGTTGCTCTCTTTTCAATCCCAGTCTAGACTTAGTCTTAGATCATGATCTGGTCCACCCTGGTTTCGGGTCTGGTCCACAATGCTGGGATGGTTTAGACTGCAGTCCATCCTCCATCTAGGACCAATGATGATCCAGTCATATTATCACAAGCTGATGAACAGATGAAATTCACTGCTTCACCGACCTGCTCCATCGTGGTACATTCTTTAGATGGGTGCTTCTCCAACAGAACCTCCTGCAAAAATAAAATAATAATCTTCATTGATTGATTGATTGAAGGATTTTATTAATAATTATCCATTCTCGCAGTCCAAAGACTGAATTGCCATGGTTACAACAGTTTACAATGTATATACATGATAAAAGCAATTATACAATAATATATTAAAACAGTCTAGGCAATCAACATTAAAATTCATCCATCCTCCATCAATCTCGATAGACTCCAACAAGCCTCTACAACAGTTTTTGAGCAATACTATATCAGTTGTAATTCATAACAAACTTAATACCAGAGGGTGGAATTTGTCAACAGGGAGAGTAAGATCACTTGAACATTGGTGAAAGGCAAAAGACAAGTAGTGATTTTGTTGATCACCTTTCGGGAACTTATGGAACGTAGCGGGCGACATAACAAAATAGCTTGACATGTAGATTGAGAACTTAGTTCGATTTTTCTGCTTGAGAATTTTAGTACAGGTTTACAGGCAATTTTAACTTTTTTGCATTCAATTTCATACCTTTTCCATCCCGAAACGTTCGAACCTTGCGCGTCTTCAATTGCATGAATCGTTTTCGTCATGTTGCAATTGATTTCGTCAAATTCGTCATTTGTTTGTCATACATGTTATAAGGTCTGCATTGTCTGTGCGTCGAATTTGAATGAAACTCTCTTGAAATTGATTGCCCATAGACGAATTTGATCATTAGGCCTACACAAAAAAGATTTTGTATTGCCCTCTAGGTGCCAGCACCTGGGTCGGTTGGTCGATTTTTTTTTTCTGTCCCCTCTTTTGGCTGATATTTTTCAGTTTTTAATGCTTTAATACATATTATTTTATTCATTAAACATATTTTTTCGAAAAATGGTTTCGGAACAAAAGCTTAATAAAATGCCGACCGTAGATTTTAATATTTTGGGTTGGTCGCAAAGAGCAATACAACAACTTTATTTGTTAAGGCTTACATTCGGCAGCGAATTTTGGATTGCCAATTTTCCCTATTAAGCAACACAACAACTTTTGTTAAAGCCTTACGAGTTCGAATAAAGTCTGACGACGATGAATGGCCAAGTGTTGAAGTTGATTGACCATTGACTAACTTGAATGACAAATGATTAAATCAACTTTGGCATTTACATGATCCTGGATACCTAGGACGAAATCGAAGCGCACAAAAAGGAATTTGAACGAAAAAAGTATTAAAATGGACGGAAAATCCTTTAATTTTCAATGATAAGAAAACTAACGATTGAAAATCATGGTCTCTGAATTGGAATATTGGATTGTCAAAATTAAGTGTACTTAGTCTATTTTATTCATTAACCAAGTCAATTCCCCCATTTCACTGTTACTTATGAAGTTGGAATGAAAATGTCCTTACCTCTTTTCATAAAATGATTGTGACAATATAATTTATTTTGTATATTAATAAAGTTTAGTCCTGAGAAGATATTGTCTGTCAAGAATATATTGTATTGTCACAAATTCACAATCATTTTATAAAAAAGAGATAAGGACATAATGATTGCAGCTTTGTGGGCATTAATGTATTTACAAAATGTTAATATTCAATGTTCCCTATTCATGATTTTTTTTCTGATCGGATAAACATTTTAATGGCGGATATAATCATATTTCCAACAATTCTTATCGAGAAAGTCTAAGCTAGCTGTAATTTGAATTCGTACCTTTGCGTCTTGCCAAGAAATCCCTCTCTGCTCTGATATTTCGTCTACTTGCTTTTCAAACACTGTATAAAATGAAAAGAACAATACATAAAACAGTTTTGAGATAGAAATTTAGAAATGCAGACACAAAATCCCAAGTGGATCACATCTGCAAGTCTTATTCAAAATTCTATCATTTTATATTTGTGTACCTGTGGAAAATGATTTTAATTTTATTAGAAATCAATGCATGTTACAAAATCTATATTATTTTGCCTCGTGCTAATTAATTTTTCTTGCTCCTGAAGATTATTTCAAATCTCTTACGTTCTGTTGAGACCCATCCGGGACATATAGCATTGCACGTGACCCCTGACCTTGCCGTTTCCAAGGCAACCACCTGAAATTAAAAGATAAGGATGAATCACGTATCAAGACAAAAGTCAAGAAACAAAATGCCTTTAAAGGTAATATGTTCCATTTGCAGGCCAAAAATTGGAAAGGTTAAATTCCAACGGCATTTGAAAGATAATACTAATTTAGAACTTCCCTAAAAAGGGGGCTTGAAATTTTCTTTAAGTGAGAAAATAACGACTATTAGGTGTCGAATCGACTTAGGTGCTATAGAGCCAGTGAGTAATAGTCTGATTTTCAGACAATTGTACCGAATGGTCGTACGTTTTATGCTGCGCGAAGATTCAATCAGTTTAATTTTGGCCATTACAAGAAGTGGGTTATGTAGACAAATGCTCATGTACCCTTTACAGCTCATTTTATGTATGTTATTACCAAAGAAGAAAAAAAACCAGTCTGTCACTCAAAAGTGTCAGACAGTGACGTCTAGCAAATAAACGGGTTTCCTTGCATAATTTGAATATTAAGACACTGTTAACGTTTAAATTTCACAGATAGGACATACATGACATATTCATAATTCCTGCAAAGTTCTACAGAATTTGATGTTGGCTGCAAAAGGGACATAGTATCTTTTAAGTCCATTTGCCTATCGCTATTTGTTAATGACTGTAAGGACTTTGCAAAGTTCAAGCTAGGTCAACTTGAATAGTCTTGTCTAGAGTACCTACATCTTTATGTAGGTACTCTAGTCTTGTCTATCATTTTAATGACGTATTACGTGATCCGAACATGATCTTTTTATTAGGCAATACATCGGTGTATTGAAATAGCTATTGAGTTGATTTCTTGAAAGTGTTTGCGATCGTGATTGATATACATGTATTATTTGTTTTGTTATAGTGTTATCGTCCAGTCGTTAACCTCTGTACCGATTATATCTTCCATCATCACACACACAAATACTATTCCAGTCGTCTGTACCGAAAAGTATTTTTCTCTCTCAGTTTTCCCCCTTTTTTAAATATTTCTTTCTCTACATCCACCATAAAGATATATTAGGCAAGCCCATCGCTCTCGTCGAGATCGAATCAAGGGTATTGCGATTGTTATGAATATCAAATGAAAATATTCCAAATAGGTTTTGATTATTTGTTCTTATTTGGGTGCAAGGGTTCTAACCGTTTCATTACCTTTGTAAGTCCTTGGATACCGTGTTTAGCTGTGACGTAAGCTGATTTGTTGATAGAAGCCACGTGACCATGAACGGATGAAATATTGATGATACGACCCCATCCTAGGAATAATAATAATCATTTGAATGACTGCAATTTATTTATGTAAAGAGGAATGAAGATGTTTTGGTAACGTTCTCTCTCTCTCTCTCTCTCTCTCCTCTCTCTCTCTCTCTCTCTCTCTCTCTATCAGCAATACTTTTCTAAGCAGCCCTCGGACCTCCGGACCGTGTTAATTATCTTTCCTTGTGAAATAAGGCCATTTGAGAAGAAAATCATGTTTAGCGTCCCCGTCCGTTTCCTTTAAGGTGGCCGCCTCCTTCTTCTTTTTTAAAATATTTTTTTATATAATTTTTATATATTTTTTTTTTGATGAAAACATGCAAAACAAACTGCTAAAATGATGTATTTCGGTTTCAACAAAAGAAAAAAGATGCCGGCGGCCATCTTGAAAAATAACCCGACTGTCAGGGAAAATGTGGTCTACTGAGCGGCCATTTTTGGGAGAGAAAAAAGGGCCTCCTCTTTCCCATTTTTCAGAAAATGAAAGATAGAGAGAGAAAAAACAAAGGGAAAAGTTTACCTTTCGTCCTCATACCCGGTAAAAGGTTTTGAGTGAGAAGAAACGGAGCGGTTAGCATCACTGATATCATGGAATTCCATTTATCGAGAGGGAAATCTTCCACTGGACTAATGAACTGGAAACCTTGAAAAAAGAACAATAAAAGTAAACTATATTCACAAATTGCCGAGTGGAAGAAATTGAAGGAATTGAGAATCCGGAAACCATGAACATTGTCAGTTTGTGTTCTTTCAGCCTATTATGCTTTCTTTCACTTCTACCTCCATTTCATTTTTTGTTTGATGTTCGCAACATCAATGACGCATATCGGATCACCCAAAAACATTTTTCGATAATCTCTTCCAACAACTTTCATTTAAGACTTATTATGTTGTCCCTACGTTACTAATTCATACAATGCGTGTAGTATAATCTTTGAAGAGCATTTTGGGGCAATCTATCTACTTATGTTGTATCTCACATCATTAACTTGTCCTTTATCTCCCCCCTCTCCCTCCCCCTTTTTGCCATTCCATTTGGGGAGGGGGGGGGTCACGCTTATGCCAAGCTATAATACTTAAATTTAACTCTGAATATGTTTGGATATATACCTCAACAATATAGCGAAATAAAACATGTATATATATCACCTGCATTGTTAACTAATATATCCACACCTCCTGGGTAGTGAGATCGTACCTGGTTACATATACCAATCACATCGTCCTCTCGAGATAGATCGCCTCCTATGTAGGTAACTGGAACATTGTAATTACTGTCAAGATAAAACAGTCTGTATATAGTAGGATTGTTCGTTTTTCACAAACTTCTTTGATTTGATTTGATGTATTTAATTCTGTTTAATTTTCTTTTTCTTTTGCAGTTTTACAAATATATAACTAACAAATCATTGCAAAGTTTACACATGAAAAAAAAAGAGTATATAATGAATTAAGGCTGGCTGTAACTAATCGAAAACAGGACGGTTGAAAGCCCCTATAGAGGGGTAACAGAACGAGAAAAAGGGGGGGGGGGATGAAAGAAGGGTGTACATCAAGATTCACAGATGTATGTGGTAGTTGGAATTTCAATTTGATATATGAAGATGAAAAAGAAGATGCACATTGAATTGGGTTGCCAACTTGGGATATAAATATAGAATGAGAAGACTCGCGAGGTTGCATTGGATACTTTAAGACCGACATCTTTTGTAACATGCTCTAAAACTATACGATTTAATTTTTTTCTTCTGAAAAAGTCAAGAGGCAGTATGACCCCCCCCCCCCTTCATTGTGGATGCATGATCAATATATTAAAGTGACCAATTTTCAATTATCGTGCTGGACTGTTTTGCAAGATAGTAGAAGAACATTTATGGAGGCAATACCTTTCAATCTCTGTCTTGTGTTTGTGTATCAGTTGATCATTACCAAACCCCGTAATGAGAATGGAACGGCCTTTGCTTGCCAGTGCTCGTGCGATACCTAGGCCTATACCACTTGTAGAACCGGTGATTAGTGCTACCTGTGCCATTCTGAAATTAGAAAATGATATTGAAGGCGATTAGAAAATAGAGGTATAGCCCCCCCCCCCCCCCCCCCCCCACCTCCTACTGTTATGTTTTTCAATTGAGGAAAAATCACCATGAAGCTAAAGAATAATTAAAAAAAATACCTTTTACTGTCAAGAGGGGTAAGGAAAAAAATGAAATAAATAATCGTGAGAGGGAGATAGGTAGATAGAGAGAGAGAGAGAGAGAGAGAGAGAGAGAGAGAACGAGATATATATATATATAGAGAGAGAGAGAGAGAGAGAGAGAGAGAGAAGGGGGGGGGGGGGTAGCTGCGTCATGGGAAGGGGTTATCCCGGTTCAAGCGGCTCCAAAATGATCTGACTTTTTATTAATCATATACCTGCAGTCGGTTGAAAGACAAAAGTCGGCGGGCAACTTTCCCAACAATTAACACCGTAATTACAGTATAACCCCCCCCCCCCCCCCCACCCCCCCCCAAAAAAAAATGTTGTATTGCCCCTTGCGACCGACCAACAAATCTTGAAATCTACGGTCGGCTTTAAAAAACGGTCGGCTTTCTGTTTTTAAGAAGAAAAAAATATTAATAGCATTCAAAACTGAGTAATATCGGCCCAAAGAGGAAGTAAAAAAAAAAGAAAGAAGATTTCCGACCGACCGATCCATGTTTTGGCAGCTAAAGGGCATTACAACATTTGTCTAACCTCATGGACAACCCCCCCCCCCCCTGCAGACATACCCCATATGTATATTGTCCTCTCTGCTTTTGACCCACTGATTAGGGGATGAGTAATGATATGATAACGGATGGATCTTAATTATTAGCACTTGGTACAAAATCATGCAAATCAAAGAGATCATGAATGAAATATAAGAGCATTTTGTCAAAAGAAGTGCAGATTATAATAGAGAACACAATCATACTTACATTCAAAGTTTGTGCTAAGCAGCGACATATATGATACGCCTATGAACTTACTTCCAGATTAAACTTATACCCGAAGACTGAAGTCACATGAGAGATAATTCTAGAGCTTACAGTACATACAATAAATTCTGTAGTTGCGAACGCCATGCATACCAACGAACCCAGGTGTGACTAAGTATTCTCTATACAGTGCTAAACTTCGACTTCACATCACACATGTTATAGCTAGAGTGTTCATTGCAAGCACTATACAGTCATATACAGGCGCGCCGGAAGCAGTTTGGGATTGGGGGGGCAAACATTCCAGGGGGCTCACCTTCCGAGGGCAGTGACGTAATGAGAAAAAACGTTCGGAAGGGGGGGGGGGGGGGCAGACGAAAAATCTGCATCACCACCAGTCTTACACGTACATGCAGGTCCCGCGGAACGTTTTTCAAAGTGAAGTATTAACGATCAGGTAGAGCGTAAATTGGCGTGGGGTCCAGCCTCGGCAGGGTGTCAAGGGGCTGAGCCCCCGGAAGCTCAGGGATTTTAGGTATTTAATTACGGTTAGATGAGCATCCAGGGGCCTCTTTAAGGCCATTGACGTGTTCCAGAGGGGGGGGGGGGAGCCCCCAGAAGCTCAGAGGTTTTAATATTTGACTACGGTCAGATGAGCAACCAGGGGCCGCCCAAGGGCACTTGGTGGGGTCCAGGGGGCAGGGGGCCCGCGTTATTTTTTTATGCGGCACAGATTGGGGCTTTTTTTAAAAAGGGGTCTTGATTTACAGACTAATACTGGTCGTGTGCGTACTAGACAGTATAAGTAGTAGAGGTCTGTTTTAATAGTGTTACATGTAATCCACTACCGCATGGAAAATCATTACATCAACAATTAAAATCAAATTGGAAATCTGAAGAGGAGGCAGCACGTCAATAAGGAGAACATCACAATAATTAGTCAATAAAACTTAACTAACTTAAACGAAGAGGAATGTTATCTAAACACATAGTTCGCGATGGATCCGATGGATATACAAACTTCTTCGCAGCGCTAATGCGCTAGCGAACATGACTAGTCTCACGTACGTGCAGACACTATTCAGAAGGGAAAGAACGTACTTCCCATAGGTTTAACACGCGCCATGCCCCAATCTGTGCCGCATAAAAAAATAACGCCCCCCGGAAGCTCAGGGGTTTTAGGTATTGAATAATGGTCAGATGAGCATCCAGGGGCCCGCCTTATAGGGCCCTTGGTGGGGTCCAGGGGGCAGAGCCCCCGGAAGCTCAGGGGTTTTAGGTATTTAATAATGGTCAGATGAGCATCCAGGGGCCCGCCTTATAGGGCCCTTGGTGGGGTCCAGGGGGCAGAGCCCCCAGAAGCTCAGGGGTTTTAGGTATTTAACTACGGTCAGATGAGCAACCAGGGGCCGCCCTAGGGCACTTGGTGGGGTCCAGGGGGCAGGGCCCCCGGAAGCTCAGGGGTTTTAGGTATTTAATTACGGTCAGATGAGCATCCAGGGGCCCGCCTTAGAGCCCTTGGTGGGGTCCAGGGGGCAGAGCCCCCGGAAGCTCAGGGGTTTTAGGTATTTAATCACGGTCAGATGAGCATCCCCCGGAAGCTCAGGGGTTTTAGGTATTTAATTACGGTCAGATGAGCATCCAGGGGCCCGCCTTAGGGCCCTTGGTGGGGTCCGGGGGCGGAGCACCCGTAAGCACTGGGGTTTTAGGCATTTAATTACGGTCAGATGAGCATTTTTTATGCCTTATTTGTGACATTGGCAGGTCACTTATTTTTTCTCTCCGTCTTTCTTTCTTTTTCTCTTTAACATACTTTTTCAAAAAGTGAGGGGGGAGGGGCTCGAGCCCAGCCACTTTGCAGACCATGTCATAAAGGCTTCTAAATAAGCGTATTTTTCGCCCGACTGTAATTTGGGAATTTCTTATTTTCCAACAAACGCATAAAAAGGTATGACTTTAAAAAAAATGGAGAAAAAATACCGGAAAATCATGTCATAATAGCAACATGTGTAAATCACTGGTATCGTATAGATATACCCCCCCCCCCCATCAGTACGCCAGCGTTCAGGGGCTCATGTCTTCTCACCCCTATAACAAAACCAAAAAAACAGACACGTTTTCCCATTCTCGCACAATATGTCCACGATATGCGCGTATCGCTATTATAAACCGTATAGGTAGCATGCGCAATGTTTATAAAAATTTAATTCCTGTGAACTTTCCTTTTCTTTGAATGGAATGGTATATGTGCTTTAATTCAGGTTTTTATTATTGTTATGTTCTTTTGGGTTAAAAATACAAACCATGTTTATTCCTTTACTGCTTTTTTTTTTTTTTTTTTGGAGGGGGGGGGGGTTTTTTTGGGGGGGGGGCAAAAATGCGTTTTGCCCCCCCACTTTTTTGACTGGGGGGGCAACTGCCCCCCCTGCCCCCCCACTTCCGGCGCCTAAGGTCATATATATTATTACATGTATTATATGACAGACAAAGTTGACCTAGCTAGATAGCTAGAATAGACGGCGTCTATATAGCATTTAACCAGGAACTTGACCTTTGCATACTGCAAAACAGCGACACACACGCGATGTACCGATTACACGTATGATAAAGATGGTTCTTTACAAGTTCAAGTTTCAAGTTTATTTATTTCACTTTATCAAAGACAACATAATGGAACATTATGAACATGGTAATTATTATAACTAAACATACAATATAGAAAACATAATGTACATAGTAATAGTTATAACAGAGGATACAATCATATAAATCAATCAATAAAGTGGGGGATCAACTAAAAAGCAAAGCTTGTATTATGTAGGTCCCAGTTAATAGGTACATATATAAATTAGGGTATCTGAATTAACATATTTTTAAAAGCATATGATTACAAGAGGGTTATCTTTAAGTGACACATATAAACAGTTGATAAAAAAGGGAAGGTTCTGTGCTTTCTTCAGCATATATATATATACCTTCAAGAAAAGGATCAGTGCTTATTTTAGCACTACTTGTGTGGGGAGAAAGAATAATTGCAAGGAAAACAATTCAGTAAGGAGTTAGATGATTAACGAGAATGGAAAGTAAGAACAACAAAAAAAAAACGAAAGAAGAAGACAAAACAAAAAGGCAATACAAAAGAAATAAAATAGAAAGACAAGTGAGAACGCTGTGAACAAGCGGGAAAGAAAAGAAAAAGGGAGAGAGTTAGAGGGAGGGGCAGAGATATCAGGGAAGGATTACAGGGGCGAAAAGGTGCAGGGGCCACAGGTAAATGCCCCCCCCCCATCAAATAGATAATATCAGATAGATATTATGTATACAAATAAATATTTATATAAATTAATTGTGAACAATTATGAAAAAAGGCGATAAAAGAGATAAAGGGAAGGGGGGAGATGGAAGAGGTCTGGACCACCTCGATCCTGCACCATCCCCTATAAATCGGTAGCATATTGGATAAATCCGCAATTCATTTTAAAGACCAGTGCCCGGCCCTCCCCATCGATCACAATCACACAAAATAATACATAATATAGAGAGAGAGAGAGAGAGAGAGAGAGAGAGACTCAGAGAGAAAGAGAGAGAGAGAGAGAGAGAGTAATACATACAAGAAGAAGACCTACATTACAAAGATCTGACTTTCTCATAATCTTCCTTCTTTCTAAATAAATGTATAATTGTACATGGTAAACAAAAAGAAGAATCTGGCAGGCAAGATTTTTTACAAAATGTTTCCTTTTTTATTTTTGGCCACAAAAATGATGCACCCCTTTAAAAGGAGCAAGAAACTGTCATATCAAAGGACATAATGTACATAATACATGAACAGTTCACCGAAATGTGTCCAAGGTTAAACATGAAGCATTAAATATTTGTACAGAAATACTACCAACAGAAAGATAACCACCCTCGAGTGCATGTGTACTTAATAATCTTAATTCCTCATTCTTGTGCATTGTGAAAAAAATATGTAGCTTCAGAAAGTATCAAGGGAAATGAATGGTTTTGGGTGTGTTTAATTGTGAAAAATATTAATTCTATAAACATATTAAGCTTTATTGCTTTACAGAATGATTCACAATTTGTGCATGTGGTTGTTTTATTATGCAATGCTTATCTTTCTAAAAGGAAACATGTATATAACAGCCATTAACCTCCAAAGAACTGGCGGCACGAGGCATTGAATCTTGATATTAGCATTGCCCATGACTTGACCTATATTTACAGGTTTAGTTGCATCTACAAAACACAGCTCTGACAACCAAAAAATTAACCCAATCATCTAAAAGTATCCTAGATCCATAATACTGAACTACTTCTACAAAGTTTGAATGAAATGTTGAAATAAACAATTTATAACAAGAAGCCTTCTTTAATGAGAAGTACTTTTGAGAACAATATCAATGCTAATACATGAAGAAAGCAGTACCGGTATGTCATGATGACTTTTAAAAACTTGTGGAGAAATGTCATGACATTGATATGATATTAAGCCCTTTATAAAGGAAAAGTCCAAGTGAATGAAACTTGTTGAAAGAGGTATAATATTTTCCCATACATATCAAAATATATGTGTACTTGTGCCAAATAATCCATTCATGATTTCAAATTACTTTAAATGTTTAGTTTAAATATCTCAAAGAAATGCCATCAAGGCCTGTGCACCACTCTGGATCTCTGTCAACACCAGCGCTCACTCTGGCATGGCAAATTTTAAGAGAAAATAGGTTGTAAGAAAGAAATATAGATACTGATATCTTTGACATTCAATTCTTTTTATGTGTGCAGAATATAAACATCAAACCAGCCATAATGCATCTATCAAAAGCATCATAATTCATAAATACATTTTTTTAAAGTCAGTTTGTAGATAGTGTTTGCATGTACTTGGCAGGACGAAGATACAGAGAGAGAGAGAGAGAGAGAGAGAGAGAGAAAGAGAGAGAGAAAGAGAGAGAGAGAAAGAGAGAGAGAAAGAGAGAGAGAAAGAGAGAGAGAAAGAGAGAGAGAGAGAGATTGATGGGGGAGAGTGAATGGGAGCCAAACAAAGCTGAATAAAAATAATCATATAAATGGATCATTATGAGAATGTCTTGATAAAGATTTTGATCAGGAACCATCAAGCAAATCCAAAGTCAACTACAAACAGAAACAAAGTGTACATAAAGATATGACTGTTAATTTTACTGGTATGCAATATGTGACTGAAGAATAAAACATAACCATTCTCTTGACTTGTTCAAAAAATTCAAGATGGCTACTTTAACTCTGGAACTACAGGTGCACTTTAATATACACACACACCCTCACCCCAATATGGAATGGGAATCATCGCCCCAAACCTTTCAGAAAGCTCTATCACTGTGCATGAATTTTAACATAAAGATTCACTGTAATGACTTGTCTTTCAAAAAAAAAAAATTAATTCTTTGATATCAAATGGTATAATGGTGCCCTATGAAATGAATACAAACTCCTCATAAAGTAAATACGCCCATCACAGTGCCAACTTCAAGCAAGAATATACACATAAAGCAAACTTCAGTACTAACCTAACATCTACATCCTACAATATATACTGCAGCAATAGTTTTATAAATCACTAACATAAATAACCCAGATACATACACTGTACATAAAGGATTTTGGTATTTGATACCTTTATAACACCTACAAAATGACAATACACACATGGATAGTATACATACAACTAAGAAAATGGAAAGGATTTACAAAGCTGGAGACACTAAGGTATACATGTATTGATATGAAAAACGGAAAAGAAGAGCAATATTTGCGAAGAAATAACCCAATCATGTAACAGCCGGTAGGTCATGGTATGCTATCATTATGGGCCAAAAAGTTCATTATTCTGGCATTTTTTTATAATGATTTTAAAGGGGATGTAGCATGACGAGACTACGTGTCTTTCCGGTGGCCTGACTCTTGGCCAATCGGGTATAATACGACTATGGACAACGCGACCGCAGTATTCATGTGTGTGCAAGTTTATTGAAACCGAAGCGTGAGGGGAACTTTGGTCTTTTTCGTGAATGCTAGCACGCGCTGACCGTTAATCAAGTCCATTCGTTTACGTGTAGTTGTCCAGAAGTCGTAGATGGCGTTAACTAGTATTAGCCATGCTATATCCCCTTTAACAAAATCTGAAAGAGCACCTACAGGCACGAAGTCACGGATTAAAGTTGTTTGCTGTCGATTTCCTATCTAAAGAGGTACAGATGTAGTGCCATCAAAAAGACAAGGCCTCAAGGAGTCTTTTAACTTAGATACTTAGATGCATTAAAAAGCTATAGTAATTACATGTAGTTCGAAGAAGAAGTTGTTAAATGTAAGGCAAATAAAAGAGGCAAATAACACTAAATGTGAGCCATGCTAAAGGTAATAGGCATTTGCTTTAAAGGAATTTAAGGGAAGATATTTGAGAAAGATAAATGTTTGTGATCATTATTCTGGTGAATTAACCCCCTCCCTCAAAAAATAAAATGATAATTTCAACAACAAAAATGCATTTTTAAAGGGTACAAATATGGCTCATAATACATGTAGCATTTGATACTGGTCTTGAAACAAAATAGCACAGCGTGAAATGAAACATTTCTACAGACATTCTTTTCAGTTCTTTGGTCTCTAGATCTACATGATTTCCTACAAACCTGATTATTTCATGTACCGGTTTGCTTCTTCTTCCAGACCCAAATATAAATTTACAATCGCTATTTTTGCCCTTGATAAGAATCCCACTACAGAATTTGACATTTAATACCGTTTGACAACTTGATCTCTTCTTACATGGGGTTTCTAGAATCGACCTTCTCCCCCTCACTTCTCATATGCCATGATATACCCTCATGATCTCATAGACCATTCCATCATGATCTCAAACACCATTCATTCCTTCATACCCATAACAGTAACATGATGGATCATTCCATTTTCCAAACGGGTGAGGCTGTTATTTGTCCTTCAAGGTATTGATCTTATTGATCCGGAGTTTCTAGAATCGACCTTCTCCCCCTCACTTCTCATATGCCATGATATACCCTCATAGACCATTCCATCATGATCTCAAAGACCATGCCATCATACCCATAACACTAACAAGAGGGATCATTCCATTATCCAAATGGGTGAGGCTGTTATTTGTCCTTCAAGGTATTGATCTTATTGATAATCTTGAGGGCAGGGCCAAGCTTCATGCTCAAGGCTGTCATCAAATGATCCTCCTTGAGAAGCATCAAAGCCTGTCCATCAATCTCCTGCGATTGGAACTCATCGGCGTAACCAGCACATCCCGGCAACGAACGAATAAACATGGCCACGTTCTCCACCGACCACGAGCTGGGGTTGCGTCCCACGCCCGGGGGTAGATCGTCGCTCTCGTCCGAGTACTGGAAGCTCTGTTCGCTGCGGCTTGGGGAGGAGAGAACCACGTTGGGAGATGGAGATGAGGGGTGTTCCATGTCTTCTGATGGGGCGGAGCTGGAGCTACTACTGCTGCTAGTCTCCTGGGGGAGCTCCTGGGATTGAGTGTCATGCTGCCCTCCCTTACTCTGAAAGTAGGCAAGAGGTGGCAATTTCAAGATTATAATAATAATGATATTAATATTGATAATGATAATGCTAATAATTAAAATGTTATATTGTTTTGGTAATTACTCTGGATACATGAACAAATATTGAATATAATATAATTGAATATAATCTATATAATGTGAATGTGAAAGTGCTATATGTTTATTCTTTCTATACTCGTTTTATGTTGTATGTTTCATGTCACATGTACACTTTTTTTTTTTTTCTGTGAATAATGCATTGTACACTGCAAAAGCAACAAATTTCCTTTCGGACAAATAAATTTGAATTGAATTGAATGTAGTTTGATGTTGGATAGTATACTTGAACATAAAAACAGAATTATTTTGTAAGGAAATGTTAAAAACATGTCCATGTTCCAAGGTACATTTTCAAAATGAAAATGAATGCTTAAAATTGTGCCCCTATCATTATAAAAATGATAATACCACCTTCACATTTCAGCTAATAAGATTATTTTAAAACTGGATGGATCTTCGACTGTGCGCAGTTGAAAATAATGCCTCCGCCATAGAGTTATTTTACAAACCAAAACAGAGGCAATTTTAGAATTCAAGTTTGATTGTTCTCAGGTTCTCAGAATATCGTGATTACAAGCTATATTTCTACATGTATGACCCCGATCTTTGACCTCTTGACTCTAAAATCTAATCAGTTCATGGGCTCTGCAAGATACATACATGTCTGAGTTTGATAGTAATCCATCCGTCTTTTCTATTGACAATGCATTCACAAGCTATTTTTTCATACAAAACGAGCCCCATGACCTTTGACCTCATGACCGCAAAATTTAATCAGTTCGTTGGCTCTACAAGTAACATACATGTACATGACCAAAGTTTGGCGGTAATCCATCAATCGATCCTTGAGATAACGCGATCAAGAGCTATTTTTGCATACATAATAAACCCTGTGACCTTTGACCTCATGACCCCAAGATCTTATCAGCTCATTGATTCTGCAAGAGACATACATGACCCAAGTTTGGCGGAAATCCATTATTCGGTTCTTGAGATAACGCAATCACAAGCTAATTTTTGGATACATGAGCCCTGTGACCTTTGACCCCCGTGACACCAAAATCTAATCAGTTCATTGGCTTTGCAAGATACATACATGACTTAAGTTTGGCAAAAATCCATCAATCGGTTCTTGATACAAGAACCGGACGTACGTACGGATGGACGGAAGGACAACCCGAAAACATAATGCCTCCGGTTACTTTGTAGCGGTGGCATAAAAATGTCTAAGCGCTTATTTTATTCATTTTCCAAACCTTTCTGTCTGTAATACATTGGATTTTTGTTTTACACATCTACACAAATGTCATTTTTTACATTGTTTGTTTTATTTGTCTGGTTGTAGAAACTAATTATATAGACACTGGGCTACATGTACGCTACATGTAAGCATGGTTACAATTCATCTGCTTTTATGAATACAGCTAGGATATCGACATGATATCTATTCTTTTCTTACCCAAGGTTGTGCCACATTATAAGTGAGTCTCCCATGCTTCCCTCTCTGTCCTTTCAGTGGCTTAGCCTTGAGTTGAAGTTTCAGCCTATGCTTGGTTTTCTCAGGTTTCTCAGGCTGTCTCGGTGAAAACAGACCCAGTCTCTTGGAGCAGCCGACATTGTAACGCTTGGCACAGGCCATCGAGCAGAACCGCTTGGAGCGCTTGAACTTGCGAGGGGAGTCCACCTTGCCACAGAACTCGCACCGCAGCATGACACCTTCCACCAGGGGCTCCGGAGCTGAGGGAAATAGTAGAATGGTTTTATTAGATCAACTGTATAATGGTAGCCTGAAAGCTAAATTACATTGCAAGTTTTACAAGCTCAGTTTTAAAAAGCATTTCAACAAACCTTAGATAAATAGACAAGTAAAATTATTACACAGTAAAATAGATCACAACTTATTACATATTTCATACTTGCAAACATGTTGAAGATACAAACAGAATAGATTCATTGTTATAAATATTTTTGTTATTATTGTTAAGTGAGGAATATTCATATTTTAAATAGGAATTGAGGCATATTAATTGAGTTTATGACAAGTACACAGTAAGGGAGAATAATTGAGAGAAAATGATTTTATAATAATACAAACTTTAAATACTCAAAGACAGTATGCATGCATTTTCGGATATAAGGAAATTAATTTTCATTATTCCTATTTTGCTCATTAATTCTATAAAATACTGTATACATTTAACAAAATCGAAAAAGAATTTACATATGCAGTAGCATAAAATAATTATTTGTTTACAATCCTCCACCCGTCTTTATTAAGCATGTTATTGTAAGCATTCTAATCACACACAGAGAGTACATCTATAACTGTAAATAGAAAATATGAACGATCAAATCCAACAGTCTATCATGCCATCCCAGAATAAATAGATTTATAAAGCAGTTTATGTGACAAGAAACAGTTTGGGGCTGAACATTTTACCAATGTCTAATTTACATATTTTGTGACTATCATGTACAGGTAGGGCATGTACCCCTTCACACTCTCAAATAGCTTTACAATTCTTACCAGGTCTCTTTAGTTTCTGCTGCTGCTGCTGCCTGATGGTCTTGTAGGTTGTGTTTGCTTCTGAGACGATACCAGATGTGACCTGAAGGTGAATATACATGTGTTTATAAAATGGGTTCAAGAATGTAGCCAATGAGAACCATCAAAATGGATCACATGTGCGTGCATTAATTTTTACCATATGCACCGGGAGTGCATTTTGTTGATAACAACTGTCAATTTTTTTACTTTATATTCATATTGTAGACCCATCTTTTAAAACAAATAATACATGTTTTTAGCTCGTGCATTTGTGATATACAGTGTATGCTGCACATGGTTAAGACACAATGAGACGGACAATGAACTCGACATGTCTTCTTCATTATCCTACTGTGACTTAACCTGCGTCCAGTGCATATTCACTAATGCACTCACAAACAAGTATTATTTGTATAATATTGTGCATATTGATAAGATACTGTGTTTGACACAAATTGCACACAATACCAAAGACAATTTTTTTTTGTAAATGACCCTTTGTTAATACAATATACCAACACCTGAATCAGAGGAGTAATTTAAACTGACAAAATTGAGAAACTTACACACAAACAGCTATCTACATCGACTAATGAAGCTTCACATTTAAGCATGTTCAATAGTTCGAGGTCCAGACATAAGCTCTTCAATTTAAAATAATTTGCATTTCTCTTTGAATTCCGCATAAATTGCTATATCAGTCCTTGAGAGAGAGAGACTAGTTATTAATTTCCATTCTTCATAGAATATTTGAAACAACATAAAAATTTTAGCAAGTTTTAAATTTTAATAATGTACATTATATACCTCACTTAAGAAATCCAGCCATCTGATTGGTCGAAATTGCATCATAAACTTTAACTATTTCTGTAAAAAAAAAGATGTTGTATTGCCCTTTGCGACCGACCTTAAAACCTAAAAATTTAGGGTCTGCTTTTTAAAAAAGTTTTTTTTAAGTTTTTTTTTCTACCGTTTTTTAGAAAAAAATGTTTAATGAATATAAAAAAATACAAAAGCTGAGAAATATCAGCCTAAAGAGGGAGGGGAAAAATAAAATAATAATTTCCGAACGACTGACCCATGTTTGGCACCTTAAGGGCAATACCACATTTTTTTTGGTAAGGCCTAATCGTACATACCGGGAAAGGCTCCTGGGACTCCTCGATGATGAAGCCATCAATGACATGTGTCAGGACGTGGGGTTTAACAATGGCTCTAGGAATCTCCCGTTGTACTTCAGCTCTGTGCTCTATGATGTCTGGTCCACGATGCGCCACGATCTCCATATGTTCCTGTTGGTCACCTGAAGATCCAGGTACTGGTGCTAAATTGATTAATGACGAGGCCGTGGAGGTGACCCTGAAGCGACCGTTCTTAGAGGACGTGTCACTATCACTACCTTCAGACTTCATCAGGTGGTGTGATGGGGCAGGCAGGTGGGACTGTGTTGGAATGGTTGTAGAGCTGGGGCTTTGGATGGATTTCGCGGACATGTCAACAGGATGGATCTGAGGGGAGGATTTGGGAGAGGTCACCAGGTTCATTGGAGTAGCATCCGGAGTGGAGTGGAGGGACGAGTCGCTCACCGTGTGGTGGGAGTGAGCTTGAACAGGACTTGGCATAGGGCGAGGTGAGATACGTGGGAGGTGTGCTCTAATCTGAGCAGTGGTCGGTGGGCATGGTGGGGATGCTGCTGCTGTTGGGGACCCGCTACCGTCAAGAGCTGGTGACTGCTAGCAGCACCTCGTGCAGTAGACGGGAGTATCGGCTTGTGATGTGGGAGAGAGGAAGGGTTGGGCATTGAAGAAGGCATCCTAGCTCTGTTGGGGGAAACCAATCCATGTCTTACTTGGTTAATGATATGCCTAGGGCTCATTTGTCCATTTCCTGGTGACATTTTAGGTTGGGGCTGCACAACAAATTGTCCTGAACTTGTCATAGTAACACACTGCCCTTGTAAATGGTTTCCACCAAGTGCAGCTTGCAATCTTGGATTTCCTGGCTGATATGCCAATAAAGTCCCTCCCCGTGGAAAGAAAGGAGCTCTGATTTGTGCACCTGTTATCAAAACCGGTGAGTGAGATGCCGAGACTCCTCTACCTGCTCCTGAAATAGGTATCCTTATTCTAGGTTGTTGTCCTCTGATAGCATGAGGTGGACTTCTTGAAGGTGGTGTGTGCTCCCTTATGACTAGGCCACCTGGGGATCTAACACGGGCAAGGATTTGTGCCCTATTCTGAGGCATGCCCTGAGGATTGGATAGTCTGTTTGGTCCATTGGACAGCACTCTGACATTGTTCCCATGATTCCCTCGCCCTGATCCCCCGGGCCCTGGTCGAGGATGTCCTCTCACTGGTCTCACCTGGCTACTGATTGGTCGAACCTGCTGGACCATCCCAGCAGGGACCATCCCAGCAGTTGTTGGCATGACCTGACCGGTTGGAGTAGGTCTGATTGCAGCTGCAGTCATTCTTGGAGCAGTTGGTGTATTGGGACTCGACTGAGTGGTCTGTGCATGGCTGTACGACCTCACAAATATTGGAGTCCGGGTCGTCACAATGACCCTCTGACCTTCCGCGTCTTTAGGCCCGTCTTTCGGAGGTGCCCCTGGTGAGCTCCGAGGATTCGGCACAGGAGTCTTTGGAGATGGAGTCATCCTCTGAGGCACATGGATCCCTGCAGGTGAGGCCATAGGAGGCGGGCCAACCTTGTGGATAGGGGCAGACAGAGGACCTTCTATAAGTCCAGAGTTTATTGCAGGGGATGGTGCGACGGTTGTTGAAGGCACCTGAAGCACTGTGCCCATAGGTACTGCTGTAGCGGTTGGAATGTTTACTGCTGTCATGGCTACTGGTTGCGGAGGCTGAGAGACTGGACTGGGTGTCGATCCCCCAGAGGAAAGATCTTGTGGATTTGCTTGAAGATTAGCCATTCTTGATGCTTAGTGAAAGCTGTAAGAAAAGGAAATCAAACTTAGTTGCACCATTTAAACTGTCATTGTGTACAGTACAGCAATTCACAAAAAATAACTATGAAGGTAAAACATCTCAGAGTTTGTTAGCATGTTGGAGACGAGTTGTTAAAAACGAGAATCCATGTAAATAAAAACATCGCAACTGCATGAAATGCAAAGCAAATGTTTAAATTAAATCAATAACTATTGACTTACAGACCATTGTCTGTAAAGCAAATTATATACTCAAACTTTGTTTGGAACTGCCAAATGTCCAAGTCCAGGACTATGTGCAAATTTCATCAGACTGAAAAGTAACAATATGTCATTTTTGCAACAAAATATGGCCCATATTTTGTTGCAAAAATGACATTGTTACTTTTCAGTCTGATGAAATTTTTTGGTACACTCACTTTTTAGGATATCGCTTACAATGTCATAAACTAGGGAATAATAAGATTAAGAACTCCAAGTTCAATGTTAGCTGCATGGAAATAAATCTAGGGTTCCCCATCAGATATACCCATTCAGTTTTGCAATGTATAGTCAACAGCAGCTCCCTAGGGATCTTCAAGCAGGCGGGTGCAACAAAAGAGGCTCCTTTAAGCCTCTTCTGTTTTTTAGCCGCACATACATCAATTTGAAGTGAGATTTTTACTTGCACTATTCATCTGGGCACTCGACAAACACAAGTACGATAATATGCCAACGGCTGTCTGTACTTAACCGGAAGAAGATTGTTATCGTATGTGATTGTGAGTAATCATTATACTATCTATAGGAATGAAAAATACTTCCGGCTAACTTAAAGTAAAATATTAAAAGGAGTCACTTGTCAGTTTCCCTGTGCAGGAGGCCATAAATCGCTGACACCAGACTTGCTGGAAAAAAAATCATTAATGTATGTACTGTAGTTTGTACAGATCTGCACACAGCGAATCTGTAGGCCAATCAAGAAATACCCCCTCGTCTCTCGGAACTCTCCGGGTGAGAGAAAAGTGTGACTTTACCATGTGGGGGAATGGGTGGAAAACGCAGAACGTTAAGCCTGCTGGTCATAAAACTGAAGGCCATCTCTGGTGATTGATAGCACCTCTTATTGGGTAAACACCTGAACGGTGTTGAATTCCCCATAAGATGCTAACTACTATGTGTCTTTAAGGTTGAAGACATGTTATGAGGCATTGCATCTTTTCTTAAAAACATGAAGTGTAGTAATTATTTGATCAACATTTCCTGACACAGCACACAGACAGACACACTCGTCTCACTCTCACTCTCAGTTCAACTCAATCAATTTAAATTTGCATGTTGAGAAGCAAAACATATCATTATTGACCAAAACATGGTCTTTCCATTACTTTATTCAAATAAATCAGACAACACGTAGCGCAAATCTACCACATCCCCAAAGGCTATGTAAAAATCAATAACATTTTGGCATTGGGGAGCTGCCTGCCTACGTCGCAGCGTCAGCCATTTTAGCATATTGTCTTGAGTCAACGGGAAAGCTGGGGGAGGTAAGCCGAAGCCCCGGCTGGGAGACCATTGTGTGGCATGCAGAATGAAGCAATTGAGCAGTACAAAGTAAGCAGAGCCGCGATTAATAGTGCGAGCATCAGGCACATATACTTCCTAAATTATGCTATCCCAACGAATCTGATACACCACGAGTATACACTAGACATTAATATGTCATAAAACTTACCTAATTCACAGTATTATGAAGAAAGAAGTAGAATTATGATGCCATTCTGAACACCGATTTCAAGTCGTTATCGAAATACATGGAGGTCTATGTGTAGTAACCTTTCACCCTCGATAAATGTATACAGAGTCTCGTCGACGTCGAGTATACAGCTAGCGCGCTGCTAAACAGCAAGAGCGCCAACTGTCATCAAAAAGATGAGATATAATGGTTCTCAGGATCTCGGAGTTCTCATAGCCTACTCCTTCTCCATTCTTCTTGTTCTTTCTCTTTTAGTCCTCTTCTTCTTCTTTTTCTTCTTCCTCCTCCCCTTCTTCCGGCCTGCTCCTAAATTCGTCCTCCCTATCCTAATTATCATCATAACAATCATTAGCATCATCATCATCTCCTTATTCATCATCATCACCTTCATCATCATCATCATCATCATCGTCATCATCTTCTTCTTCATTTTCTTCTTCCTCTTCAATTCAAGAAAGCTACCTCACCAGGTCCCTGAAAAAGTAACATAAGGCCTATCAAGGAAGATAAAACGCATAGCAGGAAATGAAGGCTTTAGATATACAATCCTCAAAACGGTCGCAGTCTTAAATATACAATCCTCAAAACGTTCGCAGTTTGCTAAATACATCAACACAGTGAAACAAAAACTCATTTGTATAATTTACTGAGCAACAAAGTGAACTTAAAGTACACAGACATAATCTATAAATAAATTGTACATTTTTATTCAATCTATATTAAAAAAAGACTTTAACAAATCTGGAGGTTATTTTATTGGTATAAGGAACAAAGTCCTGCTCCTCCCTGCCCCCCCCCCCTCCCTCACACACTACTCATTACTGGATATCTGATAACATTCTCAACTCCAGAAATATAAACTAAATAAGGCTGCAAAATAGAGTTACACTTTAAAAAGCTCACTGTGGAGAGGAAAACAACTCTTAATTAACACTAAGCTGCTCCCACTTTAGAAAATGTAATCCCAGCTTTCCCATTTTAATTGCTATATTCTTTGCCTCATCCCTATAATTCAAAATGGTTTTTGTCATCGTTGCTAAAGTTGGTACTTGCCTCCCCCCCCCCCCCCAATCTTGACATAAATATATACTTCACCATGAAAATCATAGTTTTACAGATTTGTATTCTATAATTATGAACTACCTGTCAACCCAACAGATATATCTCGCCATTCTAAATCTTTAATTTCATCTATAACTCAAGAAGTTGTACTAAAGCCTGCCATAAAATAATATCCTTTCAACGCTCCCGCAAAATAGAAATAAAGGATTGTTTAATTTCTATTTCCTGTTTACAAAACGAACATAAATTATCACCAACATGCATTAATTTAAATTGAAATTCTCATTGTTTTCTAATGAGTATTATAATTCTTGGTCTAACAAATATATATATTTTTTATTCATTATCTATAAATAATCATAATTTTTTTGCCCATCCCTTTCTTACAAAATCATACGTTTGCTGTAGTAGGTCTACTTTTATAAAATAATTCTAAATTGTTCTTGCATCAGCGTCCAAAAGCTTTATTTTTATTACCTAAAATATAAAAATAATTATTTTAACTTATTACATCAACCTCGAGGAATATGTATTAACCCTGAATCATCTGTCCATAACCTTGGTATCGCATCATAAATAGCAAATTATTACCTTTCATACCGAGGTTCATAAAATATTAAACAGACTTAACATGAGCTTTCTCAATCGTGATTCAATTGAACAATCCCTCTTTCAAACAAGTATCAACAAAAGTTTATCCATGTATACTATATTCCGATTATCAAAAATAATTAGATTCACCGATGCACGTGCCCAAGCCCCCGCCCCCCCCCCCACCCCCGTCCCTCGCCGTTATGACATTGATTGATTGCCATTGTCATATGCAAATAAAAGCCAAAAAAATCAATACAAAAATGGATATGATTTGTATATGGTGCATGGCTGGGGAAATGCTATTCGTTTAAATAGCTCTCCATTGTTGACGAGCGACATGGCAATTTAGTACAGCTGCAGCAGCATTTCCTGTCCGACTCCAATGTTCAGTTATGAACTTAAGATCTGCGAAGGGTTCTCTACAGGCTTGTTGGTCTAGTGGTATGATTCTCGCTTCGGGTGCGGGAGGTCCCGGGTTCGATTCCCGGACAAGCCCCTATTTTGCCTAATGTAATCCAGCCAGAACTACAACAAACACGTTCGGTTAGCTCATAGATCTCGATGATAGAATCCAGACGTAGAAGTCCCCAATTATTTGGTAACGCACTTTGTACTATTCAAAGTGTGTTTACATTAGAGGAGGTTTAGTGTTGGGGGGGGGGGGGGGCTAAGTTTATCATAATATTGTGTGATGCCAGGGAGCCAGGGAGCCAGGACTCCGCGGTATCAATACTTTAATTGAATATGAATGATCACGTTATATGTATAACGATTGACATAAAATATAGCTTTAGCTTTCATGATCATGAATACTATTGGCATAATACTTGTTGTACATAAATCACATGTTTTTAATTGTAATAAAACTAGTTTATTGGTAATTGACATCACGAAATAAAGGAAAATATTTGCTCATCTCCGACATTCATGAAAAAAAAAATACACGGGGCTTGTCCGGGAATCGAACCCGGGGCCTCTCGCACCCAAAGCGAGAATCATGCCACTAGACCAACAAGCCTTGCTTGCTGCCAGGGGGAAACGTTTATAATATGACCTTAGTGGATGAGTGGAGTAGATGACTGATGCAATACATAAGAATATGTTGCAACCAAGGAGGTGAAAGAAATTAGGAGTGGAAACTTAATTGTAATTCATACAAACGCAATCGTGAGTTTTTCTTGGCTTTGAAGTTCCATGCTCCGAGCCGCGCTTCCACTGCGGGGAATTTCGGAGGCCAGGCACCAGTTTCACATTTATTACAAAATATTAAATTCCCGGCAAAATTTTCAGTGTAAATTATAAACATTATATGGGGATTGTAATGCGAATAGTGCATCAAACAATTTTTCACATTTTAGTACTCCGTCCTTCCTATAATTTGTGTGCCAGAGTTGGTAAAAGAAAAATTAGATCCTGACAAAAACTCAATATTTTATGATAATGCACTAATTTGTGCAGGTTCTAATGTCCCGTTATTTAATCCATGATTGACAATCTTCGACTATAACTTTAAGTTTGCTAATGCGTGTTTTCGCGTGTTTTTTGTATTTTTGCAGTTGGAAAAAAGGATAAAATTACATAGGTTTGTACTCATTACACATTCAACAATTGATGAGAAATCATTGAAAGGGACAGCGAACAGTTGCTGAGATACCATTTTCTGATGTAGGAATTCTAAATCCTGAAATTCCTAGCGCTCTTTTATCTCACCACCTGGTCAGCACTTGCAGATTAGCGCATTACTTTTCGGCAGCATGGAGCACATGGGAAGTTCTAAATTAGTATTATCTTTCAAATGCCGTTGGAATTTAACTTTTTTCATTTTTTTTGGCCTGCAAATGGGACATAGTACCTTTAAAGGGTATAGCTCTCCTTCAAGGGTGTCGATTTGTATCCTCGGTTGGGGGATGATAGGTGCCAAAATATTTTCGGCAATGGATCAAAGCAACCAAGAGGTAGAGGCGTGTGGCAGGTTGTACCCCCTCCCTTCCAAGTTTTTTACTTTTTCAAGTCACCCTCAATAAAGATAACATTTTAGAGAATATGGGACCCATGTGTGTCCCACATGCTTGCTACCTAGATTATTATCCTCTCAAGCATATAGGCAGAATTTTATTTTAGGGGGCGGTAGTAAGCACCTCCTAGGGGGTGGGTGCAGGGAGGGGGAGTTTTGGTGTTTCATTAAATTATTAGAAAAAGAAGACGATTCGTTGTATCATTCTCGACTCTTAATCCTTGTCTGAATTCAGTTCCCCCCTCCCGCGCGAGGCGCGGAAGCTTTGACGTTTCATTAAATTATTAGAGAAAGAAGACGATTCGTTGTACCATTCTCGACTCTTAAACCTTGCTGAATTCAGTCCCCCCCCCCCCCCTTTCGCGCGAAGCGCGGAAGCTTTGACGTTTCATTAAATTATTAGAGAAAGGAAGA
Source organism: Strongylocentrotus purpuratus (assembly GCF_000002235.5). Taxonomy (NCBI): domain Eukaryota; kingdom Metazoa; phylum Echinodermata; class Echinoidea; order Camarodonta; family Strongylocentrotidae; genus Strongylocentrotus; species Strongylocentrotus purpuratus. The sequence goes on along the minus strand of NW_022145601.1, from coordinate 30,273,435 downwards.
CGATTCGTTGTACCGTTCTCGACTCTAAATCCTTTACCTTCCTACGTCCTCTTCCTTTCTTCTTTCTCTCTCTTTTTTTTTCGGGGGGGGGGGGCGACCACCCCACCACCCCCTGGCTAGGCGCCTGTATCCTCTCTGTCTCTCATTATCTCTCTCTCCCACTTTCTTCTTCTTTTTTTGCACTTTTGCGCCTCGCGTTTTACATTTACTAAGCTCGTTGCTTTTTAACGCTGCGGCTTTGCATTTGGCGCACTGCATTATTATGATGCTGTTGATTGAATAAATTGAATAAATTCATCAATTCCTGATGAAGCCGTATGAGCGAGAATTCAATTTATTCTTGTCTCATATACGGTCGTCTCATTTACTTTGTATCCTATTTATATATGTATGTATTATGAAAATGAGATAGCAAAATGTGTATATTGATGGTCATCTTGCGAGTAATAACAATACTCCCATCGGGCTCTCATCATTAATTTTTCTCTTTTTTGTTTTTGTTTTTGATGGTGAATTATTGGGGGGGGGGATGATTGTACAGGCCACCCCCTGAAATATTGGGGGGATATATCCCCCCCGGGATCGACACCCATGCTCTCCTTAATTTTGAGCAGCCTCTGGACACCTTTTTTTACAGACAGTTATGATGTTAAACCGCGGCTTACTGTTCTAATGATATATAACAATTGCTTTGTAAGGCGCGAAAGGTCTCAGGATCAATCAAAACATACCGTGTACGAAATTTCCATAATGTTTAATTTTCTACTTTGGAAAAAAAAGGTTTACTTAAAATGAAATGAAAATATGATAGAATCTGTCGTCCTATAAAAAAATATAAAAACTTCCAGTAGGATCAATTTCTTGGAAAAGTTTTTTTAAATGTTGCACGGATGTCCTATGCACGACCCCCCCCCTACCGATTATATGCATTTGCAGTGCGTTTTGCAAACATAAAGTGAATTCATAAAACAGGATAAACCTGTAGGCTTGAATATAAATTATAATTCATATTTCTTTTGCATCAAAGGCTTGTTGGTCTAGTGGCATGATTCTCGCTTTGGGTGCGAGAGGCCCCGGGTTCGATTCCCGGACAAGCCCTTAGATATCTCTTTTGAAAGCCGCTATATACTTCTTTATTGTCCCTCATAGAAGAATGATTTCTTTGGTGTTTCAATTAATAAAAACATTCATGGCTTGTTGGTCTAGTGGTATGATTCTCGCTTCGGGTGCGGGAGGTCCCGGGTTCGATTCCCGGACAAGCCCAGTTTTTTGCTACTGTAAACCAGCCAGAACTAGAACGACACAATCGTATGTTCGCTCAGTTGAGTTTGATGACAAAATAGGATCCAGACTTCTATAGATGCCCAATTTTATTTGGTTATGCACTTTGTAATATTTAAAGTTTGTCATGTTCGGGGGGGGGGGGGTATAAAGTGTTAATAACATTGCGGTGCCAGGGACTCCGGTATCAATAATTTTATCGATATAAATGTATTTCATTCGACATGAAAATGTATATTTAACCTTTCATGACATGAACACTATTGGCATATATTAACATAAATCACATGTTTCGAATAGTAAAAAAAAAAACTGGTTTATTGGTTATTGTCAGCAATAAAGTGATTGACACAGAATAAAGGAAAATATTTTCTAACCTCCGACATTAAATTACACGGGGCTTGTCCGGGAATCGAACCCGGGGCCTCTCGCACCCAAAGCGAAAATCATGCCACTAGACCAACAAGCCTTGCTTGATTCCAAGGAGGAAACTTGATGGAATTTCCTAGTGGAAGTCCGCAAAGATGACTGATGCAATATAGAAAATGCTGCAACTTAAAATCTAATTGATATGCAAGATGTAAACATAAGGTTATTGAAACACCTGATTCAACAAAATGGCTTGTAAAAGACGAAAAAGTCAATATTATTAAAGATATTAAGACCCTATTAAGGGTAGGGCTCTCATTTGCACAGTCTCTGGATCCTTTTTCACAGACATGATATTAAACCGGCTTATTGTTTTAGTGGTATATATTATTATAACAATCGATTTTGTAAAAGGTCGCAAGCTCAATCAAAAATATGCCGTGCATGAAATTTCCATAAGGTTTAATTTTTTTACCAAGGAAAATAAATGTTGATTTGAAATGAAATGAAAATATGACAGAATCTGTCGTCCTTTATAATAACGAAAAACTCCTGTAGGATCAATTTCTTGGAAAAGTTGTAAAGTGTTGCACGGGCGGCACTCCAGGAAAGGGGATGTCCCTTGCGCGCCCCCTCTCCCCCCACCCCCACTGTCGATAAAGATCTATGTATTTGCAATGCGTTATGCAAACAAAAAGAGCATTCATTAAACAGGATAAACCTGTAAGCTTTAATATAATTATAAATTCATATCCATCGCATCAAAGGCTTGTTGGTCTAGTGGCATGATTCTCGCTTTGGGTGCGAGAGGCCCCGGGTTCGATTCCCGGACAAGCCCTAAGATATCTTTTTTTTGAAAGCCCGCTATACTTCTGTATTGTCCTTTATAGAAGCACCATTTATTTGGTGTTTGAGTAAAAAAACATTTATGGCTTGTTGGTCTAGTGGTATGATTCTTGCTTCGGGTGCGGGAGGTCCCGGGTTCAATTCCCGGACAAGCCCTTCGTTTGCTTGTGTAAACCAGTCAGTACTAGAACGACCCCTTCATTCGATCGCTTAGTAGATTTTGATGGTAAATATAGGATCCAGACGTCTATAAGTTTTATTTGTTTATGCACTTAAAGGTAATACAAAGTTTTGGGAAATTTTGAAATTGGGTGTATGGTGATTCTTTACCATTTTGATATATTTGGATGCCCCTGTGGATGTATTATAAGCACTAGAAAAATTAGCCCCTAAAACACTTCTGCTTTCGAGAAAAATTGAATATAAAAATTTACCGGTGCCCCCGGTAAATTTTGATAAATTGCAAATAGCGCCTATACGGCCGTACAATGTTAGCTGCGACCATGAAAATCTCAAATTATGTAGTTTGTAATATATTTTCCAAACGGGAAGAGCTAATCGGTCGATTTTAGTCAATAAACATTGTTTCATAGCTTAATTAATATCTTGACCTTGAGAGGGAGCTTTACAACATAAAGAGTTTATTATTTACAATTTCAAAACTTTAGACTCGTTTTCAACCGCGTCAACGATCACTTAATATTGTAGAATCGCATTTGCTTCCATTATGATTTTGAACCAAATTCATGACCCCATACCAAAACTTTGTATTACCTTTAATAATATTCAAAGTTTATTTGTTCGGGGAGGTGGGGGGGGGGGGGGGGGGGGGGGGATATATAGTTTTCACCAAAAAGAATTTGCGGTGCCAGGGACTCTGCATAGTTTCAATATTTTTATCGATATGAATGATCACGGTAAATTAGATGTATACCAATTGACATGAAAATATATCTTTAAGCTTTCATGATCTTGAAAACTATCGGAATATATTTATGTAGTACATAAATCACATGTTTCGATTAGTAAACAAAAATGGTTAATTAATTATTGACAGCATAAGTGATTTACACCGTGAGTAAAGGAAAATATTTTATTATCTCCGACATGAATTACTTTTACTTTTTATTCCCCCCCCCCCCCCCCCCCACCCCCCAATCCCAACCTGCTTCTGGCGCGCCTGCCTATGAGTCATTTGAACGAAACTTCAGTTTCATGAATGTTTAATGAACATGGATCGAAGCGTGCTATCTCTCTCCTCTAAGATTGGAAAAGATATGGATCCGCCTACCTTTCATTTAAAAAAAACCCCACTTCCGCCTAACTCCCAGTCTTACCCTTGAGGCTCTACAATAATATATAGTTTATACGAAAAATTCAAATTGTATTATTTATTTACAAACCGCGTTCGAATCATGATGTCTGAATTATAAGCAATATAGCCTACTCCGATTATAAGCAATACTCTAATAATAAAGAACACTACCCTCACATTCCAAATTTTTTAATCATAATAGAACTAGCCATTTTAATAATTTTGACTAGTGTTTGTTAAAACAGTCTTAATTTTTCTGCGAAGAGCGTAGAGTGTTTTGAGTACAGCGCGGGGTTCTATGTACATTACGTCTGTACGGTACGTCACACAACGATGCACTCCACCGTACGTACGTGCACAGTGCGTTTAATGTATACTTAATATATATTACATTTTTGTCTCCGGCTATGTCATCAGCGGTTCGTTGGTCTAGTGGCATGATTCTCGCTTAGGGTGCGAGAGGTCCCGGGTTCGACTCCCGGACGAGCCCCATGTAAAAATTTTTGCTCTTACTCATCGGATTGTGAATATGTCCTTTAGTGGTTTAGTACATTACTATTAAGTGAATTTGGGTTTTTGTTTGTTTGTATATATATACGTATATATATACATACACTTTATTCATTAACGAACTTAGCCTTCAAATCGGATTAGCAATACCACACATAAAAGCCTACGACGTGCAGACTTGCTGATTGAATAGGAATTTTAAAAATAATAATTTGTTAAATTTTCTGTCCAGTAATTAATTCATTTAAATCGTATTTTGTTGAATATCATCATAATGACGTTGTTTTATTGTTGTTAGATTATCTTCATATTTTCTTGCTAGCCTATTCTATGGAGACTAGTTAAATACATCTAATTCTAGGTTTGAATGTTACACTTCCTGGGAGTAATTTCAATTTCATTTTCTAAATTACAAGATCAAACATACGATTTTTATTCACTGGGTGCAAGCTGAAACTTCTTTACAATTTAGAATCTGAACTTTGAGTTTTAGAACACACAAAATAGTGAATTGAAGATCAATGTTGCCAGTGAATGTGGAAATTATTTTTTTTTTGCCTCAAAATTACTTTTTTTTAAATTTTTATAATAACATTCCTTTGAACTGCATTCCCACTACCTTGGAGGAAATAATTTTTTCAATTAAATTTTTAATTTGAATTATATGAAACCAGCTCTGTGTTCGTGTTTCTCTCTCTCTCTCTCTCTCTCTCTTTCTCTCTCTCTCTCTCTCTCTCTCCCTCCCTCTCACCCCCCTCTCTCTCTCGCTCTCCCTCTTCCTCCTCTTCTTCCCTTCTCTCTCTCTCTCTCTCTCTCCCGCTCTCTCTCTCTCTCTCTCGCGCGCTCTCCCTCTCCCTTCTCTTCTCCCCTTCTCTCTCTCTCTCTCTCTCGCTCTCCCTCTCCCTCCTCTTCTCCCCTTTTCTCTCTCTCTTCCTCTCTCTCTTTCTCTCTTTCTCTCTCTCTCTCGCTCTCTCTCTCCCTTCTCTTCTCCCCTTCTCTCTCTCTCTCTCTCGCTCTCCCTCTCCCTCCTCTTCTCCCCTTCTCTCTCTCTCTCTCTCTCTCTCCCTTTCTCTCTCTCCCACCCCCTCTCCCTCACTCTCCCTTCTCTTCCCCCTTCTCTCTCCCTTCCCTTTCCCTCAACATTCCTTTCCGTTTCTCCTTATCTTCTGGCTCCACATATTTCCTTTACTTCTTTTTTCCCTTTCTGTGTTTTACTGAGTTGTTTCGTCGAATTATGGTTAAATAACGAATTGTAAATATGATGTTTTTTTATATTTTTAATCAAATAGCCTATCTGTAAGTCATGTATGCAATTCAGCCGATGAATAAATACATTACCTTAAAATTATTCCCAGAAAGCCTCATATTCAAACTAGCCTACTGTCCTAATGACGGTCTGATGAATGTTGATAAGTCAGAATTGGAAGAGCTGAGGTTTCCATTTGATCGTGATTGTGACATGAACCAGTGATATGTCATGGTGATAGAGTCGCTGTCCGTCAAGCAGTAGATGGCAGGTTCAAATTTTGCTGGTTCCAAGACTGTTTTTTAACCACAAGATCGAGCACGCCTTCTTTATTTACTAGATGCAAGCCGAAATTCTTTACAAATTGAAATTATATCTTATTCATATCACCTTCTTCCCGATGAGCGACCGCAATCAACAAGCTAATTATTTTGTTATTCTTAAAGGAGGTCGGTGTTGCAAATTGCAATAAAATTGCTTTCTTGTTGGATCAACTGCTTGTTTGACTTACCTGACTGGAGGGTAAATGCAACCAAACGACATTAATAAATAAAATAAATACGTTGCTGGCTGGCCAATACTCACATCTCGAGACCTTTGGCATAAAGGTGTCGATGGTATTGACCTTGATGACGTCATGGGGAAGTTTATTCAACTGCTTTATAATTATGATGCGAACCTTATACATATTCATGTATATGTTATTGAGGATTATGGGCATGCGCAGAGAACTGAGCTGTGAAAAGCGTTGATTTTCGTTGATCAAAAAACCTTTGACCGTTTGAACAGATACTTCATTCTTTTACTTTGAATTTATACTGTTAATACTGTTTTGTTGCCAATAATTATGATAGGATTATTATAATTTAATGTCACCTTCTTTAGAAAATTGGTTATTATATAGTAAAAGGATGGATCACTTAATTCCGAATAGCAACATAAATTAAAGATTCCGTAGAACTCTACCATATAGGAAAGAAGAATAAGAGTGAAGCAGGAGTAGGATTCCTAGTTCACAAAAGCATCGCCGGTAACATTTCTGAAATAAAAGGAATAAATGAACGTCTGGCACAAATAACAATAAAAATCAATAAGAGATACAAAATCAAGATTATCCAAGTCTATGCTCCAACTTCAACACACGACGATGAAGAGGTAGAGAAACTTTACGAGGAAATAACGGACGTGATGAAAGGCAGTAAAACACAGTTTACAATAGTCATGGGTGACTTTAACGCCAAGGTCGGGAAAAGAGAGGAAGGAGAAGAAAGCACAATCGGCCCCTTCGGAAGTGGGCAAAGAAACGACAGGGGGGACCGACTTCTTGAATTTGCCATTAGCAACAAAATGAAAATAATGAACACTTTCTTCAAGAAAGGAGCATCCAGGAAATGGACATGGAAAAGCCCAGGCGGAAACACAAAGAATGAAATTGACTTCATACTAACTGATAACCCTCACATCATCCAAGACGTGAAAACAATCAGCAAGGTGAACGTGGGAAGTGACCACAGGATGGTAATGGGCAAGATGAAAATCAACACCCGACTAGAGAGGCAAAAACTCCTGAAACCAAAACAAAGTAGCATCAACCTAGAGAAACTAAAAGCGAAGAGAACAGAATTTCAACTGGGGTTGAAAAACCAATTTCAACTTTTGACGGACAAATGCACAGACGAAGAAGGAAACAGATCCCTTGAAACATGGACTGATCTGCTAGTGGAAAAAACCCAAGAAACCGCCATAAATATCGCAGGGAAAAAACCAAAAACCCGTGAAAACAAGATATCAGAATCTACCAGAAAACTCATGGAAAAAAGAAGGAACATGAAAGCAGAAGGCATAGGCATCCAAAATGTTGAATATGTAGAAACCTGCAAAACAGTAAGGAAAAAGCTACGTGAAGACATCCGTAGTTACAACACAACAATGATCAAATCCACAATTGAGGAAAACAGAAGCCTGAAGAAAACTTTCAAGAAACTAGCACATGGAAAACAGAAAATCACAAGCCTCCTCGACAGCAATGGACAAGAAATCACAGATTAGGACCAGATACTTCAAAGAATTGAAGAGTTTTATGAACAACTATACACTAGCAATAAAGAGACAGAAGATCCAGGAGAACCACAAGAAGAGATCCCAGTTGTAACTGATTGGGAGGTTCAACATGCAATAAATCAAATAAAGAGAGGGAAGTCACCAGGCCCAGACAGCATACTTATAGACACAATCAAAGAAGGAGGAGACACAATAACTGAGGAACTAGCCAAACTTTACAATGTATGTATGCAAACAAGGAGAATACCACATCAATGGAAAGAAGCCACAATGATAATTCTGCACAAAAAGGGGGACAAGCGAGATCTAAAGAACTACAGACCCATCAGCCTCCTCTCAAACCTGTATAAGCTGTACACAAAAATCATCACCAACCGGCTAGAGAAAATCCTTGATAACAACCAACCTAGGGAGCAGGCAGGCTTCAGAAGGGGTTTCTCAACTATGGACCACATCCACACCATTAATCAACTGAAAGAAAAATGCCAAGAGTTCAACATCCCCCTATGCGTAGCATTCGTAGACTATGAAAAGGCATTTGATTCCGTAGAAACCTACGCAGTACTGAAGGCACTTCAAGACCAAGGAATCAACAATACATACATCAAAATCCTTAAAGACATTTATTCAGACTGCTACAACACTGTCAGAATGCACAAGGCCAGCAACAAAATCATGATAAGAAAGGGAGTTCGACAGGGTGACACCGGCTCACCAAAATTCTTCACTGCTTGCCTAGAGAGCATCTTCAAAACATTAGACTGGTCATCAAAGGGAATCAACATAAACGGGGAAAACATGAGTCACTTAAGATTTGCAGACGATATTGTCATCATATCTCACAACTTAAACGACCTCGAAATAATGCTACAAGAACTGGACGATGCAAGCCGACTTTCAGGCCTCAAAATGAACATGAAGAAGACTAAAGTCATGGCAGGATCAGCCAAAGATCCAAAACAAATCCAAGTGAACGGTACCAAAATGGAGCAAGTAGAGGAGTATATTTACCTAGGACAACGTTTCTCCCTCCAAGACAAAAATCAAGACAACGAAATAAGAAGAAGAATCAAAGCTGGATGGCGAGCCTTTGGCAGATACAGCACCATCATGAAAGGCAAACTTCCATTATGCCTGAAAAAGAAGGTATATAACCAGTGCATCATCCCAGCAATCTCATACGCTGCAGAAACATGGACGCTAACTTCAAAAATGGAAAGAAAGCTAGCAGCCTCGCAACACAACATGGAAAGAAGTATTCTAAGCATCACATACAAAGACAGAAAAACAAACAAATGGATCAGGGAACAAACAAAAGTCCAGGACATCCTTAAAACAGTGAAAAGAAGGAAATGGAATTGGGCAGGCCACATCAGCCGCAGGAAAGACAATCGCTGGAGCTCAGCAATCACTCATTGGACACCATACGAGGGAAAACGAAACAGGGGACGTCAAAGAAAAAGATGGCGAGACGAGCTGCAACAGTTCTGGGGTCAGACAAATTGGCACCAACAGGCGCTGAACAGAGGCATTTGGAAACATCATGCTGAGGCCTTCATCCTGCAGTGGATTGACAACGGCTGATAAAGTAAAAGTAAAGTAAAGAACTCTTTGACAACTTTAATTTTCTTTTGTTTAATCCCCCCCCCCCCTCCCTTCCAAAAAGAAAAGAAATCATGTTGTCCTATTCTTTGAAGTGAGCGATTTCTTGTTAATAAAGAGCCTATGTTGATATAGAAATTATTAGCTGTTTAGAGCAATGATTTCCGAAACAAGAACACAAGGGATTTCGAAGGATTTTGTGAGAACCTTATAATAATACTCCATAATATTACAAGCACCATGGAGAGATTTCTACTGGCAGCGCGGTGAAGTAACTATGTGGATGTGTTGTGATCATGGTGGTTTAGTGGTTCATGCACTTGACTCTCAGTCCAAGGGTGGAGGGTTCGAATCTCAGCCCACCACTAAGGTCCTTTAGCTAGATATTAATCCATATTTTCCTCTCTTCACCCAGGTGTAAATGGGTACATGGCAATTATTGCTGGGTGAAAATAATCGCAGGCTGCCGCAGGAAGAAACAGTATTGGGCTGATGTGACTAGCCTGCATGGGTAAATAGGACCATTTTAAAACATATGATTTTTGATTAAGTTAACTGAAAAATTATAAAAATTCCTCCAATTTTGAGGTTCATTTTAAGCACGAGATTCGCTGATTGGTGCCTCCCTCGACCCCCCTCCCCAAGAACTCCCGTTCCCGGGTAGTGTGACTAAATTGAACTTTCTTGGTACGGAATCTACTAGTTGTTTCAAAATACTAGGTTTAATGTTTTCTATTCCATTTTCAGGCGTAAAGATTACTCGATATTCTGACCGTGTTTATACACACCTGCGACCTTTCGAATTTGTAAACCCATTTCTCCTTCTACACTCTAAAACTGTGAACCTTCATATAGTTCGTGATTATGGGGGGGGGGGGGGGGGGGTTGTCGCCAAGATTTATGACAGATATTTTCTTTTGTTCATCAGAGGCAGAAGGGCGTTGATTGTGTATTAGAGTGTATGAGTTGACGCCATTCTGTCTCCAAAACAGACGATTTACTGAATACCTCCAATATTATATAGTATATATCACGCGTCACTATCATCTCCTACGTCAGTTACATCTTTTCGTTACCACGGAAACAAAGAATTGATCACCTCTTTTTTCTTGACTCTTTAGAGATTTTCCTCAACAAACAAAGATATAAATGACATTATTATAAGGATTCTACATACTGGATTATTATCAGTTCGGCTCAATCTGATAAAGTAAAGGAATATGTCTTCTCCTCGCTCGCCTAAACCTAGGATTATCTTACACATATCAAAGAGAATCGTAAAGGTAAGGATTTGGAGAAATCTATGCCTACAAAAAATATATGGACAATAAATTTGTTGAATTTAAAAGCACAGTATCTTTTGTGTATGTCTCAGTTTATTTTTAGTCTAAAAATCAAGAGTTATAATCACATCCAGCAGGTCGATACATTATTAATACAAGATTTTTAAATTATTGTTACTATTTTTATTACATTACATTCTACGGTCATTTACGTATCTATAAAAAGAAATGAGAAAAGAAAAAAAACGACAATAATTGAATTCTTTGATTTAATTAAGAGACACTATAATTCGCCTAAAAGGATTTGATTCCCAAACCTTGTATAGACCATTATCTATAAACAAATAATAACCAAGTGTTAAATTCAAATTTTGCATCATAAGGACAAACCAATATGACATTATTTTAAAAGTGTCACTTTTGAACTTAAAGGCTCTAACATTTGACTAGCATTTGGGCGTTCTTTATACGGAAGTTGCATTTTGGCATAATATTAATTCATGATAATTAAGTAATATATGTCTTGTCTAAAAAGTTAAAATATGAATTTCATTTTTACTTTAAAAACTGCAGAACATGTTATACCTTTACACTTCGACTGAACGGTTTTGCGGGTATTAGCCAGATAGATAACATTATGCATGATGGATTATAGAGATTGCCTATATACCCAAATCCAGATCCACTTAAATGTGGTTGTTTAAAGCTCAAACTATCGCCTGTGCGGTTCAAGATTACAGTTAATTATTTTAATATTGATTTTACAAGACAAGATAAAGGGGAAGGATAAGATTGATATATTTTGACATTCCCTTGACATATTTTGAGGTGTGTTTATCTCGATGATAATCCATGAATGTCATTAACATTAAATGAAAATCGTTATTGCTCTCTCTCTCTCTCTCTCTCTCTCTCTTTTTTTCTTTCTTTGCACAAAATAATTTCCGAAAAATTAATGTCAGAAGGCTGGTCTGCCAGATTGCATTGTGACCTATTTCTCTGTGCCCTTTCTTTTATCCTTTTGTGTCCGTACGTTTCTTCCAAATTTTGATCGTGGGACTGAATCATAAGAGAAAGTGAAATCAATGGGGGAAAGGGTAATTGTGTAGAACATAAAATGGGCGTATATACCGTAAGGTATAGAGTGGTGAGGTGTGACGTCATAAAAATAGATACTTTTAGAATTTCTCAAATTGAACTTCATTTTCCGAAAGAGCATTAACAAAAATGTCCAAATGTCGAAAACCAATTGAATATGTTAAGTATTGGCTGAGATATGACAATGTGAATAAATAGATTTCCTATATAGGAACTCAGTTGTTATTTTGCTCTGGTTCGTAATGTTATGAACCAGAGCACAAAAACACTGAGTTCCTATAGGAATTTCGGAAAATAAAGTTCAAATTTAGACATTCTAAAAAATAGATTTTTATGATTTCACAGCTTCGGTATTCTATTGGAATCATCAACTTTAAATAAATGGACCAAATTGGGCTGAAGGTTGCATGAACTGCACACTGATATGTGTATATGGGACTATATAAGATGTGGTATGACAGTTTGGTCCAAACGTCTCAGCTATTTCTTGTCATATTTCGAATTTGAAGGCATTTTAGGAGATATCTCTTTAGAGACATTATCTGTTGCATTTCCCCCAACTGGATAAGTCATCTTTATCAGAACTCAACCTTTTCCTTAACAAAATCTTAAAGATAAAGACCAGTTCTGGTCATGCGATTGCATTGTAAAAGAAACGTTGTGGAATCGATCAGAAAAAGGTTGATCATCTAGCATATAAGTATTGGTGTGTACCGCAAGGTTCTGGAATCATCAAAATGATAAGAATTTTGGCACATGTCTTCGTAAAGTTACAAGCACTGTACACAGAAAGATGTATAAATATGGGACTACGCACACATGCGCGACACGTGCGTATTATCTATTTGGTCCCAATAGATAAAACCAATTTACCAAAATGAATTAGTAGGCGGTTTCCCGGCAATTTTTTATCATCATGTATTAGTCAAAACATATCCTTTCACATGAATGGTAATAAGAGCTTCCATTTCAGTTTTTGAGAGGGGGACATTTCCAAAACTGGTGCCTTTAATCATTCATACCTTGTTGACTTGTCTCATGTTCCCTCCTTGTCACATCCTCCAAACGCCATCTTTATTCACTCCCACCTTTCTACCTCGATCTCCTCTATCATTCGCTCTCTCGTTTATCTCTCTTTCTCAACCTCAGCTGTCTTCCCTCCCTATTCCTTTGCGTTCTACCCTACCTCTTCGCCTCTCTTCTTCTCCTCTCTTTGTCACTCTGTTCTCATTTCATTTCCATTTCTAATTTCCATTTCTAATTTCTATTTGTAATTCTATTTTCTGTACTTTCTATACGTGTTCAAAAGGAGTTGAATTATTTTTGAGAATTACCGAACAAACTTGATATTCAAATCAAACTACAGTTTGTGCATTGTATGAATTTGAGTCGTAGACAATTAATTTGATGTGAGTACTCTCTAAATATTAGCAAAGTGTCTTGAAATCTAACTAATTATTAATGCTTTAACAACAAAAATTAAAACCCAAGTAGAGGCTCGATCGGTTGTAAGAAGTATTCTTTTGATTTAAATTTATTGATAGATATAATTCACATTACGTATGATACAGAATACAGTCGGCATGCTCAAAGCATCACTTTTTATGAATCGTCAGACAGGTATATCTGCTTCAAAAAACACACCTTCGTCCAACTTATGGGTTGAAGCTGCATGGCGAAAATAACAAACTGAAAAAAAGAATAAGTTTGTGATTTCTGTGTTTAAAAATCGCTGACCTTTTTTTTTTTAGCTAAACATGGAAACATTAACAGATGAACATGTTACTAGGCGACATTTTTTTTTCAATTTAAAGACTATATTTATGCTTGAATTGGTGTGTGACACAATTGGTAAAGTAATACTCAATCTTATTAACATTAGTAATAATTCTCGTCTATCACATATACCCTAATGTCGGCATGCTACTAATGACTATTTTTAATTTAGTGTTAAATCAAATTAAAAATCTGAATTCCAACTTTTACACACAGAACAAAAAAGTCATGCGCACAATCCTTGCTTTGATTGTAATTCATCATAAATATCTTTTGCATTTCTATAAGTTGAGTACTGTTGACATGGTAGACGATAGAATTTCAATATCGGACTAAGGACAACTAAGAGTACAAAGTATACACAAATCGGAGAAGAAGAAATTTAGACACAGAGAAGGGGAGAGATTCATAGATAAAAAGATAATTTTAGTTAAAATTAATATTTTTCATGTACACTCTCAGCGCCTTCAACAATTTGCGTTATGAACATGACGCTTTTAAACACTCTTTCGAAGTAGTATTATTGAAGGGGTGGCTGGTAGAGATATAGAAAAGAAGGAAAGACAGAAAAAGAGAGAATCTCTCCCCAAATCATGAATAAAACACACATCGAAGCTTATGTAAAAACCGACCGCTCTCATATTTGACGGCAGGATTAGCCACCGTCCTTCCTTATTTATTTTACTTCTGCCATCATGGCTAAATGGAGTTGCCAGTAAGGAAAACGCACATTTACAACGTTCTAACATGTAAATGCGCTATCATTTTTAGAGGTGTAGTATTCAACAATTTACAAGTTCTTGAATTGTTGATCATAGATGCTAGAAATTAATACATTTTTGCCCTCTTTGACCATATGGTAATTCTGCATAATAACAGTAGATAAGGTACACGATTCTCTTTATTGTTAACATTTTTTATGGTGGGAAATATAATTATTTGGGCGTTTGATTTCCTGGCCGTGTTGTCACAAGTGGTAGTATTTTTGTCATTATAAATGTTGAATATTATATTTTGATCTATTATGCATCGCACAATTTTTCGGGAGGGGTGGGGCGTACACTGTTTTCACTCTTTGAAAGATACGCTATTACTATCCTCCATTATCTTCTTTTGACTTGGACATACAAACATAACCCATTTTTATTACAAACTATCAACAACATCAGAATGATAAACGTGAACAAGACTCGACGTAAGACGATTTATTTCATAAAATGATAAAGCAAAAATAAAAGTAAGAATAAAAGTATATTCGAAAGAATTCTTATAAAGTCTGCATTTCATTTAACAGAAATAAAAGTTATGAAGCTAAATCCCGTTTGCTTGACAGAGGAAGAATATTTTGATAATCAGACGGTGACAATTTTTCGAACAACATTTCTACGAACTCGCAGACACAAACTTAATCCTTGGAAAACATGACACCAACATAAAAAATAGAAGTTCATAAATGACAATGCCAACACGACTAATTTACATCCTCAATAATCTGCGTGCATTTCTGGAATGTTTCACGAAAATACTTATAGCAAAGCAACAAATATAATGAATTTAATAAACGCTACGTTTTCTCCTCCTCTGGCTACATTTTCATTTAATCTGTTCCTCAGTTTCTTACTTAGACCAACGTTTATGCTAAAATAAAGATCTGACGTCTTATAGCAATATTAGACGCGCTAAGTTCATTATAACAAAAGGAAAGTGGAACGTTGCAAAAGAACACCCATTTGAAAATCCAAAGATTAGTCGTTTTAGCGAAGAACGGGAAAATTTATAACTGGTGATAAAAGGTCAACGCAACATTTGTATGCGTGCGGATGAACTTTTGGGGACACTCATCTCCATCTTCGTCAAAAGAACAATAATTCACCGGTCACAACCTCATGGAGGTTAAGATTGATGGGTTATTAGTACGTGTCTGATCTACAGATGGAAGCAGAAAGGTGATAATATACAGTGTAAAGAGTTATAGTAAAATAAATCTCTTTCAAACTTAAATTGAAATTAAAGTTAGTCAAGGTTACAATATTTCAAGAGCTATACATCGTAAACAAGAATAGAGTTAGTAAACCAGCATAAAAAAACTAATATATTGTGATTCCCAAGAAAGATGATGTTTAGGGATGGCTGTTGATATTCTAAATATACCTTTGAAGTCGGGACCGAACGAAAGCAAGAAGTCCAGAATAGACAGGAAGGTGAAATCTAGTCTTTTAGAAAGCCTGATTTGAGCGGCTCCATAGCACCATTATGAAACCCTTTCTTGTCTTTGTCCATTTCACCTTCGTGAAACCCTCTCTTTCCTTGGTGGAATCCTGCACTTAAAGGCTCCATTGCACCGTTGTAGAAACCGCGTTTGCCGTCAATAAATCCAGATGAGAGTGGTTCCATTGCACCCGCGTGGAACCCCTTCTTGAAGAATCCTGCTCCGAGTGGTTCCATGGCTCCACTGTTGAAGCCCTTCTTGATGAATCCTGATCCTAGAGGTTCCATGGCACCAGTGTTGAAATCTTTCTTGATGAATCCTGATCCGAGTGGTTCCATTGCACCACTGTTGAAGCCCTTCTTGATGAATCCTGATCCTAGAGGTTCCATGGCACCAGTGTTGAAACCTTTCTTGATGAATCCTGATCCGAGGGGTTCCATGGCCCCACTGTTGAAGCCTTTCTTGATGAATCCTGATCCTAGAGGTTCCATGGCACCACTGTTGAAGCCCTTCTTGATAAATCCTGATCCTAGGGGTTCCATGGCACCATTGTTGAACCCTTTCTTAATGAATCCTGATCCGAGGGGTTCCATGGCACCACTGTTGAAACCTTTCTTGATGAACCCTGATCCGAGTGGTTCCATTGCACCACTGTTGAACCCCTTCTTGAAGAATCCGGCTCCGAGTGGTTCCATTGCCCCACTGTTGAATCCCTTCTTGAAAAATCCGGCTCCAAGTGGTTCCATGGCCCCACTATTGAATCCCTTCTTGAAGAATCCGGCTCCAAGTGGTTCCATGGCCCCACTGTTGAACCCCTTCTTGAAGAATCCGGCTCCAAGTGGTTCCATGGCCCCACTGTTGAATCCCTTCTTGAAGAATCCGGCTCCGAGTGGTTCCATGGCCCCACTGTTGAATCCCTTCTTAAAGAATCCGGCTCCGAGTGGTTCCATGGCCCCACTGTTGAATCCCTTCTTGAAGAATCCGGCTCCAAGTGGTTCCATGGCTCCACTGTTGAATCCCTTCTTCATGAACCCTGAGCCAAGTGGTTCCATGGCACCTAATATGTTTGAAGAAAGAAAAATGTTTGATTAATTATCAAGTTATGTTGTACCCTGAACGACTACCAAATCAAAAGATAACCCCAATTGGACAAGTGCTTATCTTCTAGACCATCAACGTGACTATTATCTGGTTTATAATTGGTCTGGGAGGTAGTTGTCCAGATGGTAATTGCCCAGGTCAGGTAGTCAAAGGTCAATGGCTTGTCGCCTGTGGTAGATGAGGTCATGTGGACAATGTGGCAGTTGAGTGGTATTCATTGAAATGGGTTTTTGTCGGCTGGTAGTTCTCCAGAGACTCATTGTCAAGGGTATTCATTTGGGGTTGATGGTCAAGTGATCGTCTAGGTTGCACTTGTCAGGCTTGTTGTCAAGGGCCCGATAGTCTAGGAGTTGTTATTTAATGGAGGTATAATCCATGGCACTCGTCCAAAAATATTCAAGAGGCTGGTAGTCAAGAATCAATTATCCGGGTGGATGTTGTCCGCGGGTTCAAGGACCATGTAGCGGTAGTCACAAGGATATTCGTTGTCTAGGCTTTGTATTCATTGGGGGATAGTCCGTGTGGAGGTTGTCAGTGGATTGTTTATACAGGGGTAGCCACCTTGATGCCTGAGATTGGTAATGCAGGGTTAGACGTCTTGGTGGTATGTGGGACTTGGTAAAAGAGGGAAAGTTGTTCTTGTATACCTAACCATGGGTTTGTAGTCCATGTGTAATCGTGCTTGTCGTATGATGAGGCTGATAAACCAGATATAGTCGTCATGCTGGTCTGTGTCTGGGGCAGCCTAAAACGTTCTTATTTATACTCATTCCTTGTCTCATAACAATTTCCCCCTGCCTATAATTATTTGCATTCTATATTTATAGAACTCACTCCTAGATTCATCATTAATCTGACATAATTAATCTATCTAGATTATCCCACGTTCATTTATTGACAGTTTTGATAAGGTAGTTTTACAAACGCCTACTAGTATAGGAGATGAAGCATAGCTCCGATCATGGACCTACTACGTAGTAGGTCCATAATCCGACTAACACACTATGGCTCCTCAGTTTCACCGACGAGACCGACTCCAGACCGATAAAATGTGTAATACAATTAAAGGTATAGACCAGTTTTGGAAACGCCCCCCCCCCCTCTCAAAAAATGAAATGGAAGCTCTTATTACCAATCATGTGAAAGAAAACGTTTTGACTAATACGTGATGACACAATTTTTGCAGGGAAACCGCCTACTAATAATATATTTGGTAAATTATCATATCGATCCGGCCTGGATAGATATCGCGTAGTCCCATATACATCTTTCTGTGTACAGTGCTTGTAACTTTACCAAGACCGGGCCAAATTTCTTATCATTTTGATGATTCCAGAATCTTGCAGTACACACTAATACTGATATGCTAGATGAGCAACCTTTTCTGATCGATTCCACAACGTTTCAATGCCATCGCATGACCAGAACAGTACTGGTCTGTAACTTTAATACTACGAATGGGAAGGAATTGGTCAGTTTGGACTAGGGGTGGAGTCTGGTTGGCGGTGTGAATGAACTATCAGTGATCCGACAGTTGCTTCGGTGACATTATTTAACTGAGTTACGTGAATACAGACCATAGGATCTGGTCTAGTGTAGCAGTTAGGTTCGATATAGGACTATAATAAAGCACAGTGTGCAGGCGTAGGGTGGACATTTGAAGCTAGGAATTCTTACTACTAGAGTTGGGAATAGATCGCGGAGCAATATTGTCACTGGAGCATATGTCTTACAATGGCATTATCATCATTATGATCATGGAGTTACCACACCTCGGTCATACCTGTATTAAAGCCTTTCTTGATGAACCCACTGCTAAGGGGTTCCAAAGCACCCGTCAAGAACCTCTTTTTCTGGCCTGAGTAGCGACTTGGTAAAAATCCCGTAGCAAGAGGTTCCAAAGCACCAACATGTAATGACTCGGAGGGGTAGTACGCTGGTCTCCATTTACCGCCAAAGTACCCTCGGAGGCGGCTGGGGCTAACATCATCACGCAACATGGAAAGCATAAGAGACAGTTCTCGATCTGTTATCCCTGTTTCGTCGTCGGAATCGTTCTCTGCGTTGTCAATCACCTCTTCATCGGCTAGGACTTTCTCCAGAGCGTTGATAAGGCTGTCTTCTTCTTTTTCGAGATCCTGTAATTATAAAGGAGGTAGAATCAACATGACTTTATAGTTCATTTAAAAACTTAAAGGAATATAAAGTCAAGAAGAGTAATTGCTTGATATAATTCATAAGTATTGTATCAAACGTTTTACTAGTCGCTAGGGAATGGAGTTATTCTGGCGAAGCATTTAATACGGTTTCAAACATTGATGAACCAGTACTTGAGCAAACAAAAATCCTGAAAAGAGTATAAATTTAAAAGATAGATGCAGTAATCACCGATATATAGATAAAGAGATATATAGTGTAAAAAGAGACAGTGATTTAGAGAACCCGGGTTAGAGAAAGACTGAGGTGGAGAAAGAGAGAGGAGAGAGAAGGAGAGAGAGAGAGAGAGAGAGAGGTAAATAGACAGAGAGTGAGAGAGGGAAACCAGGGGATTTAATATGAGAGCAATACGAGGGCAGTGGAAAACTGCAATGATGAGTAAAATTGAAGTCACACCGTCTGGCGATTATCCTTCAAATTATTTCCTTTTGGCAATTAAGCCTCGGCTGAGGTTCTTTAATGGGAAGATTACTCATAATTTAGATGCGTTATGTCTGTATACGTTACTCTGTATCAAACTCAACGACGTTCTCGCATGCAAACGATCATAAAATTGCCATTTGCACGTTGGTAAGTGAAATCTATGGATTTTACCAACACCGACATTTCGCATTTTCTTTACATGTTGGATGTAAATCAGGCATGCCAAACAGGAGCTGAAAGATTTTGAAAATAAGCTTGACAGACAAGAGGTTATTATGATAGTTGGAAGGCTATGTTGATGCTAATCGTGAGGCCCTGGAATTGTAATACAACTCAACTTTTTTTAAATGGAGAATAGCATGGGAATGGTTGAAATATTTTAGTCTAGAACTCATAAGATCGAGACCTAGGAATTATCAAAAAGCCAAATATAAAGTCGCTTTTTGTAAATTCATGCAATCATCAACACGATGTAAGTATTAAAAAAAATCAAAGAAACGAACAATATAATTAGAAACATTGTGTGATTTATTAAAGATAATACTGCTGAAACTTTTTCTGCATCCTATAACAAATCACATACCAATTTTTTTTAAAAACAAGTTTACAAACAAACAAATATATCAAGTTGGCTTAAATAACAGCAAAAATGAGAGAAACAGGTTAGTGAAGTTTTGAGCAAAATCCGATTAAAGATAAGAAATAAGAAAGTTATGATTTGTTTTGGTGTTACGATCAATCAAACACAGATGAACAACTCTGTGACTTATCATGAGATGCCCCCTCACATTTGGTCTGTCCTTTGAAACAATCAGAAGTTTCTATTTTCCTCATTAAAAGAAAATTGTCAATCATCCATACACCCTAAATTTAAGTATTGCAAATATATTTGTACACAACCCATGTATGAACCATATTTATTCCGTCTCATCAATAACTAAGAAAATGAAACTTATGGAAAAAATTACAGAGCAAATTGGTGAGGACCGCGCAAGTAGTGTTACCAACTTGTGGTTCACTGATGACAACTTCAAAAATAGATAACTTTCCTAGTTTTGTTCGGATATTGCACAAACTGTCTCCAATTTGTTTCTCTCATTATTTGCTTGTATCAATACCAGATAATTATCAGGGTGGACTTCCCCTATATATTTGAAACTTCTGACCAGTAGACAGACACTATCCTTTTTAAAAACACCCCCTGATCGAAATATATAAACAGACTTTTAGACACTGCCGTTAAAAAAATAAACATTTTACACCGATCATTGCGCCTCGGGGATTTGGCTCAATTTTTAAAATGGCAGTGCTAGTTACCATATCCCATGTCTCTTGCGCGTGTTCATGCTTATACCATCGTAATGGAAAGATCAACATATACCCCCTCACACACACGCACATACCCACTCTATCTCGTCGTGAATATCAATAAATCTATGCGCGCTTGTATTAGTATAGAGACAGAACAGGAGATTTCGATTTTTTCCGCCGATGAATTCGATTGTGAGTTTTGGTTTCAAGCTGAGGGGTTACTTTTCCTATGGTGATTTAATTTCTATCGAGTTTTATGGCAAAGACAAGTGACCATCTAAAGGAGAGATTCGGTGTTAAGAATTGTTTTTTTTTTTTAGCATTGTCTGACTTGCTTTGAATATACGCCAAGATACATCATAGTCATCTATATATCTGTAGTGTATGTAGTTATGTATCGACGAAAATCAATTTACCACTCCACACTTTTGAAATAGAGACATACAATTTGTGATTTTTAAAGGAATGTTGTCATCTTTTTCCGTAGTATATAGACTCTTGATTATACATGTGTCATCGTAATTACACTTAGTATATACTTTGACTAATATGTCAACCTTTATCTATAACAATTCGTTAGTTTGCAAATATCGTACGATCAAAATGATTCATATTAATACAAAATTAATGTCAGAATGGTCGGTCCTAAATCACTGCAACTGGGATTGAAACGACTGGAGACAAACGACTGTCACTCAAGACGAATTGCAGATAGACTATTAACCGTCGACGTCGTATAAAGTGAAGTCGCCACGGGCGAGCCCATCTCTACCGTTACTGACCCCGGGGTATAAGGGATGATCTAGTGATCGAGACCACGAACGATGAAGAAACCCGCTCCGCTCGTTACGCTTGAAAACTGGGTGAAGTAGAGAAATTCTATCTTGTCCAGGAAACGAAAATTCGTTTGATTTCAGTGGAATTTTGAGCCTCGTATTTCAGTCATCGTAAAAGAAGTGTCGGTCTGTGCAGAGGGCAGACAGGATAAAGTCTTCTTTTTACCGTGACCTAATCGTCAGCAGCCTGTAGTCGCTGATGATGTCAAGACCCTAAAACCATTTCTAAATATGTGAAATTTTCATTACCATCATCATTTCAATGCTGTTTGTTAATAACACAAATCTGTGTGGACGATTGTTTTTTCGTACAGATTTTTATAAGGAAATTTCAAGCCTTATTTTCATCTTTAATTTCCTCGCTTTCTTTAAAAATATTTGCATGTACGGCGTAGAAGTTGTAATAATAATAAATGATAATAATAAAAACGTTACTTATAAAGCGCTTAACTATTGTAGAAGAAATATATAAAAGTGAAGAGAGGGGGGGGGGGAAGAGAAAAATAGGGGAATGAAAGTAAAGAGAGGGGGAGAGGAGAGAAAGAGGGGACGGCAGTGTGCGTGTATTTGTGTGTGCGCGCGCGCGCGTGTGTGTGTGGGTGTGTCTTAGAGAGAGAGGGTGCTTGGGAGATATAGAGAGGTAGGGCTTACCGTAGACTTCCTTAGTTTTTAAGCGTATTATTTATTTTCATGTCTGCGTGGCTAAAGAGAGGATCAATACAAAATCTATTCCAGTCCGACTGCTTCAAATGGATCAAAAACCTTGCGACCTTCTAGATATCATCTCATATTTCATAGGGTCCATGATACAGAGCATGATGTACACAATGTGTAATTGGTGGAAAATTGATTTGAACTGGAGCGCAGAGATGTTATCACGGCTCTAGATCGGGATGGGGATCGCTGGGAAGGGACATCAGATTAAAACTGACATGCGGAGTGAGCAAGGGGAAGGCGAGTAAATAAAGGAGAAAAGGAGAGAGAGAGAGAGAGAGGAGGAGAGAGAAGGAGGAGAGAGATAGATAGAGAGAGAGAGAGAGTGAACGCAATATAGGGAGATAGAGAGAGAGGGAGAGAGAAGGAGAGAAAGAGATAGAGAGAGAGAGAGAGAGAGAGAGAGAGAGGAACATAAAGTAGATATCGGAAGAAGATATGAAGGTATCAAAGGAGGTTCACTTTATATATATATTTTCATGATAATGATCATAATTGAGTAGTTTAGTATGAAGGGTTCTTGGCAGGTTGTAAATTAGAATCTTAAAAGAGCGCGGATAATTAAGTGAAGGGCAGAGCTAAAAAAATAGTCCTCTAATTTGTTTAAAATAAGTTCATAAGATTCTCTCCTTCGCCTCGAAAAAAATGATAATTATCATGTTGTGTTAGACAGTAATTCTTGATTTTTTTTTTCTGAAATAAGTTGTTTGGAAACTTTATAATGTTAATATTGCTGTTTCCTGTATCTAACAAAACCGAAGATTTAATAAAATAACATTTACATTATTAATGGCTTGACATGAGAATTTGATTGGGGAGACACGACCTTTTGGGTTTTGAAATACATTGTTTTTATTAGTTTTGAGCTGGGGGAGCGAATAGAGGATTACGCCCATAATAAATGATGGATGGATGGATTTTTAATCGAAGAATTATTCAAACTAATAATGTGATGAAATTACAAGTATTCTTTAAAAAATACATAGCTCCGCGAGTGATACTTAAATTTTGGAAGCAGCCAACACATCGCCCAGAGTGATAACCTTCAAACCTTTGAAAAAAATAAGATATCTTTCACATTGTTGGATAAAATCACATAAATCGTTGTACGTAGATGCTTCGCTTTACATTTTCTTTACATTTTATACTCGTAATTGCACTTAATGAACAGTGATGATGCATCGATTACCCGTGTTGCATGGTTGACAAACTGATATTTATCAAATCTTGCATCATCCCTAGTTTCAAACATCACGCCGTTGCCGACGTTAAATGAGGATTTATGCCTGTTTGTAACCCGGGGCTGAAGAATTATCGTCATCAATTACAATTAAGATCCGATTAGCGGGAGAAATGCTTTTGTAAACATCCTTTGCTCCTCCTCGGGAAATTCGAAACGGTAATGCTTCTTGGAGGCATTCCTTTGGGGAAGTTTGTAGCTTGTTGTTTGTAGCGACTTATCTTTACTTATATATACCAACAGAAAGAACGGGGAAATAAGGAGATTTCAAATGGCGACAGATTTGTTCGCTTTTTCGCTGAGGATCCTAGAAAAACGGATATTTTGTCCTCGCCAAAGCACAGGGAATAAGAAAGTTGTATCTTATAACATGTCAGACTAATCATGGTAGTGTTGATTTTATAACAACAGTCGGTGCATCGAATCTAGATGATTGACAGAAAAGGATAGAGATAACGAAAACAATAACAACCGTAGGCCCTATCCAATTATTAATGACTTTGTTTATGAATTTGCTAGTTTTGATTACTGATGTTGTTTCTTAACTTATCTTGATAGATTTCAATCACGTATAATAAAATCACTGGCAGTAATCAGTGCTGATAAGACTTCCTCTTCTCTTGCTTGTAATATATTATTCCAAGAACTGTGCTGTCAATCTCGAAGATCAGTCTCTAGATTACCAATTGTACGTTACAGGCAAAGGAAACACCGGGTTTACACCTTACTCTCTGCGAGAAGTGTTAATAGGGACTTTTAGATTTGCGTGGACTGATACAGCTGACGCCCATTCAAGGCAGTGCATTAAAAGGACGTCGATCGTAGCAATCCACGTTGTCATTGTGCAAATCTAAAAGTCCCTAATGTGCATTGGGTGTGACTCTCCTACACACGGGACCTCCAGTTAACAGGAGTGTTTTCTTCTGAACTCGGGCCTGCATCAAAAACAGAGGGGAGGGGCGCGCTTACACACAGTGAGGTGACATGGTTGTCTGCTGACTCTACTCAGCGTATAGGACTGGAACGTTATTGAGAGTCAGACAAGGATTCGATTGCGCCACTCCGCAAAAATCTCCGTCTGACCTAAGCTGCACTCTTTCTTGAAACTGACCTGTAACGGATGCCTCTTTAAACTACCATGAGTAGGTAAAGTGAACGGAACAAAGATCGAGTTGACATCGGTTAGAGTTTGAAAGTCACTCAAGAAATGGGAAGTGAGTGTATATATACAAGGCTAGTTGAGTGTATGCCATTCTACCCTTGTCTTATTTATTTCTTTTTTTTTCCAGCAGCGAGTTTGACTTCTCTGAAATGAGGTATCACGTGTATCAACATTGTTCGATTTTTCTTAATAAAGTCCATGGCCACTTTGGATGGGAATAAATAAATTCTTTGTTGAAAGAAACATCTGATTATTTCTATGAAAACAGAGGTACAACCACATCTGAATAGTAAAATATATGAACGTTGGTGTAAAAGTGCATATTTATATTTATATAAATTGTTGGCACCTGTTATATATTTTCTTTGGTCTTTTCTCTTCTTCTTTTTTCTTCTACTTTTAGAGAATGATATGCGTACAAATTTTAATCGTTTATAGTTGTCCCTATACAAAGTATAAATGTTTGGTGATCAGTTTAAAAGCTAATGACCGTTTTTAATTTGTTTCCTTTCTATTTATGAAAGGCTTATCATATTTGACTCGTGGTTTTACATCTATACTTCCGTAATGCCTAATTCTTAGGCTGCTACACTACCTCCAGTCACTTTCGCAATTATCGTTTGATGCTTCCACCCCAAAGCATAAAAATTCAATCTCCACTAGGAAAACAAAATAGACAGATGTCTCCTCATCTCTCCTCTCGCATGTCTTCTGCTTGTCCACATCAAAAAAGAAATTCAACGTTGCACCTGATACAACACCAGGAGCAAGTGGCGTATAGTGAGGGTCTTGTCCTTCAGGAGTGTGGGAGGGGGGAGGGGAAGGGGCACTATTATCCTTGAGTATCACATGATACAGAATGTACACTGAACAAAGCTTGTTGAACACGAGGTTTCAATTTGAGTGCGTCCTTACCTCCGCCATGCCAACACGTGAAAAGAAATATCCTATACGCCAAAACTTAAGACAGGAGTTTTAAGTCCCTAACTCAAAGAGATGCATTCACTTGTTAAAACGATACCACATTCCCGTGGCGCTTAAAAGTGATTAAAGCGAAACTACGTCAGAAAAATAAATAAATGCAAAACAAATCACGTTTCGTGTACAGTAGGCATTATGAATGCATCGTTCCTCTTAAAATATCTTGCAGGTTTTATGTCGGTAAAGGTGGCGAATTGTACTCTTGTATTTTTCTTTCCTATAGGGTGTGTATACACAAGGGCTGGACGAGTGTCATGTTGCAGAGTTGTTGTTTTTCTACATGTACGATACAAAAATAAAGTTGCTCCCGATATATTTTAGACTAAAAAAGAAGATGGTTTCCACAATTTGATATTAAGGAACATTTTGGAAGGATTAAATGGAGATACACAAGATTAACATTCAAACACAATGACAGGCGTCGTTAGAAACAAACCAATAACAATAGCAATACATTTATTTGACTTTAAAAATAAAATAATAAATATAAACTAGAGTGACTCTCCAACATTATTCGAAATAGCGAAAAAGAAGAGACGGATTAGATGTTATGAATATATGGTGATTTGGGGGGCCCTCACGATCGAAAGTGCTCAAGTCAGTGCAAACACGAGGCTGAAACCCAACCTAAAATCTTTGAACACTTACAAAACGTTATCCATCTTATGATTTATTTGAATCGAGTTGAATCCTCAGAAGGACTGCGACCCAAAGGCCAACTAGTGACCCCGTTTTTTGTTATTGAAGTACAAGGCCGCCGTGCCGTTTCCCTTTTGGATTAATCACAATGAGTTTCTTCCCTCTTAATGGTCTCATATTTTCAATTTCCATAATTTCCTCGACAAAGGCTTACAATAAATCCCCCGATGCTATGAAGGCGTCTACATATTGTGCAAATTTCGAATCCTGGGAATTGAATTATCCTCAAATGAGAATAATTATCATCTATAAAAACATGATGCTTCTGAAATGTTCTGATTTTGGGCATAACAGCACATGGGAGTCGCATTGTTTATGGTTCTCCAAGACCCCTCGCCCCGTTAGTGACCTTTCAACAGTATCCTATGGAACTAATCGTCGAAGTATTTTGCACGGAAAAGTTAAGATAAGAAATCGAATATCAAAAGTTTAAGTCAGAATAAAATATTAACATAGGAAGCGTTGAAACTTACATAAAAACGTATTTTGTGCCTAAATATTAATGCGTTGCAATTAGGTTGATTTGTCTGAGGAAACAATTTAAAGTGAGTATTTTGGAAATGTCGACGCGTGCAGAGTAACAGTTTATGGATTCCAATTTTGTTTTTTTAATTCGGCAGTCCGTAAATCACGAACTGGAATCGTTTATGATTAATATTTTAAAAAATAGGTCCCTTGAAAGTCTCGTAATTTGTTACGCGCAAGTCTTTACTGACATTTATTAATCCCTAAAATGAACTGGTATTTTCATTCATTCCATAAATAAATGTTCTAACAGACGTCAATGAACGATTCTTAAAAATTGGTGTTTTTTAATCGAGCAAATAGCCAACAGCACGCGGTTCGTGCTCGCGCGTTAATCCGCTTAGTACGGAAATGATGATGCTTGATCACGCCAAAGGCTGACCCGTTTCTTCCCAAACTCAGCGATAATTTATCCTATGGTTCAAACCACGGTATTACCGGTGATTATAGCAAGTATTCATTTGCTGCATGGTACAAACTCTTTCTTAACTGCCATTAACTACGTGCACTTAATTTCAAGGAACGAACACATTCTTTGAGGGTTTTTTAATTATTGCATTCAAGCTGTCTTAGTTTCATGGCTTTACGGCATTTTGTTTGGTTGACTTTTATCTCTCATTCACTTTTCAAACGCCATCTGCAGCCTGAAGTAAACCAAAATTTATCATCCACTGCTAATGGCCTCTGATTAAAATCCCCGCTCGAACACGGGGTAATGCTCGTTAATCAAAATAACAGTCCCACTATACTTCGTTTCATGTCATGATTTAGAATCGACACTAGTCACTCGGAAGGATTGTCCAAATGAACCGCCTAGGTGAAGATGTATAAACGACGTGCACGATTAAAGTCCATTGGGAATCGGCAATCAGTGGCATCAACTTGGAATTCTAGTACCCGGATGGACTCTAGACATTTGAAGATGATTTACTCAGCTTCTTACCTGTTTCGAGATCCACAAAAAGACAACGAGAGAGAGAGAGAGAGAGAGAGAGAGAGAGAGAGAGAGAGAGAGAGAGAGAGAGCGCGCGCGGGAGATGGAAAGATAGATGGACGTAGACAGATAGATAGACGGTCAGAAATTAAATAGATAACACAGACAGAGAGACTGTGTAGGTAGGCTATAGGCGCACGTACGTGTGCGTATGTGTGTGCGTGCGTGGGTGTGTATACGTGATCATCAATTTCAAAAGAAATATAGCAAAGACTGTGGAAGAGGGCCGTATACACGATGGTATACAAAGTATCGTCTGAAATATCTTGCAAGACAATTTTCAAATTAGGATTTGCAAACGTCATCTATATTCATTCCGGTTGAACCTAATATTTTGATTCCTTCTTATTTATAAATGTAACGTATCTATTATGTATATCAACACATTCTTAATTTAGTCCGATCTTCTTCTTTATTTGAACTAGTATACATCTCCGGGGTTGTTGAGTCTCCTGGCGCCGCGCATGGCTGATCTAGTTAAGACTATCGTGTACATTTGGTGAGGTTCATGCTAAACCGTCTGAAAGTTTTTCGTATAAACACCAGCTTATCTCAGTTTACTTAATGTTGTATACATGACAGATCGGCGGACGCCACAGAGTCAAACAAAACACTTGTTATTCGTCCACGGGAAAGCTTTCAAGAGGACAAAAATGATTGCCCTTCGTTGACTCTTTCTTTATTTGTTTCTTTACTTTTTAGTATTTTCTTTTCAGAAAGGAAGATCTGATAAATGCTATAGCAGGTAGGATATAATCCTTGGCTGTGCATATTTCTGATTTTTTTTCTACAATACGATAGCAGAAAAGCAATATATGATTCACATGATCTACCCCTATCTGTACGGGAGAAAGCATCAGTGTCTTGCTTTCGTAGAACTTTAATATCACAAATGTTAATAGAATAATTGTTTTTAACTTTGAACCAAGGTTCTTGCCTTTTTGTAAATATTATGTTATATAATTCTTTATCTTTTATTTAGTGTAAAATACCAAAGCTTTGTATTTAATCACAAAACATATTCACCCTAGATGTAGAATAACTTGTAGCGTAAGTATGTATTCATATTTATTCATATTTATTCATTACATTCTCATTCAGTGCTGTGACACTTTTGTGTGTTAGTGGTACCAGACACGATTAGCATTAAATGCTATTTTTCTGGTCCCATTTATCCTTTCAATGTTAACAATTCACATTTGATTGTTATGTTATATTGATATACTTTTGTTTGGATAATAAACTTCAAACTCAAACTCAAACATGTATTCTCCGTTGAAGTTCCATCCTGAATGAGGATTTCATCAAAAATAGAGTCAGAGAAGATATTCGATATTAAAGTTTACCAAGTAAAAAACGAACGAGTTTGGATATCTGAATACAGCTAATACAAAAAATTGTGCGTGTTTTCCCTCTTGTGTTATTGGTTTCTGCCTTGCAAGGAATTTAATGACACTGTATGGTCGGCTATACCGGTAGGTAGGCCTAGCTATATAGCCCTCTTCGGAAGCTATACCGAGCTTGATAAACGGAGATAGGTAATGAATGTGGCATGTGTCAGACGCTTTCTAAACAAGCCGAAGCTCCATGCAGAGTCAATTAACGACAAGGTATCTCTATCATGCAAGGGTGTCAAGCCATATGAAGCTGCAACCAAGCCAAAATATCATATTTGGGGCAGAGTCGAGGAGAGAATATGTGAAGTGGTATAAGCGATAATTCATATTTTCGTTGATGGACCGTTTTATAGCGGTGATCAAGAGAGTAACCACCCAATATGGGTCGCGCGGGGGTGTTTAAATTACCCTCTATCAAGACGTGATGGGAAATGATTATTGATGGTTCTGTTACAGGGGTTTCCTCGACGACATTAATGGAGCGCAGTGCAAGGGTGTTCTGGTGTCTGAAACTACCCCCGTCAACATGATCGAGGCGCAAGGGGGGAAACGAATATGAATGGTTCTGTTGTAAGGGTTTCCTCGACAACAAATCGATAGGCGGAATCGCTTGAAATCTCTTGTTTCCCTGGGGTAAAAAAATCTTCACGTGACTTCCGTCAATACAGATGTTTGACGGTTTGCGATTGATATTGAACATCTGAGGTAGTGAGGATCATGAATGCACTGCGGGGATGGAAATGGTATTGGCGGTATAAGCAGAAGTGTGTAAGGCATTTAACACTATAGGAGAAAGACGAAGGGGGAGCAGAGCGACGGAAAGAGAGGTAGAGAGAGAGAGAGAGAGAGAGGGGGAGGGGTAGAGATAATAGATGGGTAGGAGAAGTTGGGAGAAAAAGAGAGCTTGTGTTTCGGTTACTTGGGAACATGGGATCCTCTGAGCTATGGCAAAAGGAGAGAAAGCGATGAGAGAGAGAGAGAGAGAGAGAAAGGAAGAGAAAAAGAGAGAGAGACGGGAGACAGATATTTCGGAAGACATTGAAAGAGAGACACAGAGTGGTAATTTTAATTTTCACTAAATGGAAGCACGTGAATGAATGATCTGGGTATCGGATATACAGACTCCAGAGGCATTATTCAAAGCCGTTAAATCACATTTTGAATGCACCTTGTACTGCAATGACCTCGTCTCTCTTGTCTGTGAAAACTCGACACCCCGTTTAGAGGAAAGTAACCTACTTAGACACCACTCTCCATCCCATTAATGGGTCAAGTATCGTTACTTTGGCATGAAATGGAGATGGAAGAAGGGATCGTGAACCAGTAAATGCTTCACCCACTTAATATTTCACTCGCAGAATCGTTCACATGACTTGAGAATCGGACTGCGTCTATTAGATAACGGCCATTTTCTTTATCACATTTCCCGCCAGAACATGATACACATTCGCATTACGCCGTTATCCATGTTCGTGCATTAATACATTGAGGGTAAGAGCGTTTAAGAATTAATGAGCATGGAGCGAAAGCCCCAAGCGCACTGCGGGGGAGGTTGCGCACATCCTCTACTCCGGGTAAATCACAAGAGACACGGCAGGGCGAGCGAACCTTTATTACATGATTACATTCACAAGACTTCATGCATCCCACGGATTCTTCATGACTTTGTAAAATAATTTGATTTGAGAGGCATGAAGTGCGAGAATCAAACACCAAGTGATGTTATATTCTGAATCGCATGTCGCATACGGACTATGTTCATATCTAGACCTGATTTCAAGGACTTTCAAGCTACAAAGTCTCTTCATATCGTCTGAAGGGCGTTAACTCATGAATTTTATCACAGACATGTTGGTCCGCGCGGCTCTGAACAGACGATAATTGTTTTTACTGCGTATTCCAATCAGACATTTCCAAAGTCCCTGGACATTTATCAGTCATAACAGGGTAGAAAATTCTCAAGAATTGTTAGCAGGTGGGTGATCATCAGCCTCTATGGATGCATGGCGTAGGTTCAATGGGAGACAAATAACTATCGTCAGGCGATAAATTGCTTCCTTTCACGTTACTACCCTTGGTGATGTTTGGAAGCGGCGTATCTAGACCTTTACATCTGGAGGGTCAAACTTGAAAAATCGGAGCTTTTGGAGAATATGTTGTATTTCGAACATTTCCCAGAGAATATAGAATTACATAATTATGACGAACTTAAATGTAGTTGTGTTTTTTGGTTCGTGGTCAAGATGTGTCGGGGGCAAATCGCCACCCTTGCCCCCCCCCCCCCCCTTTGAAAATACCCTTGAGAGATTCGTGATGGTCGAACCACGAGCATACAGTCTGGGCATTTCAGTTTTGCATATCCTTTGCAACAATAGAATTATACAAAATAGCCAAGCATGATTTAAAGTACAATAAAATCGGAAGTTTATACCGATGCTGCACAAGTCCTTAAGGATTTTCATGTATTAAAATTGAGCTCGATGACTAAAATCATT
Source organism: Strongylocentrotus purpuratus (assembly GCF_000002235.5). Lineage (NCBI taxonomy): Eukaryota > Metazoa > Echinodermata > Echinoidea > Camarodonta > Strongylocentrotidae > Strongylocentrotus > Strongylocentrotus purpuratus. The sequence continues at coordinate 30,241,744 of NW_022145601.1, read as the reverse complement.
ACGAATGAAAATGCTCTGTCGGCGAATGGTCAATGATTACAATAATATCTTTTCTCATAAACTTTAACAATATAAACATAAATATCATCTATAATGATTACCTGAAAGTACGTTTCCTCACATGCCCAAAAACATGTGATTGGATTCATTCACAAGAGTGAACGGGAATTCCCCTGAAAATACGTTAACGCTGTCATTATAACTCAATATACCCACAACACCCACCATATCCTAATTAAATACTGTTCTACTATTGGCATTCTCATGCCTAATTTATCAATAGTTGCCACCTATGCCTAATTATCGTACATGCTTCTAGTGAAATAAGACGGTTATTTCGAGTGAAACAAGACAGTTGATTCATCACATGCAATCAACCCGAAGGTCATCTAGCCTATATATTGCAGGATGACTGCTATACTCATCGATTTATTTCCCCAATATAAAAACTGATGCTATATAGAGCATGCAGAGAGCTGACATAGCTATAATTCGTTAACCTATATATTGCTTGTTTCAGAATGGAGGGGTGACGTTTCATTTCGCCCATGTTTAGTTTTAAAACCTTGAATATGGATATCAAAACAAAGGCTCTGTTTTCCATCTCCTTGCCCCTCTTACTACCTCTTTCCGCTTCTAAGAATCGCTCTACCTGTCAAAGCACAATTGGACAAGGACGACCTATTTTACAACATGAGATTTTACAGAAGCAATGTCATTTCTGACGTGCTATCTTGGTTTGTTGTCACTTTGTGCAGACAAAAAGTCGACCTGTGAAAAGATCCTCGTTTCATTCGAATTCTGAAAAAATTTCTTGCTCCATTTAATATGCCGTAGACATGTTCATTACCCTATTAAAAAAAAAATACCCCGTTTTCCAAAACATACAAAGTGAACCATTTACCATTATAAATGTCTCATCCATCACGGGTGATTATCTACAAAAGTTGAAAAGGGGAAGTGGAGAACAAGGGAAAAGTAAATGAATTCTGTTTTTAGTAATGAAGTATTAACATAAGCCTTTAGAAAGGACACTGTCATACGCTTCCAAGGAGTCAGAAAAACAAAACAATGATGCATGTGTTTTTCTAGAAGCCATAGATCCTAACATCACATTCACAGCTAATGATATTTGTCTGCTTGTCCATTTTCGTTAACCTTCATGATAAATCCGACTACCGTGGCGTTGTTTTAATTTTTCTTAGCTGGAATGACATGTGAAGTGGAATCCGAGGACATAATCATCTCCCCAGTGCCATCTCTGTCAATCTTTCAGTACAGCTTCTCAATACTCTGCCCTTATTTAGTTTGAACTTAACACATATTTTTTACAAGTTCAAACACAATGTTTGTGAAGTTCACCTTTTATAAGTACCTATGGGATAAACGTTATCATATAACAACATTTTCCATAACAAGTTGGTGGCCAGTTCTTGATGAATTAAAGGTATTGAGAAAATGATACTAAATCATCATAACCTTCACCTTCACTAACACCGAACCAAAAAAACAAACAAATAAACAAACAAAAGCTCCAACGAAATCCAAATACTTACAGAAGTGTACATATTACGAGAATAATAGTAAAAAGGGCTGATGGAATACAAGAACATATAGGCAACCTTAAGATGGATATAGAAATATCGTATAAAGATTGATGTTGATTATGTTACTGAAGTACTAGAGTCTGACGAGGCTTTGGAGGCAAGACTACGTTTCGATTAAAGCTTAATGTTGTGACAAACACTGTTAAGATATTAATTTGTTGAGGAGCACGCTCGGGAGAGATGTGGCAAACGGAAGTCACATGTGCCACTCTCAGAAGTCCTTCTCACGGTTTCAAGTGTTCCAAAGACATTCATAAAAATGCAAAAGCGGTGAGCATGTTTGATGCAAGACGTACGCAGGTATGCACTTAAAGAGAAGGTGGAGTTGTGGTAAAGGTGAAAATAATTTGTGAGATTTCTCCTTTTCTTTATTCCTATGTGAAAGAAAATTATGGTAGCAATGCCATATGATAAGGAAAGCACATACAAATGTGTGGTCCTATGATAAATCCTGTATTTCATCCACCCTAGTATGCCTCCCTCTCTTTTACAAATACTGCGGAACGCCATTATCAATTACCCTTTGTAATTCATCTTAATCTACAGACGCAGTTGTAACAACCGTATCATAGACCGACACTTCTCTTCTTGCGCTATACAGATCTTGCTTTTAAATTCGACTCACGTGATCGTTGTGTTTACGATTCCCACCCTACATCGGGGTAACCTTTCCCTCCACGGTCATCTAGTGTTACGCCTTTTGAGAACACTGTAGCTGAAACCAAGTGGGTCTGTTACACCTATCTTCCATTCTTAAGGGTCATTTAGCTCGCATGCCACTCAGATATTCCCGGTAAGACAGTAGAAAGAAGTGTACCATGATTGACTAGTCGACCCAACGACGTGATCACAAAACAAGCGTGTATAAAACATAGGAAAACGACTGTCTAAAGAGATGAGAGTTTGTAACAAATAAACTGTGAGAACTTTCCAGGGATTTGCTTTTACAGCTGATGTTTAGCGAATCGAATCTGCGAAGACTGCCTTCATTAGACACTAGCATCTACCTTATGATTCAAAGTCCAACGTCATAGTCCAATTAATGCAATTATATTGTATTGTTTTTTTTTTCGTATATAATAAGAGAATAATGTAATTCAATTTTAAAGTTCTTTTGCCAAACATCTAAAAGAGTAAGAAGCACAACAAAATATATGTCAAAGTAAAAGAAGTAGGACAATTTTCATATTGATGATGTCAGACCTTATACGGTTTGTTTGTTTTTTTACTGTAAAATACAATTATAAATACAATTATAATGTCATAATGGCTGAATGACCAGTTTTCCTTGTTTTTGGCTTGGCCTACATGTTACAGTTGGCCTTGAGAAGAAAATTAAACGTGCACGTAAACTGTTTAAAAGTGGCATACAAATGGAGAGAGAGAGAGAAAAAAAAAGAGAGAGAGAGAGAGAGAGAGAGAGAGAGAGAGAGAAAGATACTCCCCCACACATAGACACAACATACACCCTCGCCCACACAAAAATACAAACATGAACGGAGAAAACAACATCAAAGGGCCGGGCTGCAATCTTATCAATTAATTGGTCTTTTGTTGCAAGATAAAGAGTCATATTTTCAAAATTAAGCGAGAACAGAGAATGCGAGGGTTTCATCAAAATCATCAATTATTTCTCGAACCCCGAGTAATTCATTTCAGTTTCTCATTGATCGAGTTGCATTGATAAACAGCGTGCTTTATATGATGAGAAATGCCAATGATTGTAAGAGGAAGAGACTTCAAATTAAAAAAAAATGAGGTAAACAGAATTGTGAAAACAGAATATCGGGGGAAAGGGTATGAACAGGCAGGGAAAGAGATAAACAAGGAGAATAAGAGGAGGAGGAGTCACAAAGAGGACCGGAGGATAGGGAAGGTTTTGAGAAAGTATGACGGGAGGCAAATACAGAGACAGTATGTGATTAAATGAAAGGAAATGATTATGATATGTATGATAAATGATGAGTCCCCTATACATATTCTAGGCTATGAATATTATTTTTCATTTTTGAAGTATTAACAGTTGCAGAAGAATCTGATAGCACAAAAGACAATTGCGGAAAGCACAGATAGAGCATAGTTATGAGGGGGAAAAAATGGGTGAGAAAGATATAGTGCTAGAGAAAGATCGAAAAAGAAGGGAAGGGGAGGGAGAGAGGAGAAGATAGAGAGAGAAGGGGGAATAGAAGGGAGAGAGAAGGGGAAGAGAGAGAGAGAGAGAGAGAGAGAGGGGGGGGGCGGGATGGAGAGATCAAAGAATGTTTAAAAAGTGGTGCATGATCTTGTCATCAACCATGAGTAAATAACAACGGAATGCCAACACAAGTGGTTTTATCGACTATCAGGAGAGTACTTATATGGGTTAAGATGCCTAATAATTATTTTTGTCCTTGATTTGCTCCAATTTTCCATCCCCGCTTGCGCCTTCATAGAGAGATCGATTTCTGTCTAAATCGGATTTATTTCCCCTATTTCTGTCTTAATCTTTGATTGATTTCGTCCATTTGTGCAATGAAAATATTTGCCTGTCCTTCTGTCTGTTTTTGCTTCGCGATAAGATTTCAACTTCTGTCTCCCGCCGTCTAGCTTTCCGCCCCTGTTCCTTTGAAACTGTTTCTCTTAATCTTCAAACGCTACCATCAGACATTCCCCGTTTGGCTTAGTTTTTGTTTGTTTGTTTGTTTTCTTGCTTTTACTATCAATCATCATCCGCTACACTGTCACACTCGAAATGAAAGCGAGGTAGTAAATCACGTCAACAGTAATTCCACATTAGATCCATTCTTCTATATAAGATGTCTCTGCTTTTAACCGACTCACTGATCGCTCTCTGACGAAATAGTCATGTACTGCCAAATTTTGAGCCAGAAATGGGAAGCATAAAAAGCCTGACCGAAAAGTCCTGTCACTTATCCTGCATTTTTTCATACTTTCACTTTGCCTATCGATCTCAACGACACTGGAATGCTTTTAACGATTATTCTCTTCGTATTCAGAAGGAGAATTTGCTTGCAGTCTGATGTACCATGATGTACGTTGACTGGTTTCTTGTGCAGAACGAAAGTACCTGATTTGCGATTAAGTAAAGCTTTAGTTGCTTTTTCCACAGTTCTTCTATTTTTTTTGGTGACTGATGTTGATTTTACAAATTAAATGCACTGTAATGTCTCTTTTCCCATTTGGAATTAGATGAAGAAGAGAGGAAGAAGAAGAAAAAGAAGAAGAGGAAGCAGGACAAGAAGAAATGATCAACAGCATTAGTTAATAATAACTATTATAATATTGTGAAAACAAATTGTCTCAAAAAAATGATTCTGTCTTTCAAATGACTGTATTGAGATATTTTAAAGAAGTTTTTTGATTACTCTGGAGGAGATATAAATTTTAAAAAATAGTTAATCTGCCAATTGGAAAAAGTAAAACAACAACTTGGATTCTTGTTTAATGGGTCAGAAGTTATCATTCTCTTCTAAGCGGATGAATTTCTGTGCGCGGAAGCAATGAGGCGACTAGCGCGAGAGAAGCTCTTGATCATTATCCCTTTTATAACTATCCATAATTGTGATTATTTTCAAATATCATGCTATAAAACTTCTAAATGAGGCATCTCGAATGTCAAGAGACACATTGACCTATTGATCCCAATCTCTTAACATCTCTGGAAAGACAGACCAATGAATAATTGTCACATATAGACGTGCTTTGCTTTTTTTAATTTTTTTATCAGACTCTTAACTGTTCATTCATGTAACATACACCGGACATGATAAATGTTACTAGTCAAAGTGAGTCACTTTAACGTGTGTGTGTGTGTGTGTGTGTGTGAGAGAGAGAGAGAGAGAGAGAGAGAGAGAGAGAGAGAGAGAGAGAGAGATTGGGGGGGGGGGGGTAAATAGCAATCATGGAAGTATAATTGATAGACAGAGAGCGACAGAGATAGATATATAGATAGAGAGAGTGTGTTTTGGGGGGATAGGGAGGGATAGGTAGGAGGCGGATGGAAAGAGATGCGTGGTAGGAGACAGAGACAAAGTGAGGGAAAAAACACTATTATACTTATTGCAATTATAATTCCAAGATTGCTACTTTTCTATTTGTTTAACTAGTCCATATCAAGTGGTATCTCGCTGCTGAAGTGACGCATGCACTTCTAGACAAAATTTTGAAGTATTTCAGGCATACTAAGTACATATTTTCTCGATGGATTATATTCTTTAAAACCACATAGTGGTTAAAATCCTTCCCACTTCGTTACACTTTTAACCGCGTCGCCATTATCCAAGAGTAAATTTAGGATAATTATGAAATGCGGACAACCAGTATACATTTCTCTCGCTAATTTTCCCTTTTCCGAGATGTTATTCCGTTCTCCTCAATCAAGAGTTAAGAACTAGATCATCTGCTACTGCCTTCGGAACTAGACAATGCTTCGTGGAAAAAATAAGCAAAAAATACGGACAGGGATAAAGACAAAATAGGTAAATTACCAATTACAGGCCAGAGATGTAAGTCAGTTAATAAATCTCGCCCATCTCATGGTAAGCCGCTGGCATCAATCACTCTAAACCAATATTTTTATTCGGACAAAAACAATTTGGGGGCCTGATGCCGTCTTTAACTTAAGCACGTCGGCTTCAATATGGGGGGGGGGGGGGGGAGGGGTAATCTAGATAGAAGGAAAGGGCACAACAACTTTTAATCTGTTTAACCTGTATTTTTACAACAGAACAATTTAAAGCCTCTATTTTTGACTAACTACACTTAAAGTAAAATGTTTTGTGTAATTCGATGTTAGGAAAAACCGATAGAATATTCTTGTATAGACAATAATTCAATAATGACTATGATATCAGCTTTTGGCATCTTCTTTATTGGAAATCAAGTGAATGACACCCTATGCCATGGTTACGACGACGGCAAAATACATCTAAAATGCATGAAACGAGCACTGCTCTACCCATCAAGGAACCGGGAAGAGACCTTTTTCACTAGGGGTGCTGCAAGGTGCCATTTTAATAACTGAATGTCGCTGATAGTACCCCCATGGTATCACCATCAGCACCCCAACAACCCCCGGCTCTCAGGCCCAAGTTCCACACATCCTTCCTCGAACTTTCTTTGATCGCTTAGGCATGAATCTTTCTGAACATGCAAGCATTCATCCCAACAATCATCTTGTCAACTTGAAGACATGCCCTTTCTACCTCCCTGCCTCTCTAGAGATAGAAGACGATCCGCTCCAAGACATTTTCAAATCCTGATGGATATTAAAATCTCTAAATAGAAGGGGAAAAAAAATACACTCGACTTTCAGCCAAACATGAAAAATGACGAACATATAATGAAATCAATATCTGATCTGTAGCTCTATGCAAAAACGAAGCATTTAATATCGGAATTCCCTCAAAAATCACTTATTGAGATCAAGAATAGCAGGAGAGATTCATTTATTGTTATTAAGGTGAATTTTCGTGATTGATATAATATTGCCAGTATCAATGAAAATCAGTTCCGTATAAGTTTCTTGTCAATGATTGATAAGACTAACATGTTTATCCTTTAGCTGCTATATGATACCAGATATTTTCATTATTTATCATCATATAGAAATAATTTGTGAGGGAATATAGCTTTAGCCTGAAAACCGCTCCTGAAGTTCAACTTCATGACAGAAATCCAAACACTGATTTCAACATTAATGAGACGCAATAAATCAATTTTAAGTGCTAGCATAATCTAACGAATTAGCTTTATTTGATGTACGGATCTAAGGACTAGATAAATACACCAATTCACATAATACACCTGTGGGTCATAGTTGCGTGAAAAATACTCCATTTGACAATTATTAAAGTAAAGGTCGTTGTTTTCAAACATCACGCCTTTCAAAACCAATAAATATCTTAAAGGCACAAATAAGTTGTGGTCATGCGATTGCATTGTGAAAGAAATGTTGTGGAATCGATCAGAAAAGGTTAATCATCTAGCATGTAAGTATTGGTGTGTACTGCAAGGTTCTGAAATCATCAAAATGATAAGAAATTTGGCCCAGTCTTGGTAAATTTACAAGCACTGTACACTGAAAGATGTATATGGGACTACGTGATATCTAACTAGGCCGGATCGATATGATAACTTGCCAAATATATCAATTAGTAGGCGGTTTCCCGGCAAAATGTGTATCATCACGTATTAGTCAAAAAATATTCTTTCACATGATTAGTAATAAGAGCTTCGATTTCATTTCTTGAGAGGGAGCGTTTCCAAAACTGGTCTATACCTTTAACGCATCCACAACCACCTTCAAAACCGCGAAAAAGGCATTATGACATCACAGGTAGATATGAAGACATAGGGGACGCTTACCACTAAAATGGCGGCGCATACATTATGGTGCCAATGATCCTCTTTGAGCGATTCGGAATTACGTTCATTTTCTTTTAAAGCCCGTCTGCACTATTTTGGTCAAGGGGGAATAGACCTCCCCGCAAGGTCATTGACAGGTGGTTATCTCATCAAATCAGCTCTCAATAAACATAAGAAAAAGGGGATCATGGGGGACCGATTAGGCATTGCTGTATAGAAGGCGCGAGTAGCAGTACAGTGGGGCTTTAAAGCCAGGTTATTCAGACATGAGATATGTATTTTCAAAGGGAGGTGTGCATGAAAGATAAATGAAGAAGATATATTTTCAATTTTCCTGTATTGAAAATCAAGAGGAATTTCATCAATTTATGATCTCTTCTTCATTTTGATATTACACACTCACAATGACTTATTTTTAGTATGTGCATTTTCATTGTATTTATCAATGTAAACCCTTCTCAATGCAGCGCCTGTCTGCAAAGATGGTAAAAACTTCAATCAATGGAGTCTTATTTTTCTTTTTTCTAATTTTGCAGGCAATTTCTTCTCATTAAGATTTTCGTCATTGCAAGAGGTTAAGATTAAAGCACATGAGTCCCTTTCTACTTTCTACAAATTAAGCAAAGAGGTATTTGTTGTCACTACGTCGCTGTTTGTTGGTTAGACAAGAGACATACCATTTCTTGTCTTTCGAGAAAAAAAAGCAATAACACCTCGTCATATCAAAGCTCGTAAAATCCGTCATGACGAGAAACCCAGGAAATGCAAAGCGAAGAGGGAGAAAATAAGAGGAAGAGAGGGAAACGGAGAGAAAGATAGAAAGACGGAGGGACAGAGAGAGAGAGAGAGAGAAAGAGAAAGAGAGAGAGGTCGGGAATAGAGAGACAGTGATGAGTATAGAGAGAGGGGATACAGAGAGAGAGAGAGAGATAGAGAGAGAGAGAGAGAAAGAGAGAGAGAGGAGACAGACACACATACAGAGAGAGAGATATAGAGATACAGAAACAGAAAGAGATGAAAAACAGAGAGAGAGAGAGAGAGAGAGAGAGAGAGAGAGAGAGAGAACGCAGAGATATAGGCAGCATGGACACAAAGATAGAGGGAGAGAGAGAGAGAGAGAGGGGTCCCAAAAGCGTTGTCGATTTCCCGCGGAAGCGCCGCGGTAATAAAACTGGAATCTGTCGATACCCCTGCTCTCGCATCATGATCGTGGCTTATTAGCGTACCGAAAAACACGAAGCAAATCAAGTACATTGATATCATTTTCAAATGTTGACCATGGCGCACTATTAGGAGAACATAATGGCGGAGGCGGACAGGAATCTAGCTCTCTATCGCCAACATCGTAGCAGAAAGTTGCAAAGTAGCTTTCAAGGACACCTGTCCAGATGTACCTGTCTAACCAGTCAACAAAATTACAAAGTGTACAAATAGCGAGGTTACGTGTAGCCGCAGAGTTGAAAACATTCATGATCTTCCTTTCTTTGTCTCAGCATTTTGTTTCTGTATACCTCCTTTTGATTCCTGTCATGATGATGCGAGGTTAGACCTTTGATCAATACTTCGAGATGTTGATCCTTTTCAATTTCTTCTTTCTAGACAAAAATAATCCTTTCATGTATTCTGCCTCTTTTCTCTCAATCCGCGTGTCTCCTAAAGATGGTTCTAAAAAAAAACCTCTCTTCTTAAATGTTCTTCTATTTGTATTTGTCTTCTTTTTTTTCTCTCTTTGAAAAAAACCTTTCTTTATTTCTTGTCAAAAGGGATTCGCAAACTTTCCACATGGGTATCGCACGTAGGATACAACAAATAAATTCATAGCACACACACACTTTTGATTATATCCCAAAGATCTTTTACATTTGTGTCAATAGAATCACCCAGCTTGCAAAGTGAGATCTTTGTTTTTACCCGGCTGTCTAGTTTTGAGTTGCGTTCGTTTCTATGGTTTTACTGGTCAGCATATCGTGACAGAGATGTGTTATTTTGATTCATAAAAATAGCTCTTAGCCTGGAGAAGAGACTATAAGATGGCAGTTATGGTGTGAAGGTCGGAGCAAGCCTTGACAGTTTGCACAAGAAATCAATATCATCTTCCCTAACATTTATTCTACCCCGAAGCGCACATTTCTCTATTTCTCATTATCTATCCCCGCCGTCGCGCCGGCCGGGGCTGGGCAGTATGCTGTGACCGCTGGTATAGCCTTTCACATCAATCTATCCGTGCCATCAGTCTGACTTAGTGGTGTTTTCATTGCTTGAGCACTGGTATTATTCTATCTCACTCCCAATGTCCACAGCTTAACGTTGTGAGGGACGATACATCTGATTTGTCATGTGCTCAAAGGGATGATAGCGTTTCCATAGCAACAATGAAAACGATGCGTTCCTATGCTTATTCAGACGTATAAAATGTCAACCAGTGCAATTGTTTGTGATTAGAATGTCAAACTTTGCAGCTGCTTCTTCTAGTTTGTTTACTGTTAACTTTAAGAGACAATTTTTACTAACTTTTCCTTTGATTCTTGTAAAAAATGTAAATTCCATTATATTTAGAGGGTAGTATGACATGAAGTCCATCTTCTTTTGCCCTTTATTTTCATTAGACTGAGAATTGGCGGGGGGGGGGGGGGGGGGGTTGCACCCTCCCCCATCCCTCCGACCAGGCGCTTCACCAATAGTGATAATGTTCTGGCTTGGCATTTTAATGGTTTTATAAAAGGGTTTCTATACCCTATATTAAAAGACCCTTTATCATAATGACCTAATTCTGAGTCTACCAAAACCCAAACAACGACGCTCAATATTGATTTGCAGTCTAACGTTCCATTTTCAAATGTTATGCCTTTGTCCTAAAGTATACAATGACCAAACATGGTGTCCTAGCTCGTAGTAGGTCTATGCTTAGCTTGACCTGTTCTTCCACCGGGTAAAAATTGATAAAGTATCCCATTTCATCGTCCATCTGTCCACCGACCTACCTGCGACGTTCCCTCAAGAGGCTTCCGGGTGTACTACGTCCGTCGCGACAGGAAGACATCTTTGAAGATGATATTCCCTTATGATATGACAAGCACACGTTTCAGACAACAAGTATACCCAAAGAAATCGATAGAAAAGACAAAACACTTCTGGATGAGGAGTGCAACTGCCCGTGCCGCCTGTCACTGTGTAAATCTCCCCAGGGCCGAGGAAAAGAGATATGGAGTTATGCGTAGATGCTAAGCATTTACAGATGATAATGTTGTGCGGCACGTGCATGACTTGGATGTTTGATGTTTGAGTGAACAAAAAGAGGATTCACCGGCATGACAGTGACAGATTGTTCAAAGAGTTATTAAATGCAACTAATACATTAGTCACACCACGGAGAACCACACCAGACCGAACAAGACATTGCATTTACCTCCAATGTCAAAGAATCGGTCGGTTCCGAGTCAGTTTGGAGTCGGTTTGGCCTTGCGACTGAGGCATAACAAATGCTAAATACAGAAGAAAAACATGTTTATAACAAGATAACTATAGCATAATGACGTCACATCGACGTGCATGTTGCTCGTAAAGCTGTGTAGGAAGGATTTTTTAAAAGGGTGAAAAGGTACAATAATGTCCATCAATGTCATTACAGATAACTCTGACGGGCATGGCTGCCTTTTGAAATAGTCGGGATAATGAAAAAGAGAAATAAAAGAAAACATTACAGAAAGATGACATTATGTTGGTACAAAGCTGAGGTTTAACATACTGTAAAATGCTGTTTATCTACCTACCGGACTGGTTACCGTGCAAAAGGATTATTTGGAGCGCAATCTGCCAGTTTTAGATTATTAAATCATAACTTCTAGATTAAACTTATGGCATCGCAAATATGTATATTTTCATTAGTCTTATTATGTATATTCATAAAAACAAATTACTATAAGTAGTTATTGCAGTCCCCGTGAAGTTTAAGACCAACTTGAAATGATCGAAGATGGCAACCATAATTTTTTTAATTACTTAAATCTGATGCCTTTCTTCAATAAAAGCAATGCGCAACAATCATTCTTCCAAATCAAAATAAGTAGTTTTCAATTACGATAACGCCATATCAAGTTACAGCATTGTGAATTGTATTGATGTAATTGAAAAACCTGTCAATTCAAATAATGCACCTTACTTATCAAAGACAACCTACTTAAATTGAGTGCACGATAGACTAAGAGAATATGCTGCGATGAAAGGATTGCGCTCACCTTAATTCCCCGCGAATTTTAATCACGAAAATCAAACTCGAATTACGGGATAATTTTCTCGAGGGAACTATAGAAATAGGAAATGGAATATTTGTACAGATTTTTATGGACAAATACAAGACTCGGGGAACAAGAGAGAGAGACAAACAAAGAATTAGAGAGACAGCAGAAGAAAAATTACACCGGAATTTGATTAATTAAAGGGACACCTGTCTGTACCCGATATGTAAATATACGCCAACGCATTCGTCCGTCGCTTAAGAAAGGGTAAATTTCAGATAAATGACAAATTGGAAAATGGTGCGGTTACTGCGCGCGCGAGAAGCAAGCATGAGAAGAGGCCCATTTACACAGTCAAAACAAATTTGGAAAAATCGTTGATTTGGGGGACTGTCATTTACATTACTGGAGAACCACATTAAAAAACGTCTGTATTTGCTCATTCCGATTTGGGGGTTTAGTAGTGCGCACGCGCGATTTAAAGCTGCTCTGCATGCGAATGCCCGGAAGCGATGAGAGTCACGTGACCAGAAATCGGAATCGTTCAGCGATGATTCAAAAGCGGGCATTTACACTGCAGAAATCAGTAAAATTTCTGCCGGCGTTTCAAAAAACCATACTCCAGTGGTAGATTTTTCGTTTTTAGGTTTTTTAGCAACTCACGACGAAAAACGGGAATGTGAGAAAAATTTACGATTTTTTATAGTAGCAGTGTAAATGCAGGTAGAGAAGGAGCCATGGAGATAGATAAGAATGCAGTAAAAACAAGACTAAGAGATTGAAGAATGATTAGTTACCCACATAAACATATCGTATAAAGGAGAAAAGAAAATTAGAAATGGAGATAAAGAAAGATATAAAGGAAAAACGACAGAGAGAGAGAGAGAGAGAGCGCGCGAGAGAAAGGACGAAGGAAAAGAGAGAAAGAGAGAGAGAGAGAGAGAGAGAGCGAGAGAGGGGGGGGTGAAGGAGAGAAGAGAGAAAGAGAGAGAAGGAGGATGTAAGTAAACAGATGAGGAGAGAGGCTGAAAGAAAAGAAGGGAGAAAAGGAAAGGAGGAAAGAGAAGGAGAAACTGATGAAGAATACAAGCTTGACAGAAATATAGAGAAAAAGAGAGAGAGAGAGAGAGAGAGAGAGAGAAAAGAGAAGGAATGAAATATAGGGACACAAAGAGAAGAAAGAGAAGAGGGCAAACGAAAGAAAAGAAGAAGTAAGTTGGTACAGAGATATATTTAAAAGAAAAACGTAAAAGAGTGAAAGAGGAGGTACAGTAGTATTCATTTTAGTACGATAAGAAATATAATTACATTTATATGAGTGAAGAAAAGTGTTAAAGGTTTATCCGTATAACTATATTATAGCTATAGGCAATGTTAACATAGCGAAAGAAACCCACCCAAAATAAAGTAGATGCACAAACGTATGAGCTTGAATATGATGTGCAACGTAAATAGAAATATATAGGAAGTATGGATCGAGAATGCTGAGAGGGGGAAAAGACACTCGCACTAAATCGATACACTCTCTTCTCTTGAGTTTTAATCATACTTCAGGAATGAAGTAAAAGTGAAGGGGATCCACCAACGTATCGAGGTGAATTTAATAAAGGTTAATTTGTCTGACAGCTCATTTTGCGTTCCATATCCGCACGATCACACTAATGACGATAACAAATAGAGAGCAGGGTGCCGATGGTGGCTTAGCAGGAAAACAAAGAGGATTGTGCTATAAAGCACGCAAGCCCACGGATGCCAGGCAGAAATAATCTTTTTAGACTGGTTAGCCTCAAAACCAAAGAACAACAACAACAAAAATGACACATTCATGGGGAGGGGGGTGGGGGAAGGAGGGGGTTCCAGTGGGTCGTATTCCGCATCTTATAAAATCTAGCAGAGTTTATGTTTGAATTCAAAACCACAAATACAGATGTCTGCAAGGCGAAGTAGTAGTGGTATTAGTAGTAGTAGTAGTAGTAGTAGTAGTAGTAGTAGTAGTAGTAGTAGAACTAGTTATAGTTGCAGTAGTAGAAGCAGTAGGAGTATCAGTAGTAGCAGCAGTAGTAATATAATGAGAAGAAGAAGAACGAGAACAAGAACAAGAAGAGGAAGAAAAATGGAAAAAGGGAAGAAGAATAAGAACAACAAGAAGGAGAAGGAGAAGAACCAGCCACTTTCATTCTGATCATAAAATGTGAATTTCCCTTTGAATGTCTCGATAGCGTTACGTCAACGCGTTTTATCACAGGGCAATAAAACTGCTTCCCAGGTGCTCTCTAATCGTAAGTGGCTTTCGAAAGCCTTGCTCTTCTGCCCGTCATCAAATCAATTAAGATCTATCCGGGAAAATTGTCACCTCACATCAAGTCACTGATTATTGCACCATGAGAAACCAAGTGATGCCTGTGGCCGTACGTATATTCACTTGGGACTGTTATCAACGACAAATAAAATAGCGTTTTTATTATTTCTTTGTTGCGTCAGTGTTTTACAAACTTACCTATTGTTTATTTGTAATTATGTACGGCAATTACATCATTAGCTCCAGTGTCGTAATAAATGCTGTGGCCAGAACATGAAATTTATTGTAAATGTAATGACTTCGGTGCTCTAATGTATCCTTTGTATTTCACTTCGAAACTGCATGTGCTCTTGGTTCGTGCATAAACCCTTCAGAGCCGGAGTAAACTGCTGCATAACCACAATTTTTAAACTTATTTGTTTGATGGAAATGTATAAATTAACATTTCCTGAATAATAACCATCATCATGTATCAAATAATTCCATGTAAGGTCGGATATAAAAGAGAAATGCGCAAGGTTTCCTTGAGTTTTGGTACAGAAACTCAGATTCTCAAGGAATCAAACAGAATCTAACGGAACTAAGATTGACGCGTGGCAAACGATTTTGGTTACGTTGAAAATGAAGCCTTTATTAGCTGGAAAATGAACCAATGAAGATGGAGAAATCGAGCTGGCAGTTCCGACCCGCGTGCTCAACACGTGGTGTTTATATACAATGAGAGATGCTCTTTTAATTTATGTTTACGTTGCGCTGGTTCAATCAACTTATTTACATTATGATGAACCAGAGCAAATTCAAGCCTCTTTCTTTTGTTACATTACAAGAATCTGATTTTAGCTTTAACTCGTTTTTTAACCTCATTCGCCCACCCTTCTCCCCTTTCCTTCTCCCTTTGGTGCACATAAAACCAGGATGCAATTCAAAGGAAATTAATATGCAAAGAAAAATAATGTCATAGAGACCTTGTGTTTGTTTCACAAAGATTCCATGTCGAACTTAACTCTAAGTTGGATTTCATAATTATGGAAAGCTGTTAGCATCTATAAAAATATTTTGTCAAAGTTATTTCTAAAAGGCATGAAATGTTGATTCAAACCAGTCATATTTTCTTTTATCGAGGAGATTTCATGTTCTTGATGTGGAATTTATAAAAAGTCTAAAATACTTCACTTTTTGCTTTTGAATATATTTTATTTTAATGCTACAAATGGCTCTCCATAATATTTAAGTCCAACTTCGAGTTAAGTTCAACTTCGAATCTTTGTGAAACACCCCCCTGGAATAACAATTTTTTTTGTGATGATCTCTCATGTTGGCGTAATCTCACTTAGATGTGGAGTTAGTGAGGCACAAGGAATAAACAGAAGACAAATCTTCCGGAGAAAATGAAAGGATAAAAATACATATTGATCATGAATGTAGAAGGCACGTAACAGTATAAGCCAAATGCTAAACCTAGGCTTTGTATATATTTGTGTTTGTCCAGATGTTTTTATACATTTTTCTTTGAACATGCCGACAAGTTGAATGAAAGGAAGGAATACCTCTCGAAATGTGATATGAAACGGGACATGAAATCGCATCGTAAAGAGAGTATAAACATATCGAGCGAGGAATCAACTCGGAAACATGAATAAAATATTCTTGTTGTGTCTATGATTAGTATTAATTCGTACCATGTGGGGATAAAGAATGATGCTTCACGCAAGTCAGATTGCGAGATTTGGTTACCCTCATGCTTCACCGACAAGTGCTCTTATGACCATGGTGACATTCGCTTAAGGCTCTGTCTCGTCAAACGTATAAAATAGAGAGTAAGGTTTGCGACTGGGTATTTGGCCTTTAGGTTTAGGACTAGGGTTTGGTGAGCTGGGGAGACTGAAAGTAGGTTCTAGACATGAGAATTCCTTTCAATAGTCGCCAAGGTAAAAACAAACAAACAATTTGATTTTAGAAACGGAATCTATAATCATGATAATAAAGGGGCAAAATGGTAATTATAATATTTTGCTTATATTAATAAAGTTGCTGTTTGCGATATTGAACATCAAGTTTTGAAGATTGGAAGGTTTTCCTTAACGACATTTTAACTACATCCCGATTCGAAGATGTTACTCTGGTTGTTAACCCTCGGCGTTAAATGGACCTTTAGCTGATAATATATATTTTATATCGACGCTTATTCAGCTTCCTTTTTCTTCTCCTCTGCCTCTTCTCTTTTGTCTCACTTTCTCCTACTTCTCTTTTTACCCCTTCTCTTCATCCATCATTCTCCTCCTTCACTCTTCCTCTGGTATTTATGCCTTTCCTTCGTCTTATAATCTCCCCCCCCCCATGCTCCACTTTTCTCGAACCCTCCTCCCTATCTTCCTCTTTATCCCCTATTTCCCTTTTCTCTTTTTCCTATTCCCCCTAAAATACCTGCTCCTACTTCTCCTACTTCTTGCTCCTCCTCGACCTACTCCTTATATTTCTTCCTTCTCTCCTCAATCCACACACTCCCATCCTCCTCCTCCTCCTCCTCCTTCTCCTCCACGCCTTTATTTTATCTCCCTCTCGTCATAGTCATCATCACTGAATTGCCAGATGTGAATAGTACTCCAAATCAACTCGTTCCTCGGCTAAAGGTTAACAACTTCTGTCCATCGTGCCATATCCAAGCTTATCTACCATGAACCTTATGGCCCGAATTCACAAAGCAAGGTTTGAGCTCAGACCAAAGTTTGAGCTCAAACCTCCTTTTGTTTCGCCAAACCTCCTTTTGTTCTTTACAAACCAGGTTTGTAAAAAACGCGTAAAACGCGTCATATGACGTACGAAAACCAAGGTTTGTCGACAAACCTCCTTTGTGAATTCGGGCCTATCAGCTCAGGAATTCCTCTAATTCTTCTATTGATAAAGCTATTCTTTAATTAATTCGATGCAGTCAGTCTGGAGTGGCGCTCTCTGTCATAAATTTGGACACATGTTGTTCTGCGTGCTCATGGTGTTTGGACCATATCTAAAACCCTCGAGTCTTGAGTGTTGTAGCGACGCAAGGTTAAGTGAGGGTGGGCGGGATGTAGTCGAGAGATGATGATGAAATCGATGAAGATTTGAATGAGGAGAAGATGAGAAAGAGAGAGAGAGAGAGAGAGAGAGGGAGAAAGAAAGAGAGAGTGGGCGAGAAGTGGGTAGAGTAAGAGGAGTATATACGTGGACAGAGAGGAGGGAGAGGGGGAATAAAGAGAGAGGGAGACAAGCAGAGAGAGGGGGAATAAGTAAGAGAAAAAATACAGAGGGAAAAAAGAAACAGTGTTTTTTGTGTGTGCGTGCGCGCGCGCGTGTGTGTGAGTGTGTGTCTGTGTGTAAATGAGAGAGAGAGAGAGAGAGAGAGAGAGAGAGAGAGAAAGAGAGAGAGAGAGAGAGAAAGAAAAATGGGGAAGTAAAGGGGAGATAGATGGGTGAATAAGGTTCCGTAAAAGACACAGAGGAGCGTGATTTCGGGCAATGACAAAGATGATTCAATGTCAATGTCGAACCACAGGCAGGATAATAGCTTCAATTTCCGGCATGTTCCCCAGGATGTTCAAGAATGAAACAAAAAATAAAGAAAATTGACAGCAGACGATTACAGAACTTAAGACACGTAACAAATTTCCGGGTAGGAAAGACAGATAGACCTTGCAAAAGGGACATAATAACAGGATAGAATCTTCTTCCAAAATCTTAAAATTCAGGGGATTTCTATTTTTAAAGGAGGAAAAAGGGAGAAAATCCAAGCGAACACGGGCGTTTATCTCCATGGATACATAAGCACAATCCCATCCTTCGAAAGACTTGAATAACAAGTCACGCATGTGTGAATGTCAATCAAATAGTACAAATCACAATCACAAACATGAAAAGTTCACAGAACATACATGGAGTGAACAGGTTTACGTAGGCAGAAGTACATTTGCCATTTTGCATAGCTCCGACCAAGCCCAAAGCTCCGTGATGTGAATAATTTTTCAAGACTGGGTGAAAAAAAATTGCCGCAATATCAATGGTAAACATTGAACTCAAGCCAGGAGATTGGTTGCATTAAATAGCCGGGAACGGCCTTCTCTCTCTCCCCAATTTTGGTATGTGTCAATTTTTCAATTTTTGTTTTGGGGTGGGGGGCACAGTTGTGCCACTCCTCCCCTCTTTTCCCTAAGAATACGCCCCTGACGCAAAGTTTGTATGAAATGGGAGCATGTAAAAAAGAATTCATGGATTCTGGCCTATTATGGGAAAGCAGATCAATTTAGGTATGAACAATCGAAATCGCCATCAACTCAAAGAAGAAATGAATAAACGTCCTTTTACTTTGCACACCAGCGCAAGATTTACAATAGGTCTGAATAATAATAATAATAATTACATTTATAGGGCGATTTATACAGACGTTTCTACGCGCACAGGTGGTACTGTCTAACTTATAATTATTCAACATGTTCAATACATTAAAAGCAGCAAGATAAATAATTACTAAAAAAATATTACTAATACGATACAATACAATACAATAGAGTAAAATGGAATTAACTACTTGTGTGCGCCTCTAGTTAACTATAACTGATTAAAAAGGTGGGTTTTGAGAGGGGTGTAATAGTTTTAAAAAATACACTATTTTAACATTTTCAAATGCGCTGCCCTGATATTTGCATTCAAACTATATGATCCGTTTATACAAACAAACTTTACTACGCATAGGTAATTTTAAGAATGATATCTCCCTTTAAGCAGCAATGCGGCCTATACGCAAGATATGTGGGTGACTTGATACCCGAGAACCCCTTGTTTAGAGTCGAGTACTTGAGACCGTATTGAAGCGGTAAGATGTTAAACATCTCCTGCTTTAACGCACTTTGTAGTGGGTTCGGCGTATTTCATTCGCTGTCTTATCATACTTCAGTCGGTTTGAAATGCGGTCGCGGTGTTGGTTCCGCTAACCCTCTATTAATCCACTTTTCAATACCAGGCTGGTGTGTCGAAATACTGTTAGTGTGTCCCCTCGTTTGGGATTCGTTTCCGTGATACGTGTCACAAAAAAGAAGCACGAAGCCTAAATGATCCTGAACAATATTGAGGTTGAATACTTTTTAATTCATTTTGTTTTTGCTTTTTTACTTTCTGAAGGATTCCGTTTGTAATCGAAGATTTCTGCCACTCATCAACACAATTCTTCTCTCGCCTTATGTGTCTCTGCTTCTTTCTCCGTCTGTGTTTCTCTCTCTCAGTCAGTTCTTAATCTCTCATCTGAATTTTTCTTTCACTTTGGAACTAAAACACTAACGAATACCATGCCAAGAAAAATGGAAATTCTCGAACTCTTTGAAATTGAAAGAAAGTAATATCTAGGTATTTAGTATCATCTAATTCCTTCTCGTAAAGCTACAAATCCTCAATCTAATTTAATCCAGTACAAATTTCGATTGGTTCATCAAGTCTCGTACGGCCATGGAGCATTTGGAGCAACAAGAGAATTGGAATAATAAAGAAAGACCAATAAACAAAGTCAAAGATGCTTCCGCTACAGTAAAAACTTCATTCTGCCTTCTTAAAGTGCATCAAACTTCCATACTACACAAGGATGCCTCCAATATCAACGGATTTCATCCACTGGAAATCAAAAAGGGTGCCATTTCTTTACACGAATTTAGTAGCCTTCAGATGGCGCTAAACATAAATATAATCAATCTACTTGATCGACTTAATAAAATGAATTCACATCGATCACTGAAACAGTGGTACTATAAGAATACAGAAGAAGTTTGAGACAAATGAATACAGACGGAGAGAGACAGGGAGAGAGAGAGAGAGAGAAAGGTGAAATGGGCAAATAAATAAATAAATAAATAAAGGAAGAAGGAAATAATTTGAGAGAGCGAGCAAAGAAAAATATTGATAGGATCTTATTTCATATAGACCGTTTTTATATTTAAAATAAATCTAATAACCTGTTTGTAGGCCTATCCTTGTAACTAAATTAAACAAGAAAATGTAATTACCTTTTTATAATTTTTGTTTGGATGGAATAGGTGAAGTATGTTCCCCCCATTGTTTTGCAACCCCCCCCCCCCCCCCCCCAGACACTTTAATCTCAGGATAGCCAACCTTTTGAGGCGTGCAATTTCGCACTTAAACACGAAACCATCAAATATATTATACCCGTTTACAGTTCAACTTGGCAGATGATCCTTTTAGTGATTTTATGTCCAATTTAAGTTTGCTTTTCTCTTTAAAATTTATCCTAATGAAAACATGCCTTCAAGGTGTTTCAACCCCAACTTCTGACCTTATTGCTGGTAATGAGCCCTGGCTAAACGAAGCGAGTTGTTTATTAACACAGAGACGCGTTGTTTTCGTCCTACGAAAACTGAAAGACAACAAATGGTTTTGACAGGAATGATGTCCGTTGCACACGAGACGTCAATTACTGACGTTAGAGTGCGTCAGTGACTTGTGCGGTCTTTGACGCATCATTGCGTCACATGTTGCAGATAGTGTATGACTTTATGGCGCTTTTGCTATGTTAAGAGCTAGAAGGCTATTAACTCATAAACTTTCACGAATATCTAACTCCCTTCTGGGAGAGCAGATGATAATGGTATTAGCTTTCGCAGGCCAGATTACGCAGGGAATAACGCAATGGAAATGACGCTTCATGTACGTCGGGCATTAAGCTCACATAATAACATATCATTGTAGTAGCTTTAGAACCCGTTACATTATGTTTTTTGAGATCATGGAAGATCTTGGTGAATGACCTAGCACTTCATTTCAATCTATGCAAGTCAGGTCCCGTTTCATATACCGTTAACTATAGGTGATTAAACTCAATCATGTTCCTGCTTCAAGTTTTCAATTACAACGTTATATGAAGAACTTCTATGTAGAACATGACCAGGAAATCTTACACAACAATTACAGTAGGAGGATTGGGGAGTCCTGAAAAAGATTGTCGGTACTATTACTTTCTTGAGTGTGTGTGTAGTCCTGAAATTGTATTTAACTTTTAAATTCTATTTCGTTATTCTTCCGAAACGTACTTGACTTACATTCTAATTTCGTTTCAACATAATATTATCTAGGTCATATATATATATATATATATATATATATATATATATATATATATATATATATATATATATATATAAATACTTAGCCAACAGGCATGACCGAATGAAAATGTGATGTCAACGACTATTTGCATCACTTCCATATTTTTTTGCGCGCAAACAAAATGCCAGGTCTTGTGAAGGTTAAAATAACGGTAAACCGTTTTTCTTACAGGGTGTTGTAATTATTGATGACATGAATAATCTGAATCTGAATGTGAATGTCGAGTATGGTTGGTGTATGTCATTCAGAGATATCCCCTTGATCATGGTGATCGTCTCCTTCCTTTCAAAAGAGACCTTTTAGAAATGGCGAAACATTTAGTTCAGCCAGAGAATGATGAATAATGAATAATATTGGGTAAAGAACGAGCATGAAGAGCAGGAGAAGGAGTGATTTTACAGAGTACAGTATAATTCATTAATATAGCAGCTGCACTATGTATGTATACATCGATGTATCATTGTAATATTGGTATAATTGAGAAAACAGGCAAAATAACAGGAGTGTGTGGGAAGTGCAGAAGGTGGAGGAAACAATAATTATGAAAAGGAGAATCTGTAATAAGGAAGGACGAAGTATGAACGACTCATTAATTACAACTTTTACGCACATGGTGAAATTTCTATATTTAGGCTCTAGAATGTTGAGCATAACGTAAGGAGCATTATGACATACACGTCCTATAAGAAGATAAGATGCACTAATAATGCGCATGAAGAATATACATACGTTAAAGTAATATTTAGCTATAGAAGACAAGGAAATATGAATTTATGAAACAGGGAACAAAGGAAGCGAGATATAGCTTTCCTCACCTTTTGGAAATCCCATTCTTTCTTGTAAATTATTCAGTGGAATAATATTTGTTTACAAAGCCTTGCTGAAAGGTGACATTCTTTTGTTCCACTTCTGCAATATGGAGTAATGATGGCGTATGGTGACAGTTTTGCTTTGGGCTATTTTAAGAGGACATAACTTATTCTGCATGTACAAGAAATGCTGAGAGGTGAACGCAAACAAATAATAAGGGTTTGTCAGGTTGGAGAAAGAAATGAGGTAAGAATGCGAAGAAATAGGCGGTCTTTGTTAGGAAAGGGTTTCTTTTTATAATTAGTTTTGATAAAACTAGCTACATCAAATGTCTGTTTTTATGTTACATTCACATTTTCCGAGTAAGGTTTGATCCATACACTGAGAAGGCACTTGTGTGTGTGTTTGTAAAAGGGTTTAACCGAGGACGCACTGACAAAATATAACCTTCTAACCGCGTACCTACCTTCTATGGGGGACGGTCCTCGTTTCCAAATAAGAGTTAATTATGCTTTCTCTCATGCCAGAGAGGGCGCTCTATAATTATGAGAGCAAACGAGCGATCATCCGCAGTTGGACGTGAATTTCATTTTCAGAGTGCGTTTGCAGTGTGCGAAACTGTACGAAATGGAACGAGAGTGTGTGCATCGAAATGAATGTCGCCATCTAGTGTCAGCGTTCGAACAGCCCATTACACACTGCACGTAGTATATCTATGGCCTGTATACGGTACGTGCGCGTGCGCGATTCATCATCAGCGCAGCATGTCCTGCATGCTAGCTAGCTGCCTGCAACGTCCTCGATCAAGCCGACGATGGCTGAACGACCTCCTCGTCGACGTCGACGCGGTAACGCCGTCGCTTCATCAGAACCTGGTATGTAAAATAACTTCCATCGTATTTTGGTGTAGAATAGGCCTAAGTTAACTGTCAGAGCTACTCAATAGCCACTAGTTAGTTAGGCCTAACGTTACATGTTCTGCAGTAAGCCTGTAACTTTTTAGGGCGCTAGTTCATAAGTGTGCCCATACTTTGGCGCCGGCAGCCTACGCGCCTAGCTACCCGTGACTCGCGCGTGGAGAGTACCCTACATACGGCTAACATCAGCCAGGCACGAGCGCTTATGCACTTGTTGAATTGCAGTGAAACTTGTGAGAAAGTGTATATTATACTGTCTTTGTTTTTAGGAAAAATACTCTCAGAAAGATAATAAAATTTGGCAAGAAACAGGTAAGAAAGATAAAGACTTTGAAATCAGGCCCTTTACATGGACAATTGATGATGATTCAGTTGATTTTTGGGACGTTATATATGTGTTTAGTACAATAGTACTTTTTAGTAGGGTACCGTCACTCTACTACTTCCTGTCTCATTAATTTTGTCCATCGGCCCAGTGGAGTAAATTATAAAAATTTCCACCAACTGATAAGTTACTTTTGCACTGTTTTTTTTGTTTTTTTGTCTCGCTGTGATATAATTGGAAAATGAATTAATCATATTGTATGTGTTCTCTTATTTGCGATTTCCAGACATTAATTATGCAAAACACCTCGGTGGACCTGATCCGGATGGATTTGAAACCTGTTTCATTAGTCAGGAGATTGGTGAGTTTTTCATATATACATGTAGAAACATGTTCAGAACCTGATTCATCAATGATTCTGTCATCATATATTCATTATTGTGTTTACTTATTGATGTTTTGTCTTTAATGTTTATAACTATTTATCTCATTCATGTTGCTGTCATTCCATCTCATGAATAATACAGAATCACATACTAAACAGTGAATAATGGACCGTCCTCTGATGTATGTTCGCATTGTGTGTGATCATGTGTTAACGCCCCGCCCCCCCCCCTTTCACAGACATATCAACTATTTAAACCGTGGACTGTCCTTTGTTGTATGTTTTGTATTGTACATTTATATCAAATTGACAGTGGAACTGGGATGTAACTAATTACCTATAACTTTGGTCGTTCCTCTGTTGTATGTTTGTATTGTATATGTTTAGCAGATTGACATTGAACTTGGATGTGACATTAACTAACTGGACTGTCCTCTATTGTATATTTAGAATGTGTATGTCAGGTTGATGTTGGAACTTGGATGTAACATTAACTATCAAACTGTGTACTGTCCTCTGTTGTATGTTTGTAATGTGTGTCAGATTGGTGTTGGAACTGCTTGTACATTAACAATACAACAGTGGACCGTCCTCTGTTGTATGTTTTTAAATTGTGTCAGATTGGTGTTGGAACTGCTTGTAACATTAACAATCCAACAGTGGACCGTCCTCTATCGTATGTTTTTCAAAGTGTGTCAGATTGATATGGGAACTTGAATGTAACATTAACTATCAAACTGTGGACTGTCCTCTGTTGTATGTTTGTAATGTGTGTCAGATTGGTGTTGGAACTGTTTGTAACATTAACAATCCAACTGTGGACCGTCCTCTGTTGTATGTTTGTAATGTGTGTAAGATTGGTGTTGGAACTGCTTGTAACATTAACAATCCAACAGTGGACCATCCTCTGTTGTATGTTTTTAAAGTGTGTCAGATTGGTGTTGGAACTGCTTGTTATATTAACAATCCAACAGTGGACCGTCCTCTATTGTATGTTTTTCAAAGTGTGTCAGATTGATATGGGAACTTGAATGTAACTTTAACTATCAAACTGTGGACTGTCCTCTGTTGTATGTTTGTAATGTGTGTCAGATTGATATGGGAACTGCTTGTAACATTAACAATCCAACAGTGGACCGTCCTCTATTGTATGTTTTTCAAAGTGTGTCAGATTGATATGGGAACTTGAATGTAACTTTAACTATCAAACTGTGGACTGTCCTCTGTTGTATGTTTGTAATGTGTGTCAGATTGGTGTTGGAACTGTTTGTAACATTAACAATCCAACTGTGGACCGTCCTCTGTTGTATGTTTTTAAAGTGTGTCAGATTGGTGTTGGAGCTGCTTGTAACATTAACAATCCAACAGTGGACCGTCCTCTGTTGTATGTTTTTCAAAGTGTGTCAGATAGATATGGGAACTTGAATGTAACATTAACAATCAAACTGTGGACTGTCCTCTGTTGTATGTTTGTAATGTGTGTCAGATTGATATGGGAACTTGAATGTAACATTAACAATCAAACTGTGGACTGTCCTCTGTTGTATGTTTGTAATGTGTGTCAGATTGATATGGGAACTTGAATGTAACATTAACTATCAAACTGTGGACTGTCCTCTGTTGTATGTTTGTAATGTGTGTCAGATTGATATGGGAACTGCTTGTAACATTAACAATCCAACAGTGGACCGTCCTCTATTGTATGTTTTTCAAAGTGTGTCAGATTGATATGGGAACTTGAATGTAACTTTAACTATCAAACTGTGGACTGTCCTCTGTTGTATGTTTGTAATGTGTGTCAGATTGGTGTTGGAACTGTTTGTAACATTAACAATCCAACTGTGGACCGTCCTCTGTTGTATGTTTTTAAAGTGTGTCAGATTGGTGTTGGAGCTGCTTGTAACATTAACAATCCAACAGTGGACCGTCCTCTGTTGTATGTTTTTTCAAAGTGTGTCAGATAGATATGGGAACTTGAATGTAACATTAACAATCAAACTGTGGACTGTCCTCTGTTGTATGTTTGTAATGTGTGTCAGATTGATATGGGAACTTGAATGTAACATTAACAATCAAACTGTGGACTGTCCTCTGTTGTATGTTTGTAATGTGTGTCAGATTGATATGGGAACTTGAATGTAACATTAACTATGTAACATTGCTTATCTAACTCTGGACAGTCCTCTGTTTTATGTTGGTAATGAGTGTTAGATTGATGCTGGAACTTGGTCATATAGCATTGGGTATCTAACCTCAGGCTTTCCTCTGATGTATGTTTGTATTATGTGCGTGTATATATCAGATTGATGTTTAAACTTGCATGTAACTTATAATGCTACCATACTGATGTGCCTCATTTGTCTCAAACAATCTTCTCTTCGGTGTTCAGGAAAAAGATGTGTCCAAACTCCAAAGAATTCAGAACTGAGAACTCTGCCCCCATCTTGTATCTACATGTATATCCAGTACAGTACAATCACCCCCATCTTAGGAGAGATCAATTGGTTTCCTATTCACTCACTACAAATTATCCTGCTCACATTTAAGGCTGTCCATCGTCTTGCTCCTATTTACTTGTCTGAGTTAGTAGTCCGATATCTACCACCCAGAGCGCTTAGATCTGTCTTGCAAGACTTGTTAGTAGTGAATATTAGTAGAAACAAGTCTTACGATGATAGGTCCATTGTGCTGCACCAACTCTTTGGAACTCTCTTCCTGGTACTCTCCTTGCTCAGTCAAACATAGATGTATTTCAGAAGGAGCTAAAAACATGTTTGTTCAACATTTCATTTTTATTGTCTCATGACTGACTCTATGTGTATCTGCCAGGAAGATTTTCCAAAGAGTCTTCCAACAAGTGAGATATTTTTAAATTTTATTTATATCATTGTTTTACCTGAACACTATACCTTGGAAATATACCTTGGAAGTAGGCATTTAAAGTTAAAAACTTATTTGCCTCTCGTTGACATTCAGATGAAGAATCCATATTTTGGCACATGTTTAGTGGCGCTATACAGCAATTGACGAACATGGACAAGCGAAGGACTCCTCTGGGTCAAATTGATCTTTTCTTGACGACCAAAACTTCAACAAATTGGATTTAAAGCTGTTTAGTGACTTGCTCTCCACAACTACAGAGGAGAGGTTGTTCCATTCATTGATACTTCTCTGTGAAAATGATCCATGTCTAAGCTTTGAGTAGACTTTCTTCTTAACGATCTTGTATCGATGGCCACGGGTTCTATTATCAGTTGGATGGTCAAAGAAGTGTGCTAGATCTAGTTCATCTAGGCCATGCATTATTTTGTATATCTGTATCATGTCTGCTCTATGGCGTCTGTAGGCAAGAGATGGTAAGTTGAGATGTTTTAGTCTCTTCTCGTAGCTCAAGTGTCGTAGCATGTGTATTTGGCGTGTTGCTCTACGCTGTACCTTTTCTATTTTCGTGCTGTCTTTTTTCAATACAGGATGCCACACCGTTGAGCAATACTCGAGTCTTGGTCTTATAATTGATTTGTATAGATGTATAAAGCCCGTTTTGTCCAAATTAGAAAATGTCCTCTCGATAATCCCTAGCTTGCGATTTGCAGCAGCACATACTCCATCCACATGACGTGAAAACCTCAATTGCTGGTCAAAGGTTACCCCAAGGTCTGTTTCTACTTCCACGGCAGGAATAGGTATATCTTCGTCTGACATGAAATAATCATAACAAGGATTTCTTCGACCATAGTGGATTACCTTGCACTTCTCTTGATTAAATGGTAGTTGCCACTGATGGGACCATTTTGTGAGCTTTGTTAGATCTGCTTGTAGATTTTTGCCATCCAATGAAGAGTGAATTGGTGAGAAGATTTTGGTGTCATCTGCAAATAGTTTGACTTCTGATTCAGTGTTACATATAATATCTGGAATGTCATTAACATACAACAAGAACAGTGTCGGCCCCAGCACGCTTCCTTGAGCTACGCCGCTGACAACTTTTGATGCACTCGATGGGGTACCGTTTATAACTACCCGCTGAGTTCTTCCAGTCAGGAAAGACTTGATCCATCTATGCAGATTACCTGTTATACCGTAGGCCTCTACTTTTTTCAGAAGTCTAGCATGTGGGACACTGTCAAAGGCCTTGCTGTAATCCAAGTAGATACAGTCAATACTTCCCTTGTTGTCTAATTCCTTTGTCCAGGTTTCAGAAACATTTAGCAACTGTGTAGCACAAGATCTACTTCTTCTAAATCCGTACTGTTCCTCCGTGAACAGAGAGTTCTCATTCATATATTTGACAATTTCATCACGTACAATGGTCTCCATTAGTTTGGAAAGAGAACTGGTTAGACTGACTGGACGATAATTTCATGTTTTCTTTTTATCTCCTTTCTTAAAAATAGGAGTCACATTGGCTTCTTTCCATGAGTCACATACCACGCCACTCGACATAGATTTGTTAAAAAGATGGGCAAGTGGTCGGGAAATGTCGTCCACTAATTCCTTCAGGATGCGATTGTGAATGTTATCTGGTCCAGGAGATTTTGATTGGTCCAATCTCATGATAGCTTTTTTGACATTTTCATAATTAAAACAGACCGTATCCAGTTGCTTGTCACGAATTCTCAGATCAAGGGCTGGTACAAGAGATAAATCCTCCTTAGTAAAGACTGATGCAAAGAATAAGTTCAGTGTTTCTGCTTTATCTGCATCATCGCTTGCAATGGTTCCATCAGGCTTTTCCAAGTCACCAATACCCTGTCTAAATTTGTTTTTACTTTGAACATATCTCCAAAAACTTTTAGGATTGGATTTTATTTCTAAGGTCAGCTTACGTTCAAATGACTTCTTTGCTATGTTTACTTTATCGGTTGCCTCATTTCTTGCTATATTGTAGGATACTCTGTCGGACTCACTTCTATGTTAATTATTATTATTTCCCAGTAAAGATGTGCGTTGATGGCTAAATGTAAGCTTTTCTCTCTCTATTTCTCATTTTCCCTCTTTATAGGGGATGGGCTGTTTTCAACAAAGGAGTTTATGGAGGGAGAGTTTCTCCTTGAGTACAAGGGTGAACTTTTGACAGAAGAAGAGGCCTTAGAAAGGGATTATAGTAGTTGGCGGCACCATTACCAGTACTTCTTTCAGTGGAAAGGAAGAACAATGTGGTAAGAAAACTCTCCTGATTATCAGAATGGGGAACAGGTAATAATTTCCAGCAAAATTACTGCCTGCAGTATGTGGTACTTTTCAGACTAGCGTAAACTAGACATACCTGTAAACAATTATGAAGGAGCTATATTTGAGAAGCTTGATTTATATTCACAAAGTTTGCTGGAGGCATAATGTTTGTTTAACTTTCCTCTTTTTTATCAGTCCTCCTGTTTTTCACAGTCGTTCATGGAATTAACCATTTTTCATTAGAGTTTGGTACAATAGTGACATGCTTTAATAAAAAAATTGATAACATTCTGAGGGAAATGAATGAATCCTGCAAATTTTACTGTTGAAATGAATTTAAGACATGGAGCATGTTACACTTAATCTGTTATAAAGTGTAAAAAAGAATTCCTTTGTCATATTAACTGTAAAGGAGTTTTCTCTATGTGAAGACTGGAAGTGGAATGTGTGACCATATAAAACACAGATGTATGTTTTCACTTGCTAATTTTACTTTGTAAAAAGGGAACACAGTGTTATTGTTTATTGACTTTTATAAATCTATTCTTTTGCCCCCCCCCCTGCTTTTTTTCTTTCAGCATAGATGCCGCCAACTACACACAGTCTCTTGCAAGATATGCAAATAATTCTCGGCCATCAAGGAGGAGCTGCAACTGTAGAATCAGAAAAATAGAAATGAATGATTCAGTACATCTAGGGATCTTTGCTCTGAGAGACATTCAAAAAGGGGAAGAACTGCGTTATGACTATAATGCTAAACACACACTGAATGCTGGAGGTGATCGAAATGCATCAGATACTGGAGGTGTTCAACAGGCATCAGAAGTTAGAGGTGTTCAGTTGGCGCCAGATTTTGGAGGTGTCCAACAGGCGTCAGATGCTGGAATTGTTCAACAGGTGTCTGATGCTGGAGGTGCCCAACAGGCGTCAAATGCTGGAAGTGTTGAACTGGCATCATATGCTACAGGTGTCCAACAGGCATCAGATGCTGGTGGTGTCCAGCAGGCGTCAGATCCCGGAATTGTTCAACAGGCACCAGATGCTGGAAGCGTCCAACTTGCATCAGATGCTGGAGGTGTTAATCAGGCGTCAGATAGTGGAGATGTTCAACAGGCGTCAGATGCTGGAGGTGTTTATCAAGCGTCAGATGTTGGAGATGTCCAACAAGCGTCAGATGCTGAAGGTGTTCAACAGGTCTTAGATGCTGGAATTGTTCAACAGGCATCAGATGCTGGAGTTGTTCAGCAGGTCTTAGATGCTGGATGTATTTATCAGGCATCAGATGCTGAAATTGTTCAACAGGTGTCTGAAGCTGGAGGTGTCCAACAGGCATCAAATGCTGGAGGTGTTGAACTGGCATCATATGCTACAGGTGTCCAACAGGCTTCAGATGCTGGTGGTGTCCAGAAGGCCTCAGATCCCGGAATTGTTCGACAGGCACCAGATGCTGGAAGCGTCCAACTTGCATCAGATGCTGGAGGTGTTAATCAGGCGTCAGATGGTGGAGATGTTCAACAGGCATCATAAGCTGGAGTTATCCAACAGGCATCAGATGCCGGAGTTGTTCAGCAGGTCTTAGATGCTGGAGGTATTTATCAGGCATCAGATACTGGGGGTGTTCAACAGGTCTCAGAAGTTGAAAGTGATCCATGTGCTTCAGATTCTGAAATCTCTGAATATGCATCTGATTTGGAAGATTCTGGGCATGAATCAGACTGTGATGATTCAAATCATGCATTAGATCCTGACTTTGTAGTTGACGAATCTGACTCCTCTGATGGTAATTCTTCTGAAAGGTCTTATGTCATTCCATTGAAAAGACCAAAAGTTACTGTGTTGTATCCCGAAGCATCCCAGGTCAGCTCTGAATCGCCATTACATACTGCAAAAAGCAATGTATTGCAGAGAAATCCTGATACATCTCATGTCCGCTCTGAAGCACACTTACCTCATAGTTCTCCTGGAAAGATCAAAGTATTACGTACTAACAACCAGCAAAGGAGACACTGGGACAAAGGGGCATACTGCCCATTTTGTCGATCGTATGAGAAGAAGCTACCAAGACACCTAAGAGAATTCAAGGCTCACCAGAACGAACCAGATATCATACAGTGGCTCACATGCATTCATGATTAATTTCATTGTGTTATATTCAGACATAAAGGTATGGCTACATTCAAAGAATTTGTTTATGTTCCTCAAAATTCAGAAGAATTGTAAGTGATTCTGCATATTTTCTTAGAAAACAAACAAAAAGTCATAGAAGATCCGTCATAGATATATATCTCTGTTTATAAGTTTGATTTATTGCTAAATATTGCTCAGTACAATGTACATGTAGGTTCAGGCCAAAAGTATGGGTACATGGATAGTGATTTAACATTTTAAGTTTTCCATTTATTTATGATTCAGCATTTTCTTACTAAGATGAGGAAAGGTCAAAGGAGACCCTTTATGGAAATACCTATTGTTTTGGAGTTTGGTTTATTGCTAAATGTTGTTAAATACATGGAGATTCAGGCCAAAAGTATGGGTACATGCATTCATGATTAATTTCATTGTGTTATATTCAGACATAAAGGTATGGCTACATTCAAAGAATTTGTTTATGTTCCTCAAAATTCAGAAGAATTGTAAGTGATTCTGCATATTTTCTTAGAAAACAAACACAAAGTCATAGAAGATCCGTCATAGATATATATCTCTGTTTATAAGTTTGATTTATTGCTAAATATTGCTCAGTACAATGTACATGTAGGTTCAGGCCAAAAGTATGGGTACATGGATAGTGATTTAACATTTTAAGTTTTCCATTTATTTATGATTCAGCATTTTCTTACTAAGATGAGGAAAGGTCAAAGGAGACCCTTTATGGAAAAACCTATTGTTTTGGAGTTTGGTTTATTGCTAAATGTTGTTAAATACATGGAGATTCAGGCCAAAAGTATGGGTACATGCATTCATGATTAATTTCATTGTGTTATATTCAGACATAAAGGTATGGCTACATTCAAAGAATTTGTTTATGTTCCTCAAAATTCAGAAGAATTGTAAGTGATTCTGCATATTTTCTTAGAAAACAAACAAAAAGTCATAGAAGATCCGTCATAGATATATATCTCTGTTTATAAGTTTGATTTATTGCTAAATATTGCTCAGTACAATGTACATGTAGGTTCAGGCCAAAAGTATGGGTACATGGATAGTGATTTAACATTTTAAGTTTTCCATTTATTTATGATTCAGCATTTTCTTACTAAGATGAGGAAATGTCAAAGGAGACCCTTTATGGAAATACCTATTGTTTTGGAGTTTGCTTTATTGCTAAATGTTGTTAAATACATGGAGATTCAGGCCAAAAGTATGGGTACATGTATTCATGATTAATTTCATTGTGTTATATTCAGACATAAAGGTATGGCTACATTCAAAGAATTTGTTTATGTTCCTCAAAATTCAGAAGAATTGTAAGTGATTCTGCATATTTTCTTAGAAAACAAACAAAAAGTCATAGAAGATCCGTCATAGATATATATCTCTGTTTATAAGTTTGATTTATTGCTAAATATTGCTCAGTACAATGTACATGTAGGTTCAGGCCAAAAGTATGGGTACATGGATAGTGATTTAACATTTTAAGTTTTCCATTTATTTATGATTCAGCATTTTCTTACTAAGATGAGGAAAGGTCAAAGGAGACCCTTTATGGAAATACCTATTGTTTTGGAGTTTGGTTTATTGCTAAATGTTGTTAAATACATGGAGATTCAGGCCAAAAGTATGGGTACATGTATTCATGATTAATTTCATTGTGTTATATTCAGACATAAAGGTATGGCTACATTCAAAGAATTTGTTTATGTTCCTCAAAATTCAGAAGAATTGTAAGTGATTCTGCATATTTTCTTAGAAAACAAACAAAAAGTCATAGAAGATCCGTCATAGATATATATCTCTGTTTATAAGTTTGATTTATTGCTAAATATTGCTTAGTACAATGTACATGTAGGTTCAGGCCAAAAGTATGGCTTCATGGATAGTGATTTAACATTTTAAGTTTTCCATTTATTTATGATTCAGCATTTTCTTACTAAGATGAGGAAAGTTCAAAGGTTATGGAAATACCTTTTGTTTTGGTGTTTGGTTTATTGCTAAATGTTGTTAAATACATGGAGATTCAGGCCAAAAGTATGGGTACATGCATTCATGATTAATTTCATTGTGTTATATTCAGACATAAAGGTATGGCTACATTCAAAGAATTTGTTTATGTTCCTCAAAATTCAGAAGAATTGTAAGTGATTCTGCATATTTTCTTAGAAAACAAACAAAAAGTCATAGAAGATCCGTCATAGATATATATCTCTGTTTATAAGTTTGATTTATTGCTAAATATTGCTCAGTACAATGTACATGTAGGTTCAGGCCAAAAGTATGGCTTCATGGATAGTGATTTAACATTTTAAGTTTTCCATTTATTTATGATTCAGCATTTTCTTACTAAGATGAGGAAAGGTCAAAGGAGACCCTTTATGGAAATACCTATTGTTTTGGAGTTTGGTTTATTGCTAAATGTTGTTAAATACATGGAGATTCAAGCCAAAAGTATGGGTACATGCATTCATGATTTATTTCATTGTGTTATATTCAGACATAAAGGTATGGCTACATTCAAAGAATTTGATTGTGCTCCTCACATTTCAGAAGAATTGTTAGAGATTCTGCATATTTTCTTAGCAAACAAAATGTCATAGACATATCTTTGTTTATGAGTTTGGTTTATTGCTAAATATTGCTAAATATATGTAGGTTCAGGCCAGAAGTATGGCTACATGCATTCATAATTGATTTGATTAAGTTATTACAGGTACATTGATTTAAAAGTTGTATGTGTTCCATCTAATCATTTTTGTATGATTCTACATTTTCTTACAAAGTAGATGAAGGTAAGCGTAGGTTGCTGTAAATGATTGATCACGGAAAGCTTAAAATGTATACAGAATGTAGGGTAATTACTGTAAGTCAGAGTCTTTTCAAAAGCATTTTTTCTTTCTTTCACATCTCAGAAATATTTCATTTTGAAATATTGGTGTAAAAAAAACATTTTACATTTTAAACAATACGATCCTCTTGAGGAAGGCTTTAATCAGCAGATGACAGTTTATATTTAAGATGCTATTCGATCAATAACGAGTATTATAAGTTCACTTCTAATATTTCGAAGTGACGTTAGGTAACATATCTCATTGCAAACTTGGTGTGCACACGACTTATAATGGTTCTTTGATGATACCTTTGGGTAATTATAATAGGTCACGACATGGTGTGAAATATTCATTGTCTTGTCATATTTTCTTCGTTTTTCAGTATAATAAACACAACATGTTGAGGATGTATCTTTGTTCCATGTTTTTTTTTCAAGTACGGACCCTAAATCATGTAAATATTAAATTAGGAGGCATACATTGTACTTTTGGTTATAACGAACTCTGCGGGACCAGCAAAGTTACTTTGTTGCAACAATTTCAGAATACCACCAAAACAACAAAATAGTAAAATATTTTGAATTTTGAACCAGAAAATTAAGTGATTTTGAATGAAAAAATATATTGTCATTTCGCTGGATATTAGAGAGTGCACTGTACTCTAACTTTATTGATTAAATTATATTGCTTTAATAAACATGGTAAAGGCAGTGCATTGTGTTGGTCCGGTCAAAAACTGATTCTCTTAAAAAAATATATTATACTCCTTTTGGGTGCAAAATCAACCTCTTAACTGTTTGTTCTTATTTATTTTTTGCTTTTTAGAGACGTTCATTATTGTTTAAATGATATTGTCAATTTCAAGGAAAATAAGTCCCTTTTACTTTGAACTGTGGGTGATTTGACCGGACCAACGGCTATTGTCTTCTAAAAGTCCACTGACTTTCAGTAAACATAATGCCCCATTTCTCTTCTAATGTTGCCCTTGCACTTCCAAAAGGCGTGATTTCTCTGCAAGAGTAGCCTGTTCTTTTTCAGTTATAGGGCTCTTTCTATTCCAACACTTTCAACTTAGCCCCTTATCACCTTTGAAAATCTCCCCATTTATCTTCCAGTAGTGGCCCTTCCCTTTCTAAAAGCGCCCATTTTCTCTTCAAAGAGTGTCCCTCTTTCAAAAATGATGCCCTTTCTCTTTCATAAATAAACTCCTCTTACAAATTCCAAAATCATCCACTTTTCTAATTTTCTTCTAAAATAAAGTCAGTTTCTCTTTAAAAGTGACCACTTCCACTTAAAAAGGCGTAACTTTTCTATCAGTAGGAACTCTTTTTCCAAATATAGTGCCCCTTTCTCTTCTGATACCACTTTTTCTTCCAGTAGATAAATAAATGAAATCTAATTGCATTGCTTTTATATTCTTTTTAACGGTCCCACATTACAC
This sequence comes from Strongylocentrotus purpuratus, assembly GCF_000002235.5. Lineage (NCBI taxonomy): Eukaryota > Metazoa > Echinodermata > Echinoidea > Camarodonta > Strongylocentrotidae > Strongylocentrotus > Strongylocentrotus purpuratus. The sequence goes on along the minus strand of NW_022145601.1, from coordinate 30,206,065 downwards.
ATTCTAATATCAAACTATTCGTCTTTTTTTCTCTCAAGCGCTCACTCGCAAATCAAATCTTAATGGTTGTGGAAGTAGTAGTAGTAACAGTAGCAGTAGTAGTAGGCCTATAGTAGTGGTGGTAGTCGTAGTAGTAGTAGCAGTAGTAATAGTAGAAGTAGAAGTAGTAGTAGTAGTAGTAGTAGTAGTAATAGTGGTGGTAGTAGCAAAAGTAGTAGTAGGCCTAGTAGCAGCAGTAGTGGTGGTGGTAGTAGTGGCAGTAGTAATGGAAGAAGTAATAGATGTTTGACATGATATAGCACAATGTAAGGCAGCAACCTTTGTTCTTTAAGAGTTCGAATTTTGCTTAATGATGAATTGTTAATAGTAATGCAATATAATGTTAAATATATGTCGAAGCCTCGGGCATCAGTGTTTAAAACATGCGGAAGCCTCGGTGTCAAAATGCACATTTTGACCTTGCATAACATTGCGTGCATTTAAGTAGCTGATAAAGGAGTGATTTGGGAAGGCGTTGAGCCCCCCTTTCAAACTCGCTCTACCGCCTCTGATTATTTTGAGCGCCAGGGAATTCGTTCATTTATTTATCTATTTATTCATTTATTCATTTGATCATTTCGTTGCTGTTGCATAATTCTAAATAGTCAAGTGATATAACGAAAGAGAATGCAAAAGGTCGACTCTCCTAGCTCCATTGCAGGGTTAAGTATGATCACGTGATTCAACATGAAGAAAAAACGCCAAACGTGGACGGTCCCCCATGGTAATGAATATCACGTGACTAACGTCCACAGTTAAACGCTTAAAATAAAAAAAATAATTGAATTAGTTACGGGGTATTCAAAGTGATATTTTTCATTTTCATCATTAATAATTTAAAAATCCCTAAAATATATCCATATTTAAAGAGGTTTTAGGGGCGTCCACGGTTAGATGGTTTAAGTTTATAGTCCTCGAATGAAGGCGATTACACGTATGCGTGTGTTTGTGTGTGTGTGCGTGTTTGTGTGTATTTGTGGTTAGTGTGCCCGGGTCCAGTCACTAATGGGGCACTGGTGTAGCGGTGTGTGGGTGCATGGTTGTATGTGGTCTGCGTGTGGGTGTGTATGTGTGTGGATGTACACGTCTGTATGTGTGTGCGTATGTGCGCGTCTGTGCGTGTGTGTGCGTGTGTGTTAAGGTAGGTTTCACACGATGGATAAAATGCAAGAAAATACAAAGCCATCGCGTGAGCGGAATTAGTGTGAGTGTGGGGAAGGGTCGTATTATCTTATTTTCACGTCACGTTATTATACCTTTATTAGTCTCCTTTTTGTCCTTTTGTTCTTTGTTCTTTTCTCGATGTGATGGGCGGGGGGGGGGGGCAGGTCCTCCTTATTTACGCCAATTCGTGCATGATAAGTAGGGTTAGAAATACTTGTTACTTCTAAGTACACAAACAGAATATAGGTTGAGGTATTGAAAAGTCCATCTTTATCATTGGTCTCTAAAGGTCAGGACGGACTTTCCATATGAAAAATCGAGACGGTAGAGTAGATAATATATAAGGAATTGAAATGACTTATTCCAATGACTTATATACTGTTCGTATAACTCGTCGCCATGGTCAAGAGCAACTAGAATTGAAATCAATCAAACCGCAGCGTTTGGTCATTTTGGATCCCAAGAACACAATTTTGTTCGAAATTCCAGAAATCGAGACAAAGAAGACAGATGTTAAATTATGAATGGAAAGGAAATTGTGGCCAAATCACCGTCGTTGGCGCCCATGGCACTTGGGGTAATGAATATATTGATGATTATTTGGGTTTCGTACTTCCTATTACTGCGGAAATAATTAAGTCTTGAATAAACGAAGCATTATGGCGGCAACGGTCGATCAGATTAAGAAAATAGTACTTCTTTTTGTGAATAATCGATTTAACTTATTTTTAAGATGTACAATTTGGAATCAGTGGCGCTATTTTCATTTCATTAATACTACAGCCAATTTACACTTGTCTTTCGGTTTATCTCTATGAGTTATATAGGGGAGAAGAAAAAAATCCCTGTTAATGCAGTAATTGTTTTTGCGCTTTTGGATTCCAGAACAAACTCGATAACAAAATAGACATCGTTCCATTAAAATCCAAGTCGCCAGTATTCATAAATGCAATCTGCAATTTAAACCTGCCTATGAATTGTAGGGTTTCGTCCAATCTATTCTACACTACAATGCTGTTCTTCTGTAGCAAAATGACTAACGAATTGGGACTAGGCATGACTTTTTTTTTAAAGACAAAAATTATTTCACAAAAATAAGACTTTTCTTTGACAGCCAATTTTTTGTAATTTTAGGAGAACTAAAAAAAGAGGTTAAAAATTTGCCCGTAGGCTAAAAAAACTAGAGTAGAGTATCAAACTTAACCCCTTTTCGCGGATTAATATTTTGCTTAAGAAATGTTGGATCCTTATCATTTTCTTCCTTAGAAGTCTTGTTCATTTATACTTGAGGGGATCTTTAATAGTCAGTACGCAATTTTTTTGTTGTTGTCTCTTAGATTCGTCTTTTGTTACATAGTAATATCAGACCCGCTTCCAAATTTTCCAACATATCAGTTTAAGTCAATTTTTTCTCCGTGAATAAACGCCTTTGATCTACACCGATACCGAAATAGAAATAATTAAGTTTTTCAAAAGAAAAAAGAAGGAGATGTAAATATATATATTAACATGTATATGAAAAGGTAGATGTCATATTGATTGAATCTTCGTTGTTTTGTAATATTCTTCTCTAAAATATATAATCAAAATGCTTAAGACTGCTCGAGAAAAATAGCAATATCCCCATAATTGAAAACACGCACGCGCAAAAGAACTGAAACTAGAAAATAACTGAACGGAGAAAGAGAAATCGATGACATTTACGATCGCATATTACCATGGTAATGAATCACATGTCACGTGGTATATATCAGCCAATTCTTAAATCAGATTCATGTCAAAAGAATTTTGTCTGTTTTTTCCTTTTTTTGTATTTATTCTAGAATGGGTTATTCTTTCATGTCTCCGAAATTAGACCGCCCGATTTTATGAAATGAAACCAGAGGAAATTCGATTTGATATCACCAAAAGAAACCGAAATGACAATCATGCTTTTCATTTTTATATTTTTACTCTTTTTCCGATAAGTGAAAAACTCTTAAGGTTATAAACTCCTGCATGGGAAATTCGACTATGATGTGAGGAAAAGGACTAATTATTAACAGATGGAAACAGATTTAGATAATATAATGCATGTCGGTAATCTTTGATGTCTACTGGTTAACAAATTGAGTGACTCGCGTAACTTCATTCGGGATTTTCACGTTTTGCGTTCCAAAAATGATGTGAATGAAAGTTTTAAAATGTGTTTTTTTTTTCGTCAGTGGCATGCACTTTTCCCATTATCTGGAAACTGATAAGAGTTTATTAATATTATGGCGCCTTTTGTCTCATATTTCAATTACGTGTAAAGCCAGCCTACCCCAGTCGGTTGTTAACCCTCTTGTCCCTATAAATGTAGAAGTGTCGCAGTCGGGTGGTTTAATCACTAGACTTGAAATTCAAAGGTCGTGGTTTGATCCCCGACACGGCACTAATGTCCTTTGGCAAGGCAATAATCTTCATTTGCCACTCAATACCCAAGAGAAAAATGGGCCCTTGGTAGGAAAACGAAGCATTTGTGATTGCCCATGCCCTCACAATGACCATATGGTAGGAATACTCCCCAGAGAGTGGAGAATCCGATGACCGGGAAAATAATATTTGTAAATCGCTTAGAGACGATAAACCGTATTAAGCGCTATATAAATCTAGATTATTATAATTATTATCAACGTCAAATGACGGGAAATCTATACAAGGTGTTTCTGCGTATTAAAACTTACCACTGAGGTTTAATCTCAAGTTGATTTATGATTTGGCCAAGAATCTGATGTTAAGTTTTGATTTGGCCAATATCATGTGTAGTAAATTATGATTTCCTAATGACCATATCTTTTTGATGTAACTCGTCTCGAACATTTACTTAATGGTTAATCAGGGTAACACTAACTAATGCTATTTTCGCCCTTTCCAGCGTTTTTGGGAACATCTTTACCATGCATTTAAGCTTCTAACGACTTTAGCGTGTAGGTATGCAAGTTTTGTGCTATAAACGAATGCCTATATATCTACACTTAATATTTTAAGGTTGGTAAAAGCTTAAACCATAATATCGTGTTTCGTTGTTACCGTTTTGTTCCATTAAAGATGTTTTAGGAGCTGTCTTCCAATTTCTGTGACATCAAGTTTCCCTGTATCTAAGTATCTTCCACAAAACACTTTAAGCATAATTTTTACAGGGAAGGTGGACTCACGAACGAATGTATTCCCCCTAATAAACTCTTTATGATTTCTTGCCACTAACTGTGGGAAACAATTATTATAAAGTGCAAATTATACAGTTAACGGGACAAAGAAAGTGGACTTTCATTATATCAAATTGATACATTAAGAAAAAATAATTTGCAGATAAGCAGCGGTGTATGATTATTTCCTTCTTTTCTTTTGAATTCTACACTTAGCTAGTGGACATTAAGAGGAATTTGATTAGATACAACATTTTATTGCAAAGAGGAGATGACAAGATGAATGTGCCAAATTTATCTCGAGGGGATGCAAATGTGTATTTACTTGACATTTCTTGGAGAGGGTGAGTGGTCCAAACTTTGATTCGATAAGTACCCCAAGAAACAATACAAAATTGCCCTTTCTAAAAGTGGGCAAAGATTAATGTGCCTTTATCATGGTGAAAATATGTTGTAGCGTGCTATTTCTTTACATTTTCTTTGTAATCATTATTCATCCACGGTATCTTCATTAGTTCTCTTTAGCCCTTTTTTCATTCTGTCGTTCAATTCTTCATTACTTTGTTATCATGTTGTCGTTGTGATCATCATCTTTATCCCCTCCTTCCTTTATCCGACTAATAATCCAAGCCCACGTTCCGTAAGCAGGGGCACATACATAAATAACCCACAGCACTGATAGTCCACGGTTTGAATGCAGCACTCCCAGCACGATCAATTGTCACAATATGAACCCACACGCACCTATCAAAGAGTACCACCCCAAGACATATTCCCGAAAGCCTCTAGTTTGAATTCGAAAGCATACACTTCTTAATACACATGATTATTATCTATTATGATGCACGGCCGAGGCTCAACATTTTCGACATCTCATGAAGAGTATATCATGTGCGCGAAAAATACAGCTCCCGGTAAGTTTGAACACCAGGGAAAGCAGATATATTCTGATGGGAATCTGTAAATATATCAAGTATTCAGTTGACACTAATCTTTTCGCTGAAATCGGAATCACAATGTGACAATAAGTGTTTCGGTGTTTTCTCAAGAAAAAGAAATTATTAATATTATTTCAATTTTGTGTTCTTAATACAGGGTAGTATCTTCAGTACTTAAGAACTGTTTTTCAAGAGAGTCTTGTATGATGTATTCTGGCAGTTGTATTCTTTTAAGCAATACTTTTTGTAAGTTCTGCCAAATGATTGAAGTTAATTTCGAAATATAAATTAAAGTCCTAATTCTCCTTTTTCCAACTGGAGAAATTACTAATATGATTGGTGGAATATATATCACATGAAACGCTAAACATGAGCAAATGAATCGTATACAATTAGAACGCACTCCAGCCAAAACTATTATTTGCATCGAAAGGGTTTTTTCAAAAGATATATTTGAAAGGTTACCAATAATCCTATATATCTTGTTATTTGGCATAAGTAGTAATTCATCGAAATCTCTAGAATACAAGCGTCTAGCCAGAACATTGTGTAGATAATAAATCGTGTACTAAATCCCCTATCTTAAATTTACATATCAATATATGAGATGCAAATAGGATGAAAACATCAGCTGTATACTTGCCCCATAATATCTTACATATTTAGCCTATATAATCGTTTAGGAAAACAGGGGGATTCCTTTCAAATTGACGTGGATTCGAATTTCACGCTCAACTAGATTTTTTTCCATAATACCAAAAACCTACCACCTGATGATAATTATATTCCCGTCTTTTTGTCTTACGAAAGGCATTGTAATTCATGTCAAATAACGACAAAATGAAATGAAAATAAGCGGCCAAGAATCTGAAGGATTATAAGAAAATATGTCAATACGTAAGCTCGGGAAGTGATATCTGGAGCAAATCTCATTTCCATCAAATAAAATCATGCTCTTTCAAGGAATGCTTGAGCCGGTTTGTTGCAGTCTCAATAATAAATTAAAGATATATTTTTTCGTTGCACTTTGAATATTATCTAGGAGTTGGGGTCACTTCTTAGAGCATTTTCATAACCTCTTTCATACCTTATGTTGATGTAGATGCAAAAAAGGTCATCATAATTTTCCAAACATCAAATCTCGAAAATATTTGTGTACCTTGATTCGAATCGCATCTGACTACATGAGTATTGATCTCGATAATACGTTTGGATATCAATTATTCATAATACATTTTTAGAAAAACAGGAATATGCTTCCCCTTCCCACACGTGGACGAATTAAAAGAAGATCACATACGAGGGGGCAATGAAAGAAGTCTCTATTGTTTTTTTGTGCTCTTTGTGGACAGCCAAAAAGGTTAAAAGTTGACTTGTCGGAATGAAAAAGATGGTGGTGAGACAGTCGTGGGTGGGCAATTTTTCCCCCAGAAAAAATAATAACAAATAACGATTACTGGAACGATGGGCTAATGACAACGCATACAATTCCAAATGAGCCATGCCCTTCATTTTGTGGCCAAAATTGCACAACTTTTGAAACATCTTCTTTTTTATTTTGACCTACCCGTAGCTATGGCAACGACACATCTTCGGTCATTTCCGAGTGGATGACGTCAATGAGGTCAGCTAAACCCAGTGGTGTATCCAGCAAAGGGCGTTACCAGCGAATATTCCCAGACCCCAAAACTACTTTTAAAAGTATTGTTTGTAAATCGCAAGAGCAGGCAGCAGTATTTCTGTATGTTTGAAAAGGGCTCAAGTATTTCAAAATGTTAGTGTGTGAGCATGCCCCCGACTTCCCAAACGTTCGAGAACCTCAGGTATCCACACCGGGCCCTGTTTCATAAAACTTGATATCAATAACACGTTACAAGCTACTGTTATAAGCTACTGAAATCATGGCATCTGATTGGCTGAGAGCAAATTTGTCATAGAAATTTAGCATTTGTTATAGATAACAAGTTTTATGAAACGGGCCCCTGACACCCCTCTATATTTATCAGTTTCCGGATACGCGAGTGACAATGGCAATGTACTTGCACGTTCCTTCTTTTATATGTGCATGTAGCCTTGCTAATTTATGTCAAATACCTTAAACATAAATTAATTGACAGTTTGAGCTTCTCTTATGAGTAAGTAGCCTTGGAATTTCCATGAAAGATTTATGGAATAAACGTCATCAATACATCATTTTACGCTTAAGAGCAACTACATGAACTATTAAATGAGGCGATTTTAGAGTGGTGACATGCCTTGACGCTCTCCCATTTTAAAGTGATTCGAAATCAGTCAACCAAAAACTCAATACTATCCATCATTACTTAATCTAAAAGACCGTAGTTTCAATCCCTGACAGCTAATGTCAGAGAGATATGGGATAGGCGATATGAGTTGGTCCAGTCGGAACGTCAGTGGTACACTCAGTTCCCAGTCTTCGACTACCAACTGAATCCGACACCGGTTCGAAGCTGAATCAAATCTTTCGGATGGTGACATTAAAGGTCGGTCCCTAGACTTAAATAATCACATCTGTGACCGACATACGTCTTTAAAAAAAAAACAATTACGTACACATTCAGTATAAACGAAACGCCCCTTTTAAATGTATCGCGCTTTGGTTTTGCATCATCCTATATTGTACCTACAAATTTAATCATACTTTGGCGCCCTCCGGCTGGGCCATAAATATAGTGACCTTTTTTCGTATATTGCCTCGAAATAGAAGCCATCTAATGAATGAACAAGTATCAAAGTGAAATGGAATACAGGGTATTAGTATCAAAGTATCAATTTTATTTGAGTGAGATTATCACACGTAAGTTAATTAATTTATCCCCTCGAGGCCGGTGCTACGGGATTACTCTAAAATTGTTGGTTGAAATTTAGTCCGGCTCGAGGCGCATTTTAAAGTGTTCGTCATAGATATTGATACCCAATAATTTGCAAATTGGCTTAAAACAACCGTACGATGTCGCTACTCTATCTATTGAGATATGTTGAATGACGTTAATACTGTTCAATTTGACAGGTATACGTATTAATGCTTTGGTCTAATGACTTTTTCCGTTGCATTATAGACAATTAATACGATCCGTGTAGCGGGAAAAAAATCATTGTCTAGTCTTATTTTTCTCTGCCAATTTTAATGGACAGATGATGAATTACGCATAAAATCAATCATTGAAACAAAACAGACATTGCTTGTAACTTTTCTCATACATGAAAACGTCAAATATCTGAGTCTCTGCAGTATCTGGTCGGTAAAAAAAAATACTTCCAGTCGGCAGGCGTTCGATATCAACCACTTAGCCAGAATCGATTCATTGATCGCAGATTGGTATACCGCCAAATCTTCCTATCACTGAACATGGCAGAAATCCGAAATGTAACAGAAGAGAAACCTCTGCTGTAACCATGAGGTAATAAATTCGCGCAACATGCTGCAGATGCGTTAGCGAATTCAATTAAATGATAGCAGTCAATACGGCGGTAGGGAATCACTGTAAATAAGATACTAACATTTGGGGAAATGAGATATGTCCAGATTTTAGAACTTAGAATCATAAATGTGCAATTTTGTACAGCCCTTTGTAGAAACACACATATAAATCAGTTGAACGCTTTTCATTTTATTTCCCGAAGGATGACAAAGCATTTCCTAGAGTTTATATATTTGTCCGTAGGGCAATTACGTGAAAGAAAGTAAACTATTTCTACGACTCTCATAAGCATGATTTGAAATTATCCAAGGAACAGGAAATCAGTTAGGCTTCACGTTACCCAAATTTATGTCCAAGGTTTTGAAGCTAATTATTATTTCCATCCTCATCACCCACGTCCCCCCCCCCCCCTACCAAAAGAAAAAACCTATGGGAATGTTCGGGTATATTGCATCAAGTTTCAAATCTACAGACGGTGTACGCGAATGCGCAGTCCGATCTGATACGCCAGCGAATGCATCCGACAGATACATTTTTTTGATAGAGTTACATTGGTCGAGTCATATAGCTCGAACTGTTCTGTAATTCAAAGCAATGTTCTGCAATCTAGTCTAGATTGATGACCTGTATGACCACGAGTTCTCGTGGAAGCAACGAGATCAGGTACGACACGTTTCGTAGTATTAACATACTACATTACTACTCCTACGATGAATTCCATGTGTATATACCGATACTAGTAGGTCAGCGTACTGCTAAAAGCAACAATAGTCGCAATAATTTCTATAACTATTTTCATTACTTGACAAAGGCTTAATGAATCCTTGATCAAACGTCGACGCAAGACTCTCCTTAGTCTTATTAAAACTATTACAATTAATACCACCATCACCACTACTACTACTACTACTACTACTAATACTAATACTACTATACTACTACTACTACTACTATACTACTATACTACTGTAGTATTACTGCTACTGCTACAAATACTACATCTACTACTATACTACTTCTACTACTACTATACTACTACTATTACTACTATTACTACTACTACTACTACTACTACTACCACTACTATTACTACTTTTACTACTATTACGGCGTAATATGAAAGATGAGAATGATTCCATTTTCATATTGAGAGCGCTCATGGACAAGCGGAAACATGAAAGTGCAAAAGTGAGTGCGTCTGATGAATTAGGTTTCATTTTGATTCGATGAAATCCTGCCTTAATGCACGACCAAAGGTCACTGCTTAACAATGAATGAGATCCATGGTGTAGGCATGATTTGCCTTGACATCCCTTAAAAGTCTTCATGCCATTTTTCAATTAGGATAAAATGTATCGTGTAATGCAATCACTTTATAAAACATTCCCGGGGACATAGGGAGAATCCCTCTCAGACATTATTAAAATTCTTTTGACAGACGCAAAAGAGCTCCCGAGGTTTTTTTTCAAGTTCAACAAAACAGAACTCTGCTTACTTGATCGTTCATTGTCATTTCTTTAAGATACGATTACACGTATCCATGGTATCCTACCGATTCGAACGATACCAATTCTGTCGTCTGGTCTTCACATACCGATATGATACTACTCACCGAAGGCAGAGGTTAATTAAAAGAGAACAAGGCGAGAATACGGAGAATTCCTTGTCTGAATTGCCTAGTCTGATTTCGAGGATTTTTCAAACTTGCCCTCGGTCGAACGATAATTTAGTGTCAATGTTTGATATCTTTGCAATATCACAAAAAACCAATGCCTTATTTGACATGAATTGTGCGTGTGTATTGTGCGTGCGTGCAGGTTAAATCTCATCAATTTAAATTGGAACATGATCATTTCCAGTTAAAAGCTCTTCTCATATGAAGGTATTAAGCATCTAGGCCCCATTTAATCAAGATTTATGATTGATCTGGATAGATCGCAAGTCCTCAAATCAATCGAAAACTTACAAACTTTTACCTCTTTAGTACAGAGTCGTGATTAATATCAACAAATTTATTTTGTAACAGTAAATTGATTTATCTATCAATACTTAAAAATCCCTTACAATCTTGCTAATACTAGTTTAATATTTAGGGGCGGATCTAAGATTCTTCCGCAGGCGGGGGAAGGGGTTGGTACAATTTTGGAAAATATTAGAAAACAACTACACCAGTTTTATTTTGAAAGTTTCCAATTTTTGATTGAGGAAATATACTGCGCAATTACTAAATATAGCGAATAGTATGAAAACTAGTCAGACTATAGCAGTCCCTGTAAGGAGAGGCCCACACAGGCCAATCATATTGGACCGCTGCTGCTCAGATGATGTCATGTAACACTAAAGCATCAAAACGCAACAGTAAACTAAACAAGTTAGATCAGTGATTAACATGACACTTACCAGAAAGACACGAATGTTTCTCATTTCAAAATTATACTAGCCAAGGACACTATACATAAGATCTTTATTAGATGATAGAAGCTAGACCCGTCAAAAACATGAACACTTGAATGGACCGAGACAATACGACAACGGGAAGGGTGATCATTTTGCAGCGCTATGATAATGATTTATTTACACTATATATTTTTATTGTGAGAAGTAGTGACAGATAAATTTGTTGGGCCTCAAATGGACCCCAGACGTATTTTTCTCTTTTCTTGTTTTGTTGTTGTCGTTTTTGTTTTGTTTTTAAGGCACGGAGACAAACGGTGAATTGGTTGCTTTGATTATCAGTGAAAGCCATTTATAATGAAGCTGGATTACCTGGGACTGATCACTATCGTACATGTCCTTGTGCGTTCGCGCAATCATCAATCTTTGACAAAACGCAAGCTCTCCCCTGGTCATTAATCTTACATTGCATCATGGGAAAGCTTTGGGGTCTCGATGATCCGTCGGCATAGAAAAATACGTTGACATGGACCAATATAAACAAATACGGAGGGAGATAGGAAAACGGGAGTTTGGTTATGTAAATTATTTGTGCCATTGATGTTCGTTGTGTCCTGATCTATGAATGAGATTGGTAGAAAACAAATTGTAAAGAGAGAGGCTAGATCAATAAATAATTATGAAATAAGGAGAAAAAAGAGAGACAGGCATAAAGACTGGGTGCAAAGGGGAGAAGAGCTGTGAAAGAAAGAGAGAGAAAGAGAGAGAGAGAGAGAGAGAGAGAGAGAGAGAGAGAGAGAAGACAACCAAAAGTTGAAACGTATAGGGTACCTTTCCATCTCCTTGAAAAACCAAGACAACAACAATAAGTCATTAACCCTTACATCACTTACATTATGGTCAGAAGTATTTCGCCACTCCCCTTAAAAAAACACCTATATACGCCACTGTATAAGGTCTGTATTCGTATCAGTCTTTTCCCATAACCAATGAATTTAATCGGACAACCATGTCTATATATATACATGAATCTCATACAACTCAGACCCTTGTGTATAAAATTTAAGTCCTTATAAAGTGACCTTTCTTGAAGAGTCATCTTCATAGAACGAAAGTCCCCCTATTCTGTTTCTTAAACTCGTCATATGCTTCCACCAACTCTTCAAGTTAAACCTTAAGCAGCACTTTCGCCCGACCGCTCTCAATTTCTTTTTCTCCCAACGCCTACCGCCTCCCAGCAGCTCCCGTGCACCTCGTACTTTTGGTGAGTGTTATTTTTCCGGGTTCGTTTCGCTCGAATCCGTTACTCCATTCTCGCAAACGAAACCTAATTTCTGCCAAACTAGTCTCTATCTTGCCTCCTTTCTCTCTCAGTTTCCTGCCGTGCTCGCACTGCATATAAAGTGACACTTTCCTTTCAAGCGTAAAACCTTATATCCCATCTGCCTTCTTAGTTGTTTTTTCCTCGTCCTCTCTCCCGCTCTCTCTCTCTCTCTCTCTCTATCTTTCTCTCTATCCCTCCCTCTCTATCTTTCTCTCTATTCTCTGTCTCTCTCTCTCTCTCTCTCTCTTTCTCTCTCTCTCTCTCTCTTACTTTTCTCTTTTTCCCCTCTATCCCTCTGTCTTCATTTTCCGTTGGTGAAATTAAAAACTGTCCTGTATCGCATACATTTCTCCGGTTTTTTTCTGCCGGTAGCAGATTACGGGAATGATCTTGACAATGCCGTCTTGGGCAACACACGTACTTGATTTGGAAGATGGGTTCAACACAATAGAATTACTCCCCGGTAGAGAAGGTAGAGAAGATATATTTAAAAGACTGTCCACACTGTCTGAAAAATACATTCCTGGCTGTAGCACTGTCCGCTCAGTTTAGCATCCCTACAAGTGCTATATCCTCACGATTGAAAGAACCCAAATGTTGGTATATAGTCACGTTTGAATTAACTATGGTCATAGACATGTACATGTAAGTGGATTTTTATTTTTGAAGCATGCTTTTGAAAAAAAGGAGAATCTAATTGGATTTAACGAACTGACCTACATTTCATTGAAGTGAATTGATTGATAATAATGAGATTCTTATATATCGCATTGTACTCAAGATGTCTGTCTGCGCTTTACGTAGAAGGGTAGAACTTTATGAGATAATTAAAATGTCAAACATGGAGATGTTTACTGATATATAGAACACCATTAATGAGTGCGAAAATCCACAATATACACAAACATAAGCAATGATGATTAACAAATAGGTCCATAAAATAAATAATAATTATATAAATAAATATATGACGAAAACGATACAATAGCCCCATAACAGAGCGAAACATAACAAAACAAAGCATGGCATTATTTATTATATATTCTACACTATTACAAACATGTAAAATTGAATTAAGGTGACTGAAAGCGGAGTGTTTTCAAGAGGCTCTTGAAGATTTGCAGGGTAGGTTAGGAGCATCCCGAATGTCCTGTGGCAGATTCCTCCCAGAGAGAGCAAGGTTAGATACGAAGCTTATACACATGCTTCACATATTAACAGTCGTGTGTCAATCTAAAGCTACGATCACAAAGGTTCGTAGGAACGATGCGTTCGTACGAATTTCCCTGTTTTTCCATTGTCTTCCCGAATTTCCTTTGTCTGAAAATCGTTCGTCGGCGTTCGTAGCAGGTCGTAATGGCATTTGTGACCGAGGATTTAGCTTTTGCTATATATTTCCCCCCATTATTCAACTCAAATACTGTTAATCTCTTGATATGACGATTTCCAATAATAGATAGATTGGGAATGTTCGTAAAAAATAGTTCAACAAATTCAAAGAGCTCATCATAATCTAACCCCTTCATTGACTACCCCCCCCCCCCCCCCCCCCCCCCCTCCGGGTAATACGGCATTTTCTTCAAATGGTGCCTTGGTGGTGCACGAGTGAGATGACATTTTTTTAGTTTGAGTTTATCTCACATCACTGCTCACAGAGTAAACGCCCTTTTGGCTCGAAACAGACGACATACAATATTGTTTGAACTGACCCATTTAACAGGTCCACTCACAAGCACTCTAGTAATTGAATAGTGTAAGACAAGGGACTCCATTCTTTAAACAAAATAAAAACATCAAATTTTGATAATTGATCGGTCACGTCTGCTGATAAGCAAAATGGCGTTAGCTCAAATTGTCTTACGCCGAGTTAATACCTTTCTGGCTCTAAACATACAATGAAAATTACTGAACTCTTATCATACCTATATGAATGGGTGTGCAGATCAGCTTAATACTTGAAATATGTATGCAATATTCCTCTGCAATATTGGCCTGACAAAATCTCAGTTGCATCGTCGCATGTCTTGCTACGTTAAATTTAGTCTACATGCAGTGCTAGTGAGGACGCACCTTCTTTGTGGAATCATGTTTGGAACGAAACCCGGGATTAAATCCGTGTCCAATTTCGATAAATCGTTAATCGCACTAATTGCGACGAGACGAAATGACGACAAATACAAGTCATGTTCCAGATTTTTTTATTTTTTGAAAAAGAAAAAAGTGCGAGACTATCTTAGTCGGTGGATGAAAAAGTATGTTGGCACCGAGGTGGCGACTTTTTCCGGATCACTGACTTCTAAATGGCTTCTCCCCCCCCCCCCTCCTCATGTAAGGACGCAAGCTCCAAGAGCAACCCTATAATGAATAAAGTGCAAGATATCTTTTCATAAATCGTATCTCTCCAATAACTGTCACGGAAATCACTTGATAGATTACTACGACTGAAAGGAAAATCTGAAGCGCCAGCAAAAATCGCAAACTACTTTTTCAGCGCCTTTGTCAAAAGAAGATATGATAACGTCAAAAAATGTTTACAAGAATGACATTAGACGAAAGATGATATGTCGGAAATCTGGCAGCTTCCATTTTCCTGCAAACATTTCAGACGATCAGTTTACAACGGGATGTAGGAAACTTGAACCTCTGTTAGCTTCAACTTTTTTTTTTTTTTTTTTCCATGATCAGATGATGTGAATAAACCGTAGCTCGTCTGACCCACGCAGTTAGAAAGTTTAGAAAGAACAGCAAACTTATTACAAGGTATTGGAGCTTAAACCTCAGAATATTAAGTGGTCAGTATGTCGAGGCTTTTCGAAATGGTACTCTCTCTATCTCTCTCTCTCTCTCCCTCTCTCTTTCACTGTCATTATGATTATCTCCCTTTTTTTTTTTATATTCTCTGACTCATTCTGCAAAACTAGTTTTTCCATCTCTACAAACGAACCTCTTTAGTGAATATCCGATCTCTTCCTCAACCCCCTCTCTCTACGTACATTATTTTCTTTGTTTTTATCATTTCTACCTCTATCATGAATTCTCCCCCTCTCTCTCTCTCTCTCATCCCCCTCCCCCAATATAGATAGAGAAAGAGAGAGAGAGATATATATATATATATAGAGAGAGATAGAGAGAATGTGAGAAAGGGGAGGGGAAGTTGGAGAGAGAGAGAGAGAGAGAGTGCATGAAAGAGGTAGAAATGATAAAAAAAAAGAAAATAATGTACGTAGAGAGGAGGGGTGAGGAAGAAATAAGATATAAAGAGGTTAGCATGGTAGAGATTGAAGAAGAAAAAAGGTCTCTATGATGTCTTTCTCACTCACACACTCACTCACTCAGTCCTTCCAACTTTTGTCAATGTGTTTTGATTTTACGTGTCACTATTTATCCAGTAGTGAAAATCATAGCTAAGTAGTGAAAACAAGAAACGATGGGTTCCACAAAGAGAGAAAAAAAAACCAACTATCTGATCAAGAAAAACGAGAAGAAAAAAAAAGAAAAACAAACCCAACTTTCTGATCAAGAATAGAAAAACACGTTAAGACCACCATGATTACAGGTGTCACTTGCCTTCATTCGTATGCATAGTACCAAAATTAAAGAAAAATCAATTTATTTCTTAATTCCGTTAGGTTGAAAATACTAAAGATGTGGATTATAAGCTTTTCCCCTTCAGAATTTAACTATCAACTTGGTTCAAACTGACATATCACTGACAATAATCACACACGCACACACGCGCACACACACGTATACCATACGCTGGCACGCACGTACACATACCCATCAACAGTAGCAGGAATGTTAATACTTTGCAGTATCAGTACGCTGCTTGTTCGAATATGATTTTTTTTTCAGGTTGATTTCTTGGAATATGAGATGCAAATCTAATACAATTTTGTTATTTTGTAAGTGAAAAAAGAGGTCATGGGATTTGCATGATAGAAATATCTGGATTTCGATTTGCAGTCTTATAAAATGTTTTGTTGTCACTAGATTTATCGAAAGGCTCACCAATATGCTTCCTAATCCTAGGGGGGTGGGGAGAGGACAGCGGCGGCCGATTTGAAAATGAAATAACGAAAAACGAGCTCTAAAGACCCTATGCGGCCTCCCTTTCGCAGCCTTGATAAAAACAGCGGGAATCATGCTGAAAAGTAATTAACGAGAATACAAAGTTTAGACATTATTTATTTGGTGGTTGTTGATGTTATTGTTGTTGATTTTGAAAAATCTCGTAGGGGATCCTATTTCAGGAAACAGAGATAGTTATGTGGAAAAGATACGAGGATAGATACACCCCCCCCCCCCTTTTTTTTTAAAGACAATTCTGGATGCACTGGGTTATTACCTGTGCATTCAATTATGTTAGTTAATTCAGTTAATTATTCAGAGATCTGCTTGACGGTATATATAGAATCAGTAATACCACAATTATTTTAATATCACCTTTATTGTGCAAAAACAAAGGGAAATGCAAATAAAGTCCAGGCTACTTGATTTAAAGAATATGTACAAGATCATCTATACAATTAAAGACATATGACATTTAAACATGAAAGTACATAAAAACATAATCATTTCGATAATAAAATATACAGTGTGTTTTTCCATAAATTCCTATTCATCCTATTTTTATGACCTACGTATCTCAATTGAGAAAAAAAATAGCGAAATAAGATGAAAGAATCGTCCGAAAGGTCATCTGTATTATTACCAATCAAAAGAAGATTGGAAATTGATATGAATATGATTAAGATATATGTAGAGACTGAAGAAATCTTCATTTGCATTTGGAGCCACTCATTGCCATTGTCTTTTAAAGGCAAGCATGTTCGATGTGCAGTTTATATGCAATGTATCGATGTGTTGGGGAAAGCACTGGCATTTAAACATTTGTTTTATTGAATTCGATCGATAATACAAATATGCACAATTTCTTGACTTATAATGTGAGTAGGTATTCGAAATGTTAATGGAAGAGAAGATGTAACCCCCCCCCCCCTCCGTCTCTCACATGGTGCAACCGTAATCCTACTGTATAAGAACATATTTATTTTTAATTTTATCCTTTGTACTTCCTTTTGCAGATATCACGTGATAACGACAGTGTGACCCATGACCTACATGTCAAACGGATAAAAAGACTTTCGTTTTTTTATAGCTATCCGCCTTATTACCTTTAATAAGTCCGCTTATTTGATATAAATGCAGGTTTTCATCATAAAAGAAGAAAAAGAATCCTGTATTTCTGTCATTATCATTCATGTCAGTTACTTATAATAAATAAACGTTTATTTTATTCATTGTCAATCAATATGTTCATCGTGTTCGCCGTTCCTTAAAAACAAACAGAAATAAGATCAAATACAGTTGAGTTCATTTGGCAATAATCACAATATGACAATTCATATATTACATGTTCTTCTCATACAACATGTAGAATATTGAGCTTTCAAGCATGCCATGAATTCAAATGTACATCTAAATTGCTTTCACCCAAAAATAGATATCCGGCAATTAAATGCACTACCGGAAAAAACTTGTCAAAATTAAAAATATAAGGAAATTATTTGGCATAATGATGAATGCAACAGCTTGGGGTGAAGAATACCAAACTATGTATGAAACTTACTCAATGTTTGTTTGTTTGTTTTTTATTTATTTAAATACGGTGATTAAAAACATGCTTTCAGCTTAGCATAGCTGTTTTTCAGCATGTCCGTACATGGTACATTAAACTACATATGAATAAATAGATAAAACACAAAAATTAAACAATAACAAATACATAATATAAAATAAGTAAATGTAAAGGGGAAAAAAAAAATACAAAAAATACAAAAAAAAAAAAAAAAATCCCATTTTAACTAAAAAGCTGACCTTACCCCGGAGCAAAATGTCAAATTTCAAATTTCGAGAAAAAAAAAATTTTTTTTGGGAAAAAAAAAAAATAAAAAAAAATACAAATTTAAACAAAATAAATATAATACAAGTTCAACCAAAAAATACAAATGCAAGCTTAACACGTCATTGTGTATGGATATGTAAAGTCATTTTCACATTGGTTGTCATGGAAACGGATATTGATTTGCAGAATATTTTTGCCATTGATTTCAATCATGCAGACCCAGTGTTTGTATGACAGACGTGAGAGTATGTATGGATCTGATTTTGGACCTAAAGGACAATGCTTTTAGTTTTATTGTTGCACGAGATAAGGTCTTTTATATTTGTCCTCGTTTATTAATTCAACCATTTGAGTATCGGTTTTCATTATACATTTATTGGTACACTAAATAGACTTTGAACCACGTCAGTAAAGAGATGTTACTCTATTTCTATCACCATGTTTTAAATAAATTATTGGTATCGCAGGAAAATGTATACACCTAGATCATTGTTGGTGTATCCAGGATTGATAAGGGGGTCCCTATCTTTCCCGACGGTGTTTTTTTTTTTCTGGATCATAAAATTAACAATATCATCGTCATCATCACCATCAATATAAAAATGTTAATATCATTTTTACTCTTATTATTGTAACTATTGCCATTATTATTGTTATTATTATTATCATTATTATTATTATTATTGTTATTATTATTATCATTATCGTTATTGTTATCATTACATATCATTTTCTTTTGTTTTATCAAAGTTATTATTATATTCATTATTATTATTATCATCATCACCAAAACATTAGCACAGGCTTTGTTTGAAAAAACAAAGTACGACTCTTCGATCGCTAGTAAAATCACAGGAGAAAAAAACCTTTATTTAACACTGAATGGAATGGTACTAAATTTGTTTTACCAATCATAAATTGACAGGCAGAATCTACTCATTACATGCTGTCAAGCTTGTAAATCAAAGCGAAGCTCAGGATAACATGTGGAAAAGGAATATTATAGCGGCGAATGGCATGAAATATTCATAAAGCAAATCTATTTTCCACGGTTCAAATACCATGACGCGTACTCGGTCATATTTCAAATCAACCTGAAATCGGAAGGTCAAACGAATCGCCTTGAAGATGCATAGAAATAGGGCCATTTTGATGATTGTTAGCTTAAGATAAGAGGCGTGGAAGAATAATCAAAATTTCGAGTTATGATACATGGCAAAAGTGAATAATTTATGACATATTTAAGTTAGGGTATGGCTGAACGTAGATGCTGCTTGGTAAAAGGGAACACGGCGCACTTATCAGTTAAGCGATGTTAACAAAATTCCGTTCCTTAAAATGGAAATAGAAAATATCTTAGATCATCTCTCCGCCTTACCCGCCCTCTCCCTCTCTGTCACATGTATCTTGACTGTCCATTTTCTCCCGCCGACAAAGTAATTAATGTTTTGATGCGTGGTTCTATGATAGGAAATGAACCCATTATAGAAATTGCTCCATGTCGTTTCTGTGGGTATCCAAACAGAACATATATTAACATTTTATTTACGTTCTAAACAACGATCATTGACTGAAAAGGTATGTATATACAACACCATACGTCATGGTAAACAGGTTGTCTATTTATCTTACTCCTGCCTTTCCGTATTTCTGTTGTGATTTTGCGAAGGAAATTAAGGGGAAAGACGCAATCCATTGAACATTTTTGATAATGCAGTCTCGTATGCACAGGAAGGGTATGGTGTTTACCTGTCATTCTAATTCTTGATGAAAGAGAAGAGGAAGGTTAGAGAGGGAGTCAGTAAAGAAAAAGGGAAATTGATATGAGATGAAGAAAGAAAGAGAAAGAGAGAGAGAGAGAAAGAGAGGGAACGAGAGAAAGAAGAAAAAAGTCGCCCACGATGAAAGTTGTGCTCCCCAACCTTTATTCGAATATGACGGCATCTGAAGAGCCATTTTTTGGAGGGGACATTTTCTGTTATGATACTCTTCCTCATGACATTAAAAGAATGAAAAACAAGATGACATATTATTAGTTCACCTTTCACAGAACTCAACTTTCTTTTTAAATCTTGAAAGGTTTGGCGTTAGGAACCACATTATGAAGCCGTTATTTTTAACTTGCTATGCACTGAGTAAAGCTTTGGTTACAAAGATAGAAAAATCAAAGGTTTCGGTAATATAAGCCATGCTTGAATTCGTATCATTTCTTATCCTTTCAAGTGCTTAATACGAAAATCAACACCTCAGATTGACGAGGATTTTTACTAGATGTAAGAATTGTTAAAGAAAATGACAAAAATTATTGAGACTTTATGAAGCTGTATATGCGTTTTAAAACAACAATATTTTTCGTCCTCGCAAGTCAAAATGTGACACATAATCGAAAACTGCTTAGTATAGTTGGTTTATGACTTGTTATGTCAGTGTGAGACCGTACGAACAAGGGAACATTGCAATATAAAATTAGCTAATCGAAATAGCATTACGATGGAAAATTATTGAGACAAAGCTAATCTAAACCTGACACAGCCTGTGTGAATGATTTGTTTTTCTTCTTCTAATTATGTTTCTAAACATAGATGGGTTGAGAAAGGGAGAAAGAGATAGGGTGAGGAAGAGAGATGGAGGTAGAGAGAGGGTAAAGGAGATGGAGAGAGAGAGGTGAGGAAGATTGCATCTTATATCCCTACTGCAAACGTGATGCTAATTCATTACTGGAAAGTAATTCCAATATCTGCAGTATCTCAAATTAATCCCTTAATTCCTTAATCGCGTCAGTAGGATATAATCCAGTTGACCCTTATCTCAAAGTATTTAAGGTCATAGACACGACGTATAATAAAGTTAATCAGATAATATATCATTTATAATCAATTTATAATCTCATAGGAATAATTCTTTCTTTCCTTCTCGTTTCTTTTTTCTGCAACTTATTCCATCTCTTTTGTCATCATCCTTAACATTCTAAACCCACGTGTGGTGTTCTTGTTTTGCTGGATGTTCTTCGTATTTTTTTTTTATTCCATTTTCTTTTCTTTTAAGTCCTCTACGTTCTTCATTATCCCCTTATTTGATTGTCCTTTTAAGTTTATCTGACAAGCTACACTAAAATTATCTTTATATTTCTCCCGCTACTTACAGAATGCGTGTTCACATATCCCGCGGTAAACCGCATCATAATGTGAGCGACAGCTAATGCAGTTTTTTTGTTCATGTCGCGGACGTTAACATTTCCGTTACGTCTCGCTTCCACAAAGCTGACGACATCTCGGGTCATGTATCCAAGATCAAGTGTGTTCTAAAATCTCCTGAAACGTGATTCTACAGGAACTCCTTGAGCTTTGAGTCTCCTCAGCAAATACTTGGTTTCAATTCCGCTGACCATGCAAGCAAGCATGGCCCCGACTAGGCGGACAGTAAACAGTGGCGTGTCGGCCAGGACACGGTCAAGCCGGGCAATGCTCCCTGTTTGCAGTAAAGTACCCCTCCCATTATCAGCGTAAGGTCTCGGGGAGCACCTGAACTATAATAGTGCCTCTTAGCAAATAGTTGATATCCATCCCACTGACCAAGCAAGCACATTCCTGACAAGGGGACGTTAAACAGTAGCGTACCCATCATAGGGCGGAGCCGGGGTATGCCCCCTTATAAGAAGCCCTCGATCCCCACCTCCCCCTACAAACAAATCAACGAAAACAAAGTTCCAATGGAAATTTTAGAAGCAATGGGGGATGTCTTATTTAAACAACAGCAAGACTGTTGGGATGAGGGAGGGGACATACTTCCAAAATTTCAAGGCGATGGCATACTTACGGGGCATTTCGTGTCGCCCCCTGTTTATCAATTTAAGGAAATGCTATTGGTCAATATATGGCCATGACGAATTGCGTCACATCATCCTCTTTTTCCGAGCTAAAGGAGAGTCCATTCTTCAATAATTGTTGTGCCTTTGGGGATTTGTAAAGCAAACTTATTGATATGAATTTATCATTACCATATAGATTGAACATAAAATTCGTTTTATCAAAAACTTGACCTCAATTATTTATTCATGACGATATCTTTCTTTACATATATTTATATTTATTTAGTCCAGGGCCTACATGTTTACTCACTGTTAATCGGAAGTACAGTCCTTGCATTGACTAACTCATACGCTGTCTACTTCATAGTTAGGACCTATCAATTTATTTGATAAACACGTTGTGTATTAGTCTTTTTGTTTGCTAGATTTGTGAACTAGGTGTCAACTAAAGAATTGCTTTATTTCAACGTTCCTAGCAAATGATAAGGAACGGCCACTAACAGAATTATAGGTGTTTAAAATGGCCACATACATTATTCATGAGCCATGGGGAATTAAATTAAGAGACCAACGTTTGTCCAACAAAATATATATTAACAAAACAATCTATGTTATACAAAACATTTTTTTTAAATAACATTGAGAACGAAATGCTACTGATTTGGGTGTGTTTGCCTTGTTAGTTTACAGGAAAGCGATCAGGAAGATAAATCGATTGAAATGTATATTACAATTTATTCTTTATTCAATATTCATCGATGGGAATTTCATAAACCACTTGGTAACGATACGTCATTGCTGTGGGTGATCAGTCATCTGTCAGAATTCTTGGAAGAGTTACGGAGAAGAGAAAGAAACTCTACGAAGAAGCCGAGTTTGATTTCTCGGTAAATTTGAGAAAGACTTCAAACATTGCGAGAAATATTGACCTAAACTGTCGCGTTTCTTTCTCCATCAAAACTGAGTGACACTGTGTATATATCACTACTGCGGTATCGAATAAGATGTGTCAATTACAGTGAAGAAGAGCAAATTTTGCAGACCGAAAATAGTTTTAGATGATGGCGACAATCGCTGGATATGTGACTAAAAGCACGGAGAAGCTAGGCGGTGTGAAATGTCTTCGCGTTTTCTCAGAGAAGTCGCCGTTTCAATTCGATTCAATTCCCTCACGCGTTTAATGTTTCCCATGTGTTGTAACGTATGTTAGATATGTTTCTAAAGTTATTAAATTTTCTAGATTCTGTCAACTGAAATTAGTTGTGTATACCATGGATACTACTTTTCTCGCTTCCACGAATGTAACGGTAATATATCCTTCTTGTATACCGATATGAAATTATGATATAACGTCTCTATGAGCTCTCAAAGGACTTTTGAATATTATTACCCTGGCACCTGGTAGATTTCTGACGGATAAAACTGTTGTCGTTGTTTCTTATCTTACACATATTACAAATATGACTATGCAATGACTGTGATGAAGATGGACGTAACTAATATATTAACATAATAACGGGAATGATGTGGCATAAAATGAAATTAAAATATAACGAAATTAAATAAATGGAATGAATGAAGTAAACGGAATGAAACGAAGTGCAAAGAAAGGGAATGAAATGAAATCAAATGTTATTTAATGAGTTTCAATGAAATAAAAGAAAACGAAATGACATAGGATAAAATAAAAATGCATGCCTTTCATTAACCAAACACGAACATATTCAACATTCGCGATAGAGTAATACTATCGCATTCACATTTGTATCAATTAGCAGCTAACAAAAATCACTGCACGTAATACTTTTTGTACACGAAGAGTCACTCTTGCTGACTTACAGCTGTGTCAATGACTCGTGTTCTAGACGCATCAAGTGAACAATGTTAACTCATGTTCTAGACGCATCAAATGAACAATGTTAACTCATGTTCTAGACGCATCAAGTGAACAATCTTAACTCATGTTCTAGACGCATCAAGTGAAAATGTTAACTCATGTTATAGACGCATCAAGTGAACAATGTTAACCCATGTTCTAGACGCATCAAATGAACAATGTAGACTCGTGTACTAGACGCATCAAGTGACAATGTTGACTTGTGTTCTAGACGCATCAAGTGAACACTGTCGACTCGTGTTCTAGACGCATCAAGTGACAATGTTGACTTGTGTTCGGGTGATATATTTTAAAACAGATGATGGTAAAAAATTTCACTACAAATATTGCTTTGAATTATTAACGCGGTATTAACGCAATCAAAACAACACCACGTGCGCAACGAGCATAAAATAGGTTGGCACCCTCGTTATGTTTAAATGGATGGTCCTTAAAACGTATGTGAGGGTGACATCCAACTAATATGATTAGAATATGATCACTAAAAATACTGCTTTTAATTACTTTGCACATTATAGTTAATTGCCTCTATAGGATTAATTAGCTAAGGCAATGACGCAATCAAAGCGACGACTCGAGTACAACGGAAAATGTAAGTTAGTTTCTTCGTTACGTTTCAGTGTATCTCAATCGTGCTAGCAGCAGAAATCTCCACTCGTAAACAGGTAGATGGTAAAATAAAGATGTTTGACTGTATGCACTTGATT
Organism: Strongylocentrotus purpuratus; assembly: GCF_000002235.5. Classification (NCBI taxonomy): domain Eukaryota; kingdom Metazoa; phylum Echinodermata; class Echinoidea; order Camarodonta; family Strongylocentrotidae; genus Strongylocentrotus; species Strongylocentrotus purpuratus. The sequence continues at coordinate 30,181,276 of NW_022145601.1, read as the reverse complement.
GCGATGTTAATGACGCTAATTACTTTAATTGGGTATATAATGATCCTGGGAATGGGACAGGGTCAAGGAATGTGGCTGCATGACGACGTAGTACGTTTCGTTGTGTAACATGTCCTTCTTATTAGGATGGACCTAATCATTCCAGTATGTTTCATCCGAACGTTCTATGAAATACACCATTTTTTGTTATTCCAAAGAACATCATTTCTATATGGAGGTATGATATCTGCGCTCGATCGGACCCGTGATCGCAACTTATATCTTAAAGATACTATGTCCCTTTTGCAGCCAACCTCAAATTATGTAGAACTTCGCAGGAATTATGAATATGTTATGTTAGTCCTATCTGTGAAATTTAAACGTTAGCAGTGTCCTAATATTCAAATTATGCAAGGAAACTCGTTTACTTGCTAGACTTCACTGTCGAACACTATTGAGTGACTGACCGGCTTTTTTCTTCTTCTTTGGTAATAACATACATAAAATGAGCGGTAAAGGGTACATGAGCATTCGTCTACATCAATAACCCACTTCTTGTAATGGCCAAAGTCAAACTGATTGAATCTTTGCGCAGAATAAAACGTACAGCCATTCGGTACAATGGTCTGAATATCAAGACTATTACTTATTGGCTCTATAGCTATAAGTCGATTTCACAACTTATAGTCGTTATCTTCCCACTTAAAGACATTTTCAAGCCCCCCCCCCCCCCCCCTTTTTTTTAGGGAACTCCTAAATTAGTATTATCTTTCAAATGCCGTTGGAATTTAACCTTTTCATTTTTTTGGCCTGCAAATGGGACATAGTACCTTTAAGCTACCAAAGAGATATTAACAAATATATATACATTCAATTTGACGCATGGCAGTTTGCAATCGTTGCTAGTGACCACCCATAGTCCTCTTGGCTTGTAAGAGGTTATCCGACATGTCAACAAGTGTATCAGCCTCCTGTATTCTATTTAAACAGAATAACTCATAGCAGCTAAATACAATATTTTATAATTAAGGTCTTGTGGTTAAAGAGACGATGAATCTTACTTAATACATGCGTGAACCAACAATTACCAACAATTACTTTTTAATAACTTATTATAAACATTTAATGGACGAATTCTTAAATACTGAAGCTTACATTTTGAAAAAGACAAACCCCACGAATATAACCGATAATTCGAATTTAGGAAAGGCAAAGTAAAAGTTTAGCCTGTATAGAAAATAGTACTTGAATTTTCGGACAAATATCGCTAAATTTTCTCGAGGAATGCGATGTTTTTTTGTCCATTAGGTTAAGTTCCTCCTTAATAAATAATAAGAAAGAGCCAGATGAGAGTGGAATCTTTTCCTGAATAACTGTTTTTGAGGGTTGCACTTATCCGACATTATAGAGTGTTCACTCGTCACTTTTTCATCAAAAAACAAAGTACATTTCAATGATACCCTTTTATCTGACCACAATTTATACTGTAGGAAATGGTTACGAGATGGATCAAGACTCAACTCAAAACTTTATTTTTATTCATTTTGAAGTATAATGACACTTTTAGCGCCATTTCGGTGACATTTCTGAAGCGACTTTAGATCCGCTTAAAGATGTAAGTAGTGGATAGAAGCTCAGCTTAATGCATGGGTGAAATAATACGAACAAAAGACATTTAGCGTGCTGGAAGGATGTATAAAATGTAATCTGAATCTTGAAAAGGTGATAGGAGAGAGAACAAATTCTTCATTATGAAGATTTTTATCTTCACTCATATCTTTTTTCGTCTTCAAAAGGCGACGTATAGTAATGGAATGCTACAAGATTTACAGCTACGAAGGAAAACTATTTGGTCCTCTTCATCTTTATGACGAAGAAAACGATTACATTTTTTGAAATCCACTGCATTGACGATATACAGGGGTTAAAATAATCTTTTAAAAGAAAAACAAAGAGTAGAATTCGACAGGATATAAGAAAAATCGACTATATTAGACAAACACTTCTGTGATAATTTCTCAGCGGTCATTTTAATACCTGTACCGTATTCCTACTTAATCCCTGAACCAAACACTATACCTAACTATAACCCTAAACTTAAACTAAGACCCGATTGAAACCATAATTCTAACCTTATCTTAGATAACAAGAAATATATTATACCGTTGTTGATTTTTTTAACCAGGAATTTCGCCAAACATTTGAAGTTGGGTCCAAAAAGCACAATTTAGATTTTAATGACGAGGAATATAACAAATAACTAGAATGCAAATTCTATAAAAATGAACCAACTATCATGATAGCATAACTTGTTTCGCGGAGTATGTGGACATTTGAACAATTTAAAATTGTTACTGCTGAATCTAAATGTTTTATAGGTGCACCAGCTGCTCGGTAAATTCAGGGCGATACACCTAGCTTGTGAATCACTATTTCGTGCGCTTGCTTGTCAATGAACGTATGTAGTAGGCGTACTTGAGAAGTTTAATAATATGTTCTCCCTCGATAAATTGTTCAATTATTCCACGCTCTGGATTCTATTAAGTATTCAAAAATGTCAAGACTGAGATGAGTTTTAAGCTGAAATGTAAAAAACACACGCATTAACGATTTTTTTTTTCTTCTTTAAACTGGAAAACTAAGTGTAGATGGGTAATCAAGGGTGGATTTTTTGCTTTTAATACCTCCATTAGCTCCCAGCCTTTCATTTTAATAATCTCTTCACAAGATTAGATCTGTTAGTAAATAGTTCTTTTTGGAATTGTTTTCCTCCGCTATCTCTCTTTCAATTATTTTTCTCTTTGTTTCTATATTTTTTAAATCTCTCTCTCTCTCTCTTCCCGTGCTATATTTGATCCTCTCTGTCAAACTACAACATAAAATAATTCAAGCTCTATGATCCCTTTAGGAAATAGTCAAACATATACCAACTGCATTTAAATAAAATAAGCTTTAACAAATAATTGAAGGCTTGCATGTATCATATTGATCATTTTCATTTCGCCATACGGGGTGAACAAGTCTCTAAGGGGCTGACGTTCACGGTTCGATGAAAATAAGATTCATACAACGAAAATTATCTTAGACGAAGATAAAACGAATCCTAATAAAGCACTTTCATATCCTGCGTACATTTCATATTTTTATATTTGACACATCCTGCATGTCCAGTAAAGAGTAAAGCCAGTATTATTATGGAAAAGAGGTGGAAAAGAGGAAAACTTGTTGAGGGTCTATTCCACATGGGACCACCTCCTATAGCGAGCCGGGACAACCTTCAGGACCGTGGAAGATAACGCCCTACCCCCTTTTAGGAATGTATATTCACCAAATATTCATATACAAACACATCTTAAACAGCATCTTATTTAGTATTCATTGATGTGAATCTAAGGTGGTTCACAACCTTTAACTAAGGCATTTATCATTAAACAAACAAACCCACGCGCCTTTAAAACTAAGGTCAGGATTTCTAAGGTCAACATAAAACGATGACGTAACAGAAACGCTTCGATTAACAGAAAAAAACAAAATGTTTGAAAAATCAATGAATGATTTTAATAAAACAATCGAAATTATAGAACTTATTCTCAAAACTATTCCAGGGTTTCAGTGCTGATCTGCTTTCCAATGGTGTGGGATTAATAACGAAAATTGTCGATATCAAAAATGTCACTTCACGCCCATACGATATTTATCATCAATGATATTATACAAAATGCTAGATGTTAGATTTGATAAATTGTCGTTTTTTTAGACCAAAATCGGCCAGGCCTTTTCCACGCTTCTGCGTTATGACATTATTATTATCTTCCCAAGGGTCGACAAAAATATCATGTTCATGCTCTGAATTTGATTTACTTTTTCCTTGATAACAAATTCTGCTTAAACCAAGTTATTCCGCCGCGGCAACTAAAGCGTGTACATAATTAAATGTTGCGCCTTTTCTCCCTATATTCCCCTTCCCTAAAATAAAATCTCCCCGATATAATAGCTCTTCCTCTCTTATTACGTATTTTCATGTATGCTTGCACATTCTCATCTCTATCCAAACAGGGCTTTAATGAAAGTTATAAACCGCCCACACTAGAAACCTTTCACGATGCAATAAAGCAACACTCTGTGTATATAATCTTTGTCACGACCTGTTATTTTTGGTTGGTTATGGGTTTTAAAAAAAGCACCTTTACCCCTATCCTTTGGCTCGGGAAGGGAAATAGAGGAACGCGAACCCATTTGATTGGGGTGAACGCACTCTGTGGATCTCGAGGATATTTCTAGATGCAATCACTTTGTCATGATGTCATTGATAGATTTTAACTAGAGGGGTAGGCATTGTTCCTGTGCCCAACATGGTGACACGACTAGGTTGATACCCATCGGAAAGGCTTGCTCGCCGCAATTTCATGATTACATTGTTCTCCTTTTTAAGTGTGACATTTTAGTCACCCAATATAGAAGAAGTTAGGGAAAGGGAATGATGCTGTTGGCTATGTGAAATCTCACGGTTGCTTGATCTACTAAAACTCCCGACTGAGATATAAAGATAAAAAGATCTTAAAGAGAGACTTACGGAAAGAAAGATACCAAGAGAGAGTTTGTGTGCGTGTGTGTGCGCGCGCGTGTGTGTGTGAGAGAGAGACAGAGACAGAGAGACAGAGAGACAGAGACAGAGAGAAAGAGAAAGAGAGACAGAGAGACAGAGAAAGAGACAGAGAGAGGTGTGTGGTGGAAAGAGGAAGATGCAACATAAAAGTCGTTTTTCAAAGATATAGAACTTTGTGTCCATACATTTTCAATAAACTCCGAAGTCGAAGACCAACATAATTGGATTCCTTTCAGAGTTCTATATGATATCATTCGTTTTGTCAATTTATAGAACATGTTCTTTTATAGTGCACATTGACACAAAGCCAGAATTAAAGTCTTTTCAAATGTCAGTGTACGTTTTTTCAATTTAGAAAACCCATAAAATTTTTCAAAAATTGCCATCGATTAATATCATGTTCCACAACATTTCGGCTCTTTTCAAAACCAGATTCTTACTTTGATATTGTTGCCTTCGTGTTCAGGTTCTTAATATACCTTTCACCAAAAGTGCATATTTCTACCCTGTATTCAAAACTTTTATTTCAAAAGTGTGATTAAGACTCATGAAGAAATTACATTCTAGGTCATAATATGATATTATAACAATTGCTATTTGTGCTAATTCCCCTTTTTTTTAATGATTTCATATCTAATAAAAAAGGCTTCGAATGTTGGTTTAGCCTTAATAGTCGCAACAGTTATAAGGTAGTATGGTGGCATTTAAAAACATATTTGTGTTTGTTATTAACTGGTTATTTCCTCAAAGTGTGCTTTTAAAAGACTGTTTCGTTATAAATCATTTCAAATCAAAAGCATTTCAAAGTTCATTATTCTCATGTATTGAAATGAATTATTTTGCCTTATATTGTTGTAAAGGAAATATTGTTATAAGCCAGTGTTATGATGTAGAAATTCGGAGCCAATGGTGACAAATGCGAAAGAATACCATAAAAAAAAACGAACTATTACTTTTATCAATATAATTAACATCAACTTTACTATACAACATCTCTTTTCATCCCAAGCCTATATACGAGCCATAATCAATCATCAACGCTATTTATCATCAACGCTATTTTTCGAGAAAAAAAATAGCAACAATGATTTCAGTGAAAGTGGTCATTTTCTAGATAACAAGATGTATTTTGTGTTTATTTGCTTTTTATTTGTAATCTTGATATGAAATACAATCTGAGTTTGATTTTTCAATCTAACTTTTATGAGATAGCAAATCTACTTCCTATGCATCTATGAAACCGATTCATTAATTCTCGAAACTATCCACTGGAATTCCATCTATTCGAACACTTTGGGTATAAATCTACTGCGGCGCCCACTGCCTATTAAGTGTGAATAGACCAACTCTATGAAGAAAGTCGTTTATATTTGAATGGACTTGCGACGGCAAATTTCAGGCTTTGGCGTATACGCCTAAACATCTACTATCTTTGTGGAGCCGTGCGGTAAATGAACCACATAACGCGATAAAGAAAGCATGTAATACGATTATATGAGGATAAACCAGTTACTATACTCTATAGGTAATGGCCCATTGGATAGGTGGCGTATCTTTATCTAAGAATAACGTAGGCTGGCCGAAATGCATCCATGCATGTTGAACATTCAAGCTTATATATATAAAGGTTCGAAAGGAAGATTTAAGTTCATGGCTGGATTTATATCTTTAAAATAATTGCATACCAAGATTTGAATAAGAATGCTTTTTCGATATATCTTTTTTCCATGTTTTCATTCTTTTATCATGTTATTAATTAAAGGTTTCACATACCCAAACTAGACTTTATTAGGAATTTGTTATTTATCTGAGAGACCCAAATGCACGTAGAGCATAATTCATGGTGAAATGTAAATTGTAAGTTGGAAAAAAAGACGCTATACGAACTTAAGCAATGGATTGGGAAATTAAACCCATATTACGTTGCAAGTTTTTAATACATTTTTGTCGTAATCATACGTCAACGTGAATTGTTGCGTACAATTAAATGGTTTATACCATAGAAATGTAGTTAAACAGGAAAAGCAAAACGAATGTCCTTGTTTAAACGTTTACAAAAAAACAAGGTTAAAGGGTGAGCGAATAGATGAGCTTTGAAGTGCTCGAAAACCTAAAATAGAATCCTTCTTATCATTGTAAGTATACGTTCCTTTTTTGTATTCACCTTTACGTTGATTAATATATCATGACAGTTACAGAACCTTAAATAGTCTAATCGATCAGGTAGACAAATTTGAATTATTCATTTTTGTCCATTAACGCGAACCCGTAATAAAGGTGTCCAGCTTTAAAACATGGCAATCTCAGAGTATGCTAAAGCATCAATCTCGCGTCTTTCTAGTTTTCCCGCGCTGTTTTTGTTTCTCCCTGTGTCGTCTGCGTGGAAATATACTGCAAACTAGTTTGGGTTCACAAGAAATAATTATATAGGGTCTCTCGCGTAGTCATAGAAATTTATCTCCCATTTGGGTTAGAAAACTAATGAATATCATTAGCATTCATTATTATACATCGGGAATGACTAGTTATCAACAACCGAAATTGCATTTTATGAATTTTCTGGAGAGGCGTAATTTTTTTAAAAGACAGCCAATTTGTTGTTGCGTTTCTGTACACGGGCAACCCAAATGTATGTGTTGGTCATACTATTGTTTTTAATATATTTCGATGTTAATAAGATAAATGTACTTAATCAGGTTGTTATATCATCATATAGTTTAACCGTCTAATATCACTAGCGACGTATTCAGTTTGCTGATACATGTGTGTTGAATAATCAAGAGTATCATTGGTATAGTTATTTCTTTATTTCATTTGTGGAGGGGGCACACTACATGTGACTAGACAGAAAAACAAACTGACCCTCCTTTCTCTTCCCCGATATACATAGTACAATAGCTAGGTAATTGCAGGCGAACCACTATACCATAACACCTTAAACGTACTGAAGATAACGACATCTGTTGAAGGCGAATCTGTGCAAACAGAGTAGCATTGGCATTTACGGTGAGTTTCGCAATGGAGTGATGAGAAAATATTTGCGTATGAATTTAGGTGAAAAGTACGACTCATGTTTAAACAGCTCGATAACATTTATATTTTGAAAGATAATGTCATATTCACGAATTTTAAGCTTTTGTCATTTGATCTCCATACATTTGAAAATACAGACTGTAAGTCAAAGGTTTAATGTCCTCTCTCATCATCTGGCATGAGAGTAACCAAACTGGAAAGGAAGGATTTATTCCTCTTTTGACCGATACGAACAAAAATCACGGAAAGAAAAAGCTGCAAATACCTACAAGCAAACTGTGCACCCTCCTGGTTTCCAGAATAAAGAAATTCAGCATGGATATAGAAAATTGTGAATGTACAATTAGAGTACAACTCACCATTTAAAAAAACATATTGATATTTTTAATATGGTAGAAAGACAAAAGTTGCTCTCAACAATTTAAGATGACTGTTTGAAGTTTGCGCGACGCAGTGACAGCATTATGTAACCTGCTCTCAAATAATTCGGATATTGGTAATCTTATGGATAGCTTATTACAGGTAAATGGATCAATTCATCGCTTGGCACTTAAAATCAAAAGCGTCCAGAAATGTTAATAAATAACAAAAAATGATCTTGAGTGTACTGATGAAGAATGGCGGAGAGAAATATTTAAGAAAAAATTGTTATAACCATGACTGATAATGGCATTAGGCGCTGAATACATCTACGAAACTTCTCTACGAACTTTCTAAACGCTTTACAAGATTATTATTATTACTTGCAGTAGCATTCCTTTGCATGAGATCTACCCGACATATCTGACTTACCTCATCCACGTCTCTCGTCTTTCTCGCCGGCCTACATTCCGCCATATGGTCAACCAAGCAGAGGACGAAGATCAGGTTGACGACGAGGAAAGCTCCTCGGCCATTTCCAGAGAACTTCATCACTTTGTTATCCGGCGATTTCGACAACTGGAAGGAATACCAGCTCGGCGCCCTGTCCCGTTACCGAAGAGCTCGACCGCTGTCTAACGCGTGGTATTAATGTCCCCAAATCGCTCAGGTCATTTTTATCCTTTCAAAGAGATGAGAAGGAATTCTTTAAGATGGAGGGGAAGCGAACTAATGAAGATTGATATTGGTGCTCTTCTGATTTGAGTTATTTTGTACCAGGGACCACTTCCGAGTGGGATCTCGCCAAGAAGCAGGCGGTTGGACGGAGGGTAATAAGGGATAAGAAATAAGCGAAGGAAATAATTTCTGATCAGGTATCGTTGCACGTTCGTCTAGATGAAGATACTGAAGATATCTCCGCTCCGTATCTCAAATTGGAGATATAGATTGATGTATCGCTTTGGTATGAATGATATGAAGAGTGTGATGCACAGGCGTTATTTATACAGACAGGACATTCAGTGTGTGTGTGCGAGCGCGCGCGCCCTGACCGCTCAGCCGATACATAGTGAACTGATAACACAGTTCGATTGAGCGATCACTAAAAAGTCAGTTAGACGATTCCAGCCGACTGGCGGTTGGAGAAGTTTATACCTCCCCTTTTCCTCGTACTCACCCAGCTCCGATGAGTTTCTATCTATGTCCTTTCTGTTTGTGTGATTCTCATACTCTCTCCCTTTTTCTTCTACTATATAATACTATTTAACCATTCATTAATCTTTCTTGCTATCATCCATCTGCTTCTTCATCTCCAGCCGATTTTTATTTTTCATCCCCCGATTAATCAATCGTCAATTGCATTTGGTATAACATACAATAAGGCAATGTGAATTAGAGATCAGATGATAAATACCACCAATTTTCGTCATGAAAGCGCGCGGATAACAACTATCAAACTCATAATGAATATACATACTACAGACAGTACATCCATGGAGATATAAGAAGAGATATCTCCATGGTACATCTAATCAGAGACATTTGGACACACTTAAATGCCCGCGGAAAAATACGGATTTTGAGCTATTGTTTAATGAAGTGTGTTTGGGTGGGTCTGTCTGACTCGATTATAATCGTACTAAAGCTCACGGGTCTCTGCTTTACCTTCGATGACTACCGGTCCGGATCAATTGTTTATTATGTAATGATTAAGTTTCCATTTGTCTCCAATAACCTCTTTCCACTAATCTGTAAATCTGTAGTCAAAACACAGCTATCTATTCATTCAACAGTGCATTTTGATAAGGTCCTTGAAAAACCAAGCTCAGGTTGTGTCAGCATTAGACAATATAACATTAATGATTTTTTTTTTAAAGATGGATTAACTAATTTCCTTACATTTAATATATCATTTGACTAAAATTAACGTGAACTTTTGCTTTATGATGATTATAAATACTGATTTATCAAGAATATGCTCTCAGTGAATATAATTATTTCCGATTACCTCTTTACATGCAGCAAATTTACAGGTATTTGATTTAATTCAAATGATTCGATACAAGGCTTTAGGCGCAGTAAACATATGATTGTGACATTTTAAAAATATGTATGTAACTATGACATGTAAACCATTCATGAGCTCTTCAAAAGACGTACATTTTACATTTAAAAATATAGTGAAACTTTTCAACTTGACATCCCTAGGATCCTGAAAGCCGCCCAATATGAATGTAATGGTAGAAGGTTAGAAATCCTTTATTACACCACGTACAGGACGAAATACTCATAGGTTAAGCTTGAAATGAACATCTGCATGTGCCGTATTGTTATCAATCATGTTAGTTTGCAGGCATAGAACCTTGTCAGTCGTTGTCCGTAATTGGGTCTGCGCTGTGAGACTATGCAGACAGCATACTGCGTACGCTCTGTACTGTGCTGCTCCGGACACAGCCAGACACTATGAGAGCTAGGCTCTGCTCAATGCCCAAGGCTTTAATAGTACATGTGCCTGCTGTCATGTTTAAAATCACCCGACGACGACCCGTGCACTAGTCACACGTGTAGAATACAGGTAAAAATATTCAAATTACAAGTTCATGAAATATAGGTCTCCGAGAAATGAAAAAAAACCATCATTAGATTATTTTTAAACGACGCCCACAAATTCCATCGAAATTCAATTGAAAATGGATTTGCGCTAGCGGATTCTATTGTTTATTTTCTTTCCAAGCAGCCCACCTGAAGTAAGTTTTGACTAATGTTACAATGTGTCGCGACAATGGTTTATTAAGGGTTATGCTCGATTTTTATTTCATGTCTAGGTAGGGAGGGAGGGGCCGTTTTGAACGGGCAAGTTTCTATCACAAAATTGATCGGTATTGAGGAGGTTGTCATTTTGTTCTCCTTTTTTAAAAATCAAATTGATGTGGAAAACGCGAATTGAAATTTGTAGAACTCATTTGTATATGTAATTTTCATAAATAATTGCAATCAAGAGCAATATGAAAAGCCTATCGTATACCCAATATAAATCATGTTAGGATTACCTAAAACGTCACGTATCTGGACACCTACCCCCTGGACATCCACCCCCGCCGGATAACCACCCCAGTTAACTACCCCCTAGGACAACTACCCCCGTGACAACTACCCCCGGACAACAACCCCCTAGGACAACTACCCCCGGACAACAACTTCCCGGACAACTACCCCCTATGATAGTTGTCCTATAGGATGGTTGTCGCAGGGGTTGTTGTCTGGGGGTAGTTGTCCGGGGGTAGTTGTCTGGGGTGATTGTCCTAGGGGGTAGTTGTCCGGGTGGTAGTTGTTCTAGGGGGTAGTTATCTGGGGGTACTTGTCCCGGGGGTAGTCGTCGATCCTAGAGGATGTTTGCCCTAGGGGGTAGTTGTTCTAGGGGATAGTTGTGGTCGGGGGTAGTTGACCAGGGGTGTTATCCTGGGTGGATGTCCAGGGGGTAGGTGTCCTAGAACCAAAACGTCATTGTCCTGTTCGCAGATTTATAGACGACACACAAGGCTATTGAATTTGCCTTTAGGTTGATTTCTCGAAAGTATTTGCGACCGAGTTGGTGGCTTTTTTCTGTATCTTGATTCATCCTGCGGACATGAACTCTGTTAAAAGATTTTGTGTCCAAATACTCAAAAGAGTAGTGCCCTCAAGATTTCTGTCGGTGATTCTGAAGTGTAACCATATCTAGCTCGGCAAGGCTTTATTGCCAGACGTGATTTTTTCCTCTTTTTTTTTTTTTTTTTTTGGGGGGGGGGGGGCATTGGGTTGACATTAATTGTTTTGGGATTATCTGTGTATCAACTTTATCATATCAAGTTTGAGGGGGGGGTGTATGTGGAGTGACATTAACATTATGTCGGCAACTTTCTGTTATTGTCTGCAAAGAGGGAATTTTAACAGCCATGTCGGCAAACTATCTTTAAGAAAACAAATTGGTAAATCGTGGGCAGATTTGATTACAAAAATGACTATTAAAATCGAAATAACTACTCTGACAGTGAAAGTGATCGAGCGATGACCCGGTATGTATTAAGCACACTGAACTTTATGATCTGGCTACGATCTGATTTCTGAAGAATTTGCAATAGCATTTTATATGAACGTTCAAAGTTCTAAAATCTTAATGATCGATAATTTATAAAGTCATATGAGAAATGGAAATAATATTTCAATAGATTTAAAGCTTCCTAGAGGAGAATAGTTAAATCGGCTCAAAATTGTAGTGACGTCATACCAGTAGTGCGACTTTCTACGATTTGAAGCCGATTCGCCTTTTATTCTGACTAAAAGGCTAAATGCACACAAATTCGGGTTCTTGATATTCTGAAAATTATTAAGAATCTATATCAGAAAGATGATGATTGATAAGATTTCTTTATTTAGAATAACTGCCATTCCTTCAAAAATGTTATCGCAGGAGGATAATATAGTTTACGATGGGTTTGTTACGTACTCTTCCCCGTTCTTGCGTTTGCGCCCCCCCCCCTTCGCCCTACTCTAACATCAAGATGATTTGACGCCCCCAGGCCTACACAAGTATTGTCTAACAGCAGTAAGCGAATAGGCACTCCAAGAAGCCATATTTATTCCTCATGAATGATAAAGACATTCATACAATGAAATGTACTACTTTTAAAATCTTTAAAACATTTTTAAAAAATCACCGCAAGTATTTTCAAAAAATCAACTCTAGATCGATTTGAATACCCTATTGTATGTCCCATATATATCATGTTCAGATTAAATATGTTACTATAATTGATTTGTCATAAGTATTTGATATCTGTATTAACTTTGCTCGCAATGAATTATGTTAGCTACATGTCTTTAGTTTAAGGTTTTTATATTTCGTTATTAGGTGATACGTAACGAAGTCAACGTATCACCTTTTGATTTCGTCAAGATTTTTCTTTATTATTATTATTTATTTTTATTATTCTTCCTCGAATTTGTTCGCAGGATATCTCAAGACTGAATAAAGCCATTATCATGAAACTTTCAATGATGATAGATCTTAGTCTAACTTAGAACTGCGTGAATTTTCAAAGACTCAAAATTATCGTGACGTCATCCAGGCGCCATTTTGTGAAAATCAACTAATGATCATATCTTCATAACGAATAAGAATTTTTCATTCATATTTATCATGATTAAGATCAATATCCGTCCGGTCAATTTCAAGTCAATAAAAGTCCGTAAATGCGCGCGTGCGCGCTCGTCCGCGCGTTTACGCGCGCGCAAAAAATTAAAATGCGCTAAATCATCCCAAATTTTTTTTGCATACGTTTCAGGCCATATGGAGCATTTGATAAAAAAATTACGCACACGCGCATGCGCGCGCGTTTTCGTGCGTACTGGCATTTTGCAACACAGAATCGCCGATTTTTTTCTGACATCATATTTGGTACATTTTTCCAAGCATTTTGATAATTTGTTCACCTTTTAATAACGCAATGAGCGTCCGTCAAAGTTGACAGCACGCGCGGATTTGCGTTATCTTTATCCACAATACATGGGCAAAAACATGCCTATATAAAATTCATTGTAACTCTTTAGAATAGATAGAAACTCCTAATATTTTTTCATATTTGGATAGATTATGAGTCGGAGATATGATTTCATGTCTCATTTTATCCTCAATTAACTCATGACGTCATCATAATGGCCTCCAAACTCAAAATTTTAATTTGCATATTATGACGTCAGCATATTTTTGGAAAATTGATTGTATCTCTGTAAATATGGATCAATTTTCTTTTTAATTTTGATATGTTCTAGCTGAGACAATTTTCTACAAATGTAGTATTCACAATTTTTATTTTTGACAAAAATATCATGGTGTATTTTTGCGATTAAAGGAGGTATGTCAATTTTTCGCATTTTGCGTGTATTCTCTATGGGACATGACTTTTTCTAAAAACTGGATTCTACACTCCTGTCTTTCGCGAGCAAAATCTCCGTTGTTTTAGCTTCGTTTTCGCTGAGCTTCGAATATGTTGTAGCTGAGACAATGAGCTATCAAAATTGTGCCCTTTATTTTTCGATTAGATGCCGGGATCATGCTCATATTTTACTTGCAAAGTAGGATTTCTGAATTCCATTTCCCGTTTACGTGTAATCGCTATGGGAGATGTTTTGGTATATCGGTAACGCAGTTGACTTCCAACCTCGAGATCCCTGGTTCGAGTCCGGGTGTCTCCAACACTTTTTTTCACTTTTTTTTTCCTTCTGACCTTCACTGTATCATCTCCTTTGATTATTTAAACACGTAGATTCGCAAATATCGTCATAAATAACCCTTTTTACTTTATTATTACCCTATTTTCACTTAATCCATTACTTTTTGCGTGTAATCCCTATAGGAGATGACTTTTTCTTAAAATCTGGAGTCTACATTCCTGTCTTTTGCGAGCAATATCGCCGTTATTTCGGCTTGGATTTTGTTGATTTTTGAGTGTGTTGTAGCTGAGACTATATGCTATCTAAATCAACCCTCATTTTTTCAATAAGATGTCATGATCGCGCTCATGATCATGATCTTTATCATCATGATCATCATTATCATAATGATGATAATCATTTATCAATTACATTTTCATTTCTTTGAATAAGATAAAATCGTCAAAAGGTGTTCTTCATGATGTAAATTAGAGTCAAATGTGTAACTAGTTACTGCACAGGGTCAACGGTCATATATTGTTTCAATCTATCTTCCCTAGATCCATGATGATCAAGGAGACACAATTTAATCTTTACATATGAATAGATCATAATGGGAGAAGCATATAAATGGGAGAAGCATTTTACAAAATAATATATCGTGTAATGCATTATTCGTTATGTAAACCATTATCATACGTATCACCTAATTCGTCTAAGTGACGAATTAAAGTCTAGTATTTATTTTGTGTCTGTATAGAAGAAATTATTATTATTCTTCCTCAATTTTGTTCGCAGGATATCTCAAGAATGGCTAAAGCCATTATCATGAAACTTGCCATGATGATAGATCTTAGCCTAACTTAGAACTGCGTGACTTTTCAAAAACTCAAACTCATCGTGACGTCATCCAGGCGCCATTTTGTGAAAATCAACTTATGATCATATCTTCATAACGGAAAAGTATTTCTCATTCATAATTATCACGATTAAGATCAATATCAGTCCGGTCAATTTCAGGTCAATTAACGTGCGCAAATGCACGCGTGCGCGTTCGTCCGCGCGTTTACGCGCGTGCAAAAATTAAAAATGCTCTAAATCATCCCAAATTTTTTTTGCATACGTTTCAGGCCATATGGAGCATTTGAAGAAAAAAATTACGCACACGCGCATGCGCGCGCGTTTTCGCGCGTACTGGCATTTTGCAAAATAGAATCGCCGAATTTTTTCTGTCATCATATTCGGTACATTTTTCCAAGCATTTTGATAATTTGTTCACCTTTTATTAACGCAATGAGCGTCCGTCAAAGTTGACTGCACGCGCGGATTTGCGTTATCTTTATCCACAATACATGGGCAAAAACATGCCTATATAAAATTCATTGTAACTCTTTAGAATAGATAGAAACTCCTAATATTTTTTCATATTTGGATAGATTATGAGTCGGAAATATGATTTCATGTCTCATTTGACCCTCAATTAACTCATGACGTCATCATAATGGCCTCCGAACTCAAAAATTTAATTTGCATATTATGACGTCAGCATATTTTTGGAAAATTGATTGTATCTCTGTAAATATAGATCAATTTTCTTTTTAATTTTGATATGTTCTAGCTGAGACAATTTTCTACAAATGTAGTATACAAAATTTTCCAGTTTGACAAAAGTATCATGGTGTATTTTTGCGATTAAAGGAGGCATGTCAATTTTTCGCATTTTGCGTGTATTCTCTAGGGGACATGACTTTTTCTCAAAACTGGATTCTACACTCCTGTCTTTTGTGAGCAAAATCTCCGTTGTTTTATCTTTGTTTTTGCTGAGCTTTGGATATGTTGTAGCTGAGACAATAAGCTATCAAAAGTTTGCCTTTTATTTTTCGATTAGATGCCGGGATCATGCTCATATTTCACTTGCAAAGTAGGATTTCTGAATTCCATTTCCCGTTTACGTGTAATCGCTATGGGAGATGTTTTGGTATATCGGTAACGCACTTGACTTCCAACCTCGAGATCCCTGGTTCGAGTCCGGGTGTCTCCAACACTTTTTTTTTCACTTTTTTTTCCTTTTGACCTTCACTGTACCATCTCCTTTGATTATTTAAACACGTAGATTCGCAAATAATGTCATAAATAACCCTTTTTACTTTATTATTACCCTATTTTCACTTAATCCATTACTTACTTTTTGCGTGTAATCCCTATGGGAGATGACTTTTTCTAAAATCTGGAGTTTACATTCCTTTCTTTTGCGAGCAATATCGCCGTTATTTCGGCTTGGATTTTGTTGATTTGTTAGTATGTTGTAGCTGAGACTATATGCTATCTAAATCAACCCTCATTTTTTCAATAAGATGTCATGATCGCGCTCATGATCATGATCATGATCATCATGATCATCATTATCATAATGATGATAATCATTTATCAATTACATTTTCATTTCTTTGAATAAGATAAAAATCGTCAAAAGGTGTTCTTCATAATGTAAATTAGAGTCAAATGTGTAACTGGTTACTGCACAGGGTCAAAGGTCATATATTGTTTCAATCTATCTTCCCTAGATCCATGATGATCAAGGAGACACAATTTAATCTTGACATATGAATAGATCATAATGGGAGAAGCATATGAATGGGAGAAGCATTTTACAAAATAATATATCGTGTAATGCATTATTCGTTATGTAAACCATTATCATACGTATCACCTAATTCGTCTAAGTGACGAATTAAAGTCTAGTTTATTTTTATTATTCTTCCTCGAATTTGTTCGCAGGATATCTCAAGACTGAATAAAGCCATTATCATGAAACTTTCAATGATGATAGATCTTAGTCTAACTTAGAACTGCGTGAATTTTCAAAGACTCAAAATTATCGTGACGTCATCCAGGCGCCATTTTGTGAAAATCAACTAATGATCATATCTTCATAACGAATAGTAATTTTTCATTCATATTTATCATGATTAAGATCAATATCCGTCCGGTCAATTTCAAGTCAATAAAAGTCCGTAAATGCGCGCGTGCGCGCTCGTCCGCGCGTTTACGCGCGCGCAAAAAATTAAAATGCGCTAAATCATCCCAAATTTTTTTTGCATACGTTTCAGGCCATATGGAGCATTTGATAAAAAAATTACGCACACGCGCATGCGCGCGCGTTTTCGTGCGTACTGGCATTTTGCAACACAGAATCGCCGATTTTTTTCTGACATCATATTTGGTACATTTTTCCAAGCATTTTGATAATTTGTTCACCTTTTAATAACGCAATGAGCGTCCGTCAAAGTTGACAGCACGCGCGGATTTACGTTATCTTTATCCACAATACATGGGCAAAAACATGCCTATATAAAATTCATTGTAACTCTTTAGAATAGATAGAAACTCCTAATATTTTTTCATATTTGGATAGATTATGAGTCGGAGATATGATTTCATGTCTCATTTTATCCTCAATTAACTCATGACGTCATCATAATGGCCTCCAAACTCAAAATTTCAATTTGCATATTATGACGTCAGCATATTTTTGGAAAATTGATTGTATCTCTGTAAATATGGATCAATTTTCTTTTTAATTTTGATATGTTCTAGCTGAGACAATTTTCTACAAATGTAGTATTCACAATTTTTATTTTTGACAAAAATATCTTGGTGTATTTTTGCGATTAAAGGAGGTATGTCAATTTTTCGCATTTTGCGTGTATTCTCTATGGGACATGACTTTTTCTAAAAACTGGATTCTACACTCCTGTCTTTCGCGAGCAAAATCTCCGTTGTTTTAGCTTCGTTTTCGCTGAGCTTCGAATATGTTGTAGCTGAGACAATGAGCTATCAAAATTGTGCCCTTTATTTTTCGATTAGATGCCGGGATCATGCTCATATTTTACTTGCAAAGTAGGATTTCTGAATTCCATTTCCCGTTTACGTGTAATCGCTATGGGAGATGTTTTGGTATATCGGTAACGCAGTTGACTTCCAACCTCGAGATCCCTGGTTCGAGTCCGGGTGTCTCCAACACTTTTTTTCACTTTTTTTTTCCTTCTGACCTTCACTGTATCATCTCCTTTGATTATTTAAACACGTAGATTCGCAAATATCGTCATAAATAACCCTTTTTACTTTCTTATTACCCTATTTTCACTTAATCCATTACTTTTTGCGTGTAATCCCTATAGGAGATGACTTTTTCTTAAAATCTGGAGTCTACATTCCTGTCTTTTGCGAGCAATATCGCCGTTATTTCGGCTTGGATTTTGTTGATTTTTGAGTGTGTTGTAGCTGAGACTATATGCTATCTAAATCAACCCTCATTTTTTCAATAAGATGTCATGATCGCGCTCATGACCATGATCTTTATCATCATGATCATCATTATCATAATGATGATAATCATTTATCAATTACATTTTCATTTCTTTGAATAAGATAAAATCGTCAAAAGGTGTTCTTCATGATGTAAATTAGAGTCAAATGTGTAACTAGTTACTGCACAGGGTCAACGGTCATATATTGTTTCAATCTATCTTCTCTAGATCCATGATGATCAAGGAGACACAATTTAATCTTTACATATGAATAGATCATAATGGGAGAAGCATATAAATGGGAGAAGCATTTTACAAAATAATATATCGTGTAATGCATTATTCGTTATGTAAACCATTATCATACGTATCACCTAATTCGTCTAAGTGACGAATTAAAGTCTAGTTGTATCTATTTCAATATAATTGTACTTGCTTGTTTTTTTTTACTTTGTAAAGCGCATAGAGAAACTTCGGTTCATTATGCACTCAATAAATCTATCTTTATTATTATTAATATTACGTAATACGTATAGTTATCATATTTGCAATATTTGCAATAGATGATGTACAAGACTATTGAAATTGACATTGGTTGATTTTTTTTTCGAAAGTAGTTGGTATCTGATTGTGTTGAAATTAAAAGTAGGCCTATTCGGATTGTCCATACACCGATCTTAAAATTAAATGATAATAACATTGTAAAAATAATGATCGAATGGTACATTACAATATTTAAACATAAAAGAAAATTGACTAAAACTTCATAAATCTCAGGATTTAGTAATATTTGATCAGTATTTGATCTTTGTAGGGTCTTTTTCATGCTTTACATAGATTTTGCGTCATATCCTAAAGTAATTTCAGTGCTGCATTTGAAATTATTTGTTTTTACGTTGCCTCATGTGCTAGCTAATAAGTGCGCAGAAATAATAATTATGTTCTGATATATATACTTTTTTTCGACTCTGATAAGGGTTCTTGATAATAACGCCGATAATTGAAAGATTAGAAACTCTGTAAAGAGAAATGAACAAATCATTTCCCTTTTAACGACAAGAGGAAAAAACACCGAAGGTTATCGAAAGATAAAAAAACTATATTAAGCAAAAGAAACAGAACATTTACTTTTTAACGATGCACTTATTGATTGACAAGTGCACACGTAATCCTGGTTGGTCAGAGTCTGTTGATAAACAACACCACACTTTTCTTTTTTTCTCCATCAGACGGAATCAAAAGGGACCATTTTGATTTGTCTACCGAAGCGCGAAGAGTCCACTCCACTCGAGAATGAGTGAGTGGGCGACTATGAGTGGGTGGTTAAGTGGAAATGGGGAGGGTGTGGTTCTTATGTTCGGACAATATTACGTCACAATGCGTTGCAGAGAAACCCAAACCCGGAAATAACGCCATTGCAATGTGGCGATGAACCAATAAACACTTGAATGAACGGACGTACGAAGACCTGAACGTGCAGATCTTTTGTGCAGACAGTCAGCAGGGTCAGATTATTGAAACGATATACGATCAATGCCACCGATATCTAAGTTTCATGAGATATCCCTGCAATTAATACGGCAGTGACCAAGTTTAGGGCGCTCCGATTTATTGACCTGGCGACATTACTGAGAGCACTTATTTATCAAAAGATCATATAGGGTTTTACTGCAATTGTATTTTAGACTATGTTTAAGGGAAGGGTTAGGGGAGGGTTAGATTAGGATTAAGTTTAGGGTTAGGGCTGCAATTGTATTTTAAACAATGTTGAGGGGAAGTGTTAGGGTTATTGTTAGGGGCGTGGTTCTTATGCTTCTTATTACGTCACAATTGCATTTTAGACGATGTTTAGGGGAAGGATTAGGTTTAAGGTTTAGTTTTAGTGCTTGGTCCAAAGTTGGGAAGTTGGATATTTACTGCTGCAAGCAATGATTTGCTGGAACATGGGTCTAACATGTTCACACAGGTTTATTGGCCCAAAGTTAATAATAGTTCACCATTGTTGACATCGAATTATATTCTAAATAAAAGTAAATTATGAACGACGCTTAAAAAAAAGGTTGCTGCTATCCATCTTTGATTGACCACAGTGAGTTCTCTGTAGCAAAGCTGTCATTCGAACTAAATCCCGGAGTAATTATCATGTAGTAAAGGATTCGTAAATGGAAACAGCCTAAATGACCTAAGCACTCGTCAATTCAATATATAAGCATATAAGTGTAAAAAAGGAATAGATAGGGAAGGAAATAAAATTGGGGTAAGAATCAGATAAAATTTTAATTGTTTTCGATT
Source organism: Strongylocentrotus purpuratus (assembly GCF_000002235.5). Taxonomy (NCBI): domain Eukaryota; kingdom Metazoa; phylum Echinodermata; class Echinoidea; order Camarodonta; family Strongylocentrotidae; genus Strongylocentrotus; species Strongylocentrotus purpuratus. The sequence goes on along the minus strand of NW_022145601.1, from coordinate 30,160,504 downwards.
ACGTTAGGGTGAGTATGAGCAGAATGATGAGCAGGCGATATACATACAGACAATACAACTCACATTTTGCGCAATGCATAAACGGTTTTATCTATACTGATAAATGTAGCGCCGAATGTCAACCCTTTCATTTTTACAAAGTATTTTAACTCAGAAAGGGGATGAGGAATATGAAATTAATCAATTCCATAAATGAAAAGGAAAAATAAATTCAATGAATATATAATTTTTCCCACAAAGAATTGTTAGCAAATTGGGTTAATGTGACAGGGGAATACGATGTTGACGTCTGGCGCGTCATAAATCAATGAATGATATCAAATCATTCAGTAAGGAGTACACCCGAACTTTGAGTTAGTATACAAATAATACACAGCAGTGAGGGCATTCGTAACAATATTACCCAACCAAACAGTTAGACTGTTCCAAAGGTACCGAGTGTGGTTAATTTTTACTAATGCCTGAACAAAATGATGTGTATTATTTGTTTTATAAGATGACGTTTTATTTTATAATAAATTGATGTTTTACAACACGATTTTACTAATGACCGGTCATTATCCAAATTACGCGTTAGGCAAAATAAATGCCTGGTCACGTGTACGCTCTCAACCAATCATTTAATTAGGATCCACGTCATCATCTTACTTTAATGTATACCGATTCTAATAGCTCCAGGAAAAAAAAGACATTATAGATCAGTGTAAAGAAAGAGACAACCTTCTCATTTGTTAAATGTACAAAGTAAATTTCGAAAACCCTACCGAAACAAAGTGACATATTTGTTTAAAAAAAAGACTTTGTATTGTTCAAGTGATCAAGATTGTTTTACCAATTGGGCTTATTGTGAGAGGTATTAACACATCATAGTTGTTTAGAACGGATGACACTTTGTTTTGACGATTATAAAATGTATAACATAATGCGTGGGGGTATTGACTATACTACACATTCGCACTAAAATCATCTGCACGCATCTGTTTTGGGCGGTCGCCGTGATGCAAGCTCCTGGCCACTCTTAATGGGTTCCATGCGCCTTCATTACATGGTGTATTACGCCAACCAAGGACATGATATAATGACAAATAGAATAGAGAAGTAGATCACAGGTGGAAGAAAACGAATCAATTAAATTAGAGAAGGTGCGAGTGAAAAGAAGTAGGAACATTTGAGCCGTGAATGACAGGCGAGAACAGGTATGAATAGAGATGGAGGATTTTAGCCTCTGTCAGGGATTTCGCGATAACTCATAATAAATTGAATATTATTTGCACACTCCAAGAGCACTACCCTCTTCCTTATAGAACTAGAGGGTATGGAAATACATCTTTTTCGTATATCAGTGCGGCCGTTTGGAGGATGAATCTCCGTCGAGCACGTACTTGTTTAGAATGATGAAGAGGAGCCGTAGTTGAGTGGTTTAAACACTTTACTGGAGATTGGAAGGTGTTGGGTTCGATCCGGCAAGGTGTTTAGATCCTTTAGGTAGGCATGTCATCTACAGGGATTCTCTCTACCTAAATAAATGGGTACCCGTTAGGATTTAAAAGTTTGTTCAGCGTTGTGTGCTTCTGTATATAGACTGAAATGCTCCCTAGGGAGTCGAGAAATTGCACACTGTGGCGTCAAGGATGAATTCGATGACCGGTGGTAATAATATATCTGTAAAGTACTTATATATATATATATATATATATATATATGTATATATATATATATATATATTAATGAGAATATCTATGCTATGCTATAAAGTGTCAGATTCACTTCCCTAACAAAAACAAAATGGTATTGGAGGGTGCATTTCCCTTTCGAGGGGTTAGCAGAATATACCAGGGTTGCAAAAAAAAAAAATAGCTGATATACATACACATATCAAAGAAAAAATGTTGAGATATTATTTAAGAAATATGTTGATACTTTTTGTAATCGAATAATTATTTCCTTAAATTCAATTAAATTCAAGTTTATTTCCACAATCTGATAAAAAATATAAAACAATCAAAAGACAAATATGAATACAACATAGGCCTAAGTATAATATAATGATAGGTTTGACAATAGGCGTACAGGCCTTTTTATGGTCAATCCCTGAAGTACTTGCATGAAAGACAAATCTAACAAAACATGAACTAAGTATTACAATACAACAGAAGCAACTAAAATAAGAAAACAAAAAGGGTGGGGAAAAGGAATGGGAAAGGAATGGAGAAGGCAAATTAACATATATTTAAAAGATGATTTGTATTATGTTCTTTTAAAACTGAAAGATTGTTGGTACATTGCACGGTATTCGGTAGATTATTCCACATGATCGGCCCTGAGTATTTGATATTACGTCTAGAGACATTATATCTATAATAAGGAACATACAAATTATTGTTCTGTCTTATATTTTACATATATATTTTTTTATGAAACAATTATCTAGAAATATATTAATACATAAATGTGCAGGTTACACATTTTGGAATATCATAATACACAGATATACACTGTCTTGAGAGGTTCTGGTTAAAAATATGCGCAAGAGGTGACTCCAATAGTACTATTTGCTGAGGGGCGCAAAAAATATTGAAATTTAGACATTTTTAATTTATAAATTAAATTTTTATTTGAAATAATACAAACAAATCAGAAAATGTCAACTCCGAAATAATACTTTTTCAGAGCAACGTTAAAATGGTCGAAATATTTCTGGTCATGGGACGAGCTCTCAACCAATCAAACAAATAATTGGATGCAGGATATAATAGTTAATAGTTTCAATTTTTTTTAAACAAAGGATCTGAATGTAAGGCTAAAAGTTCGTAATTAGGCCTATACTGATTGTACTTTTTTAATTAATATGAATACGATTTAAATGATATTTTGCACAATTTCCCCATACAATGTTCAAAATCATGGTAACATATAAATTAAAAAGGATACGTGTTGCTACAATTGCACTAATAACTTTACAGCATATGTCATCTACGTGATACTTCTAGGTCAAATAATTATAAAATATTAGTCCCCAAGAATTTGGTATTTACAACTGGAATATCAAAACCAGCAATTTTTTACATCATGCAATTTATATCAATACATTTATTTTTGGTGTGGAATACCGTGCATGATATTTTATCAGTATTTAGTTTCAATTTGTTAGCTAAAAACCACTGATTTATCTTGCATAAGACATCCTGTTTATTATTTCCAGTTATAACACAATTGCTATCATCTGCATAAAAAAAAATGAATCTAAGATATTGCTGATAAACTGTAAGTCATTTATTCATAGGCTAATAAAAAGCAAAGGGTCTAAAACAGTTCCATGAGGAAGACCGATAATAACATTTTGTATAGGTGATAAATACCCATTAATATGTACATACTGTTTGCAATTGTGAAGATAGCTCTTAAACCAATCTAAGGCACTACGTATTATACCATAATATCTCAGTTTGTGTATAAGAATGTCATGGTTTATGCAATCAAACGCTTTTGATAGATAAAGGAAAGTGCAAATCAGAAATTGTTAGTCGGATTCTTACATATCTTCGATACAAGATATTCCTTTTCTACACATCTTTTTAAAATCATTATTAAACCATGGTTTTTCATTAGATTTCCTGTCTAATTTCTCTTTGAAAGGAACAAAAACTGATAATATGCACTGGTTCTTTTATTCAGAAAAACATCACACTTACAATCAACATCAGTATTTTCAAACACATCATTCCGATCCAAAGACTGTAATAAATTCAAGAAATTAGTAACATTATCATCATTCATAACACGTTTATAACATTTAAGCTTTGAGTATTTTTTTTTTAAACAATTAACAACAGTAGAAACGCTAAAATGATTACTGACTTCATTTACAAGAATTCCAGTTTTTAAATATTATCCAGATTGTTTTTAAATATGTTATCAATGAGAGTTGCTGAACTTTGTGTTATTCTGGTTGGGTTTAAAACCAAGGGTCTGCAGGAATAAGTTACCAAAAGATCAATACAAAATATAACTTGTTTGGAATTAGTCATCAAAAGATCAATATTGAAATCCCCAATAAAAAAGCACTGTAAATTATATCGTGTTATTGCACTAGGAGGGTCTCCCAAGGCGGTGAACAAGTCTAATACATTTTGCCCAGGGGGGTTTGTACACAATGGCAAAAATCTTATTTTTTGTTTTATAATATATCTCAATACTAATTGTTTCTATACACTAATTAAAAACCTCTAAGTCCTTACGGATTTTATTTTTCATATCTTTTTTTTAATCAAACAACCTACACCACATCCATGCTTACCCTTTCCAATAACCCTATAATTACGGATCTTAATTTCCTCAGCATTTGCTAACCAAGTTTCTGATAATGCAATACAAGAAAATGGGCAAGAAATACTGGTAAGAACACTATGGAAGTTATCAAGATTTCTTTTAATTCTTCTGTAATTAGAATGTACCATGGATAAAACTCTTTTATTTTTCAAAAAAAATCCTTTACGACATCATTATATTCATTTGGTAGAACATAATAAGCATCATCAATTGAGGTATTATCTGATTTGCCATGTTTTTCCTGGATATCTAGTTCTATGCATGTAGAACATTCGGGCGTAAACGTAGTTGAGATTTGACTTCGACAAGTAATACATATATGGGGGTAAGGAAACATATATACAAATTATTACAACATGAAAAAGAAGCAGAGAAATATTTATAACATAACATTCAGTAGACTGTACGTAAAGCAGTGATTGCTCATTAATAAATAAAAATAATAATAGCCTAATAAGTCCACTCCAAATTTTATTAAACCGAAACGGAAATTCTTTTTGCCCAATTGATCGTGAGCCCGGCAGCCACTGAGCAGCGCCAGATCGACGTTGCTCTATTCCTTATTGTTGAACGCCAAACAAGGTAGCAACAACTCCCATCTGTTAACATCTTTTGGTATGACGCAGCCGGGGTACGAACCCACGACCTCCCGGTTGTGAGGCGGACGCTCTACTGACTGAGCCAACACTCCGGTATAACAGAACCATTGTTCCAGGATGAAGAGAATTAATCGATGAATCACATGAGATCAGACAAATGCTACGTTAACACCTTGTTCCCGGCGGAAACGGCAAACACGTTTCAGGCCACCTTGGACAAAACGGGATGGACGTGAGACAACGCAGAAGGACGGAATGGGCAAACGTGACAGGCCGTGATTGTCGTTGATGTCGGGCCAGATTTTTAAAGGCATCGGCGTCCACGTTTCATCAGTAGAAACCCTTTGCAGAACGTGAAAAACGTGATAGACCTTGATCGAAACGTGAGAAACGTGAGGGACCACACCAAAACGTGACGGGCCGACAGGGAACTTACTGGCATCCGCGGTAGACCGCAGGCCGAACCTTACTGTGCCTTGGAGCCTCCGGAACAGCATCCCCTTTCCCTACCACGTCCTATCACGGAAACCGTGATAGACTGTGAGCAAACTTGGCAAGACCTAACAAAACTTGAATCCAGAGAGAAAAAAGGCCGAAATCCCACTGCGCACTACGTTGCATTTTAGACGATGTTTTGGGGAAATGTTAGGGTAAGGTTATTTTTAGTGTAAACGTAGCATAAGAACTATATACATGTATATGTCTGGTACAGAGAGATTTTAAGCCTGCCTCAACGTGAATCACATTGGTCACTTTGTTTTTTCCTCTCACATTTCACGAACCCCTCCCACCTTAAATATGTCTTAAGTACAGTATGGTTAGGTTGAGTTTTAAATTTCCTTTTTTGTTATTGATGTAGGCCCATATTTGTATGTCTTATCTGTTTTAATTCAACGAAGGTCTAAGGATTCGCTTTTATTATTGAAAGATTGTTCTTGGCTTTCCTCAAATCTTTAGTTGGTACATGAATGTAGAACTAAGCAAATAATTTGTTTATAATTTCAATCTTTAATCATATCATTGTCTAGGCCAAAAGGGCATATGTGGACAATATTACCCTGTACAAATAAAACTACAAACTAGATTTGTAATACTTGTTTGGAACAAGTATAGGTGGGCTGATCCAACAAAAAATTGAGACAAAATAAAGGGTACATTTGAGATAGCTTTTTGTCTCAGCTACAACATACTCGAAGTTCAGCGTAAATGAAGCTAAAACGACGTAGATATTGCTCGCGAAAGACGGGAATGTAGAATCGAGTTTTGAGAAAAAGTCATGTCCCATAGAGAATACACGCAAAATGTGAAAAATTGACATGCCTCCTTTAATCGCAAAAATACGCCATGATGCCTTTGTCAAAATGAAGAATAATAGAACTACATTTGTAGAAAATTGTCTCAGCTAGAACATATCAAAATTTGGAAGAAAATCTATCAATATTTACAGAGATACAATCAATTTTCCATAAATATTCTGACGTCATAATATGCAAATTGGAATTTTGAGTTCGAAGGCCATTTTGATGACGTCACGAGTTAATTGAGGGTCAAATGAGACATGAAAACATATCTCCTTATCATACTCTATTAAAATATGAAAAAAATTGGGGTCACCTTGCATCCTAAAGAGCTACAATGGATTTTGTATAGGCATGTTTTGGCCCATATATGCTATGTATTACAAGAGCTCGCGCGCACGGAAATTTTTGTTAAACTGTCGATCGTTCCGTTATTAATAGTCATAAAGAGACAAACATGGTATCAATTTGTTTGTAAATATATGTGGAATATTATGAAGAAAAAAAAAGAAAGGCAATTCTATGTTGTGCAATAGTTTTACGCGCGGATACGCGCACGCATGCGCATGTGTGCGATTTTTTATAAAATGCTTAGAATGGCCTAAAACGTATGCAAAATGATTTTGAGACGATTTTGCGCATTTTAAAATTTTGCGCGCGCATTGACGCGCGGACTTCCGCGCACGCGCGCGTTTTTTGACCTGAAATTGACCAAACGGATATTGACCTTGATCATGATAAATATGAATGAGAAATACCTTTCGGTTATGAAGATATGATCATGAGTTGATTTTCGTAAAATTTTACAAAATGGCGCCTAGATGACGTCATCAGTGAAGGTCAATGTTGAAAACGTTATTGAGCTTCGTACATATGCCTATACATATGTGTGCCGAATTTCAAGGCATTTGATTGAGCCATTTTTGTGTTATTTTGTTCACAAAAAAGTGGTTAGAAATAAGAAAAATATTTAATAAATAAATAAAGGCAATTCTAACGAAATTATAAGGTGGTCTGTACTATATACAGCCCACCTGATTAATAGATAGATAAATAGAGCGATTTTATTTAGTGTGGACCGCACACCGGCTCCATGTTATGCTACATACGCCACCGATTCACATGTATTTCGTATTAAGATTCAAATTAGTGTACAATTATAAGACGAGATCGAAATCTACCAAATGAAGCACAACTAATCGAAAGTTGTATGGGAAGACGAAAAGCTGAGCAATTAATGCTTATCGAAAGAGCCGAATAAGAAGAAGAAACAAGTTGATGATCCAGGTAAGACATGTATTAGTACAAGTTAGTAAGAAGAACAAGATTACAATCATATGGTATTCATTGCAACAGATTAGCATCGTTATTGCCGCTCTCTTTTCTTATTTTCTTTGGATTTCGGAAGAAAATTCAGAAGATTGGATGAAGTCAGGTTCTTCAGATTCGAAAAGTAATTTATTCGTATTCATTTTCTCCTCGCTTTCATTTTAATGTTTCAATTTCTTCTCTCTTGCAACTTGGATTATTTTCCTTGAATTATTTGAACGTCTATTTATGTCTTAGACGAAACCATGGCAACAAAGAGGGTAATGAACGCGACGCTGTAATGCTTGCAGTTTGTGGGGGAAGTCATTTACAACTTGTAATTTTGTGAATTTCGTGTTTCGAGCAACAGACATTGTGTAAGCAAATAGATAACAGATAGCATTTACAACAAATTGTTACACCAATGTGTTTGTTTTATTTGAAGTATTTTACCATCCGATGTAGCAAAGTTTTAGTAAATCAATCAAGCGTTACTAACCCGGAGATCTACCTTGACAAGTTAAATTTCAAGGACTATAACGCCCAGCCAAACACTCCCTGGACAATTCAACACGGACAATAACAGTAGGACAACTATCCCCGGGCAAATACTGTCTGAACAATTACACACGGACGACACCAGGTCAACTGTCCCCAGAAAACTACTCCCGGACAACTACCTTTTCCACACATAAAAATTGATTACCGTACAAAAAAAGAAATATAATAGAAATAGAACATACATGTATACAAAATCATGGAAGGGCATACAAGAACGTTCGCACTTGTGCCTTTTTACACATAGTCAACAAATGTTCTTCCATTTTTTCTTTCTGCTACCAATGATCAGTTACCATAATTTTTTCTATTTATCCTCTTTCGAGGAACTTTATTTGTTCATATCATAAAATAACAGCTATTTACAACAGTGTTTAAATACAGAATTCATGCAGTTGTAACATATCATACATAGTACAGGACATGAAACTAATGTGACATAATCACTAACTAAAATAATGAAAACATTTTTGTAACTTATGTAACTTCGTTTTTATCGAATTTCTTTTGATTACATTTCATATTGAGATAGGTGCGAATTTCCACCTTTATTTCTTTTATCAAATATACAGCATGTATCCTGTGCTTTTCACTTCCAAAACATTCTCTAATATAGTTTCTATAGATAATAAACTGAACGAAGTTTAAAGTAAGATTGACAAGATTCATTTCTCTTCTCTCTATTTCATGACCCATTAAAAGAATTTCTTCGTTCAAAAAAGATTTTAAAATTAAACAAAGTATCAATTTATTTGGATACAATCTTCCAAAAAAGCGAAACCTTCTTGCAAGCCAGGAGAAGGTGGTTAGTTGTATCTGGAATCTTACATATATCACACTTACCATAAATAGAAAGTAATTAAAACCAAAAAGAATACAAAGGAAAAATGTAAAGGGCATACAAATTTGGAGGCACGTGTGGCTTTTAGACAAATGGAACAATAATAAATCATAATCAACCAAATTTCTTCCAATTTTTCTTTCCGCTACCCGAAGTCAAGCACATCTGAGTATGTTGAGATGGGAAGAAAGACAAAGGCTGTATCAGGATAAATATTTCTTTCTTTGTACTCTGAGGATGAAAAACCCTCCTGCAATTTTGATAGGATTGACGTAGATTAAGCTTCTTCTCTTGCAATAAATTGATTTACATGAATGCCCTTTCAATTTTACATGTTTTGTAATGAGAAATGCTCGCTTCTAATATTATGTTATCATGGGGGATAAGTATGTAAAACCATGATCACATAAGCGTATGATAGATCGAATGCAGATCAAATCCGACTTCTTGACATTTCTATTCGAGTTGCAAATAATGCTTTGGATTTCGGTAGATCGGTGCAGAGATTCGTGGTATCATATTACTGAATCATCCTTTGGTTCACCATAAAATCACCCTTTCCCCATTAAAAGAAAATCGCCCCTAAGTACGCCCACTCCTCGCAGAACACGTCGTACGTCTACTTATGTCAAGGTTCTGCAGGCATGCATTTATTTAATCAGCCAAAATTGGGTTCCTCAGCCCTTAATGAAGGAGAGATCAAATGTGCACTATCGAAATTTTCATCTTAGTCCTTTATGCCATCAATATATGAATGATAAAGGAGGCACTTTGTGGCAGAGTTATTTTCGTACAGTGAATTTTATACGGGATTCTGCGAGAGATTCCTATGCCCTTGCCTCACTATATGTTACAAGACAGAGAAAGATTTGTCTAAGACGAAATTAATGCTGTTTTGGCATTTCAAGCATGCATATTATGAGCTTTACATGTACGTCATATTTAATGTCAAATATGTCATAACAACTTCTTACATATTCAACCTGCTCTTTAAATAGTTTATTATTTAGAATGATACGACGAATAATACTTTTCTAGATCACATGAATAGTATGTTGACACTTTAAAGATTTCATGAAGCGGACGATTGATGTACGTCGTACACCATGCTTCACATCAATGGCGTTATTATTTAATCAAAGCAAGAGGAAGTTAATTTGTGCATGCGCCAGTAAAAGGCTCGTTCAGATATGAAGCGGTTAACCGCGACGTTTTTTTAATGACGTTTCGAAGCGTATTCATTATGTACTTTATTACACAGAGCTCAGTGAATACACACAGGACCTTTGTAGCGCGCAGTTGTCATGCGTTCACACGTAACCGCGTCGGATTCTTTTATTTTCTGTTTTTTCAGCGGTTTACCGCGTCATATCCTCATGCAACAGAAGGAGTCACGACCAACACTTCGCCCTACCACACTGTCGAATCCAAAATCATCAAAACTCCTTCCTGCCAAGCACCGTGAAGCAATGGAATAGACTTCCCAAGGACATCTTCGAGGTGTCAAGGATCTCAATACGGGAGTACTAGCACAGACAGTAACATTTTTATTATTTAAAAAAAAAATTTATTGTTTGATTTACCTTTAAAAAGATGAGTCAGATAATTTTATAGGAAACATAACACTGTTACATATTCACTTCCTTTTTGGTTAATTTGTTTTGTTTAACCTCAATAAGAGAAGTTGTTTTAATTCAAAAGAAAGTAATTTACTGCAACGTGCAACGCCGACCTCCCCTAAACGTGACTGAATAATCAGCTTAATAATCAGCTTGCGGTCGCTCATCAGGAAAGAGATGAAGAAGAAGAAGAAAAAGAAGACATCTAGAAGAAAAAAAGAAGAAGAAGAGGATTAATAGTTGTTTTTCATTCTATAAGTATAAGTACTCCTACAAAGAAAGCCGACGTAAGGCATAAACGTACCACGGCTGAAAGTGAGAAAAAAATAATCCATAAATCATAATGACATAACAGAAGCTAATTACAGATATTTATCCCTAAGGCAATTTAACAGGTGTATTAAAGTAGAAAAACGTCATTATGAATATGATAATTCGCCCGATTCACAAGTTAGGTAATTGCCTCGAGCATAATATATTCTTGAGGGGATTTGTTGTTTGTTTCGAAATCAAACAGGCAGTAAAACAATAATACGAGTTTTATAAGGAAACAGCATAACTTTCTCATATTATACTGTTTCCTTTAATGGCCGTGTTCTTCAATAAAGTATGAGATATATGTAAAACACTGATACATTAAGCTTGCGTATGCACCGACATCTAAATAGTTCTATTTATAACGCCTCCGACTTTTTTTAACATTGCTTTTTCATTCGTTTCTTTTTCTTCTTTTTTTAAGTAAAAAATTAATTACACTCCCCATTTATTTCAAAATAAGGAATATGTTACTGTTATAAGGCCTTTGATAAATGTCTTAGAAATTAAATTGTTGTTTTGGAAACTGCACCATTTCTTGACTTTAGAAGTACTGTAAGGCCTTGTTCAGATATGGCGCGATCAACCGCCGCGAAAATAAAACCGCGGCGGGTTTTTTTAAAACAAAAACCTGTTAATACACCAGTTTACAGTTGTATCAGTGCGCGTGCGCAGACAGTTGACCTCGGGTCATTGGCCCCGGAAGCGGGGCCAATACACCAGTTTACAGTTGTATCAGTGCGCATGAGCAGACAGTTGACCTCGGGTCATTGGCCCCGGAACAGGGCCAAATTGGCCCTGTTCCGGGGCCAATAACCTCTGACCTCTGGTATTTATGCGTAAATTAAGATTGCGCCCATGCAAATGATGATATGCGCGCACAACGCAGCGCGCAGGCAGTGATATCATCATAATTTGCATGGGCGCAATCTCAATTTACGCATAAATACATGACCTCTAGGTCATTGGCTTTGTTTAAAATGGCGCACACAACTGTAAACTGGTGTATACTCTTTGACCAGTGGTATTTATGCGTAAATTAAGATTGCGCCCATGCAAATGATGATTTGCGCGCACAACGCAGCGCGTAGGCAGTGATATCATCAAAATTTGCATGGGCGCAATCTTAATTTACGCATAAATACATGACCTCTAGGTCATTGGCCTTGTTTGAAATGGCGCACACAACTGTAAACTGGTGTATTGAATGGGAACTGCGCACAGTAAATAACTTGAGCGTATTCACTGAGCTACATGTTTTAAGAAACATGAATGTGAAGCGTATAACACGTTACGTCATCGTAACAAAGTACAGGCGTGGTTTTGCCGTGACATATCTGAACGAGTTTTTAAGATACTATGTCCCTTTTGCAGCCAACAGCACATTTTGTAGAACGTTGCAGGAATTATGAATATGTAATGTATGTCCTATCTCTGAAATTTAAACAATAGTAGTGTCCTAGTTTTCAAATTATGCAAGAAAACCCAATACTTTCTAGACTTCACTGTTTGACAACGACATCTTATTTTCTTTGGTAATAACATACATAAAATGAGCGGTAACAGGTACATGAGCATTTGTGCACATAAATAACCCACTGTAATGGCCAAAATCAAACTGATTGAATCTTTGTGCAGCACTAAACGTACGACCATTCAATAAAAGGGTCTGAAAATCAGAATGTTACTTAGGTGATTGCAATCACTTTAGTCGATTCGACAACGAATGGTCGTTACTTCCCCCACTAAAAGCCATTTTCAAGCCCTTTTGTTTTGAGGGAAATTCTAAATTAGTTTTGTCTTTCAAAAGCCGTTGGAATTTAACCTTAACATTTTTTGGCCTGCAAATGGGAAATCGTAAAGCTATTACCTTTTGGCTATTTTCTTGAAGCGATATTTTCAAACTAAAACTGATTAAAGGCCCTATTTTTTCATTGTCATACTATCACGATATAGAGTGTGTACAAAAAATAAGGACACATTCTGAAAATATCCTCCACAATTATGATTTTACGATAGCTGCATAATGTTTTTCTTTTGAAATTATGGGTGAGGATCTATTCAATTGGACGGCACTAAAAGTAGTGACAATATTTTTTCGCTCGAGAGACGACTGGCTAATTCATAAATCATGCAGATTCAGTGAAATTATCATTTTGGAGGATATCTTTCAAGTACGATTTTTTGTTTTACAAAATAGAAAATGTACTACCAAGGAAGCCTCATCAGCATCAATGCTGTTCTTCATGAAGGCCCTGAAGTACGATCAAATGCAAGAGCCAATTTAACAAATCTCTTACAGCTCTTTGAAAAAAATGTCTGATGGTTTGCTTTGATGGTATGTAAGTAAGAAACCAGAGAACCGACGCCTTTGAGTCATCTCCAGGGCAATGGGGATTAATGCCCTAGCGCATCGACCTAGTTTTTAACCCGGAATCTCGGGGACACGAGAGCACTGCTCTACAACAGACCTCCGCGCGATCTAATTTATTAATTTGTCTTAATGTTCGCTAATATTATTTCAAATCTCACTATCAACGAGGGTCCTGGGAGCGAATATTTGTTTCCGCCTTGGTAGAGTGGTCGTTCCAAAAGTGAAGTTAGGTAGTCCGTAATAGTAGGGAAATGAACGAGAATCAATTGTCACTGGACTCTGTTTCGTATAATCAACGTAAGGACCAAAAACAAAAGGGGCAGACAATATTCTGGAAAATTGACAAGCAACAAAAACGATAGGAAAAAAAAAAGAGGAATACCAATGAAGAAGAACAACAACACAACAGAACAGAACTTAGGAAAAAACGGTCCTCAAACCCTAAACCAACTCAAGATCTCAGTATGCCTGTACCTAAAGTTTATGGTTATCATTATTGGTTAGGTGGATTGAGGGTTAGAAATTGACCGTGCGATTGATTTCTTCAATTGACTGCACATAATGCGGCCACTTATACAGCCCTCAAATTCGTAACACAGTGGCGCTCATCACACTTAGACATTATCACACTGTCTCTACCCGAGCTGGCAAAGTAAGTAGCGCTCAAGCATTTTAGGTACCCATTTACACCTCGGCAGTGACGGATCCAGGGGGGGGGGCGGTGTCTCCCCCCCCCCCCCCCCCCATGGGAAAAAAAACGTGATTTGAACCCCTACCTTTTGATCTGTACCGTCCGTTGTCTTATCCCCTCGACCATCAAACTCATTCGTAAAAATCAATGCAAGCTATCCCAAAAGTCAATCATACAACCAATTGCTAAACTTTGCGTTACGAGATTTTGCTCCTGCCAAAACAATTAAGGCTCTTTTAGTTAGGACGAGGAAACCTGAAAGTGTAAATACGCTTAATATCCCATCTTGGTTGGTATCTTCCAACACCGAACTCATTGATTACGCGCAAGTTCTTTATTGCGCGCAGTTGTCATTCATTTACACGTGAAAGAAAACACACGGTTGCTTTTTGCGGCTGTTCACCGCCCCAAATCTGAGCAGGCCTTCAGAGTCTAATTTACACCACTCTGGTACAATGACTTGTGTAGTGATGCAAGCGTTTAAAGATGAGATGATGGTGATTAACAGAGGTAATTACGGAAATCCATCACATATTAGGTATCTCAAGGTGTCTGACGATTGAGATCGGCTTACATCCTATCCCTAATGAACAAGATATTGAAAAGAGAAAGAGCGATTTAATGCTGGTATATGATTGAGGGTATTCGCCATGCGCGAAATACATATAGTCTGGATTCAAACAATTTGATCAAATTCGATTCATCAGATTGGTTTTTTCTGTTCGGACCTGCGTACCCAGAAAGTCCATTTAAAAAAAAGGATTTTCATTCCCCATATGATAGATTTTATTAGCTGTTTGAAACATTTTAAAATTGGAAACTTATTATGATCTTGTAATGGAGAACAAAAAAAAGTTGGAATCAAGTTTGTTTCTGGAGACTACGTTCTCATCTGCTTCCGAACCGATAACTCATTACGTAAATTAGAAATCGAAAACCGATGAAAATTCCGCGTCGTGGTAAAATGCCATCTTTGAACATCCTTTTCTTTCTTTCCATCCATCTTTCTCTTATTTCTTATTCCAATGGATGAGAGACTCATGACGATGAAACCGGATGCCGAGGACAGGTTATTGGCAAGCGAAAAATATTGTTCCCGAGGGGTGTAGTAACTTGTAGCGAATGAATAGAGAAATAATGGCCCACTTAATATAACGGGACACCCTGAGGAGACGAGGGATGATATTCACTTTACATAGATTCTTTTCGAGATTTCAATTTGAGCCGATAACATGGATAGAGTCGAGAGCCAAAACGAACACTAAGCAGATGAAGATTGAGTGAGAAAGTGGAAAACATATGGATCAAACAAGAGCAATGATTGCTTGTTTCCTGCTTTCGTACGCGATTCAAAATGGCGTCGCTTTTGATTGGAGTTGGGGGAAGAGAAGCGAATGAGTGAAAAATCGGTTCGCAATCTCCTTAATTAACTTCTCCCAAACGAGAAAAACATTTACCTGTCACCTGCTATTAAGTGGAAACTATTTGAAAGCAAGAAAGTATTTCAAGGTAATATTTCACCCACTTATTGCTATCAGTCACGTGATTTATAAGACCGTGACATGACATACGAGCTGTTGGCGCCATTTTAATGCATCGATCACGTGGTCATTTAGCACTGTGATGCAAATGACCCGACACCGTTTCGTTCACGTGGTTTAAACCTTTTTGTGCTCCGAGCTCGTTGAAGTAGAAGACAGAAAACGATGGTAGTGAAATACTGAAAAATTAACAGGAGTGTTAATAAATGGAGCTCCCCAGTATTTCGCAGTTCAAGACGGTTGTGGGGCGGGGGAGGGTGGGAAGAGGGGGTAGGGGTGGGGAGAGGACTGAGAGGGAGAGGTGCAAACCCATCATAAAATTTACCTGGTTTACATCAGACATGTCCGGGAACCAATTAAATGTGGTTTTCTTTTTAAGTTATGTTAAACAATGAATAGTTTAACAATGATAATAACAACTTTCAAGGATGACATTTCTCATGATAATGATAACCTCAGTAGCTTGTCCGAAATTTTCATAAGCAGGAGGAAAAGGGATCGATGCCAACTCTGATAAACTCTAAGATGAGTCGAGAAGGTCAACAAATAACGATAAAGCTAATTGTTTACTCTTGATTCGTGGGGTATTTATTTTCAACATGATTGCAAGGACTTAAGAATAAACGGAGCCATATTTCAATAGCCTTAAATGTGCGTCATTTTTTTTTAACATGCAACATTACCATGGCATGTTACGTAATCAGAAAACAATTTCTATCGGCAGTAAAATGAAGTTATTGAAATTTTCCTTGAGTCGAGTTCTTGAAAGTCTGCAATCGTGTTTTATTTCCTTAAAAAACAGACCTCAAGTTTCCATTTAGAATATATTAGACTTCTAGTGAAGCCTAATTAGTAATCCTAATATACTCTTACTTTGAAATTTAGAGTATGTTTTTTTCTTTTCTTTTCTTGAACATGCTGAATGACATGATTTGCCCCTTGAATGCACTTTCATTCAAAATTCAATTACGCACAGCTGATGGTTGCTGTCATTTATACGAACGGTTTAAGCATGATTTAGGAGGTGGATATGGAAATGGATCTATCAGAATATGATGATCACTATCTGGTTCGACGGAGAGCAAATTTTATTAATATTTCATTTTATTGGCACCGTTTAATTATTAGGGCGTTTGGAACGCAAAAATATTCAGATGATTTCGTTTTCTCCAACTGATAATGCAGATGGTGAAGAAACCTTGACTAGTAATAGTAGTAATACTTCTATTTTGAAATATTGTTTCCTAACAATTGATGGATTTCCAAATTTGATGTATAACTAACAGCATATGACTCTTTTCAGCTATCGGTTCTGTAATTGCGGCACTAATGTCCTTTGGCAAGACATTGATCTACATTTGCCACTCTCTACCCAGGTGTTAAATGGGTACCCGGTAGGATGCGAAAGCTAATGTGCTTAGATTAGCAAGTGTGCGCTTGTAAAAATGACGCCTGGTTGGTATGCTCCCCAGGGAGTGGAGAATGTGCATACATTGTGTGCGGGTAAGCCTGAATCCGATGACCGAGGAATTATATATGAAGAATTTCTTGGCTTAAAATATAATGAGGTGAGTAAAGAAAATTTGAATTTCCAAAATAACAAATGTCCTCTTAAAAGACAGCTTACTAAAATTACAAAACATAAGAATATTCAGGTAATTCTAACTCTCTTTAAGAAACCTATTAGTCTCAATGTTTATAATCTCCATAATTACAAGTTTAATAGGTATCTTCATGTTGTTGTATGATTACAAAATTCTTACTCACATTATTCAACTCAATTTTTATGATTATAATAATAAAGGTAGATTTGACTATTTTATTGATTATGGTTGCATCTCATTTTCTAAAAAAATTATAACATTCAAGAACCCGTCTCAAGGAATAATATACCACAAAAATACTAATTCCTTTAACTCTTTCAAATGTAAGTTAAAACGTGTTGGTTATTTGATGTCTTAGATAAAAATGTGTGTAAATTCTTTAAAAGGAAGTTTGTAAATGTTTAGTAATTTACTATTCTCTGTGGTAATTTGTTAACACTATTGTATTGTTCATGTTTACAAGTTTTACCTTACTTTTTATGATACGTACACCACATTTAAATCAATATTTTCTTCTTTGTACATTTGCATGTATACCATGTTATTGCTTTTTTTTTTATATAATTGTCATGCTTTATACTTGATTTTTAAAATGGAGGTGTGGAAATAAAAATTAATTTAATTCTAGTGTGATGTTAACTACTTTATTTTCTTGATGGTATCGTATATTTCACGATTACGTTTAATCTTTGTCATGTAGCAAAGGCATTTAAAGAAAGTCTTGATTTCGTATAGATCTATATATTCTGATTCACTTTCTGTCTTATTGTCTAATTTCATAATTTCCGAAAAAGAGATTAATTATTGTTGCATTAGAGATTTAGGACGACCCCTTCTCCAAACCAAAAGGAAGAAATATGCAATTGTATATTTACAGATATAAAGTTGAACGTTACCGTAATCGTTATTTCTCATCAACCTGAATCTTCATTTAAAACTCCCAAAAATGAAATATTTTCATCTCCCTTTCTTGAATGTGGCACATGCATAAAACTTTTTTCGAAGTACTTTTCTTCCAGTATATATATTTTTATCTAATAATAAATCCAATACAGATGAGACGTCACTTTTGATTGTTGCTTAGTGCGCTTCATATGGTATTAACTTATGACAAATTGATCTAGGTATTTCGTTAGCATAGCCTAGGGGTATTCTGGTAGATCTTTATTACGCTTTATCTCGTTTTACCATTGAATAAAACATATCAAAGTCTTGGTTTTGCCTTTAGTAAATTGCCTTGTTACTCGGAATAATGATGATCTTGGTCATGTTTGTATAAGTGAAAGCTTCCATAAGTGAAATGAATGTGCAAAATTCCAGAATAAAGCCCGAGTTTGTTGACTTTTTCGAAGATTTCGAGCTTCCCATCCAGTGAATCCAGTCTGTATCGTCTGTCTGAATCAGTTTGGCTAGTTGTTTGTGACATTTCAACTTATCTACGTTGTATCTAGAATATTCATCCATATTTGTAGGGCATAAAGATTCAACTTTGGAGAGTGGTTCATGCAAGTGCAGTTCTAGATGTTTGTAGGGGGAGGAGTTTGGGAGGTTGTGGGTTCTTGCTTTCATTTTGTACATGCGCCTCGCTTAAAAATCATTTATTAAGGTAATGCTTTTTGTAGGGGACGGGACTTGCGCCCCCAAACCCTCCTCTAGAACCGCTATAGGTTAATTCAACGGGTAGCACCTTAGCATATCAAGATTTGAAAATGGAATTCAAAGTGTCATTTATGATCTGCATCTGCAGGATTCGCTTATAATGTGCCTTAAGGTTATTCTCCCAAAATTGATATCGACATGGGTGAGGTTTATTTCATGAACATTTCGTGATTCGTTGCGTATCAAATTAACTGGTGATGACGCGAATCCAATTCCTTGTTTCAGCCTATACGTCGTTAAAATAAAAAAAAATGTAATTTAGCATTGTTTAAATCATGAAATAGAACTTAGGCAATAGCCACCCGTCTAATAATTTACTAATTTTATCCATATGAATACCTTTTGTCACTTCAGATAAATGTTTTAACTAATAATCTGTAAAAGATGGAAAAATGGCAAATGTTTTCCTAAATGTATTGATTTGGGTGCCTGGTATTCTAGACATATCACTTGAGACTATTTAGATCCATCCATACGAGTGTATATTAAAATTCGGTTATTAAAAGTCCCTCTAAAGTGTTGGGAGCCCCAAATTAGCAATAAAAAAAATGGCAAAATTTTACTTAAATTGTATCATAATGTGAAAGAGGATGTCATCAAAGACACACTTCTGCAAAGATTTCACCGAATTAAATGTGTTTGAAGACACATATTGATAAAAGAAATCACAACTTGGGTTTATTGTTGTACGCAAAAATCTAAATCATTAAATGAAAACCCTTGCAGAAATGTGTCTTAAATGGCATCCTCTTTCACATTATGATACAGTTTAAGAAAAATGTTGCTATCAAATGTTTGTGGCTCATAACACTAAAGAGGGGCTTTAAATTTGCCAGATCAGGACAGTTGGCATATTCGGGAAACCATCACCTCATACTTTGGCAGCTAGGCGTCTGAATATGTAATTTGTATATCTAAATATGTATGATGAAATTACAGTTTTAAAAATGATAATAAAAATGAATTTGTTCTTTTGCTTGCTTGCCATGCTCTCTCGCAAAGTGTAAAAACTTGAAAGTTAATATTCTGGCATGAGACGTTAACCTCTCCCTCCCTTCGCGAAAAGGTGACCATGCGTCTATTGGTGTAGTCAGGCGCGTAGGCAGGGGGGGGGGGGGTTTGGGGTTAAAAAAATATGTCCTCTTACCCCCCCCCCCCCCCGCTTATTCAGCGGCTGGCTGAGTCGTTGCGAAATGTTTGGCCCGATTTCAAAATGTTAACCCCCCCCCCCCCCCCTTGAAAAAATCCTGCGTACGCCGCTGGGTGTAGCGTTTGGTCCTGTGTTGAAGTTCGGAATTTGGTTATTATGATTATAGAAGGAAAGTGATGGTGGAACATGTGACGTTCAAGCGAATATATAAAAGCGTTCTGATGAAAGTTTTTATATCAAACTGGATCAGGAATGGATATTCTTGGTATCCATACCTTCTCTTCTCCATAATTTGAATACTTAACAAGACATTGATAAATAAGTTATATTGACATACTTAACCAATATGGCATTATTCACCCCCCCCCCCCCTAAGGCCATCCAAAGCATTATGTAGACAATCAATGAATTCCATAATATGTCTCATGATTGTGATTGATTTGATGTTATCAATAAGATGAGACAGAGAGAGACAGAGAGAGAGACAGAGAGAGAGACAGAGAGTGAGAGACGCTCCATGTGCTCCAGCATTATGTATCTATAATGCTATCGTATATCGGGTACCGATTTACACATGGTTGGAGAGTGCCAAATGTGGATTAATGCCTGGTCATATGACGTTAGTGCCGGGCCGAGATTCGAACCCTCAGCCCTCTGCATGGGAGTCAATAGAACAACACACTATACCACGACACCTCCACTAAACACCTGCTAAAAGAGATTTTAAAAAAATAGAACGATAAGGAAATAGAGAATAAGTAGAAGAGACAAGGCTTAGCTATAGTATAGCGCTATAGATAGAGAGTGGAAGCAGATAGAAACGAATGATGGGACCAAAAAAAGGAGGCAGAGAGACAGAGAGATAAAGACACACACACGTACACACGCACATACGCACACACACGCACACACGCACACACGCACACACACACACACAGCGGAGAGTGGAGAGATTTTGTAGAAAGAGGGGGATATTTAACAATTCTAAACAATTTTATGTAGATGTTTTCCCTATAACAGAAAATTGGGCAAACACTCGGTGGACTACCTTGTGCCTTGCATGACGTCATCGCGACATGCAGCAATCGGGCCTTTGGAACGCCACGTACAGCATCGATTAAGGCCCGGTCACACAGGGAGGACGCATGGGGAACGCACGGCCAGCGCATTGGAAATTTGCAATTTGGGCTAGTGCGTTGTCGTTCGCTAGGCGTGCGTCATCATTCGTTACTCGTTCGTCGAGCGCGCTGGACCAACGCTGGACCAGCGCTATGCATGCGTCGTCATTCGCTGTGTGCGTCGGGATTTTTTGAGCATGCTCAAAAACGTGCGCCGAGCTCGACGCATGAATATACACGCCAAAGGCACGCCAGACATGCGCCGGAGCGCGCTAGACCAGCGCCAGACATGCGTGGAGCGCGCTAGACCAGCGCCAGACAAACGCGGAGCACACGCCCTGTATACGCACAGCGCGCTAGCTACACGCCGTGCATTTTGTGTCAGCTCGCTAGCTTTTCCAAAATTATGACAAAAGTTAGGCACACGTTCTTTTCCGATTTCCAATGCGCTGGCCGTGCGTCGTAGAACGCGGTGCATGCGTGGACCATTCGTCCAGCGCGCTAGCAACACGCTGCGCATTCGTGGAAGTTGTTTTCATGTGCGCTCTGTCTGCGCCCTGTGTGCGCCCTGTGTGCGCCCTGTATACGCCCTGTATGCGTCCAGCGCGCTATGCATTTGGTGTCAGCTAGCTGTATAGCTTCGACAAAAGTTGGGCGCACGACAACGCACTGGCCAAAATTGCAAATTTTCCATGCGCCGGCCGTGCGTCCCCCATGCGTCCCCTCTGTGTGACCGGGCCTTTAAGTTTAAAGAAAACTTTATAGCTAACGATACGTGGCCTCTGTCAGAAATAATCTATGCTTTAAAATATTCATATCTAATGGTATTGCAATTTCGTCTATATCACTAAAGTTTTAATCAACTCGTAATATATACGGTGTTCTCTCATAAAGAAACCTTTACAAATATATATGAAGACGTGCTTTGCATTTTGGCGACAACAGATCGAAATCGGAGCATTCATTTTCCCCCGAGGCAGTTACACTTATTGTTCGGTTTTCTTACATAATTGAATGCATTTACAATATTCATACCCACATTCTCATCTGTATTAATGTAGAGCAAATTTCTTTCTTGTTTTGTTCAGAATGACCTTGATCACTTACGCACTATGCCCCTTTCACATTGTCTCATATCTGCAGACAGTTATAAAAGGAACTTGAATTAAACTTTTAAGTCTGACCTTATAAATGATGGAGTATAAGATTGACCTTTCAAAGAGAAAATAGTATGAATTTTGCAAATGAAAATTGTACTATTTTGTATTACAGCAAACCCGTGATGTAAGACTGTGCTCTATCCATCTATCCAGTATTGGGCAAGTCGGCGAACGCCCCTTATTTGTCATTGTCCGTTTGCATTATACAAATCTTTAAAGTGGGCGTTCAGCCGCCCATGTTAAGCCACCATCAAGCGTTTATCAATTTTATGAACATTAAACATTCAACACGCCACTGCTAAGCCTCGAGCCATCGTTTATTATATATAAAACAAAGTTCAACAAAATTGTGTTATTTCAGAGACAGACAAAACTAAAATGACTTTTTAAACACATTGTCTATTTTGAGTATTGAAGACAAAGAGAATAGACATAAGGTGAAGATGATAATCCTATCATAATTCATTGGCTTGCTCTGCATAGGATAGAGCACGCAACGCGACCCTATCAACTTGTTAGCTCAACAAAATAAAACACGAATACTTATGGCTTCCAAGGTACATTCCGCTACCCCCTCTTGGTGGGGATTCCCCTCCCCTCTGTCTATTTTGTTTCTGGATACGTCATTATGTTTTATTTGAATTTCAGAGCGATTTAAGAAGGAAAAAAACTTGATCAGTCTATTGAACTTTCGTGCTTTTTTATTAAACATCCTCTGCATGATATTGCATACTGGTTAGAGACCTTTACGTTTCTCCGATGTCATGGTCAATTCATCTCATCCTCGACTACGTCATGGTTTTACAAGAAATTGCAAGAGGATAAGATTCATAATTTAAGAAAAATGTAAATTGTATCCGACTGGGGTCCCGAATGGTCAGACGAATGTCAATTTCGAAATTCCATGGTATTTCAAACCTTTATATATTGTAGAAGGAGAAGAGGTCAAATTAGATACCAGCCGGTTTAATTAGGTTACTACGATTCAAAGTCCCATCGCGATGATTCACATATACTCTTGGCCTTATTTTGTCAAAAGTACAGGGTCAGAGATAGGGTCGCAATTGATTTAAGGATAGGATTTGGGTAGGGGTTGGAGTTTGTGTTCGGTCCAGAAATGAAGTTAGGAGTTCGGTTAAAGTATGAAATTGAACATGGGGCAGCTCTCGTATGAGCATATGTCGTAATAACTCGCTCGAACCTTTCCTCAGACTAGAATGCTCATAATACCTTGCATAATCTGTTATAATGACTGTTAGGAATCTCAATCAGTAAATCTTCCTGCCGTGATGGTCATTATCTAACCATTGCTTACTTTTTGTATTGCATGATCCTAAGTGTTGTTGTATAAAATTGCATTTCTGTGAATACCTTTTCGTAGTTTAAACAACCCTTTAGAAAGATTTTGTTTTGAGAAACGGACAAAACTTAACAAATTAAGATGGCCAGACAATTTTCTAAAGTTCATGGTAATTACCGTTACTGCATGTTTTTAGAAATGGAAATAACTCAACAAATCTTTATACAATTCCATATCTAATTTATTTTTCTTTTTCTTTCGAAGGGCACTCAGGTGTGCTTAAGGTGTGCGGTTGTCATAAGTGTCCGGTTATCTTGTTCAATTCATCTCGTAATCTGAAGGGGGTGACATCTTATGAAAGGAACGACATCAAAGGAAATCAATTTTGTGTAATAACGATTTTGATACTGCCGATTGAACTGCCCAAGGCTCAATCATGAAGGCCAGACAATCTTCTAAAGTTCATGGTAATTACTGTCACTGCATGTTTTAAGAAACGGAAAAAAATCAACAAATTTTTATACAATTCCATATCTAATTATTTGTCTTTTTATTTTGAAAGGCACTTAGGTGTGCTTAAGGTGTGCGGTTGTCCGGCTGAAGGCCAGACAATTGTCTAAAGTTTAACAAACCATTTGTATTCATGGTAATTACTGTTACCGCATGTTTTTATAAACGGAACAAAACTAATCAAATCTTTATACAATTCCATATCTAATTATTTTTCTATTTCTTTCAAAATGCAGTAAGGTGCACTTAAAGGTAATACAAAGTGTTGGTATGGGGTCATGAATTTGGTTCAAATGAACGTATTGGAAGCATATGCGATCCTACAATATTCAGTGATCGTTGTCGCGGTTGAAATCGAGTCTAAAGTTATGAAATTGTAAATAATAATGTTTCAGTGAAAATGTCATTTTTTCATTTGTGATTTGTCTAGTAAGAATTTAGACGATTTTTCATGTATTAAGAAGTTTTCTTATTTTCCTTTGAGAAGATCACATGTGTTTCTTTAAGGACACCTTAGAATATCTGAGACCGGTACGTGGCAAAAGTAAGTCACGGCTAAGTTCAGAGCCACATCATCAAGTCAGAGAACGGACGTGTTTGTCCACCATTTTTGATGTAACAGTTTTGTCACAAATGTCTCCGCGAGGGGTAATTTGTGTTCCACGGTTTCGAGTAGATCCTGCCAAAGATGTACGTATTAATTATCAATTGGTTCAGAGGCAATTAAGCAAATATATAATGTAGAAATGTAGAGTTAAATGAAATGTAACTAACGAGCGTGGAATGTACGCAACTTGTATGGCCAGGTTTGGCGAGAGTATTTTCGGTCAGTTAGGTTAATACCATATTTGTCTAAATATGTGTGTTGATGTGCTTGTATAAATAATGCGTCAAATAATAGAGTTATTTGGTGGCATTAACAGTAACATTTGAGAAGTTTTTATTCTGGTTTTTGTTGTAAGAAACACTTCAATTTAGAAAGTGGGTAAATGAAACAGATGTTGGTTTTGTATCAATTTTACATTGATAGATGTTACACTTACAGTGTGAGAATATTTGGACTGAAGAGGTCATGATTGTATTTCTTTGATTGTAGTCGAAATATATAAGGACAGGTTTTTTGGAACAAATTAATAAACAGGCATTACTCAAGTTGAGATTAGAATGGATATTCAATCTTTATTGCAAATATTCATTTAACATTTAAAGTGAATTATAAGAAGTACATTTACATGAGGGCTAGGTATGTTTACAATTGGTAAATACAAAAAGAGGATTTTGATGCAAAGTGGTAAACTAAGGATATACCTGTTTCACAAAGTCAATATTTAATGGTTTAACAGAACGATGTATTGGTGATTAGCAATCGCAAGGCAATGATGCTAAGGATTTCTTCATCTTTTATTTTTCATACAGATTGAATAAACACTCGATTTATCGAGGACTATCCGATTCAACAGGACAAACTCGACTGAGCATTCCTTCTTTCCGTGATCCATCAATTCAATATCTGTAAAGCTGACCAGGGAACGGGAGAAGATGTCTGAGAAAGTAAAAAGGAGGACCGCCAAGGCCAAGCTCACAAGAAAGGAAAAGGCAGTCCGCCTCCAGATAGATGAGAATCGTCCTTCATCAGAGGTGAGCGACATGTTTGTAGAGTACCAACAGGCATACCACGAGCTTATAGGCATCCATGAAGTGTATGCAGCAACTATAGAAGACGATGCAACATTTGAGCAAGAAGAACAGTGGATGGAGAAATGTCAGAAAGATTTCTTAATGTTCCAGATGGATGTTAAGGACTATGTCCGTAAGGAGTCCCCAACTCCAGTGGTTGAAGTTCAGGACAGAAACAACCAAGCAGATCCAAACCCCCTACCTGATGACATTCATACATCCAGTGAAGTCAATCAGGCAAGCCCTCCTACGTCACATGTTAGACAGGTCAGTAGTTTCCAGCTGGAGAGACCCAAGCTACCTAAGTTCAATGGGGATGTGAGAGAGTATGGCATATTTAAATCAGATTTCAAACATCTGGTCGAGAGCAGGTACGGGAACAGGGATGCCATTTCGATTCTACGTACTTGTCTACAAGGACGTCCACTTGATCTGATTAGAGGTATTGGGGCTGATTATGAAGCAGCATGGGAGCATCTTGATTGCATATATGGAGATCCAAGGTTTGTGGCTGACGCAATAATGAACGATCTCCACAAATTCAAGCCTCTGAAAGAGAACGAAGATGGTCGTTTTTGTGATCTGGTACATATGGTGAGAAGAAGTTACAACACGTTAAAGGAAATAGGCCGAGAGAATGATATGAACAACAGTAACATGTTGGCCATGATTGAACGGAAGATGAACCCAGATGACAGAAGAGTATGGTTCCGCTATCAAGAGATAGACAAAGATGAACAGCAATCAGCTGTTTCCCTGGAGATGCTGCTAAAGTGGATGAGCGGAGAGATGAAGGCCAGAATGAGAGCAAATGCTCCCCTAAGAAGTGACAGTCGTCATGCAGTAGGGCACATGTCACAGACACCTCAGAGACAGCAATCAGAAGAAACTCTGCAACACCGTTGCTGGATATGCAAGACAGGAGACCATTGGGTGGACCAATGCAAAAAGTTCACATCAAAGACCGCACGAGAAAGGCTCCAGTTTGTTAAGGATCAACATGCATGTTTTAGCTGTTTGAAAAAAGCAGGGCGGAACCACTCAATGGCAACGTGTCGGAGGAGGCAGCAATGTCCGGAGATGAGAGATGGAAAGAGATGTAACTATTTCCATCATCCATTGTTGCATTTTGATTCTGAGGGTGCGACTGGAAGAAGCACAGTTGGTGTTGCTGCAGTGGACAGTGGAGAAGCCATGCTGCCCTTGGTTACTGCAGATGTTGGGCACAGAAGGAACATTTTAAGGGGAAATGTTCTCCTGGACTCTGGTGCGCAAATAAGTTTAATAAGAGATGAGTTTGCTGCTGAGCTGGGACTGGAGGGGATCTCGGCTACCATCACGGTAACCAAGATAGGCAGAGATGAGGAAACATTGACAACGAAGAAGTATAAAGTGCCCATTAGAGAGGTAAATAAAAGCAAAACAATAATGGTTACTGCATTAGGAATAGACTGCATAAGTGATGACGTAGCTGCGGTGAACCTGCCGGAGTTGGCCCAGAAGTTTCAACTGAGAGAAGAGGACTTGCAAAGAGGTAGTGGACCAGTTGATCTTCTAGTTGGAATAGACCATGCTAGACTGCATGCCGGAGAAGTTAGAGTAGTTGGCGGCTGTGCTGCTAGGAAGTCCGCTGTTGGATGGGTTGTATTTGGCACAACTCAGAGGGAAGCAGAGAACAGAACAAGAGTTCTTCATGTTAAGTTAGCAAGCCCAGTTGACTTAACAGATTTTTGGAAGATAGAGTCAGGGGGTGTTAATCCTACCTCCTGCCAGTGCACACAGAGTGGGCTTACCAAACAGGAAGCTGAGGAAGAGAGGATTATCAGGGCGTCATCACGCAAAGTAGGAAGACAGTGGGAGATATCATATCCATGGGATAAAGATCCTGATCTCTTACCCAATAACAAGTTCTTAGCAGAGAAGATGCTCTTTGCTGCAGAAAGAAAACTCAGAAAGAATCCAGAGCATACAGAAGCCTACAAATCTAAGATACAAGAGATGACTGAGATGGGATTTGCTAAGAAGCTAGAGAAAGATGAAATGACAACGTACAAAGGACCGGTACATTACATCAGTCACCACGCAGTAATCAGGCCAGACAACAAAAGCACACCTCTGAGAATTGTATTCAATTCATCTGCAATCTACAAAGGTCACTGCTTGAATGAGTACTGGAAGAAAGGGCCTGACTTACTGAACAACCTATTTGGAGTCCTCCTCAGGTTCAGAGAACACCCAGTGGCAATATGTGCAGATATTAGCAAGATGTATCACCGTATATTGATTCCCGAAAGAGATCAGCATGTACACAGATTTCTGTGGAGAGACATGAACCAGGAGAAAGAATCAGATGTGTATATGATGAAGGTGGTGACGTTTGGAGACAAACCAGCGGCAGCAATGGCGCAGATAGGTGTAAGACTGACGGCTGAAGAAGGTGAAGCCAAGTACCCAGAAGCAGCTGCAATCCTGAAAAGAAACATCTACATGGATGACATCTGCGATTCAGTAGAGACAGAAGATACAGCAAAGAAACGTATCGCAGAGGTAGATGAACTGTTGGAGACAGGAGGTTTCAAGGTTAAAGGTTGGCAATCAAACAAGCCACTTGATGGAGGCAACAAGCAGGAAAATATGAAACTCTTAGAGGAGATTGCTGAAGAGAAGGTGCTTGGTGTAGTATGGGAGAGACATAATGATACCTTCTCATACAAGGTCAAGCTACAAGAAACGGATAAAGAGACAGAAAAGCTGACTAAGAGAAAGATCTTGGGAAAAGTAGCAAGAATCTATGATCCTATTGGTTTTGCTGCGCCAATTATCATCAAGGCAAAGACTGGCTTACAGAAGCTGTGGCAGAGTGGTTATGACTGGGATGAGGAGTTACCTGATGGAGATGAATGGAGAGGATTATTCAGAGAAATGAGTAAGCTCAATGACATCAGTCTTGAGAGATGTCTGAAACCACAGAATGCCCAGGGGAGACCAGTCTTATGTATTTTCTGTGACGCTTCTGAGATTGCATATGGTGCATGCGCTTATCTGAGGTGGAAGACAGATGATGACAAGTATGAAGTGCGCTTCGTATCAGCCAAGTCGAAGGTCGCACCTCTCAAAGCGCTCACTATTCCTCGACTTGAACTGCTGGCAGGGGTACTAGCAGCTAGAATGCACGAAGCAATCAGCAATGAGATGAGGCTACAGGTGGAAAAGGTTGTTTTCTTCACTGATAGTATGATGTGCTCCAGTGGATAAAGTCATCTGCCAGAACATACAAGGCATTTGTATCAAGCAGAGTAGGTAAAATCCAGACACTAACAAACCCAGCAGACTGGAAACACATCCCTGGTGAAGTCAATATAGCTGATAAGGTGTCACGAGGTATAGCTGTAGAGAGGCTGTCAGAAGAGTGGAAGGATGGGCCCATTTTTCTGCTCTCTGACGAGTCAGACTGGCCTACAGACAAGGCAGCAGTGAATTGCAAAGGTGACATAAGTGAGGAAAAGAAAAAGTCCCAGTCAGTCTTCATAACAACAGAGACAGCAGAAGTGATAAATTGTAAGAGAACTTTGAGTTGGAGAAAGCTCCTGAGAACGACCGCATATGTATTCAGATTTATCCAAATCCTGAAGGCCAAGATACAGAAGGGACCCAAACCAGATGACAAAGTTACTCTAAGCCCAACAGAGTTAGATAGTGCAGAGAAGTACTGGGTAAAGAGAGCACAGATCAGTCTACTGCCCAGACTAGAGAAAGGAGAATTCAAGGTGCTCACTCCTTTTGTTGACGATGATGGTGTGATCAGAGTAGGTGGTAGAGTGGAAAACCTTGTGACGTCATACGAGTCGAAGCATCCAGCTCTACTTCCTGCCAGCCATCACATATCACTGATGATAATACGTAGCGCACATGAACTGGGACATCATGGTGTAGCAGTGACTACGGCCAAGACACGGAGAAAGTATTGGATACTCCAAGGTTACCGACTAGCTAAGACGGTGAAACATCGATGCGTGACGTGCAGAGCTGCAGAGTGTAGAAGGGAAACGCAGATTATGGCGAATCTGCCTAGCTGTCGATTGGCACCATTCACCCCGCCTTTCCATTATACGTCATGCGACTACTTTGGCCCATATTTAGTCAAGGTGGGTCGAAACAAGAAGGCCAAGCATTACGGCATCATCTTCACATGTTTGAATACCAGAGCCGTACATCTGGAGATGGCAACAGACTGTTCAACGATGGAGTTTCTCCAAGCATTACGTAGATTCATTGCAGTGAGAGGGCAGCCTGCACAGTTTCTGAGCGACAACGGGACGCAGTTTGTTGGAGCGGAACGCGAGCTTCGCGAGATGGTTAGAGGATGGAGCGAGAGAGAGCTCAAAGATTTTTGTGCCGAGAAACGTGTAGTGTGGAAGTTTGTTACTCCAGGAGCGCCTCATCAGAATGGTTGTGCGGAAGCCATGGTGAAAAGTTGCAAGTTTGCTTTGAAAAGGGCAATAGGTGAGCAAGTGCTCACACCATTAGAGTTGTATACATGTTTCTTAGAGGTCGCGAATCTTGTGAATGAACGACCAATAGGACGCGTTGGTAATGATCCAGATGATGGAGGTTACCTCTGTCCGAATGATTTGTTGTTGGGGAGATCTTCGAGCAAGGTGCCTCACGGTCCATTCCGTGAGACCAGGAATCCCAGACATAGAGTAGAGTTTGTGCAGCAAATTGTGAACTCGTTTTGGAAGAGTTGGAACAGAGACGTGTTTCCATTACTTGTACCACGAAGAAAATGGAACACTGAGCGTAGAAACGTCCGTGTTGGAGACATCGCGATGTTGGCAGACGCAAATGCAGTGCGAGGGAAATGGACTATAGCGAGGGTAGTTCAAGTGTATCCTGGGGTAGATGGTACAGTTAGGAATGTCAAAGTTAAAACTGTCTCAGGAGAGTATCGCAGGCCAGTTACAAAAATAGCGATAATATATCCAGCTGAAGGGTATGATGGCTAAAGACTAGACATTTGAACGAAATAGAGAAGCGGATAATTAGGCATTTTATGTAATGGGGTTATTGCCCCATTGGGGGGGTGAATGTTTCAGTGAAAATGTCATTTTTTCATTTGTGATTTGTCTAGTAAGAATTTAGACGATTTTTCATGTATTAAGAAGTTTTCTTATTTTCCTTTGAGAAGATCACATGTGTTTCTTTAAGGACACCTTAGAATATCTGAGACCGGTACGTGGCAAAAGTAAGTCACGGCTAAGTTCAGAGCCACATCATCAAGTCAGAGAACGGACGTGTTTGTCCACCATTTTTGATGTAACAGTTTTGTCACAAATGTCTCCGCGAGGGGTAATTTGTGTTCCACGGTTTCGAGTAGATCCTGCCAAAGATGTACGTATTAATTATCAATTGGTTCAGAGGCAATTAAGCAAATATATAATGTAGAAATGTAGAGTTAAATGAAATGTAACTAACGAGCGTGGAATGTACGCAACTTGTATGGCCAGGTTTGGCGAGAGTATTTTCGGTCAGTTAGGTTAATA